>NC_072807.1:2500000-3125000 GCF_028583425.1 Eublepharis macularius | reverse complement strand
TGGCTAAGAACATATCTCTTTTAAATATCGAAGGACCTTCATCTCAGAAAAACCAATCCAGTTCCCTCTTTTATATTATGTCCCCTGTGGCAACACTGCTGCATAAGCCTCCTTCAGATGTAAAACAGTACTTTTCATTCTAGCACACAATTCAAAATACAAGAGATACAGATGGCTAAATATAGCAAACTCCTCCAGTATCTCTGTTATAATGTCCACCATTTCCTTGCCAGTCATCTTTACCAATTCAAATGCTTTGGGACTCCAAGCTCTACAGACATCATGGAGGCAGTATCTACCTATGGGGATAGGTTTCCCCTCGGCTTTCATGCAATAACGTTTGTATTCTTAGCAGCTGTACTTGGGAAGGGTTTCTGTTTTGATCTTCTGAGTAGTAGAACATATGCTGGCAAGCACCTCTGTGATTATGGAGCAGGCCAGAAAATTGCCAGCCCTTGAGTTGGAACCGCTTTCACCAAGACCTCCAGGGTATTTGTCTAAGTGACTCACCTGCAAAGGATTCCAGAAAGCCTTCTATGAGCTTGGAGAAAGAACTCTCTAGGAAGTCCATATTTATTAATCTCCATCTTAAAATGTCCTGCAGAAGATCTTTAGTTATTTTACTTGTGGAACTGCTGGGCCTTGGAAATTGGTCTGTAAGGTACGTATAGAGCGATGCATCAACAAAAGGACCTCCGTCAGTACAACTTCTGCTGACTCCTGGTTAGCTGTGGGTGACAAAGGAAAATAGATGAGAAATGTGCTTGACTGGGGGGGACCATCACCCCCTCCCCAAGGGGCTGCTTACTGGGTCTCTTCTGTGTTTTCCCCATTTTTATTTTATTCTTAAACTGAACCCACATCTCTGATATGTTCTCCCTGCTGAGGGAGGCACAGGACTGGATTGTACTGGTGTGGGGATAGAACACTGTGGTCTTGTCCCCCCCTCCGACAACCGGCTTCTCCGATCTGCCCCCTGCTTCCCCCACTGGTGCTGGCTCCCACCTCGTTTCCTTATTTCTCCCAGACTCCTGGACCTGCTTTCCTTCACTATCACTTTCCTCCTCCTTTCTCTGGCACCATTTTGGGTTTTTATGGTAACCCAGCATGGCAGTGCAGCTCTGGGAATTTATTTTCCAACTTCTGCTCATCCAAATATGCCACCTTTAATGCTTGGGGGGTGAGTTATCCCCCTTTAAACCAATTCAGACATTTTTTCCTATGTTGGGATTCTCACATTTTAACAGAACATTCAAAATGGTGAATGAACTTGTTGATTTTTTGGATTGCGGGGGATGAGTGGCACAACTGAAGACCCAAAGTTTTACAAAAGAAATGGGCCTCACTTGAACCAAAAGGGAACCTCAGTGCTAGCACTTAATATACAAAAAGTGTCACAGCAGCTTTGAAACTCATCCCAAGTGGGAGCTCACAGGCACTGGGGAGCCTCTGGTTTGGGATATCAGTCCAAACGGACAATATTAAGAGGGAAAATGATCACAAAGGAAGGACGTATATGGAGACAGAAGAGCTAAGGGTTGTTGGAGAGGAAAATGTGTTACAGATGTGTATGCCAATGCTAGAGACAACACGGGTGCTTAAAGACAATCAGGTATAGCATGTTTGCATCTCCATATCAGAAGGAGCTGTTTGCATCTACTCCGCCCTCCCCTCTCCTCCTCTATATCTGACCGGTTTCTTTCTGCCCTCCATGCATCTGACGAAGAGAACTGTGATTCTCGAAAGCTTATGCTACAATAAAATTGGTTAGTCTTAAAGGTGCTACTGGACTCTTTTTGATTTTGCTGCTACAGACTAACACGGCTAACTCCTCTGGATCTATGACCATAAGAACACAGTAAGTCTGTAGGGAGAACATTCAGTGCTATAGAGACTAGGAGTCTGGAAAACCCATGTTGAGTTTTGAAGGAAAGTGCAAGGGAAAAGACATGAGAAAAACACTTGACTGGTGAGAAATAGACCCCCAACCTTGTGACTACTTACTGGGGCTCTTGTATTCTAAGTGTCACGGCTGACAGTCTCACTCATAGAAGAAAGGCAACAACTCTAGAAGGATTGTTGGAGACAGAACTGTTCTCTTTTTTGCCATTGTTTTGCCATTGTGTTCCATCTGTATTAATGTACAGACTGAATATTTGTATTGTGACTCCACATGCATGTCTGGAAGTTTAATATAGCAGTGTTTTAACTTCTTCATGTTACAAGAATGTCAGCTCTCTGGAGGAAGTGCCATTGATGTGGGGCACTTTGTTATCTCCCCAGGTCCTCCAGCCACGAAAATATCCTTAAGGATTTAAGAGTTGAGAGTGGGGGAAGAAAGGAGCAATGATGGGAAACTTCTGGCAAGTTCTGAAAAGGAAGAGATTTTCTTGGTCAACACAGGTCTTTTGGTAGGCAAGTCAAAATCTGTAATTACGCAGGATGAGTGAATGTTTTTTCCACCTTCCACCTCTTGCTCTGTGGAGCACCGCTTGCATGTATACCAAGCTTTACAGTAGCTCCATTTCCCTGGTTTGCATGCTTATGCTACTTCTAAGGTATCTGCTGTATGCTCAGGTGTTATCTTCCAAAAAAGCTCCAGGTACTCAACTATCTAGACAGCAGGCTTTTTGATTTCAGTGCTATATGATCAGGGCTGGATCCAGCATCGCTGGCACCTGAGGCAGCTTAATGCTGCCTCTGTACACGCACACCGGACTGCGTGATGACGTCACTGTGTGTGACATCATCACGCAGGGGCTGGCGCGCGCATGGGGGTCCTTCCAGCCCTCCCGTTCAGTTGCTTTGTGGGCCAGGCGCAGCTGGCCACCCTGGCCACCGGCTGCACCGCTGCCTGCTCAGCTGCCCCATGCTGCTGCCGCCAGCACACACTCCTGGCCGGCGGCAGCGGCAGCAACAGCTCTGTGGTGCGCGCCCCTGCCCCCAGGCTAGCGCCCCTCCAGTGCCTTAGCACCCTGAGGCAGCGGCCTCACTGGCCTCAATGGGCGGGCCGGCCCTGTATATGATCTGCTGAGACTGTTGTGGCTGTCTAACAACTCCACTTGTTTTGTTAATTAAAATAATTAGTCTTTATTTGTAATTGAAACTACCTTGAACTAAGGAAACAAATGGCACAGGCCTTGCAGAAGTTTCCATTACCTGCACTATCGCTGTCTTCCTTCTCCACCTCTCTCTCCTTGTCATTGTCCAGTTCAAATACTTCTGGTTAGCCCAGGTTGGTTGTGGGTAATCATAAAAACACCGTAAGTCTGTAGAGAGATTTCTGAGTTCATTGTGGAAAGAGTGAGGCAAGCACCCATACCACTGCTACAATTTTCACCAAGGGGAGGGGGTAACATAGCGAGTGGCACAGGCCTTGCAGATGGTTCCATCACCTGCACAATAGATGTTCTCCTTTACCGCCTCTCTCTCCTCCTCGTCATTCTCGTTGTTGTCGTTGTCCAGTTCAAATAGGTCTGGTGAGCCTAGATTGGCTGTGGGCACCCATAAGATCACTGCCTCAAGCTTCAGGCAGCTCAGTTCTCTGGAAGAAGTGCCCCAGATCTCTCCCCAGGATAACAAAGTGAGTAACGCAGGCCTTGCGGCTGTTTCCATTATCTGCACTACAGCTGTCCTCCTTCTCCAGCTCCTGGTCCTCATTGTTGTCCAATTGCGATTCTTCTGATGAGCTGAGGTTGGCTGTGGATAACCATAAGAACACAGTAAATCAGTAGAAAGAACATGCAGGATTAAGGGTTTCAGGAATCTGGAAAACCATGTTGAGTTTTGAAGGAAGATGCAAGGGAAAAGACATGAGAAAAACACTTCAGTGGCCATAAATAGACCCCCAACTAAGATGCTGCTTACTGGGGCTCTTGCTTTATTTTTTCAGTGCGTGCAAGACAGGAGTAAGAACTAACGGCTTTGTCTGATCCTATGTCAGAATTTAATACTGTAAAGGAAGTTCAAAGGGCCTGTGCTCTAATTTCACAGCAGCAAAAGAAAGTAAGAAAAATGTTCCAAGGTTCGCCGTTATTTTATAGAAGTGCCTGAAAAAATTGGCCATCATCAGTCTCGTAGTTAGTCATCTATGCTAGACAGGATTAGCTTTCTAATAACTGTACTTGATTTTTAATTAAAACATTTCTAAATGTTTATACAGCACTCTTAATTTGTAAGTGAGACAACCTTGGAACCAAGGAAAGGATTTCTGCCCTCTTCTCGAGGTAGGGAAAGGTTCTATGGGATTCCAAGTTTTGAAATAACTGGACAAATTGTTACACATACTACCGGATGCCCAGGTAGAATGCACTCTGTAGGCTGGAAAAGCATCAAGACAAACAGTAATAATGTTTTTAAATTATGCAGAGAGGGAAAACCAAGCCAAAGAAGCAGCTGGCCAATTAATAAAAGGACAGGAAAAGGAAGATGGGGAAATGGCAGAAAGGAAAAAGGACTGTTTTCATGTGTTCATTGTGGAAAGGGTGGGGCATGTACCCATGCCACTGCTGCCATTTTCACCAAGGGGGGCTGTGGAATGGAGTGACACTGTGGATGCTTCCATTACCTGCACTACAACTGACCTCTTCTTCCACCTCTCTTTCCTCCTTGTCCTTCTCAAGGTGGAACTATCTCGATGAATCCAGCGTGGCTACGAGTAACCATAAGAAGAAAGTAACTCTGTAGGGAAACCATTCAGTTCTTTGGGCACAGTTTTGATGTCTGAAGGAAGATGCAAAGGAAAAGAGATGCATCTGTAAACACTGGCACAGCACTGGCACAGTTTTCAGCAAGGCAGGCTAAAGAATTGAGGGAACAATGATACCCATACCCAGCGGACAGTCTCTTACCTGTGCTGTTCCTGGCCTCCACCACCACTTCATTGTTGTCCTCCTGAAGTTGAACTTCAGTTGATGTCTCTGGGACGTCTGTGGGTGACCACAAGAACACAATCAGTCTCTCGGGAAACCATTTAGGTATTTGAAGAGTAAGAGCCTGGAAAGTCACGTTGAGTTTGAAGGAAGATGCAAAGGGAAGGAGATGAGAAACCCAGACAAATGCAAGTAGATGCTTACTGGGCCTCTTGCATATTTTTTTCCAGTGCAAGAAGAGAGGAGGAAGATCTGCCTTTGCTTGAGAACAGGTCAGAATTTGATGATATAAAGCAAGTTCAAGTGGCCTTTGCTTTAACTTTTCAGCACAAAAAGAATTAACAGATTAACTGTATAATGACATAGTAGAACTCACAGTTAAAGATGTAATAAGATGAAATATAAGAGGTAAAGAAATAGATAACAGATATCGACAAGCAAAATGATAACTGTCTCATGTTTGTATATGTATGTGTGAAAACAATACAAAATATTTTTTTTAAAAAAGGAAGATGCTCCAGCTTGCTCCTGTACAGGGCTTTTTTTCAGCTAGAATGCGGTGGAACAGAGTTCCGGCACCTCTTGAAAATGGTCACATGGCTGGTGGCCCCACTCCCTGATCTCCAGACAGAAGGGAGCTTAGATCACCCTCCACGCTGCTGGAGTGGCACGGAGGGCAATCTAAACTCCCCTCTGTCTGGAGATCAGAGGGCGGGGCCACCGGCCATGTGACCATTTTTGCTGAGAACAATTTAAACTTTAAAAAACTCCCCCCTTGTTCCAGCTGACCCCAAGTGATGTCATTGCACAGTCCTGGGAACATGCGCACACTTCGCGCATCTGGTACCAGAGGCACCACCTCTCACCAGGAGTTGCCCCCTGTGCTGGCAACCCACTGAGTTCCACCATCTCTTTTCCCAGAAAAAAAGCCCTGCTCCTGTACCTCCTCCATCTCAGAAGTCCATTTTGGGGATGGAATTATCAGGATTGCAGAGTTCTGTATTCCAAATATACCTTTTCACAGATGTAATAGCATTCTGCTGTTGTGTCTAGCCCCTTTCCTGATCATTTTAAAGAGTGAATTTACTGCTTTATTGCTATAGCATACTTGGAACAACAATTTAAAGAGAATCCAAATTCTCTGGTGGGGTTTGCGTTGAATGATCTATTGAGAAAGTGAAGAACTGGAAAGTGCTTAATTTGGAGGAAAAGAAAATTAAGGGAAGGTGTGATTGTGTATTTGAAAAGCTGCTTGAATGAAACAAAACCCTGTCCACTTCAACCCTAGATATAAAGTAAGATCATCTCCCCATGAGTCAGGGAGCAATTCTATGCAGGTCTACTCAGAAATAAATTCTATCTTGTTGAATAGGGCTTACTCACAGGAAAATGTGCTTAGGTTTGCCACCTCAAAGAGACTATAAACACAAAGCTGAGATGTACTGTAAAATATGGTTCGGGGAGGTAGTCCTGATGGACTGTGGTAGAAAAGCAGGATTTGAGTTTAATGGCACCTTAGAGCCCAGCAAGATTTTCAGGGTGTAAGCTTTCGAGAGTCAAAGCTCACTTTCTCAGTTATACATAGAAATGGTGATCCCTGAACCTTTTGATCCTAGTCAGGCAGTGGGAGGGGTGAAGAAAAGGAGTTAGAATGGAAAGGTACAATGTTCAAATGCAGAGCAGAAATTAGCATATGTACTGAGATAGGAATCACAGAAACATAGGGTTGGAAGTGAATCCTAAGGTCATCTAGTCCAGCCCCATGTACATGCAGAAAATTCACAACTAGCTTGCCCCCCACACACACACACCCAGTGACCCTTGCTCCATGTCCAGAAGATGGTAAAACACCGTCAGGTTCCCTAGCCAAACTGGCCTGGGGGAAATTGCCACTTGACACCAAGGTGGTGATCAGCCTTTCCCTGGGCATGTAAGAAGGAGCCACGAGAACTAGGCACTGCGGTAACCTTTCCTGCCCTCCCTCTCATGATCTGCCCAGGTTCACAGACTCAGCATTGCTGTCAGATGGAGATCCTATGTCTCTATTCAGCCCAGGAGATTCCATTGTTCTGAACTTGTGGATGAACTCAAATTCAGCAATCTCACATTGTAATCTGCTCTTGAAGCTTCTTTGTTTGAGGACAACCATTTGAGGTCAGCAATGGAATATCCCGGAAGATTAAAAGGTTCTCTCACTAGTCTTTGAGTCTTTTAAATTTTTATAGTGCAAATCAATGGGCTTAAACTGGAGTAACTCTGCTTAGGGTTGCATTGTTCATGTCAGAAGCAGTGAACCTCTGAATGTCAGTGCCAGGAGGCAACTTCAGGGGAAGGCCTGGGCGTCTGTGTCCTGTTCTTAGCCCTCCATAGTAACTGAGTGGCCACTGTGTGCGACAGAACACTACACTTGATGGACTACCGGTCTGATCCAGCAGGCCTGCTCTTATGTTCTAAGTTGATGCTTAGAGATATACTGCCTCTGAGCTTGGAGGGTCCACTGAGCCACTGAGGACAATGCAGATGGATGGACTGGTCCTCCGTGAATTTTTCTTACTTCCTTTTAAATCCATCTCAAGTGGCATGACAGATGCAACATCTTGTGTCAGTGGGTTCCATAAGCCAATTTCAGCATGCTTAGGAATGAAAGAAATATCAAGACTGAATGGGAGCCACATACTACAAGCCCATGACACATGTGGCAAGAGTGCTTTTACAAAACCAGAGGGAAACACTGGATGACTTAACACCCACATAAGTGGGCATTCCTGTTTTATTATTACTTGCCTGGGAAGACTCGTAGAGTATGTGGGGACAAGGTAACATGGAAATCAGTCCTAATATTTGATGAGTAGGGCACTCAAGTTGAATGTTTTTCTCAAAAGGAAACAGCTAGTTAGTTGTTAATTCAGTTGAGGAAGCCTTGAAGCTGACTGCCCATTTGGAGCAAGGACAAAGAAGGGCACCCTGTGTAGTAACAAGTTAGCAGTAATAAACCTGCAACGGATATCCGTTGTACTAAACCTACAATGGATATCAGTTGTAATAAACCTACAACGGATAGGGTTAGCAGTAATAAACCTACAACGGATATCCGTTGTAGGTTTATTACTGCCCCTTTGGAGCAGCAAGTTCTGAGAGATGCAGAAAGAACTTAATCTGGTATCACGGCTTATTTTCATTGTTGAGAACTGTGGTTCATTCTTGATTGTTTGTGTGTTTTCACTTCATAGAAATCAGATTCTGTGAGAGGTCTCGATTCACCAGACAAAAGGGGGAAAAAATAGAAAGAAGTTTAAAATTAAGTGGAAAGTAAAGGCCATCAAAGATTTTGGGATATGGATTCCAGAGCATACGGACTTCGTTGCTTAAATCATCCCACAGAAAGCGAAGGGTTCTGAGTGCGGGCAGCAGGCAATGCCCAGCGTGTTGCAGCCCACATACCTGGCGACACTTTGTTTTTGCAGCTGAAGAATTGGCTCACTCTTCTTCTCCACAGCGAGAGCCCTCGTCGAAGGCCCTGCTGGATTTCAGAGCAGAGGCTCAGCATGACTTTTGGAGCTACACAGGACAACCATCAGGCATTGCGGGCAAATTTGGTGCAAGTGAGGTTCGTTCTAAAGAGTCTTTACCAGAGCCCCCACAATGGGCATATGCTCACCATACTTGCAGCATTTTGATGGGTGCAGGAGAAGCCATCCATCAGTAGCCTGGGGAACGAGATTTTGTTTCTAGACACCCTACACCCCCTCCTACGAAGAGCCACCTGCCTGTATCTGAGCTTTCTCTGGGAGGGAGATCTGGGAAGCAGCCCCCCCCCCATGTTCCTGCAATTCAGGGGGCATTCCAGCATCACTGAGAAATCATTGGGTTGAATCAGGATGGTACCAGACCCGCCCCCTGTTTTCTCCACAGCTGCCCCAAAGCAAGCAAGGTCTACCAGAGGGAAGATGGCAAGCAGTAGTGCCCCCACCCCGTCCCCACTCAAAGAACCTGCTGGAATCAGCACAGCACAAAATGAGGCTTCGGGGTTGGGCGGGAGCCAAAACCACAGGAAGGAGAGGAAATGAGGCTGGGGGCTCTTGGCCATAGGAGTGGGGGAGCCATGGGCTGTTACCTTCACCATTGCTAGAGGCTGGCAGGGGTAAAAGGACTTCTTTCAACCGACATTCCCGTGGCAACCTCACAACAGAACCTGCCATTGTGACTCCCCTCAAGCATTCCATGCAAGGATTCCACTGGCTCCAGCCAGCCCAGCCACTGGGCCAGGAAGGATCCAGAGAGATCAAGCAAGGGGGCGGGGGTTAAGACAGATCTATGCAGATCTTCATGGATCCTCTAGTTTTAACACAACATCCCCAAATCCAACATGAAGTCAGATATAAGCAGGGGTCATTTCGTAGAAAAAGAGCTGGAGAAACTCATTAGCATAACTCATTAGCATATGTCATGCTCCTTGCCATCACCAGAAGTGTGTCATTAGCATAACTGATTTGCATATGCCACACTCCCTGACATCACCGATCCTGGCTGTTTCGGACCCAATCCTGGCCATTCAGGGCTGAAACTGGGCCCAAAATGGCAAAAAGGGGCTGAAAATGGCCGAAAAGAGGTCCAAAATAGACAGGATCAGGCCGCTGCTGAGTGGGAAAGTAATTCACCACCCGTCAGAGGCCCGATCAGGGCCATTTCGGCCCCAATCCAGGCCGAAATGGGCCCCAAATGGCTGAAAGTCAGGTGGGCGGGGCCACTTGTCATGTGACCTTTGGGGAACTGCCGAAACTCCATTCCGGCGCGTTCCCTCTCAAAATGAGTCCTGCGTATAAGACTCTTGTAAACATCCTGAGGATCTTTGCTTTGGAACCACATTTGGGCACCTTGGCAGCACCACAAAAAGGTGGATTTCTGATTCTTGTGGCACCATCTGAGGCGATGGACACAATATGTGAATTGATGGTGAGTTTTGGTCACTCCCAGCTCAGTCCTAAGGGCAGTCGACTAAGGGTTACGCTGTCATATCCTGCACTTACAGTGGCGTGACCACCTTGACGGCAACGGACGGTGCCAGTCTTGCTCTGCCTCGGATCTCTGCCCGTGCCCAGCCACGCTGGCTGGGCATGGTATTCAGTGCAGTGTAATTCCCTGCACTGGAGCCCAGAGGGGCGGGCCAGGGGGCAAGGCATTAGGTAGTTTCAGACTTGGGCATGCCCCCAACAGTGGCAGAAAGTTATTCAACAAAAAAGGTAGCGTAGCCCATAGGTGCCCATTGTACAGGAAAATTCCTTGCCTCCCCCATGCCTGGCCCCACCCAGGTGGCCCATCAAGGAACAGGACGCCAATTAATGTGAGAACCACTTTGCTCGCACCCCCCTGCTGCGGCTGAGCCCCCCTTCGTACGCCCCAATCAGTTCCCCAGGCACCCGACATCACTTCTGGCCAGGGTGCCCAGGAACCCAAGTAAGGAAGGAGATGATGGGAGGATCTGCCAAGCAGCCCCCTGCCCTGGGGGACTTAGACTGCGAGGGTGGAGAAGGTGCTCCTGGTGGCGGGACAAGAGAGGAGGGGGGAACTTATTGAAACTAGAGGATGGAGGGGGGTGAGGCTGGGGGCTCTTGGCCATAGGAGTGGGGGAGCCAAGTGAAGAGGGGTCTGCTGGTGGACCCCGGGCTTAGTTCTGATTCCCCAGATTCAATCCATCCTTTCATTCCGTCCCCCACCCCACCCCATGTTTTTTGCTTCCATTGATGGATTCTTGGGGGTGGGGGAATGCAGCCCACCCCCCGCCCTGGCCAAGTCTTTGGCGGAGCCTGAGCCAAGGGCTGTTACCTTCGCCATCGCTAGAGGCTGGCAGGGGTAAAAGGACTTCTTTCAACCGACATTCCCGTGGCAACCTCACAACAGAACCTGCCATTGTGACTCCCCTCAAGCATTCCATGCAAGGATTCCACTGGCTCCAGCTAGCCCAGCTGCTGGGCCAGGAAGGATCCGGAGAGATCAAGCAAGGGGGCAGAGGGTAAAAGATAGATCTAGTCAGATCTTCACGGATCCTCTCTTTTTCACACAACACACCCAAATGGAGTATCAAATCACATATTAAACTCTTGTAAAAATCCTGAGGATCTCTGCTTTGGAATCACATTTGGGCACCCTGGCAGCACCACAAAAAGGTGGATTTCTGATTCTTGTGGTGCCATCTGGGGCGATGGACACCATATGTGATTTGATGGTGAGTTTTGGTCACTCCGTGTAAAATCTTGAGGATCCCAACATTCTCGACCTTGAAGCCGCGTTTTTGTGCCATGCTGATAAATAAAGTGGGTAGAAACAGGGTTTTTTTTATGGTGCTTCTTAGTGGCTACGACATGAGCTACAGACTCAAGGTGGTTTGGTTTGGTTTCAGTGGAGAGCGTAGGACTTCATGAAGATTCCTGCCTTGGATCTATGTTTTTGAATTCTTGCTACCCCATGAAGCACTGGATCCGTGTTTGTTCTAGCTAAGTATGTGGACTTGTTATGATATGTGATTTCATGTTTCAACTGGCTGCACAGTTTTCTAAAAAAAGACTTATGATCAGTGTTGATCCATCTTTTCCTTTTTTCTGCACTCTGTAGATATTCATTTGTTCATGCAACTTTGGTTTTTCCCAGTTCAAATTCAGCCATGGTCTAACTGCCCCCCTTACTGTGCTCTTCCTCCCCACCCTTGTTTGTGACTTAGAGATGGGAAGGCTGATGCAAAATGCGTGGCTAAAATTTCAATGAGGGCCCTTGCACATTTTAAGAAACCTAGGCAGCCATTTCCTCTGAGCATATGTGAAGGGCAAGCTGTTCCTCGCTGATCATCCACATCCAGTTCTATTTTTTTTAAAGTTCCCATCTGTGGCTCTGTCCTTTTCTCCCTTCCCTGTCTAGCACAGCTGCAGAGGAGGCAGATATCCAACTAGTGAAACTTCCCTCCTGAAGCAAGGATGCCTCCCTAGAAAAGTCTCCAGGGGTGTGCAATTGGCTAGGGATGCCAGCCTCAAGTGGTGGCTGAAGAGTCCCCAGAATTACAACCAATCTCCAGGCCCTGGAGATCAGTTTCCCTAGAGAATATATCTGCCTTGAAGGGTGGACTCTGTGGCATTAGAAGACCCTCCTCTCCCCGAACCCTCCCCTCCAAATCTCCAGGAATTTCCCAAGCCAGAGCTGGCAGTCATAGCAGTAATTTTTATATTTCTGCTTATTTGGACTCAGTTTTGAAGGGCAAGCTCTAGAGAGAGAGAGAAAGATAGAGAGCTTTTGTGGGGCATGATGTCACTGCCTGCCGCCGCCGTGGCAGAACGGGCAGGGTTGGGCATCTGGATTTTTTTCTTTGCTCTGCCAAGTGTAAGTTTGCTGGCAGTTGCTGTGACTGTTGCCTCACTGGGGACCCCCTCGATGATACCCTTGCCCAATCTGGGCCAGAGGAAAGCCACTTGGGGCTCCAGGGCTGCCATGACCCCCTCCCCCCGCCTCAGCTATTCTGAATGAAATGAGAGCATAATAGAAGGAAAAACCTTGAAGGTCTACAGAAATAATTATATGTAAATTTTGTGAATCTTTATAAAGTTTTTTTGTAATTTTTATAAAGTTCAGTGCATAATACAAAGTGTTAAAGTGCTGATAAATAATTCATAATACCATCCAATAATTCAATAAATATCCAATAAATAATTAAAGATACATGCAATCCTGATCAAAAAGTCCAGCTGTTATAGTTTCTCCAATCAGATGTTGTTGTCTACACTGGAGATGTCATGTGTGACGTCTCTTGCCCTGTGGTTGTATTATGCAGATGTTAACGTCTTTCTGGAGCTTCTTCACAAGACAACATGATCTAGTGGTTACAGCCAAAAACCAAAAATTGGGCTGAAGAGCCTGATGGGTTTTGCCAGCCTGATATCCCGTTTCGGCAAATGCTTTTCCAAAGGCTCATGAATATATTATATACTGTGAATTAAATCATAAAATAAATCATGAAATTACATAGACTAAGCTGTCATTTTATGCTGTCATTGAACATATCAAAAGTATTCACAATTGCTCCAGCATTTAGATTCCCATCTCCAAGTGACTGTGAAGCTGATGGACCATTGCTGTAGACTGCTGGTTCTCATCACGGCATTTAAGCCAAATCTTTGCAGCTACAACACACAGGTTTAAAGAGATAGTGCCATACATGTGATAAATAACAAGAATATTCAATTGCAGTGTTCAAATCTTTAAAAAAAATTAAAAAAATTAATTAAACAAAAAAGGGAAATACAGACAGAAAGGGAAGAAAAGGGGGGGCAAACAAAGCAGATATGACAATATATACTCCGAGGGCTATTAAAATACAAGATACAAAAACAAAAATGTTTTTCCAAAATAAGCAACACATAAAAAATTCATACCTAATTCTACTCATTATTTTAGTAATAATAAAAAGAAGGGACAAAAGACAATTCTTAACCCAGATACTGCTTCTTTCTTAATATAACTGATTATCGTAACCCTAAAATCTTTAATACAAAATAGTTTTAGAAATTCTGATTTATATCTACTCCATATTCTCGTTACCTTTTGCTTATACTCAAGATACCTGTAACCATGCTTGCCTATTGCCAATGTTTCAAAGTTATACAGTCTACTATTCTTTGTCCAGAGTCTGGGGCACATCCCCCGGACTTACCGGGAGGAGGGGACAGGAGACAGCCGGGAGACAGCCGCCCAGTCACCCCAGCAGGCACCCTTGGCCAGAACCTACCTGTACAGGAGGGAGGGAAAATAGCACCCAAGCCTCAAAGGATTAGAAGGGGCAGGTGGAGACCAGCTAGGCCCACCAGTGGGAGTCCAGAGTGCCAGGCAGGGAGGTGGAGGGCAAAGGCAGTGGGGACAGGCAACCAGCAGCCAGGCAAACTGAAGCCTTACCAGCCAGGGAGGAGAAGCAGCCTCAGAGCCAAGCTACAAGTGACACCTTACACAGGTTGGACACTTGTCAGCTTCCCTCAAGTTTTGATGGGAAATGTAGGTGTCCTGGTTTTACAGCTTGGCTCTCCATGACAGCTGCAAGACCAGGATGCCTACATTTCCCATCAAAACTTGAGGGAAGCTGACACGTGTCCAACCTGTGTCAGGCGTCACTTGTAGCTTGGCTCTCAGTAACTCAGAGCCATGCCCCAGTCTGCAGCCCAGCTTGAAAGCAATAACCTAGCCCAGGGGATGCCAGGAGCGAAGCAATGCCTGGGGGAGAGATGGGCAGCCGGCCAAGGAGGCTCAGCTGGACCTCCTTCACCAGCAGCTCAGCCAGAGAGGCTGGACAGCCAGCCGATGAGGCACAGGTGGACCAGCCCAGTGCTTCCAGCCAGATGAGCACAGGTGCAGCTGCCTAGGCCAGCCAGAGCCATGGTTAGAAGGCAGCAGGAGGACGTGGTTGGCAGGTGGAGCATGGCAAGGCTGAGGGGATAAAAGGGAAGCCCACCCACAGGGTCAGGTGGGTTGAGTATGAGTGATGGAGTGGAGTTGGAGCGGAGCAAGAGTGGAGGCAAGGAGGAAAGTTGATGGAGGAGGAGATGGCGGAGATCAAAGGGGATGAGTGGAGCAGGTTGAGCAGGCCAGCGAGTGGACTGAGAGGGAGTCTGGGTGAGGTGTACCACCCCTCCTTCCACAGAGGAGGGTCCTGCAGCATCCCTGACACCCCTTTGATGTCAGGGCCAGGCATGGCGGCGCCCTGCCCAGCGGTGCCCACGGCAAGCCCTGACATTCTTATCGAACTAATTATCTTACAGTCAAATTGTCAAGCATATCTCTATACCATCATTTCATAACTGCAGTTCTAAGACAACTTATAAGTTTTATCCATTATAGGGGAAGCGAGTATTAAACTGTTTACTGCCAGAACTGTTAAAACACAAGGTATCAAAAACCTAACCTTTATAGATCTTGATTAACAATTAAATATTTTCCAGCTCATCCAGCCCGTCTAAAAATCAAACCTAACAATTATTAATAACAAGACTGCTTATTTCTTAATATTACAGATTATCATAACCCTTAAAAGTTTGAGAGTAAAATGCTATTAGAAGTTCTAATGCAGCGTTCATATCTTGAGGAACTGAAGTATTCAATTTAAATATCCATTCTGATTCTTTTTGCAGTAGCTTTTGTCGTACATCATAATGTAAAGGTTTTATAACTGTAAGAACTGACACCTTAAAATCCCGTTCACTAGGATTTTCTTCAGTGAAATGGGACTCTGTTCTTTATCCTAGATATGTGCTCTTGTACTCTCACCTTCAAAGGGCGACTTGTACTCCCTATATACAGCTTATTGCAAACACACCATATAACATAAACTACACATGATGTTTTACAATTAGAAAAATCCTTATCGTAAAGTGGTTTGCCATTTTGAAGATTCAAGATGCCATTAAGTTTCACTGACGTATTGCAAATGGAATAATTCCCACAAGGGAAATGTCCCCTAGGGTGTGATGTTGACGGCTGGCATTCTTCAAAGGCAGAGTGTACAAATAAGTCTTTCAGACTCCTAGTCTTACAGTAGCCCATTACTGGTTTTGCCTCACATCCCTCTACATCCCCTAAAATGTGCCAGTGTTTATAAATTACCTTGGCGATTTTTCTGGAGAAAGGGGTATAGTCCAATGCCCGTCTTATTCTAGTTGTAGATGATCGTTGTCTAGGGACAAGCAATGTTTCTTTTGACACCTGCTCTGCTCTTTTTTGTGCTCTCTTTATCACTCTGTCAGGGTAACCTCTACTATGGAAAAAGTTACTTAAAAGGTTACTTTCTCTCCTGCAGTCACTCTCTCTACTTGAATTCCTCTTTATTCTAAAGTCAAGCCACCTGTAAAAGAACGAAGAAACAACTATTATTAGTTGCTCATGAATACTTACCAGGAATAAACAAGAGGGCTCCTCTGAGTCAGAAACAACCAATATCTAAGAATAAACCTCGAAGGATATATTATGAATTTTTAAATGTATTTTTTTTGGAATTCAAAGTGCAAAGAGCTAAAGTGTCAACGTGCAATTTCTAATAAATATTACACATAAGTATCAATAGATCATTCCATAAACATCTGATACATATCCAAATATACAATTATGTACAAATACAGTCAGGAGTCCAAGCGGTAAGTCCCATCCTATGAAAATAATGCAAGTCTTCCAGAGATGTACTATGTGATGTAATTCTATTTGCGTGTTCCTTTATAGGTTCATTGGTGTTAATGTGGCGTTTTCTTCAAAGTACAAAGCAGTCCAATGGTTATAGCTGATGGTCAACTATACTTACAAACAGTGCTGACGTCTTCTATCTTCATGTCAGAGTTTTCTGCGCACCTGCAAGTAGGAAAGTAGATTATTTATGCTATTGGACTGAATCGACAAATTGGAATGGACTTTTGCAGCTGTACATCATACTGTGCCTTACATGAGAATGACTATTGATACTCTATGAATACTCTAGACAGCATTTTTGTATATCTCATGTATGTGAATCTGTTTATTGTATATATTTATTAAGAGTGCTTGCACTTTTGCACCTTTTGATAAAAAATACTTCTTTAAGATTTCACATTACTGTATTTCATTATACTTATATATATATTATACATTATACCTCTCGGTTAGCAGGTACCTCCTCTGGTTGTACGTTGTACCCGAGGGAGTTTCTTTTTTTGGTGTATCGGAATCCCAGGGAAGCCCCCGCCTGGCCTGATTTGCATGTGGGGGCAACGACTGGGAGATGGAGGTGCGGCTCTCCCTCTCTTTGGCCAGACCGGGCTGGATGTTCTCAATTGACTAGAAGGATTAGTGCTGTGTGTCTAATCCACACCGTCCCAACACACACGCACACACACACACAAATCCAAGCACCTGGAAAGGAGTGTGTTTTAAATCTTACCAAGTAGGCAAAACAGAAAAATCGATGCTTATTTATATCCTATGTTTTCCCCTGAAGTGGCTCCCATCGCTCTCCTCTGCTCCACTTGATCCTCATAACCACACTGTGGGGAAAGGCAGGCTGATAAGGTGTGATGTGAGGTTCCCAACCTCCCTGTGGGGCCTGGATAAAAACCTCTCCAGGTTATAATCATAATTTCCCCCTGCAGAAGTCTCAGAAGTGGATCTCACTGACAACATGTAGCATGAGTGGAAGAGGGGTTCTGCTTTCACTCCAGCCTTTTTCCTGAGTCCACAGCCCCCCCCCAGCCCCGCAGTGGGAAGCTATTCACGTTGTCATCATCACCATCACAACAGCAACAACTGCATTTATACACTGCTCTTCTAGATGGATCAGTGCCCTGCTCAGAGCAGTGAGTGAGTGTTATTATTATTCCCACAATGCAGCTGGGGAGCTGGGGCTGAGAGGAGCAGCTTATCCGAGGCCACCTGCTGTGCTCATGGCAGGAGCAGGATTCTAACCAGCAGAGTGCTGATTTGTAGCCCAGTCACTTAACCACTAGGCTGCATGAGTTGCTGCTGCGAGTGCTCAGATTACTCCATGTAGTAAGAGGGGGCTGCCATTGCGGCAATGCTACAAGGTCACTTCCAGTTGCATAACTGCAAGTGACACCATGCATTACTGTGGCATTCTAACAATCCACTGAATCTCTATGGTTCTACCATAGAGATTTGGGGGACTGCTAGAGCATCACAGTGACATATGACGTCACTTCCACTTACACAAGTGGAAGTGACATTGCAACATCATGAGGACTGCATAATGCCTAGCCCGACACCCCCCCACCCCGGTCCCAGGCATTGCCAGCCAATGCTGGCAACCCTACCAGAGTGCTTATTAATTGTTCCCTCGTCCTTAATTTCATTACCAACTTGCATTATAGCTGCCAGTGGGACCAATTAAACAGAATTAACTGTCTATCGGCATAAGCACTCAAAATGCTGCATCAGTGCAGGCAAAGGGGCGGCGGGGGGGGGAGCTCCTGGGCAATTCCTACCGCAGGCTGAAAGCCCAACAAGTGCCCCTTGGCCCCCACGTCTTCTTAGGCTGCCAGCAATCGGTGAGAAGCAGGGCTCCGGCACCGACCCACGGGCCCAGAGGCCGGGCAGAGGCCAGCGCGCCTGACCACCTGCTGGCATAGGCGGGAGCAGGGCTGTGACCCGGCGGCGCGCCAGGGCAGGGGACCTCCCTCCGCCGCGGCCACTGGGTCAGCCCGTGCGCGGGGAGGAGGCGCAGAGAAGGCGGGCCGGGCCGGGCCAAGCCCAGCCCAGCCCAGCCCAGCCGTCCCGCCAGCCCGCGCCTTCCCCACAAGCAGAAGCGAGCTGGCTGAGAGGATCGCGCCACGGCTCCGGAGAGGCGGTCGCCGGCGGGGAGGGAGCCGAAGGGATGCCTGCTCGGGGCGCGGCGCTGCATCTCGCGGCGGGCGGGTGAGTCGCTGAGCGGGAGCCGCGTCCAGCCGCTGCCTTCTGGCGTCCGGCGGAGGCTGGTTGGGGAAGGGCGGCCCTGGCCGGGAGGGGAAGCCGCAGCAGGCGAGGCTGGAGGCGGCCTAAGCAGGGTCGGCCTTGGCTAGGCACGAGAGCGGAGACCTGCAGAGGCAGGCCGCGGCAACCCGCCTCTCGTGGGCTCTTTGAGTTATGTCATGTATAGCTCGCCTTTCTCGCTAAGACTCAAGGCGGGTTACACGCTGTGCGAGGAGTACAGTCAGTATCAAGAACATTTCCATAAACAATGCCGTGGGGTAAAGAGATACCCGTTCACAAAGGCATAGCATTAGGCCATGGAAAGCCCACCAGGGGCCTCCATAAGCCGCTTATGACTTAATAGGTCCCCCAGTCATTACTGTCCCATGGGGGGACGTCGCCTCACGACGTTTTCTTGACAGACGTTTGTTACGGGGTGGTTTGCCGTTGCCTTCCCCAGTCGTCTACACTTTACCCCCAGGAAACTGCGTACTCATTTTGCCGACCTCAGAAGGATGGACGGCTGAGTCAACCATGAGCCGGCTAACCGAACCCGGCTTCTGCCAGGATCGAACTTAGGTCATGAGCAGAGCTTGGGCTGCAGGACTGCAGCTTACCACTCCGCCACAGAGCTCTTGCATGACTTAATAATAATAATAATAATGGTTGTTGTGGGTTTTCCGGGCTGTATTGCCGTGGTCTTGGCATTGTAGTTCACTGAGAGATCTCTGACTTTTGGTGCTACACCTCTGAAGATGCCAGCCACAGCTGCTGGCGAAACGTCAGGAACTACAATGCCAAGACTACGGCAATACAGCCCGGAAAACCCACAACAACCATCGTTCTTCGGCCGTGAAAGCCTTCGACAATACAACAACAACAACAACAACAACAACAACAACAACAACAATAATAATAGATTTATATACCACCCTTCAGGATGACTTAACGCCCACTCAGAGCAGTTTACAAAGTATGTTATCATTATCCCCACAACAACAATCACCTTGTGAGGTGGGTGGGGCTGAGAGAGCTCTGAGAGAGCTGTGACTGCCCCAAGGTCACCCAGCTGGCTTCAAGTGAAGGAGTGGGGAATCAAACGCAGTTCTCCAGATTAGTTTCCCATGCTTAACCACTACGCTCTTAACCAGTTCTGCATTCTTAACCACTGCACCAAACTGGCTGTCTCACTAAACTTGACAGCACTCTCCACCCCCTTGAAGACAGTTTGGGCTTCCCTCCCCCGAAACTGGACCTTTCCACGCTCTGGAGATTGTTCTTTGAAAGCAGCCCTGAGTTTTATATCCATGTCATCTTCCTCCAGAGGAGGCAAGAATCATAGGGTTGGAAAGGACCTCCAGGGTCATCTAGTCCAACCCCCTGCACGATACAGGAAATTCACAACTCCCCCACCCTCCACACACAAACCCAATGACCCTTACTCCATGCCCAGAAGATGGCAAAACACGAACTGGCCTGGGGAAAATTGCTTCCTGACCCCAAAGTGGCAATCAGCATTACCCTGGGCATGTAAGAAGGGGCCACAAGAACTAAGCACTGATGTAACTCTTCCTGCCCTCCATCTCATGATCTGCCTAGGTTCACAGGCATTGCTGTCAGACTAGGCTAGAATTGGTATGAATCTGTTCTAAGGTAGTTTCAGACAGGTAACCAGGTTGGTCTGTAGTAGAAGAGCAAGATTCGGGTCCAGTGGCACCTTAAAGACAAGCTAAATAGCTCGTATCCTGGAATTCTAGGAAGCCTTTAAGGTGCTACTGGACCCGGTTCTTGCTGTTCTAAGGTACTTTCCCACATTGCCCTCCAATTTTTCATGCTCTTCTCTTTGCTTCCTGTCCCTTCATTGAATGCAGTTGGGGAAAGGTGGTATGACCTGAAGAGAGGAAATGTTTTATTGTGCTTTGTTATGCAGAGTGATTCTAGAAGCATTTGGCTATCATGTAGCAACATTTTTGGATGGGTTCTGGACAGTGGCAGCAGGATTCAATTCAGGGTCACTGCGCATTGATGTCTGTCCGTTGCAGATTGCACGCTGCTCCTAATTCCGGATTGGGGCCAGTTTAACTTCCCACACAGCTTTCCTCCTGCTGACATGATGGCTTCTTGAGTGCCTGCCTGAATATATTGAAGTGGCTGTGTATTGTCTGCACCCAGCATTTATCTAGCTAATTTCGAGCATTTAAAACACTTCACTTTGTAAAGTAGGGTCCTATCAGTATTATTGCAGATGAGAAACTTAAGCTGAAAAAATATTGTCATGCTTGGGGCTGCATAAGCCCAACCATATTCACTCAGAAGTAAATCCCACAGAGTTCAAGTAGGGACATTTCCTACTCAGTCTGAATAGGATTGCAGCCTCCATCTGCGGCAGAAGCAAGATCTGAACCTGAGGCTTCCTAGCTTACTCGTGTGGTACTTATTTCTCTGTGCACAGGGCTTGCCTCGGATATACCGTAGTATCTTTCCCTTTGGTGTGTGTACACAGATAGGATTGCTTCAAAAATTGTTGCATGTGCAGAGAATATTTTGCTAAAATTTGACAAACGCACATTTGAAACATGGGTGCAGGCTTATGTTGGTGGTGCCACAGAAAGCTTTCTATTGCATTGTGGCTCAGGTTTAAACGTGTGTCTTTCCTTAGAGGAGGGGTTGGTGGCTGTTGCCAAAAAGGCTTCGAAGTCTTAGGCAGGGTTTGGATGAAAAAATGAATGAGGTTTGGGGAAGGGGGGGACCTCACTGGGTTAAAATGCCATAGAGTCATCCTTAGGGTTGCCAGTCCAGGCCTGCCATCCAATAGGATGGTTGGGGGCAGGGACGTGATGTCAGATATGCTGCTACGTCACTTGTGGGGGAAACTCAGAAGTGATGTAGGGTAGCTCTAGGAATAGGGCTCCCAGTTGCCCATCGGTGAAGGGCAGACTTCCGGCAGATTGCTCACAGATTGCTGGCGGTGGCAAACCACCCAGTGATGGCCCACCTCTGGCAGGCAGCCCGGGCAAGCGCTCAGCGAGTACGCTCCCAGTGGGGAACAACAAGGGTTGCCAGGGCTCCCGAAGCCCAAATCGAGGGATTTGGGGGAGGGGGGCTGTCAATCTATTTTGTTAAAAAAGAAAAACAACTTCTAGTGAGTTAAATAGAACAAAGGAGTTGGGAAGCAATTTTCCAGATTTAGGGGCATGTCTTAGAGCCAAGCTAAGTATGATGGAGGTGGGGGAGGGATGAATGTGGACTTATTCACGTGGTTCACCCGTTTGCTTGGGAAGTTGAGAAGTGGGGTGTTTTTTTTCTTTAACAATTGGGGAAAACAGGAGTGTACTGGTGAGGGGAGCTTAGCCCTGGGCCCTCCCTGCTCTCTCACCTTGCTGGCTTCCATTTGAAGCATTTTTCTTCCAGCTTGTATCACTTCAGCGTTGAAGACAAACAGGGGGCACAATTCTCCACATGATGAAGCAAAGGAAGATGAGGCAGGGCAGGAACAAAACTCTGTTTTTTAAAAAGTCTCCTACCCCTTCTTTTCACATGAGAACATGGGATACATGGATACCCCCATCATATTGGACCTTTAGTCCTTCTCCCAAACAGCAGATTGGGTCTTAGTGTTGCCACCTCAGACTGTAGTTCTTGCCTGTTTGAGCGCTCTTCCTTTTTTTAAAAAAAGTGATCATAGACAACTGGCATGAAGGCTCAGCTAGATACCTTCTCCCAGACATCGAGTTTTCTACATGGAGGGGTGTGTGTGCGCCATTGGAATAACTGATGTTTGTTCTATACAGCTATGGTCCTACACTCATGCAGCTGCTACAGGTCTGAATTGTCTCTTGTAGGCCAAATTGAACTGGGCTGTTCTCCCTTCCTTTCCCCTGGAAATCTAGCCTAGTTTCTCCACATTGTTGACCTTCCAATTTTCGGACTTGATGCCCTCTCTTAGCTGATGACGCTGAGAAGCACACCTGCCGTCTCCCCATTAAAGAATTTTGTTTGTTTGTTTAAATTTTGTGCACTTCTGTCTTACCTCTCCAGCTATTTGAAATAATAAATCAATGCAACAATAAAAAAGAATTCAATAAAAATAATTTCCCTGTTGTAACAGTGTGTTAAAACCAACATTCAGTAAAAAACTGCAGCCATGTCCATAAAAGCAGGCCATAAAAACATTAACAGGCAGGGATGGAGTGGGGGTGGGGGTGGAAAACAGGCCAGTACCAATCAAACAAAAAAGATGGGATAAAATATACTAGCCTAGATGACAAGCTCTATCCTGATGCCTAAATGCTAGGTGCCAAGCCAGTAAAGATACAAATTCTGGGTTGGGAAATTCCGGTAGGACCCTCAGCGTGGTATAATACCAAAGAGTCCACCCTCCAAAGATGCCATTTTTCTGATCTCTGTGGTCTGGAGATCAGTTGCTATTCCAGGAGAGCTCCAGGCTCCACCTAGAGGTTGGCAACCCCACTAGAATAAAGCTATTTAAATAGAAGTGAAATATTAAAAGTAAATTTAAGTAAGTTCCATATATAAATGCATGATATACAAATTATTATAGATTATATTTTATGTTTGTATGTTTGCACATTACTATAAAAATATATATATATCCAGGCCAAAACAAATTCCCTCACCCTTCACCCCATTGCCTCTTTTTGATTAAGTGAATATTTGTGCACTCTGCCTAGCAGGTTATGCAAGAACTGAGCTTTTGGCCCAGGACACCAAAGACCTTTGGTCCCCCCTGTTTGGCCTCTTGTCGTGAAACTGGCTGACACAATAGCATGAAAGGGTGGTTTAGACAAACATCTTAACATTGCAGCCACCCCCTCCCCCATTAGCAGCTTGCTTTACATCATTATGAGAAATACAGCCCTTTGGTCTATCTCTGCACCCCTTCCCATCGAGAAAAATACCTTCCTCTATGTCCTTTGGCTTTCTTTGATGAATTTCCCACCCCCGCTACCTGCTCTGGCCCCACCACCCCCTAGGTTCCCTCAGGCTGTAGTCCCCCTGCAGCATAGCAATTTTATCCTTCCTTGCACCCTCTGTGAAGCTTTCCCCAATTCCCATACATTGTTTTTCAGCATTCCATGAAAGGCCATCTTCCTCTTGTTCAAGAACATTCTGTGACATCATAGCAGCTTAGATAACAGCGAAGAAGAGGGCTTACAGACTATTGGACAATGAGTCTCTCTACGCGAGACTTCTGACACGTGTTCTTCATGTGTCGGGAGATGCAATATTAGCTGGGAAGTGCAGTTTTTAAGGACAGAGCTGGTGGAGATTGCTGCAGAGGGGATGGATTCTCTCACAGAACTCCACCACCTCTGGCGTCTCCTCTTCTGGAGCCTTGCCCTGCCAAAACTCAGTTAATTCAAAGTTTTAAGCAGCAAGGATGGCAGAGTAAAAGCTCTGGAAGGAAAGACAGTCTGTCACACTAGAGGTGGTGGAGGTCTGTGAGAGACTCCGTCCCCTCCAGAGCAATCTCCACCAGCTCAGTCTTTTAAAACTACACTTCCCACCTAACATTGCATCTTCTGGCACTTGACAAACATGCACCCAGGCCTCTCGTGTGGAGAGATTTAATGACAAATGAGCCAGTATTTCATAGTGGTTAGTGATCAGACTAGGAAAGGAGGAGACTTAGATTCAAATCCACACTCAGACATTATGTTCAGTTAGCAACCTTGGGCCAGTCATTCTCTCTTGGCATGACCTACCTCTCAGGATTGCTGTGAGGATATATCTGGAGGAGGGAAGGACATTATACACCTTGTTCTGAACTCTTTAGAGAAATGGTGGGATAAACATTTGATTGCTTTTAGACCGTTAGACATTAGGTTTCTAAGCCAGCAGCAAGTAACCTTAATATCATTCCCACCCAGTTGCCAAACAGGTACATTTCCATTAAATTATTTTGAGTACTTGCAATTTGTGGGTTGCTCTTGCAAAGGCCCTAATTGCCAAGAAACCCAACAACATTCAGGGCACCCTAAACCAAGGGACTGATAAAGAGCCCTTTTAAATTATTACAATTGGGTGGCCAAACCTCGGCATTTTATGAACTGATATGCCCTATCACCACGTAGGGGAATGTGCTTATTTTCTAGCTTTGGTCTATGCAATCAGATACCCAGTTTTTCTTAGGGTACATGTTTGCATGTACCGAAGGTGGAAAATATACATGGTTTCTCTGTTCAGACAAAATGGCGACTGACTGTGTAGACTGGAAGGATTGTAGGTAGTGAAATCTCCCCTTATATGCAATTGTAAAGACTGAAAAGGGCTATTGATGCATTTTTTGGGGGGGCAAGTTGAGGAAGATTAATATGCTTAAGAACTCAGCTTTGTCTGTGCATGAAGGTGAAGGCTGGGACCAAGGGACTGTTTCCAGGTGGCTTCCAAAGGCTTTGCCCTTGCAGGAAATCACTTGAAATGGGACAAAATGCATCAGCAGCTCCAGTATGCAACGTTCATGATAGTTGGCTGCCCTGGACTCCCATCGGACTTTAGCTCTTGGGCATCTCTGTTTGGAACACATCAGAAACCAGTCGTCAGCACGTTAATCAGTTGCAGTCTAGAGGGTGTGTGTGTGACGCACATCCAGACAGCAGCGCACTGCTAGGGGGAAGTGAGGAGGGAGGGTGGAGATGATGGGAGCTGTTGCGCCACTTTGGTTGTGACATGGTTACACACAATGCCTCTTTACACAATCAGTTACCTTGCTGTAATAGTCATTAATGGACAAAAATCTCTGCTTTGATTAGCTAAAAAGGTAAATCTGGAAGTTGGGTCAGTAGGCCCTTGGCAAGACGAGGGACTTTTTACTCACCTGTCCTCCATCTCAAGGTCAACAATCATGTAAAGAGCATAGCAGTATTATCCTTGGTGGGTGAAAGTTGCAGCGGTTTTTATTGTATTTAAGATCTGCCTTTTTTTTCAAAAGAAGAACTCAAGATGGCTGACAAGTTCTAATTGGTGAAATCAGGCCAATGGAAGAATCTCTTCCTCTCTCCCCTCCTGAAGAATGCCTAGCCCAGCAGTCCCCAACCTTGTTGAGCCTGTGGGCACGAGAACCAGTACTGAATGACCCTCAGAAATGGCTTCTGTGGAGGGGGCAGTGCTCAGACCAGATCACGTTTTTAGAATTTATTTATTAAAACATTTAAACATCACTTTTCCTCTTGGTTCAGTGATGGAAGCTTCCACAAAATGTTGGGGGTTTGAGACAATGGAGGCCACTGTTTCTGAATTTGGGGTTTCTGAGGACATAAAAGTCTAAGCCTCTTCCCCAGGCCTCTTCTGAAGTACTTCCTCCTCCAACAAAAAAGAGAAAAGTGAGGAGGTGGTTTGCTTTGGGGGAAGAAGTCAGAGGGCACCAGAAAACAAATTGGTAGGCTAGGCGCTGTGATGCTCTCGGGCACCATGTTGGGGATCGCTGGGTTAGTTGGTGGTGCAGTCTGAGTGGGAATGACCTGGTGAGAGTCGTCCAGGCGGCCTGAGGGAAGGAGCCCTGTTTGTTCTCTCTCTCTCCCCCCCCCCCCTGCTTTTGCAGAATAGCTAGCATTTGATGGAATCCCTGAAGTAACTTCTTCCAAGATAGTTGCAAGTTGTGTCTGGAGGCCATTTCACACATAATTCACCCAATAAATCTTTGCCACCACAGACAATCTTAATACTCTCACAAGCATGTCTTCATGATGCATGTGTTTTGAAATACCTGTTTGCTGTATTTCATATTATACCTCGATGATAAACTGTGCAGTGTTCCTGAAATACCATGGAATGGCCCTGTATGAGGATAACAGTTCTGAGAGTGATTTCTGAAACTCAGTTAAGCAGGCTCTGAATTGATATTTTCTCTTTCTAGATTTGGTGGCACAGTGGGAGCCGTTTTGACCTGTCCATTGGAAGTGGTCAAGACCCGCCTGCAGTCCTCCTCCTTCGCCCTCCGGCCCCTTTACCTACCCTCAGTACAGCTGCAGGGCGTGAACGGGGCTTTGATCCGCCCATGCCTCCCCTCTGTAGGGGTGCTTCAGCTGCTGAGGTGAGCAGGGAAGGGACAACGTAGGTGATACATGGCAATGAAGGAACACAAGGCTTGGGGGAGGAGGCAGATGTTCATGCAGCCATCTGAATAAGGAAGGCTGAGGAAGGAAAATGGAGGTCGGACGGAGCCGGTGTTAGTTACCTTATAAATGTAAGCAGGGATTCTATAAGCAGGCATTCAGGGAGGAGCCTTCTATATACGTATATTTTAAGAAAGGGTAAGGAACGCTCTTCTTGACTTCCACTATGGAGGTCACATTCAACAGAGAAGTGTGAAAAAGACCTATTTCATTTTTATCTCATCCTCTCAAGGTTGCCAGCTTTGGCCTGCGACATTCTTGGGGTCATGGCCTATGGAGGGGGGAATTTGGAGAGGGATTTCAATTAGAATCTATAGTTTACTATAGACTTTGCTCACTGAAGCTGCCATTTTCTCCAGGGAAAATAATATCTCTAGTCTGGAGATCAGTTGTAATTCCAGAAGATCTCCAGCCCTCACCTGGAAGTTGGCAACCGTATTAGAGCTGAGGCTTCACAACAGCCCTAGTAAATTTAGATCTTTATGCCTGCGGCAGGGAGAGAAAAATAAAAAGATTAAAAGATAAGACTATAGAAAGCAGGGCTTTTTTTCTGGGAAAAGAGGTGGTGGAACTCAGTGGGTTGCCTGTGGAGAAAATGGTCACATGGCTGGTGGCCCCGCCCCCTGATCTCCAGACAGAGGGGAGTTGAGATGGCCCTCCCCTCAGCTCAGCGGCGCAGAGGGCAATCTAAGCTCCCCTCTGTCTGGAGATCAGGGGGCGGGGCCACCAGCCATGTGACCATTTTCAAGAGGTTCCGGAACTCCATTCCCCTGCGTTCCCCCTGAAAAAAAGCCCTGGTAGAGAGACTGTAGATACGTGTTCTGCCCTTTCCCAACTGATCTGCTCCCTTCTTCCATAGAACCATTCTGGAGAAAGAAGGTTTCTGCGCACTCTTCCGAGGCTTGGGGCCTAATCTCATCGGAGTTGCCCCTTCCAGGTAAATATGCCGAATAAGGACAGATTCCCGTGCCTAATTCCCCAGGTGCGACTTCCTCAGGGATTCTGACTGATATCGGCCCTCACAGGATCCCTTTCCCCCAAACACAGGAGCATCTTGCAGAAAAAGGAGCTGTGGTTGTACTGACATTCAGTGGCCGGAGTATGGGATTGTGCATAACAGGGTTGGGCATTGATATGAATACTGCAGTAGCCATTGAGACTCTCTCATTTCACTGCATCTGAGGAAATTGTCCCACATAATTTATTCAGGTTTTTTTTAGTCCTCATTTTCTCCACTCGGCACCTCCCAAAGAAACAAAAAAATGTAATTTAGACAAACAAAGAAACAAAATTATACAGTATAGCTCCAACTCTTGGGTTAACAATACACTATTTCTGCTCTTCTTATAGAGCCATTTATTTTGCTGCCTATTCAGGGGTGAAGGAGAAACTCAACATGCTACTTATACCCGAATCCAAGAAAGTTCATATGCTTTCAGCAGCCTGTGCAGGTAAGTAACAGCCACACATACGCATTGCACTCCGTTGTCCATAAGGTTCTGAAGAAGATAGTGGCCAATGCAACCCACCTCTGCTTCTCGCTTGCCTCGAAAATCTCTTGCTGGTGTTACCATTAGTTGGTTGCAACTTGACGACACAGACATGTATACGTTGCCTTCATAGGCACACTGAGTAGTAGAGATAAGGTGCTTTTATATATATAATTTTATATCTGTCTGTCTTAAAGAAATAAGGAAGTAATTCTGTGTAAAGATTTGTGGGTTTGCCTTTGGGAAGTTTTTTTATGTTTGGCAAATAGGCATGTGTTTGTACACATGCCTCTATGTACACACCTGTGTGGGTAAAATATCATATTTTGGCAGGCCTCAGCTTCATCCTTTCTGCATTAAGTACTGAGAGATGGGGCCATAGGCTTACTAGGCTGCCCACCACAGCAGGCAACGTCCTGCTCCCATGCTGCATCCCCGCTGCAGTAGCAGGAAGAAAACAGTGTATAGGGGGGGGACGACCCCCTTCCTTCACCCCCCTACACTGAGGCAGATTTTCCTGTCAAAATCCAAGTTTGCCTGCTGTGACTGAGCAGCCACAAGTAGCGTGTCTCTGTTAGTGATTGTAAAGTTGTGGTTGTACAGTTCCTTTTTTTTTTGTCTCATCCTGATAAGCGGTTATATTTAGGCATTTTAGCCAAGCCCAGAAATTGATAAGGGAGAAGCAGGAGTCCTGTTCTTCTTAGTATGAAATGGCACTAGAGGCTGAATAACTCTCAAAAGAAACAAGAACTTTATTGAACAGGCATGGATGGAATATGGGCAGTCAGGAGATGAAATTTCTGAGGTAAAATTTGTTGGTAGAACAGAATACTTTAAAAGTAAAAGGCAAAACAGTTTTATCACAGCTTAGTTTCAGTGTTCTTATTAGTGAGAGAAGTTAGGTTCAATACTTTGGTTTCAGTAACAGTGTTTCTTTGCAGAGTTCCCCTTTTAAACTTAGGTTTCTAGTTCAACACAGTTTTCACTTTACAACAGTACTGGGGTCCTCCACAGAGCCAAATCCCTTTTAGACAATGAGCAGGAATTCTTCCTTTCCAAAGAAGAATTAACTCTTTTCTTTGGCTGGAATGGGAGTTTCCACTTACTACCCAATCCCTCTGTGCCAAAAACACCCCCCCCCCAGTTCTATTGTGGCTGTGTAAATAGACTTCAGCTTGTGCTAGCTTTTATACTGGGAATTCTTCTCTTTCAAGACTATGTTGTAGCACACACAGATCTCAGAAGCCAAGTAGGGTTGGCCTTGGTTAGTAATTGGATGGGAGACCTCCAATAAAGACCAGGGTTGCAGAGGTGGCAAACCACCTCTGTTAGTCTCTTGCCATGAAAACCCTACCAGAGGTTGCTGTAAGTCAGCTATGACTTGAGGGCAGTCTCCACCATCACATAGGGGGTGACAGAGTGCACGCTGTGATGTCACATCTGAGCAAGCATCTAGAAGTGATGTCACAGCATCTCTGACATTTTCTTCCCCAGGATTTGCCCTGAATAGATCTAGGAATTGCCAGCAGGTGGCAGGCAACTAGACATGGGCACAAATTGAAATACAAATAAAATTTCATGACGAATCGGGCCGATTCATTTGATTCGTGAATGCTTCATGATGCCAGACAGGCTGGTGCCGATCCATTGATTCCCTAGGCAACATAGGCCTGGAATGTCTGCAGACCTTTTGTTGCCGTGGAAACCCCAATCTTAGCCCACATAACCTTGATAGGCAGCTCTCCCTGCCAACCTGAGAACTCCCATTCTGTTCTATGAGAGCAACAAGCAGGGGGGGAGGGGCCTTCTGTAGCCATGGGAACACCAATCTCATCCCTCCAAACCCTGTTAGGCAGGTCTGTCTGCCAACCAGAGAGCTCCTGTTCTGCTCTATGCAGGGCCAGATCGAGGGGGGGCAGGGTGGGTAACCTGCCCCCAGCGCCGCCAAAGAGGGGGCGCCGGGCATGGCTGCTAGCCTCCTGGGAGGGCGCTGCAGCTTGCTGCGCGGGAGGCTGAGTGCAGGGTTGGGAGGCCCTTGCCAGCCCCGCTGATGGAGCGGCTGGCTTGTGTGCGCGCAGGACCTCCCAGCCCTGCGCTCAGCCACCCGTGCGGCAAGCCAGCTGCCCCAGCCAATGCCCTCGCTGCCTCCTCCAGCTCCACGGCGCACCGTGCACTGGGGCAGCCGGCTTGCCACACGGGCGGGCCCACCTCCTACCCTGCGTGATGATGTCACAACAGTGACATCATCATGCAGCGTCAGAAGCACGCACACGCTATGTGCGCGTGCAAAAACCCAGGCAAGGGTTGCTCCGGGCGCCTGCGCCCCTAGATCCAGCTCTGGCTGTATGTGAGCGTTTCTTACATAAAGCATGGCTCTGTGCCTCCTGCTTTCGGTTCCAGTAGACGGGGGGAGAGGGAGGAGCTGTTGCTGGGGTTTGGAGGGAGGGCGGGTGGATTTGGGGGCTTTTGGCTGGATTTGCTGCTGCTTCGAAAGAGAGTGAAAGACTCTTCCTTATTTCCTGCTCTTGTCCTTGCTGGGGAAGGTTGTTGGGTGAGGGTGCCTTTGAAGTTAAACTTGTATTCTTCTCCCATCTAGGCCCAAACTACACAAGATGTTTCTCCCTCAGGTTGGTTGAGCTTCCCTAGCTCGACTCGCATTTCCCGCAGCCAGTCAGTAGCTGCAGGGAAACTTATTTCCCCAAGAGGTCCAATTCAGGCTGGGACTGCAGTGCAAGGGGACAAGGGTCCCTTACCCTGTGCCATGGTCTCAATCCGAACCAGGCCCTGCAGTCCTTGGGGAAATAAGTAACCCTCTGCTCCTGTCTGATTGCAGAGGATGCAAACCTGACTCACGGAGAAACATCTTGTGTGGTTTCAGGCCTTGGATCAGTTGGATTTGGAAAAGGTCCAACTTTGGCTAGACTGTGCCTTGTTTTTTTGGGTTTTTTTGGCAGAGAATCCTAGAATGAGCCTTCCAATTTTCCATACACAATTAGCTGCACAGTTTCACAGAGACACCTTTGACCTCCTCTTCCCTCCCCCTTCTCACAGGAGTTACTTCAGCCACCTTGACCAACCCCATATGGCTGGTGAAAACCCGAATGCAACTGGAAGCCAGGTAAGAAAAGTAGAGCGTTTACCTTACGCGAGCCTTGTGGGAAAAGCAGCGGGTGCGTGGAGACCATCTGTGCCTGTGGGAGGATGTACATATCCCTCCTTTCCCTGAAAGCACAGCTTTGACTACTGAGCGCTGACTTCGGTTGCCTGAGAACTTCAGCCTCCTGTCCTCCCCCCGACCCAACTGTCTCCTGAAGAAAAGCTTGAACTTTTGCCAGATGGTGCCTACACAGTTTTTGGAGCCAGAATAACTAAGGTGTCCAATGATTGGAAGGCAGGGCTTCAGTGGCCTGTACAGCCCCTTGCCTCACCCCACCATGGAATCAATTAAATTGAATAACATTAGCAAAACAAGAAAAAAACCTGAATGATCGCAGTTGCACAATTCAGCTTTTCTAGGCCCAATACTTGAGCCGCATAAGCTTGCAATTTGGAGGGGCCCCACCCCTGCCGCCTTTAATGTAGAATACACGTGTCTGTTTCTTGGCCAAGTCAGACAAGAATGTTCCTAATTGTTCCTTTTTTAACTCTGCAGAGCCAAAGGCGAGATGTGTGGCAGCGCCCTTCAATGTGCCATGCGCGTTTACCACAGTGAGGGCCTGCGAGGCTTTTACCGTGGGATTTCAGCCTCGTATGCTGGAGTCTCTGAAACCATCATCCATTTTGTTATCTACGAGGCGCTGAAGCAGCAGCTGAGGGAACATCAGCCATTCTGGTCTTCAGCCCTTGTCTTCCAGCCCAAGAGCCAGGACTTCTTTGGCTTGATGGGGGCAGCTGCCATCTCAAAAACCTGTGCTTCGTGCATCGCCTATCCACATGGTGAGCGGCTTGACGTTCTTTACCCTCCTCCACCTCTGCCCAGTCAGGTTGGAGGAGCAACCGGACAGCCAGCCATCTTTCCTACCAGACTGAAAGTTCAATCTCCTGATCTCCCTTTCCTCTCTTTCTTTTCTCCTTAGAGGTCATCCGGACACGGCTACGAGAGGAGGGTTCACGTTACTGCTCCTTTGTGCAAACTGTGCGGCTTGTGGTCAGAGAAGAGGGTCCCTCAGCTCTTTACCGCGGGCTCCTAGCCCACCTGATCCGCCAGATCCCCAATGCAGCTATCGTCATGGTCACTTACGAACTGACTATTCATTTGGCAAAGAAAATGTGACCCCTTTCCCTTCTCCGTGACTGGCCAATGTTTATGAACGCGTTTTAGCACAATGGGATGCCTTAACAGTGGACGTGTTTTCCCATTAAATGGTTAGACACTGGCTGCCATAAGGGAAAGATCTGAAGGCCAGCAGCTTCTCTCTCTGTGCTCTCAACGCTTGATAATTTAAGGTGTTTTCTACTGCAAGGGACCACCAGCTGCCTCAGGGCATCATGAGAAGAGGGAACATCGGAGAGAGAGGTAGAGCTTGCCAAGCAGAAGCAGCGATGTGGACATGTATACTTGATACTTCAGGGAAGGCATGCTGTCTTTCCAGGATCGCTAACGGATTAGTCTCAGATGTGCTGGTCAAGGCAGGAGCTACATGTCACTCCTTGGCCAGTTGGTTGAAAATATACAAAATTTGTACAAAAACTGTAGACAGCAGGCTGTTGGGAATATTTTGCAAGGAGATTTATATATAGAAGGGAGAGTCTTCAGTGATACTTTCTGATGCTCTCAGTGTTCCTTTCTTACTTTATTTATTCATTTATACCCTGCCTTTCTCCCCAGTGGGGACCCCAAGCAGCTTATCTCCTCCACTGTAGCCGCACAACCACCCTGTGAGTTAGGTCAGGCTAAGCACGAGTGCCTGGCCCAAAATCACCCAGTGAGCTTTGGTGGCAAAGGGGCGGTTGGAACCTTTAAGGCAGGTTTCCAGACTAGCCACTTGCCGCCTCCTGAAGACAGGCAGGGTATCTAGGCTTGCACATTCCCGTCCACCTTCTACTCCTTGCTGGAGGAGGTAAGTGCATTGCACAACATGGAGCTGAGCAAAGGAATAAAAACGAGGCCGTCTGCTGTAGCGAGAAAGCCCCTTTGCTGATAGCAGCTTCTGTTCTTATTGCCTGGGGCCTTGTTTACCATTTCATCTGCAGATCTCCTCTCCATAAACAAGTAGGAAAAAGCCGAGTGAAGGCGTTAGATGGGAACAGCCAGTAGGGGGTGGGGAAAAGATGCGCAGCGGTGGCGCAGCTGGACTCTAGCACAGCAAATGTGGATTGCTGGCACCATCTGATGGACGGAAGGAATAACGAAGCAAGCTACATTTTTAGATATACTGATAATTCTGTTTTAATTTATATAATAAAATGTTTGTACCAGTTCATATTATTTTATGAAAACATCTGCATCAATGGACCACCTTTCTCAACTACCTCAGAAGTCAGCCGCTTGAGGCAGCCTTTCTGCCAGAGATTTCCACAGATAAGGAAGAGAAAGGGCCCCAAAGGCTGACGGTGCCTCCCCTTCCAACTCCAGCAGGGGCTTCCTGGCTCACAGCCTCAAGGCCAAACTAGACAAGACTGAGCAGCCCGTGCAGGGGTGACCTTCAAGGTGGCACTAGTTGTTATGGTGGGTGTGTGGGGGGGCTAATTTACACACACAGCTGCCTTATGCTGAATCAGACCACCACATTGTCCATCAGGGTCAGTCTTGTCTGCTCAGACTGGCTGTGGCTCTCCAGGGTCTCAGGCAGAGGCCCTTCACATCCCCTGCTGCCTGGTCCTGTGAACTGGAGACGCTGAAGATTGAACCTGGGGCTTTCTTCATGCAAAGCGGAGGCTGTTCCACTGAGCCACCACTCCTACCCTTTACCATTTACTGGCCTTAGATTAATAAAAGTCAACAGAATTATTTTGAAAATTTCAGTTATTTTTATTTCAATCAAAAATTATGTGTGTACGCTCGAGTCATATTGTACTAGTCTGGATTCTGATAAATTGATCACCGCATCTTATCCTCTGGTGGAGGGGAGACCCGAGTTAGAATTGCACTCCTGACCAAGGCTGTGGATGTCTTGTTCACACAAAATTTACACAAATGACAGACGTGTGCGTGTGAGGGAGGGAATAAACCTGACCCTTCCCCTTCCTGTTAATTCAAACTCTTTTCTCCCAAACCTGGCTCACATTGAAGCTGGGTTGGCAAAACAATATTGAAAATCAGAGACTGCTGTGAGGTAAAAGGTTTAGTTCCACTCAGCTGCATATTCCTTTTCGTATTAAAAAAAATAGCCCCCATGTTTAATATGTGAGCAGGACCGACGGCCGAATAAATACACCCATAACATGCCCCCCCTCATGTCTTGTAAAGTCCTCAAAAGCCAACAGCTTCTCCCAGAAACGCCATTTACTTGGAGGATCTCGCATTCCTCCACCGGACCAGTCCCAGAAAGAGCCGAAGTCCTCACAGTCCTACCAGAGTGCACTTCTGAGGTGCAGGTGACACGCACACCCCCGTAACGGTCAGTTTTCTTCCAGGCAGGAGGGGCCTGGATATGTGCAAAAGTATCTCTGCTCTCAGTGGGTTCCGGAGGAATGCTGGAGCAAAGATCCCTTGACGGGCTTCCTGAAGGAGGCTATGAGCGGGACCACAAGTGATGCCTGACACAGGTTGGACACTTGCCAGCTTCCCTCAAGTTTTGATGGGAAATGTAGGCAGCTTGGCGGAATGTTGGACAAGTGACAGTTGAAAAGTCCATTGGACAGCAGTCGGAGAGTCAAGCTGCAAGACCGGGACGCCTACATTTCCCATCAAAACTTGAGGGAAGCCGACTAGTGTCCAACCTGTGTCAGGCGTCACTTGTGGTCCCGCTCTGAGTTGTGTATCTGGATTCCAGGTTCTGGCTGTATGCTTTACTACAGTAGTACTCACTCAGCAGCTCGCAGAGCCACATTCGCAGTTACTATGAACCAAAGGCATGACGTTTACTTCTATCCCCGGTGTGAGGACTGCACTTTACAGAGCCTCACAGCTTACCTGTTCTTTTGGCAGCAGCTGTTTCAAGGTGGGAACCTCCTGCCAACCACAAGCCCCACTGGACAAGGGCCCTGCCCACTTTTCAGAAGCATGAGGCAGGTGGCACAATGGGGAGCGATGCTCTGAAGAGCTTCAGGTCGCTCCCTAGCAACTGAGTATCACTAATCTACTGGGTCTTGCTGGCCACCCCTAGTTCAGTTTCCCTCCACACCCGGGTAGCAGTCTGGAAGAAACCAGACAGCAATCGCAGACCTTGCTTGTTCGAGACCAGTCTGTCTGCGATGCAGCAGGCAGTTAAATACCACACCCTAACCACACCTGCCAACTTTATTTATTTTTCAGTACCAGGCAGGGGGCCCTGAAGTTACACATCTTTCAAGAAAGACTCCTCAAAACTCCAGGCCTTTTTTAAAATCCATTTTTATTTTAAAATCTGCTCCACTTCCTTCTCCATGTTGCTCTCCCCTTCGCTTATTTATTTTAATATTATTGACAATTTTACAAAGCGACACAAGCTGCAGGTTTTTTGTTTTTTTGCATCAAACAAGAAAACAAGAATAAACCTCAAAGGACGACATTGAAAAAATATACAATATATATATATAGTATCTTGGGGACACTGATGGACCCCGTTCATCCTCCCCACCCGCAAGCTTCCCTCTGGTTTCTCTGTATGTCTGCTGCATGCCATATCAACCCAGCTTACCCTTCTCTGCTGGGGTAGGAATCTCACGCTGGGGACTGAAATGGGGGGGGGGCTGTCCCACAAGCTCACGCAAGAAGTCGAGGAGACCAAGAACGTGGGAAAAGACAGAAGCTCCTCCACTGGGATCTGCTGTGGGAAGAGAGAGGCCTGCCGTGTGTGGCAAGGTGCAGTGCCTCCCTCAGAAGGGGGTTTGGGAGAACAGAAAGGGCAACCACTGAAGGTGGGCAAATGTGATCTGCAGGACACGGATCTCTGGTAGTACTTTTGTGCAGCTCCGTTTACAGGGTTGCCAACTCTGTGTTGGGGGCAAAGCCTTGGGAGGGACCTCAACTGGGTGTAATGCCATAGAGTCCACCTTCCAAAGTGGCCATTTTCTCCAGAGGACAGATTTCTGGAAATCACCTATAATTCCAGAAGATCTCCGGGCCCCACCTGGAAGTTGGCAACACTCTCCATTTCAAAGAGGCTTACACACCAAAACTCCCGGCGGGGGGGGGGGGGGTCTGCCCCTGAGGAATCAGTGGGAGGATTAGGTGCCATTCAAGGTGCCCACTTGAGGCACCAAGCCTCCTTAAGCTGGTCTTCACAACTACGAAAAGAGAGGTCTGGAAAAAGCAGGAAAGAAGCAGGGCATTGAAGTAGGAAAATAAAAAGAGAGAGAAAAGGTGTGGGAGCAAGCCCCTCCCCCCCTCCAGTATTAAACCTAAGCTGGCCCTCCCTCCCTCTTCTCCCGCCACCCGTCCACGCCTGCATGCCTCTAGTAGCGGCAGGGGGCATCCCGCTGGCTCCTGATGCGCTGGCCGCCAGGGGCGTCGCTGCTCGGAGAGTCGGGGGATTCAAAGTCACTGCTGTCCTCCTCCTCTTCTGCAGCCCCTCTGACTTGAGACTCAGCCGCTTGCTCCTGGCAGTTCTGGTATGACTGTCGAGGGGCAGAAAAGGGATTACGGGTGAGAAAGAGAGGTGGACGGCCAGCCCACCTTAGTTGCTTCCTTGCCCCACCCTCCCAGAGAGATGGAAAGTTTCCAGAAATGCTGAATGGGGAAATTTCTTTCTGTTGGTTTTTGAGGAAACTGAAAGGGGAGAGGGGGTTGAGTTATATGCAATGCTTACTTTCTTATCAAACCTGTTTTACTGCTTTAACGACATCAAATGTATCATTCAGCGCTTAGCATAGAGCACTGCACTATTTGGCCTATTTATGGAATTCAAACTGCCTGTGCATTCATGCCCATCCCCTCGCCCGGGCAAGGAATGGATGCGCCAGACACCCGGGATCACCACCAGAGCCAGGAAACCTACACACACCACGATGGTGGTGGTAGCAGCACTGGGAACCACTGCACAGTCCTAAACAAGATAACTTTCTATGAGCAAAATTGTGAATATACCCAATACTTGAGAAAGGGCTGCAAACTGCTACATTGTATGAGACCTTAGGAAGGAAAAAAATAAAACTTCAAATTAGAAAAAGTTTAAAATAGAAAACAAAATTGTCATAAGCAAAATAAAGTGATTATTTGGGCACAAATCCTCTAAAAGAGCCATAATAGATTACCAGCATTTTGATTACCAACGTAAGCCTTTTAACTTTTAAACCACTGAACTCTTATCATTAAACACATTATAGTATGTTAACCGTTGCCAAAATCATTCCCATTTAAACTATAAATGTATCTTTGAACATACGCTATGCCAACCATACAGTTTTATTCATTGAGCCAAAGTCTGTGCTGCCTCTCTGGAGACAGCAAACTGTCACGCGACACATTCGGAGCAAGCAGAACCTCAGTTTGAAGAGCATTTTGCTCAGTCTCAACGTTTCTTTCTCTAGTACTCTCCCACATTTTACAATTTTTCAGCAGAAAAAATGGAATAAAAAGTCCAGGGGGGGAATCGATATTTTTCTGGTTCCCCCCCCGCCATGGCCCTCACACGTCTCCCCTCCTGTCAATCTCGTCCACTCACCTCCATGGGGTTCACAATGATGGTGAGAGCAGAGTCATCCCAGAACATCTCACTTTCACTGGCCCTGGTGCCGTCTTGGCTCCCTGCGGACTCGCCCGTGCATTCATGCCCGTCCCCTCGCCTGTGCAAGGAATGGATGCGCAAGACACCCAGGATCACCATCAGAGCCAGGAAGCCTACGCACACCACGATGATGATGGTAGCAGCACTGGGAACCACTGCAGGAAAGAGAAGCGAGGGTGCGCACTCAGTCATAGGATGGGAGGGGAGACAGACTCTGCATGCTGACAGTCCCTGGTATCACCATTGAAAGGATCTGAGAGCCAAAGTACGAGTGACAAATGACACTTGAACAGCAAGCAAACAGACTCATGTGTATTCCTCCCTGTTCACTTGCACTCGACTTGCGCTCCACTTGATCAAGTGGATCACTACGAGCCAAGCTACAAGTGACTTCCTTCACATGGAGAACACTTGATAGTTATTGCAAGTTCACCTGGGAAGTGAAGTCCGAGTGTCCTCCCCCTCTCTGTTAGAATCGCTGGCTGAAGAGGCAGAGAAAGCCAGCAGCAGCTTTTGCAAATCATCCCTCCAGTCACAAGCCTGCTGGACAAGAGGGCTCCCAGCGATCGTCTGGGGGCGGGCAGCTGCTACTTCCTCCCAGCGTGACCTGCGGGCTGCCTGCTCCCGGGGAGCTGCTCTGCAGAACGAAGCTCCAGACCCAGCAACAGCGGAAGGATCTGCTGCTGCTGCTCTAGCATGCCCTCATTCCAGTCTTTCTCCGGGAACTCAGGAGAAGGGGGAAGTCGCTTGTACGTGATCAAGTGGAGCACAGGCGAACAGGGAGGGATACACGCGAGTCTGTTCACCGGCCGTGTCATTCGTCACTTGTAGCTTGGCCCTAAGGTAGCCGAGCTGGGAAAGACTTCCAACGCGCTGGACCAGAGTAAACAATTCTAGGCTTGATGGACCACTGGTTCGGCAGAGCCACAAGGTAATGTTTCTTTTAAATGAGATGGGATGCTTTTTTGTAGGCTACCCTTTTGCCATGTAAGATGAAGAAGCAACTCTGCGCTACCTTCCGCTACCAATCACAGGGCTGTTCAGCAGCTTAGATTGTTTTCCTAAAGGATCAGACAGCTTCATGGAGGTCACAGCCTATCAACAGCTTAATCAGACCTTCACATGCAGAGGCAGCGTCCCCTAATCGGACGCACTCTGCACGTTCCCCTCTCGGAGCACCAGCCTCCCATGGTCAGGAGAGGAAGGCAGGTTTTGGTCTCAACACCGTTCCCACTTGTAGCCCCCTTCCCTACAAGAGAACGGGAAACAGTCACTTAATGCAAGAAAAAGTCAAGTTAGTGGGTGAGTAGACCATGGCCTCTGCCCACTGGGAGGACGGACTAAATTATTCCTTGACATTAGAGTTGTGAAGAAGCTCCACTCCTTCACCTGCCAAACTCTAGTCTGGGTTTTCTTGCTTGGTCACACTGGAGTGTCACAGAATGCTGGGAACTGGAAATATACAATATTTTCTTGGATATTATTTCCCTTAGATTTAAAATGAATTCACAAAACTGCCACCCCCCAAAGTTCTTCCATATTTTAATAGGGACAGAAAATACGTTGTCTTTGATACGTGCAGTGGAATCCATACCCTACAAATCCAACAGGAGGGAACTCTGGGAGAAATGAGCCCCCCGATTTTTGTCAAGCTGCTAAACACAACTAAACACAACATCTGAGGCCAAGCTTTAAGAAGCCAGGATGGAGTAACGTCACATGACCTCTTTCATAGCTGGCTCTCTAAGGAGACGGTCTGGAAGCAGCAGAGCAGGAGATGGCAGCAACCACGTATCTGCTGACTTGCTTGGGCCGGGCCTTCTTCTGTTAAGGGGTTTTCTTTTAATATAGCTTTGGTTCACTTTCAGGGGCATCGTGGGTATGAGGCTTTGCTACCTCCTTCCTACTGTGCCCTTTCACTTACTTTTACTGTCTCTCTCTAGGAACTGTGATGCAGCTAATAGATAAGAAGAACCAGGGCTTTTTTCTGGGAAAAGAGGTGGTGGAACTCAGGACTGCACAATGACGTCACTTTGGGTCAGCTGGAACAAGGGGGGAGTTTTTTAAAGTTTAAATTGCCCTCGGTGAAAATGGTCACATGGCTGGTGGCCCCGCCCCCTGATCTCCAGACAGAGGGGAGTTTAGATTGCCCTCCATGCCGCTCAGTGGCGCGTAGGGCAATCTCAACTCCCCTCTGTCTGGAGATCAGGGGCCGGGGCCACCGGCCGTGTGACTATTTTCAAGAGGTTCCGGAACTCCATTCCCCCGCATTCCCCCTGAAAAAAAGCCCTGAGTAGAACAAAGAGATGTTTAGAGTTAGAGCAGGCTACGGCATGCAAATGTGCCAGCAGTCTCTTTATCAAATCACGATGTACCCCTCTGAAAGATAACAAGAGGTGCTAGATGGGCATGAATTTTCTTGCTGAAGTTCAGGAAGTCCTGCAGGCCCCCTTGAGTGGCTGGCTGTGCACATTTTCAAGAGCGCCTCCAACGGAGGGCAGTGATTTTGCTGTTGCTAATGTTACAGGAGCAGCAACGCCCAAGTGGGATAAGGAAGGGTGGGCAGCGGCAGAGAGGTGTGGTGGTGGCTGGCTCAGGCAATGGGAGACCTTGAACCACCGCTGGCTGGTGTGGCCATGAATTTGCATTAAAGAGGCTTCGGTCTCACCTAGCCTCCAAGAGGCTTCCCACGACTTACACCACAACCAGCACAACTCCATCTGTAACAGGAAACCTCTAAAATGGCAGAAAGGCAGTTCTGCCCTCTCTCATTCCCTCTGTACTGTGCAGAGAGTGTTAATGAGCGCAGGACCGGTTCAAGGGATTCTGTCACCCTAAGCAAGGTACCCCGAGCTCATGTGTCTGTGCTGCTGCTGGCTCAGTCAAAGCCGAGGTTAGGCCACAGCGCAGGCCCAGGAGGTGATGACGGTCACCTGCCACACCACCGACAGCTGGAGCAGCAGAGCCCCTGCAGCGCACCGGCACCTCCTCACTATGTCGCCCCAAACAGCTGCTCGACTAGCTTGGCTGCAGAATTGCCCTGCCAACTGGTACATACTTGAGTTGCGGTGGACATTTGCCAGACTGTGGCCAGAGAGTTCTGGTGGTAGATGGTGGCCACGATGCATGAACTGCTGGGAACTCATGATGTGGTTGGGGTGGGCAGCTCGGTTCACGTTATGGAGGACGTTCACCTGAGGAGAGACGTTTACACTCTTGAGCTCAGGTGGGTCCTGCTGGCCACGACGCTACCAGGCTCACAGAGTTCTGAGTTTCCACACGTGTCTTTGCAACAGGCTTTTACCTCAACGGTGAACTCATTGCTGGAGTAACGGCCATTCATCTCAGTGCAAGAAAGGCGAAATTTCCTTTCATAAAGGGCGGCACCACGGCGGGTGCAATATGTCACCTGCCGCAGGATCTCTTCATATACAGCAATGCTCTCCACACCTTCAGACAGAAAGGAAAAGGTCAGGACTGAAAAGAAATAAAAAGGATTCCAGGCTGGCTGAATGCAGGCTATGAGGCAACAAGGCGAGGGCTGTGTGAGTGTAGAAAGAGCCATCAAGTCACAGCTGACATCTGGAGACCTCATAGCGTTTTCTAGACCAACAGAGATAGTTTGCCATTGGCTGCCTCTGCATAGCGACCCTGGCCTTCCTTGGTGGTCTCCTATCCAACTATTAACCAGGGTCAACCGTGCTTAGCTTCTGAGATCTAATAAGTTCAGGCTAGCCTGAGCCATTCAATGAAAGTCAGCTCTGGCATGAGAAATTCCTGGAGATTTGGGGGCAGTACTTGTGGAGGGACTTCGGTTTCTCCTGGATTCCATGGTATCTGCCCTGTGAACTGTCATTTTCTACAAGGGAACTGATCTCTGTTGTCTGGAGAACAGTCGTAATTCCAGAAGAACTCCAGCCCCTACCTAGAACTTGGCAACCCTGGAATGAACTGTTGTTCCCTGGATTACATATGGAACAAAACGCTCACACGTGAGTGAGAACGTAATATACAAATCACAAGAAACAAGAAGCCTACTGTGAAGCAGATAAATGGGGGCAGCCTGGAATGGCAGCCGGGTTCCCCACTCCCTCTCCCCACAGGTGCTTTTCAAGACATGCTTATCTCACAACTAAGCTTCTAAAACCGTATTTGGGGGTGGGAAGATCTGAGAGGAATGGGGGGGGATTTAAGAGCGAACAACAGAAGGTGAGGAAAGAGTGAAGCACTCCTCCTTCCATGCCACTCACTCCCACTCCAAATCACGACACCCCCCCAACCTCTTTTGCAGTGCAGAAGGCAGCCTGCAGGGAGGGACGCCAGGGCCTTCGCACACCTGCTGTCCAGCTTTCCAGGCTCTTTGCTTGCAGCTCAAGTCACTTCCAGCATTGGAGTTCTGCTGAGAAAATCTCCTGGGAATACAGACTACAGCTACATAAACGTTGGGGGTCGGGTGGGCAAGAGGTCAGCACCCTTTTGACTAGCAAACTGCAATCGAGCCACACCTCCATGAGGCAGGTTTGGGTTTAAACACATGGATTTACTGGCCATGGGGGACTGGAGAGCCGTCAGTTGGGTGACGGGACTTTGCCTGAAGCATCGCTCAGTTGTCTTGGAGGGATGCCAGAAGACAGCAATGCCCAAAGATACATACCTGTGACTGTGAGGTAGGCAGAGGTGTTGATGAGCTCCAGGCCTCGCTGCTGCAGTGAGGCTTCATCCATGAGCAGGTACTCCCTCTCCAGGTCCAGGTCTTCTCCAACCAGCGAGATCTCACAACCATCTAGATTGTGAACAATCTCGTCGGACATCCGTGTGTCTGCCACTGCAAGGAAGAGAAAGCGCAATCAGAGAAGACAGACAGACAGAGCTCAGCTACATTTGACACAGAGATACACAGGGGGACTGATTCTGAGCAGAACTGTGACACAAGGAAAGGGGCTTTTAAGTCTTTCCCCCCATGTATCCCCCTGCCCATGAATTTTGCCTACTGGGGAACGAACACGCATGCGCACGCGCGCACACACACACAGAGAACATGCTTGTCTTTTTGGAACTGCAACTGTGTTCACCCAAAAAGATTAGGCATTTTTCCATGCCATCAAGAAAAAGTACTGGTGGCGTTACATCAATAATACCATGATACAATATCAGCTTGTTTTTTTCAGGCTACTGTATAACATCAATACTTTTTGACAACTTCCAACCAGGGCCACAGCCACAGTGGGGCACATAAGGAATGCACCACCCAAAATGTGACCTGCCCCACCAATCAGTGTTCTTCCTCCTATACGTGCCCTGGGTGGACAGCGGCAGCAGCGGCTGTGTGGGGGACAGCTGGAAATTCTTCCACTGCTGCAATCTGCAGCCACCAGTTGACTTGCTTGACAGCCTGCAGAGGTGGCCGCAGCCCCTAGGAGGAGGGCACGGAGATGCCTTCGCAGAGGAGGGTGGGGCTCTACTTCCCTGCATACTTCCTCCTTCCCCTGTGCTTCCAGCCAGCCAGCACTTCTGCATAGGAAACACGACAGGTGTGTTCTCCTGAGCACGGGTGCGCCACCCGCATTGCTTCATGACTCATCGTGCGCAAAGGTGGGCAGCTGCAGTGCCGTCTGTCAACACGAGAAGAGTCTTCCTTTAAACAACGGTGGCTGGGTGGAGGGAGGCGGTGCTGGCTGCTGCTTGCTCTTCCTCCAGTGACGACTGAGCGTAAGAGAGGGAGCCAATGAGGCTGCAGCACTAGCAGATCTAATCCTTTTTGAAATCCGAGAGGAGAATACCAGTTGCCATTGTGGCCTCGTTCCACCCTGTCCCTTCGCTTCTCCTTATTTCCCTGCTTATGACTGGTATTCTCTGTCACTTCTCCACCCATTCTCCCTTTCTGCCCCATGCCTAGAACACCCTCTCTAAGTTATGATATGGTGCATTCTCTATTTCTCGCCACTGGTTGTCACCTCTGGCTTGGGAAACTCCTGGAGATTTGGGGATACTGTCTGAGGAACATGGAGTCTGGGGTGGGGAGGGAGCTAAGTGAAGATGGGACACCACAGATTCTGCCCTGCAAAGCAGCCGTTTTCTCCAAGGGGACAGAACTCTGTCATTTGGAGATCAGTTGTAATTCTAAGAGAACTCCAGACCCCGCCTTAAAGCTCATCTGCTTGACTTTAGCTGACCCCAGAACAGCCCCAAATACACGTCACCATAACATACTTTCTCCCATCTCTCTGATGTTTCTCCTCACTTTCTATTTGAGATTATATGTACCTCGAGGCAGGGCTTTATTTCTAGGAAAAGAGGTGGTGGAACTCAGTGGGCTGCCCTTGGAGAAAATGGTCACATGGCTGGTGGCCCCGCCCCCTGAGGGCGGCAATCTCAACTCCCCTCTGTCTGGAGATCAGGGGGCGGGGCCACCAACCATGTGACCATTTTCAAGAGGTTCCGGAACTCCGTTCCACCGCGTTCCCGCTGAAAAAAAAGCCCTGCCTCGAGGGCAGGAGGCTGTAGTTTTCTATACGGATTGGAGTTTATAACGACATCTTGTGGCAGTGTTGCGTAAGTTAATTATATGTTGTGTGAATAAATACTTCCTTTGGTCTGTCCTGAACTCTTTCTAATCAGTTTTATTGGGTGATCTGAAATTCTAGTGTATAAAAAAAGAGAAACCTGTATCTCCAAAAGGTCAACAACGTTATACACTTCTCTGTTTGATGCCAGTTTGCCATTTTTCTCCTAAAAGGGCTGAAGACAATATGCAGAGCACCCCCGTTTTCCCAGCTGCAGTCTGCTGCTTGTATAATCAGACACCGAGAGCTGGGAAGGGAGAGCTTTAGGGATAACTCTGCCAGATACTGTGTTTTAAAACAGCAAAAGTACAACTTCTTTTGCCTTTTCTTGTGAAGACGGTTAAGCTGGCATGTCATATTGCAAATGGCCATTCTTTCTGTACGTGTTTATTCTGCTCTTCCTCCGGTCTCTCTTCCTCCATTACACTCTCAGCAACCCTGTGAGGTAGGGAAGCTGAGGGGGAGTGACAGCCGTGAAGTCACCCATGCCATTTAATTCAGGCATCCTAAAACTGTCAACTTCCTCTTATTACTAAAGCAAGTCTCTAGTCCTTAAGCAAATGAAAGCAGTTTTGGCAGTTCTTATTTGGACTATTCCTGACTAGATTGGAGAAGCTGCCAGGGGCGGGGGGAATTGATCAGAATTTACTTCCCAGTTTCCCCAGTCCAACAGCAGAATTGCAGAGTACCCACTGATGCAGCCCAGTGGGCTATGACCGAGGAGGCCCCAGGCTGCATCTTGCGCCTGCGGTTGACTACACGTGACCTTCTGCTGGCCTACCTTATTGGGCTTTCGTAAGGATTACTACTTTGAGAACTGAAAATGCTGTATAAATGCTTAATACATATTCTACAGGTAAATATGATAAATCTAATAAAGCTGAAACATGTTTTGGATGGTACAGCTCTTGACTGACTTAGAAAACTAAGCATGGCAGTTCTCAACAGATGCACAACGGATTGCCCTCCCACTATGCTCATTTGCCCCCCTAACGAAACATTTCTGGCTACCAGCCTGCATCCAACAGTATGAGCAAGGGACTGGGAACACAGGCAGTAATTTTCATGTAAAAACAAGGGTTTTACAAGAATGGAAATGTGTCCTTTTTTTCATCTTTCAAGCATCACAGAATAGTTAACTCTGTAAAGGAGGTTTGGGATCTACACATCTGAGCACCATCCCTAAATTATCCTTCCCAGAATACTTTGGAGGAAGCTGCCATGACAGTAATCCACATAAACAAAAATGAGGGTTCATTAGACAGTAAGGACCTGACTTTATATTTTGCCCCTGTACAATGTATAGAATTTTGAACATTTAAGGTGTATTATTTATTTTGTAATTCTTATTCTTAATCTTGCAAAAAACCCAGGTGTGACATGGCTTGGGGTGGGGCATTGCTCCAATCTGGGATTGCTAAGACTGACACTTTATGCTTCCACTGAGACAGTCTCTTGTTCCTCCCTATTACTGCCCAGGACCCACAAGTTCCCTTTTAGAGTACCTCACTTACCTGTGCCATGCCAGCTCTCATCCTTCTTGGCCTCCACCTGGTGCGTGATGGAGCAAGAGATCTGGAGGTCAGGAAAGAGAGGGACCCCCTCTGGTCCTTCAAAGTCAGAGGCAGGCCGGGCAAAGTGGGAATTGCCACTCAGCAAGATCTGAGGAGCATCAGGCTGGAGCACCACCACGTAACCCTCCACATCTGGAATGGAGACGCAGGATTCCTCACTGAAGCACCTAATGGAAGAGAGGCTGAATCAGCACTGACCCGGTCTTGAAAAAGGCAGGCCTCCCTTTTGTTACTCTGCATCCAGAACCATCACTGATTGGTGAATCACACCGTCGAAGCACTCTGCTTTGAGCGTTTCATGCCCAACTGTATTGTGACAATTGCACCACCATCTTTTGGAGGCCACCAAGTGAATTCAAGGCAGAGTTCATATTCAAAATGGGGATGTCCTGAATGCCATTTTCACAACCAGCACATACATGTCAGGAAGTACAACACTGTTCTGCCTGTTAGTGGACTGCCAGATGTGGTTCTTGTAGGTGTCAGAACCATTACTATCCATAAAGGCCAGAGGAGTTAGCCGTGTTAGTCTGTAGTAGCAAAATCAAAAAGAGTCCAGTAGCACCTTTAGTAGCAAAATCAAAAAGAGTCCAGTAGCACCTTTAAGACTAAAAGACTTAAAGGTGCTACTGGACTCTTTTTGATTATCCATAAAGGGAATGAGAGATGCAATATAGACAAGATGGTTATCTCTTATTGGACAATTTTTCATCTATGGGTTCTAAGGCATACTCTCAAATGAAAGGGGCTACATTCTCATTGGTACTGTACATCTACTTGAGTGTTTGCTAAGCATACCAGCAAAGGGGCTGAGTACCAAGATGTTCCTGGTGAAATTCACAGCTCTGCCATGACCTTACTGGGTAGCCCTTTGGGCAAGCCCCTCTTGCTCAGCCTCAGTTTCTCCATCTACAATATGTGGATAAGACTGATCTGCCTTATAAAACTGTCACAAAGGTGAGAGTAATGGGCTAAGGTCTATGAACCTGCCAAACACCACACAAATTATTATTATCGTCAACACAGCAACCCCTGTCTGTGTCAGGTCCAGTGTATATCTAAACTGTACTGACTCCATTTTCTAATGCTTCTAGTGTTTGAGTGTTTCCTTCCCAGGTGCACCAGTTCCCAGGCAGCATTCCCACCGGAGGAGACTGTTTTGTCTAACACCGTTCCACCAAGCATTGGCCTTGAAGGAGAGCAGCTTCCCAGGACTGAGAGATGTTGTTTTGAGAACTGTGGGGGGAGGCTGATCCAAATGGGTATTGTTACTCTGTACCTTATGCTTGCTCTTCATTGGTAACAATGATCATGTACCATCCTGAGTCTCCTATTCAGGACAGTGGACTATAATGGACCTTTTCTGCAGTAAAGTTTCCTTTTCCAAACAATGGACTTGTGTTTGCTTCTAAAGGGAACCCTGTAGTGAGTGCCGTATTTAGCCACAGTCTGACATTTTGTTACCAATCATGTCTGAGTCGGGCCCAGCGGAATCCAAGGTTGTCCCGGACAGGGATCCTTTGTTTGATCCGTATGCGTCTCCCGACAATCAACCTGTACAAGCCCAAGACTCCCAGGAGCTGGGAGCAGCCGGGAACGGAACCGGAGCCTCCACTTCCACCCCGCCTCTCATCGAACTCAGTACTCGGGACGAGACCGAAGCCGACCTCGGGGCAAGGCCGAAAGCGACCGCTCTCCCCTTGATTTCGGTACCCACCCCGTCGGAGTGGGGAGCCAGACCCCGAGAAACCAGAGAGCGTCGGGCAGGTGGACTCCATCCACGAGTTTCGATGGACGGGCGCCGAAGCCTAGAAACCGTCCCTGAGCTAGACAGCAGCCAACCATGGCGATATTGGAACAGGACGTTCGAGCAGACGGAGGGGGACACGTCTCGCCGCGGCGCCCTGAGTTGGGATTACTCTGAACTCGCTCCGTGGAAAGAGCCAACGGAGGTCCCTGAACAAAGTTGGGAGCAGATACAAGGTCGCACCTATGCGGTAGATACCAGCATCTCGGCCGTGACGGGTATGGCCAAGGGAATTCTAGCCGCGAGATCGCGAGTCGTCCAAGGGGACCCTCCTCCTTGGGGCCCCTTTTCCCCGGTGAGTGCAACGAATGAAGGTTCCATAAGCGAGCAACCGGGGCCAAGTCGAATGCAACAGTTAGAAGCTAAACTGATGGATATGGAAGAAAGTTTGGCTCATGCCATCCATTTAATTTCGGCAATGGGAGCAGGAGAAAGACTGTCTCCTGAAGAGATGGCGATACAGATAGCTACCCTCCAAAGTGTCATCTATCCGGTGGAGGATGTTCAGCAGCGGTCGTCACCTACCGGCGAGGGGGGCACCTACCCTGGCGAATCGGGAGAACAACCCAAGGAACTTCCCGCACAGCAGGAAATTCCACCGAGAAAGGATAACCCGGTTGAGCCACCCGGAGAGACCCCCACCGAACCTCCTAACCAGGGAGGGGATGTGCCGCCAGACGAGACTCCCGTTGAGAGGCCTACGGAAGGGGAAGAAAAGCCTAGTGATACACCGGTGATGCCCCCTCATACTTCTCCTATAACGGTCCGGCCGGACCAAGCGGGAGCACACGCGGCTCCATCCGAGGAGGGAGCCCCTCGTCAACCGCGAGACTCTGTCCCCGTCGGGCAACCTACGGGAGACGGTCTAACAGCACCACGAGACCAGCCGTTGCTTCCCAGATTAACAACGCCCGGAGGGGCAAGCCCGCGCGGCCTTCCACCTGTCCGACCCTCGCCGCAGCGGCCCCTCTCACCTCGACCGCAGCTCATACCGTTGCAGCAGCCCCAGGACCAGCCCGTCTTACCACCCCCGAATCAACCGGGACGGCCTGCACCACTACGACACCTCCAACCCCCTCCTCAGCGGCCGATCTCCATTCAACCACACCAGCCTCCTCCACCTCAACAGCTACCGCCAACGCCTCCCGTGTTACCAGCCAGACCAAGACTGCCGCCACCTGCTCGCCCGCCACTGCAGCCTCCGGCCCAACCGAGACCAACCCCGGCAGCTCAACCACGGCAACCTCCGCCAGCACCGCCGGTCCAACCTCCGCCAGTACAGCCAGCCCAACCCCAGCCGGCACCGCCGGTTCAACCGCCGCCAGTACAGCCGGCACCGTTGCCCCGACCGAGACTCCAGTTACCTCCTCCCGCGCCTCAGGCGCAACTAAGACTGCCGATGGACTTCTACCCAGCGCCTGCTCCGAGACAAGAACTCCCGATGGGCTGGGTGAAGCTGGAAGCCACCTTCGATGGGGATCCCTCCAAACTGGGATTTTTCTTAGTACAAGTGGTACAGTTTTTCAACCGATGGGGGCACCTTTTCGGCAGTGAGGCCAGTCAAATCGAACATCTTGGATCTCGTTTACAGGGCAAGGCAGCAGATTGGTATGTAGGACTATACAATGTCGGGGCCCCAGAACTCGATACTCTCCAGGGGTTAGTGGATGCTATCCGTGCCCAATATGAAGACCCCTTAGAAGAAACCAGGGCCCGAACAGAATTGCAAGCCATCAAACAAGGCAGCATGTCAGCCAGAGACTATGTCACAAAATTCCGGCAATTAGCAGCCAAGTGCCCTAGGTGTGAGGAGTCCACCAAGATTATCCTGTTCAAACAAGGCCTTAACCCGAGACTTTTGGACAGAGCCCTCATGCAAGACAATCCCCCCACGCTGTTAGGGTGGATCCAACTTGTTTGCGAAGTGGAGAATCGCATTTTGGAAGTCCGTTTGGTTGAACAACAACAACAAACGGGACAAAGAAGACCACTGACCTTACAGAGGGGAGCACGGGGAGCTAGCTACGCCACCCGTGGAGCGAGAGATGCTAGATGGCAACAAGGGCTGTGTTTGCATTGCGGACAGGCTGGTCACTTTGCAGCACAATGCCCTTACCGGCCTGTGCAAAGACCTCCGCTCCAATTACGGCGTCCAACCCTTGCTCCGTTTCCTACGCTCCAACGCCCGACTCCAGCACCACGAGCGAATAGAGGCCGCGGCGCTTCCCAAAGGCCAGCCTCAGAGAGAGGGCTGGAAGCGGAAGAAGTTATGGAATACGATCCCGCTTCCCCAACCGCAGAAGTCAATCCAGAAAGTCCCCAGTCGGGAAACGAGATGGATCTGTCGTAAAAGGACCCAAACGACAGATCCACCCTAAGCCCGTCCCTGCACGGAACCGGCCGCCTGGGTCCATCTTATTCATGCCAGTGACTCTAATCAACCCAGAGAGGAAAATGCACATTCGAGTGCAAGCTCTTATTGACTCGGGCTGCTCAAGAGACATCATCGCCCCTGCTCTAGTCAATGGACTAGTCCTACCAACTCGGGATCTACAAAATCCAGTAATCTTTGAGCAAATGGATGGTACCAACATGAATCCTGTAACAACCGAAACCATCCCAGTGATCACAGGCATGGGACAACATTGGGAGAAGAGGTCCTTTGTCATCAGCTCTACTGCCAAGTACCCGTTAATTCTAGGCAGTAAATGGCTATGTGATCACAATCCCTACATAGACTGGGCACAAGGATGTATTACCTTCAGTCATACCAACTGTAAAAATCACCGTTGGAATCAAAACTGGGGCGAAGATCCAACTCATAAAGAAAAGGCCCTTCTCACCCAAGAAGAAGTCAACCAAATACCCGAACCGTACTGGCCTTTTCTAAATGCTTTCTCTGAGGAGGAAGCTGATACTCTACCCCCGCACCGACGAACGGACTGTGCGGTAGAAATTTTACCCGGAGCCTCACTGCCCAAAGGACGGCTCTATCCCATGAGTCTCCATGAACGCGAAGAGCTCCGGAAATTCATTGACACCAACCTCCAACGAGGGTTCATCCGCCCAGCCACTAGCCCCCACGCCGCTCCAGTCCTCTTCGTGAAAAAGAAGGATGGGGGACTCCGACTGTGCACGGATTTCCGAGGGTTGAATGCAGTGTCCACCAACAACGCCTATCCTATACCGCTCATCCGAGACCTTCTCAACGTCGTGGCCCAAGGTAAGATCTTTACGAAATTAGATCTAAAAGATGCTTACTTCCACGTTCGTATCAAGGCAGGGGATGAGTGGAAAACCGCTTTCAATACGCCCCTCGGACAATATGAATACTTAGTTATGCCTTTTGGTTTGACGGGAGCCCCGTCTGTATTCATGTCCATGATAAACGAAGTTCTATACGAATTTCTGTACAAAGGGGTGGTGGTGTACCTTGATGATGTGTTAATTTATTCGGACACCGAGGAAGAACATATTCAAACAGTACGAAAAGTCTTAGCCACCCTGATGAAGAATAAACTGCCCATCAAGTTGTCCAAATGTGAATTCCATAAAACCGAACTCACTTACCTCGGGTATTGTATCTCCCAAGAAGGTCTGAAAATGGATCCAGCCAAAATACAGGCGATCCAAGACTGGCAGACACCCACCACCCGTAAAGAACTACAATCTTTCCTGGGTTTTGCCAACTTCTATAGAGACTTCATAGCAAATTTCGCCCAAATCACGCTCCCCTTAACAGACTTGCTGAAAACCAAAGATAAAGGGGACCAAGCTAAAAAACCCTCTTCCAAACTGCAATGGACCCCCGATTGCCAAACGGCCTTCGAATGTCTAAAACAGCAATTTGTAACGGAACCCATCCTCTCCCACCCCAACGAACAATCCCCTTTCATAGTACAGGTCGACGCCAGCGATACGGCGATAGGGGGAGTTTTACTACAGGAGGGGGAGGATGGGAGATTGCGGCCTTGTGCTTTCTTGTCTAGAAAATTTTCGGAGGCGGAAAGGAATTGGAATGTGTGGGAGAAGGAGGCCTTTGCAGTAAAAGCAGCCCTTACTAACTGGAGACATTGGCTGGAGGGGGCGCGATACCCTTTCGAGGTCTGGACGGATCATAAAAATCTGGAGGCCCTCCGAAGCCCGCGCAGACTGAATGCCAAGCAATTGCGATGGGCGGAATTCTTTTCCAAATTTAACTTCACTCTAAATTATCTCCCGGGCAAAACCAACTTTTTGGCGGACGCCCTATCGCGCATGCCCCAACATAAGAGCAAAAGGGAGGAGACTGTCGACACTGTCTTCTCGCCTACGCAACTTGGGGGCGTGGTGACTACTCGCAGTCGTGCCAAACAGCCCCTCCCGGCCAGCCAAGAGTGGAAATCGAAACTTAAAACTGAAGTGGAGAAGGAGGGGGATAGAGCTCCGCGAAACAAACTGACCCAATCCCCACACGGGGATTGGCTAGCTGGGAGCAAATTTTATGTCCCAGACAGCCTCAGGCTGGAGGTCTTGCAGCGCTGTCATGATGCTCCCACTGCTGGACATTATGGGTATCTGAAAACTTTGCACCTAATCCAAAGACAATTCTGGTGGCCGGGCATGCGCAAAGACATTTCCCAATACGTTAGTTCCTGCCCTATTTGCCTCAGCGCCAAAACCAGGAAAGGGAAGCCTCCGGGTCTCCTGCAACCATTGGAAACGCCAAACAGACCCTGGGAAGTAATATCCATGGACTTTATCACTGATCTACCTATCTCAAAAGGACATAATTGTATTTTAGTTGTGGTAGATCTGTTCTCCAAACAAGCTCATTTTATCCCCTGTACTGCTATATCCTCCGCTCGAAAACTAGCGGATTTGTTTCTAAAACACATCGTAAAATTACATTCTTTTCCGTCCAAGGTGATTTCGGATCGCGGCGGACAGTTCGTTGCCAACTTCTGGCGGGAGCTTTTGAAAATGTTGAATATTGAGCAAGGCATCAGTTCAAGCCACCACCCACAAACCGACGGGCAATCCGAAAAAACAAACCAAATATTAGAACAGTTCCTTCGTTGCTACATCAATTTTCAACAAGATAATTGGGTGGACCTTCTCCCTCTGGCCGAGTTCTCATATAACAACAGTGTACACGCTTCAACGGGGGAGGCCCCCTTCAAAATTGTCTACGGAACTCACTTCAATCCCTTCCCGTTGGACGCACCCCCTCTCCATTCCTCTAAATTGCCAGATGTATCTGCATGGTGGGGGGAGGCGGCGCAGCAATGGACTCTTATTAAGAAACACCTTGAAAAAGCCAAACTGGATTACAAAAAATACGCAGACCGCCATCGTGTGGCCGAATGGGAATTACAACCCGGAGATCATGTGTATATTTCCACAAAAAATCTGAAACTAGCTCAGACAAGCCGCAAACTCGCTCTGAAATTCCTGGGACCTTTTCCTGTGCGCAAGATAATAAATAAAGTGACTGTTGCTGTAACTTTGCCCAAGAACCTGCGCCATGTGCACGATACGTTCCATGTCAGTCTTCTAAAGAGAGCTCCCATCGACAACAAATGGCACGTCAAAGCTCCACCCATTCCAACTTTGATTGACGACCAAATCCACTATGAGGTACAACAAATCTTGGACTCTAAACTCAAACGAAATCAGCTTTTTTACCTCATTAGATGGAAGGACTTTGATTCTGGTTACGATGAATGGGTGAACTCTGCACATGTTCATGCTCCTAGATTAACCAAAGCTTTTCATACTCGCTACCCATATAAACCAGGGGGGGATCTGTTTTAAGGGGGGCAGAATGTCAGGTCCAGTGTATATCTAAACTGTACTGACTCCATTTTCTAATGCTTCTAGTGTTTGAGTGTTTCCTTCCCAGGTGCACCAGTTCCCAGGCAGCATTCCCACCGGAGGAGACTGTTTTGTCTAACACCGTTCCACCAAGCATTGGCCTTGAAGGAGAGCAGCTTCCCAGGACTGAGAGATGTTGTTTTGAGAACTGTGGGGGGAGGCTAATCCAGATGGGTATTGTTACTCTGTACCTTATGCTTGCTCTTCATTGGTAACAATGATCATGTACCATCCTGAGTCTCCTATTCAGGACAGTGGACTATAATGGACCTTTTCTGCAGTAAAGTTTCCTTTTCCAAACAATGGACTTGTGTTTGCTTCTAAAGGGAACCCTGTAGTGAGTGCCGTATTTAGCCACAGTCTGACAGTCTGGAACAAAGGAAGGGCATTGCATTTAGTCTTGCCTTTCCTCCCTCTATTATAAGCCCATTTAATCATATGGTCCTTGAGGGCAGAGTCCTGCCTTCTTGGTTTATGTTGCTCTGCCCTGTGCCTTGTGTAAGCCAACTTGGCTTGACATCTACAGCAAGAAAGTGGGATACAAAATGTTTTAATAAATAAAATAAAAATTATGTAGATTGATGGAACTGTTGAAATAAGAAACATTATAATTTGGTGTCGTGGTTACGAGCAGCAGGACTCTAATCTGGAGAGCCGGGTTTGATTCCCCCAGGGCTTTTTTTCTGGGAAAAGAGGTGGTGGAACTCAGTGGGTTGCCCTTGGAGAAAATGGTCACATGGCTGGTGGCCCCGCCCCCTGATCTCCAGACAGAGGGGAGTTGAGATTGCCCTCCCCTCAGCTCAGCGGCGCAGAGGGCAATCTAAGCTCCCCTCTGTCTGGAGATCAGGGGGCGGGGCCACCAGCCATGTGACCATTTTCAAGAGGTTCCGGAACTCCGTTCCACCGCGTTCCAGCTGAAAAAAAGCCCTGGATTCCCCACTCCTCCACTTGAAGCTAGCTGGATGACCTTGGGCTAGTCATGGCTCTCTGGAGCTCTCTCAGCCCCACCCACCTCACAGGGTGATTGTTGTTGTGGGGATAACAACACACTGTTTGTTGTTTGGTATGGCGATTAAGAACAGCAGGACTCCAATCTAGAGAATCAGGTTTGATTCCCCACTCCTTCTCTTGAAGCCAGCTGGGTGACCTTGGGTCAGTCACAGCTTCTAGGAGCTCTCTCAGCCCCGCCCACCTCACAGAGTGTCTGTTGTGGGGGTAATAATAACATGTTTTGTAAACCGTTCTGAGTGGGCGTTAAGTTGTCCTGACGTGCAGTATATAAATCAAATGTTGTTGTTCTTATATTCTGCCCAGGAACCTAACAGCAGAGCATAGTTCTGTGTACACAGCAACAGGCAGGCTACAAGACTGCTGAAGTGAGTATTACTCACTTGACTGTAGTGGTAAGCTTGAGGGGCCGGACCCCCGGAGTAGCAAAGCGCAGTGAGTTCATGTAGGCCACATGCTGGATGGCATGGTTGAAGGTTTCAACGTCATCCCCTTCCAAAGTGAGAAGAGACTGGGAAGGGTTGACATGAACCTGTCAAGAAAGAAGGCAAGGTGAGGTTCATGGCGAGTCCTAAACTCAGCAGACAAGAGACACTCAGGAGAACAAAAGGAGCTTCGGCGGCAGGCGGGAGCAGCCACGGCCCTGGGGAGCAAAGCCAAGGTTCTAGCAGGGGAAAGGAAGGCCATGCGGGCAAAGGGCAGGGGGAGGATGTACCTTCATCCCTTTGCCCAGGCTGTCAAAGTCACTGTAGTCTAGCCCCTCGCGACAGGCGTAGAGGCACTCAATCACCTCCCGGCTCTCCAGGCTGCCGGGGCGTGCCGTGAAGCCAGCCAGGTAACCGTGGAAGTAGTGGTGAATCGGTAGAGGGTCTCCTGTGGGCAATACAGGAGGAGGGATGGTGTGAGAGACAGGTGAAGTGAAAGGGGAGAAAAGAACAAAAATGACAGAGAGGGAAATAAAATAATGCGAGTGGAGGGAGAGACAGAGAAAGAAGGAAGCGGCGGAAGAAAGTGTTGGATGCACAGCCAGCCACAAACAGAGGCAATGGCACAGATGTTGGAAAGCGTGACGAACGTGTGCAGGCCCCGCCACGTCTCTACAGACTCTGGAACGCTTTCTAGAAAAACAAATTCCTCAAAAGATAACCTGGGAAAAAGCAACCATGACAGGCAAAGGATGGAGTGCCCCAAAAGGTAACGTTTGGATAAAATGCAAGTCCAAAAATTATTGATGGAAATATGAACCACATTCTGTCCCAGCTTCCCCGTTTCCACCACTATCCTGTTCACAGAAAGCCAAACTGCCAAGTTAACAAGGTGCCAAGACTTTTTCCCAATGGTGAAAAAGAGATGGACGATCATATAGGAAAAATGTCATGCGTGAAGAAGGATGAGAAACATGCTTAGTGAAGGAGAGCACCTCGTACCTTGCCCCAAATCTGTGGCATTTTCATTTCCTTTCATTTTTTCTTTGTTCTTCTCCTCTGCAAGAAAGCAAACAGAGCAGGATAAAGTGCAGAGCCTTGAGCAAGAGCTGTTTGCACACAAAGGTGGCACTCATGGGGCCATCGTGCTGCGCGGGTTTTGCTCCTACTTGCAGCTCCTCAGCAAAGGAAGCAGCCAGACAATCACAACTCAGAGGCTCCATCTTTGGGCTGAGAAATTAGATGTAGGGCTTTAATTACTGTCTGGCACCACAGGGGTGAAAAAGGCAACAACGAAGCCGGCTTTCAGAGCTGGGTTTCCTGGAAACCTGAAGCCTATTTCCGTATACAGGTGTTGTTTAACTTAATCAATGGTCTTCGCTTTATTCTTGATTAGATTTAAATTCCACATAATTGCATTTCATCCTGTACGTCCTGCATTTCACGGTTCCTTAACCCTCCTTTTTTTCATACCTCGCACTTAAAACAACAGCATAGCAAGCAACCTATGTACCGCATCTGAAAAATTTGTGCCTTAGTCCATGAAAATTTATGCTAGGATAAAATGTGTTTGTCTTCAAGGTCCCAGAAGACTCCTGCTTATTTTTGCTGCAACTTCATAAGCCTCGATGAGAGGGAGGAAGGCTTTTTGGGCCAGAGGAGGGCTTCAAATGAGACAGAGAGCAGAACCACAAGTGACAAAAGGCACAGATTGGACACTTGTCTGCTTCCCTCAAGTTTTGATGGGAAATGTAGGCGTCCTGGTCTCGCAGCTTCGCTCTCTGACTGCTGTCCAATGGACTTTTCAACTGTCACTTGTCCAACATTCCGCCAAGCTGCCTACATTTCCCACCAAAACTTGAGGGAAGCAGACAAGTGTCCAACCTGTGTCATTCATCACTTGTAGTTTGGCCCTGAGAGGAGTGTCTGGATACAAGCTGGTGTTCTGCCAGGCACTTATGAAAGGTCCTTCCTTAGTCACCCCTTCCTATAGTTGCCATCTCCACATTGGGAATATTTGGGGGTAGTGTTGGGGAAGGGCAGACTTTGGAAAGAAGAGCGATCTTAGCAAGGATGTGATGTCACTCTAGGACTTCTGTTTTTCCCAGATTTTGTGGTATATCAAGAGGCTGCAATTTCTGACAGGGGATGGAGAGCCTTTGTAATTCTGGGACAAAGTCAGGCCCTGCCTGGAGGCTGGTAACCCTACCCCTGTCTGTTCTTTAGTAATAAGGGATTCATCCCCGTAGATATTTGGCCTGCCTGGACCTGTCACCTCACTAGGCTGAGACAGAATCATACTGGCATTGCAGCTGGTAGAACCTCACTGAGCCTTGACCCAGCATTTTTAAAAATTTTACTTTATTTATATCCTGTCTTTCTCCCCAATGGACCCCAAAGCAGCTGACATTGTTCTCTCGTCCTCCATCTTATCCTCACAACAACAGTCCTGCAATCATTCCACTCTCCAAGATGTAAGGACAGATGGGCTCACATTCTAGCTGTATCTGAAGAAGTGAGCTGTGACTCACGAAAGCTCACACCCTACCACAAATTTTGTTAGTCTTATAGGTGCCACTGGACTCTTGTTCTTTTCCACTGCTGCACACAGACCAACATGGCTACCCATCTTGATCTAACAACAATCCTGTGAGATAGGCTGGGCTGAGAGTGTGTGACTGGCCCAAGGTCACCCAAGGAGCAAAGTGGGGATTCAAACCTGGGTCTCCTAAATCTAGTCCTGATACTCTAACCACTATACTATTCCCATACACTTTCTTTTCTGTCTCCCAATATGGAAACAATGGAAATGGGCAGGGGAATATTCAGGGGAAGCCTTCTTCTTCTTCGTAGTGCCCCTTTCTCCCTACTCCATTCTCTTGAGACAGAAAAACTGCAAAGCAAATTAAACACACAAGAAATTGCAACATGTAACTGAGGCCTTAGTGACCTCTAGATGTGACTACTGTGATGCACTCAACATGATCATGGGTGCCTTTGAATATTATTTGGAATCAGAATTCTACTGGTACAAAATGCCTCAGCCAGAATTCTCCCTGATGTTAGCTAACAAGGCACACGGAAACTAAAGCAGTTCACTGACTTTCCGTATATTTCCAGGTTAAGTTCAACATTCTGGCTTCGACCTAGGAAGCCTTAACCAGCCTGGCATATACTCTCATAAAACTCTCCCCATGGTTTAAGATCAGCTTGAGAGGCCTCGCTTCAAGTCCCACCTTGCAAGGAGAGCAGGATGTCCTCCTCTCACAGCAGGGCCTTTTCAGTGGTTACTCCAGAGTTCTGGTATGCCTAGGGTTGCCAACTCCAGCTTGGGAAATTCCTGGAGATTTGGGGGGCAGAGACTGGGGAGAGTGGAGCTTGGAAAAGGAAGAGCGCTCAGCAGGGATGTGATGCCCTAGCAGTCCACCCTCCAAAGCTGCCATTTCATCTCTGTAGTCTAGCGATCAGTTGCAATTCTGGAAGATCTCCAGATGCCACCTAGAGGTTTATTAATTATTTATTTATTTTGTTCGATTTATATCCCACCCTCCCCACAGCATGCTCAGGGCAGGTCACAACATCATAAAATCATAAAAGACCACAATGAAATACAATAAATAGTGAAAATCATTTAAAAATAATAAAAAACACAGATCTCATTAAAAAGTGGAGCGGAACAAAGGAAAACAGGCAAGAGACCAGCAGGATAGTTCGCCAGCTCCTCAACTACTCCATTTTACAGGCCCGGCTGAACTGTAATAAGTCCTGCAGGGCCCGGGTCTCAACTGGGAGAGCGTTCCATCAGGCCGGAGCCAGAGCCAAAAAGGCTCTCTGGGCCTGGCTGAGGCCAAGCGAACAGCCTTGGGGCCACAGACCACCAGCAGATGTTTATCTTCAGAGCTTAATGCCCTCTGGGGAACATACAGGGAGACACAGTCCCGAAGGTACGTAGGTCCCAGTGTGTTGAGGGCCTTAAAGGTTAACACCAACACCTTGAACTTGACCTGGAGGACACACACCACTGCATTCTGGACCAGTTGCGGTTTCTGGATCAGTTTCAAGGGGAGCCCTGAGTAGGGTGAGTTACAGTAGCCCAATCTGGAGGTGACTGTTGCGTGGATCACCATAGCCAGATCATGGGCAGAGAGTTAAAGAGCAAGTTGCCTGACCTGCCGAAGATAGAAAAACGCAGTTCTGGCAACTGACGAGACCTGGGCCTCCATAGACAAGGTGGCATCCAGAATCACATCCATGCTCCTCACCATCGACGCAGGCGTCAAAGGTGCCCCATCTAAGGCTGAAAGCCGGATTCCCGAGCTCAACAACCCCTGACCAAGATACAGGACCTCCATCTTCACAGGGTTCAACTTCAGCCAACTCTGCTTCATCCACACAGTCACAGCATCCAAATCCCTGGCCAGAACATCCGAGGTGGCATCCAGCAGATACAACTGGGTGTCATCAGCATATTGATGACATCCCAGTCCGAAACTTTGGGCTAACTGGCCAAGCGGGCGCATATAGATATTAAATAGTACTGGGGACAGAATTGCCCCTTGAGGAACACCACGCACCAGCGGGTACCTCGGTGACATCTTCTCCTCAAGCGCCACCCTCTGTCCCCAACTGTGGAGAAAAGAGACTAGCCGTTGCAAGGCGGCTCCACGTATTCCCATGTTGGTGAGGCAGTGGGTCAGGAGGTCATAATCGACCGTGTCGAACACTGCCGTCACATCCTGACCCACCGACCTGCCTCGATCCAGATGCCGATGAAGATCATCTGTGAGGGCGACCAGCGCCGTATCCATCCCACGGCCAGGGCAGAAGCCGGACTGAAATGGATCCAGGACCAAGGAGTCTTTCAGGGATACCTGCAGCTGCTCCGCCATTGCCCTCTCAATCACCTTACCCAGGAACGGGAGATTTGGAACTGGGCGGTAATTGGACGACTCAGTGGGGTCCAAAGATGACTTCTTCAGAAGGGGCCTTACCACTGCCTTTTTCAACACTCCAGGGAACACCCCCGAGCTCAAAGATAAATGAATGATCTCCGCCAGTGGAACCTGGAGTTTGTCAGCGCTGGATTTAACCAGCCCTGACGGACAAGGGTCCAAGGGGCAAGCGGTGGGCCTCACAGCGGCAAAGGTCCTGTCGACTTCATCCTGGGAGAGGCAGCTGAACTGTTCTAAAACTGAACCAGAAGACAGCTAGGGGTCTCCAGGGCATGTACTGTATCAACCATGGCTGGCAGGTTCTGGCAGAGGGACAAGATTTTACCCACAAAAAAGCTCCCAATAGCCTCACAGCTAAGTCCCGAAACAACAATTTGCCTTTCTCCCTGTGATAGGAGATTAAAGGTCGAATTATTCTAAATAACTGAGCTGGATGAGAGCTTGCGGATGCAAAGGATACGGCATAAAACTATACCCTGTATCCTCCCCTGAAATACATTTGAATGAACGTCTGTAAGCATTCTGGAAAAGAATGAAAGACTTTTTGCTCACGCTTTTGTTTTAAAGAGCAATTTCCTCACCTTCTGCCCGTTTATCTTCAATGATAGCTTTATATAAGGTGATATTGATCATATAGTTTGCATTACTTTATTGTTATTATTGGGTTAATTGTGTAATAATGACAACAACAACAATAGATTTATATACTGCTCTTCAGGATGACTTAACACCCACTCAGAGCGCTTTACAAAGTAAGTTATTATTATCCCCACAACAAAACACCCTGTGAGGTGGGCGGGGCTGAGAGAGGTCCACAGAACTGTGACTGGCCCAAGGTCACCCAGCTGGCTTCAAGTGGAAGAGAGGGGAATCAAACCCAGTTATATACTGGTTTGAATTTTTTTTTAAGGCTAGCTTAGAAATTTCTTGAATTAACAAATAAATGTTGTTTGAATTGAAAACTAAAGAACACAACTTATATAAGTAGGACTGGTTTGACAGATTTATGTGCTAATAGCTAGCACAGATTTATGTGCTAATCCATTACTAATGTAATGGATATTGTTTACATTTGATAGTTTAGCTACTATTGTATATATTTCAGTTTCTCTCAAAACATCTTATGGAGACGGTTCTTAAAAAAAAACTCCAGTTGCTTCCCGATGCTGGCTCCCTATTCCCTGATGACAGTCCGAGGATTCTGATCCAGCAATCCCAGGTCTTTATCTAATCCACACTCTGTTGACAAGTGCTTACCAGCCCAGCAGGCACCGATCATGAGAGAAGATTCCCGCCTTGGAGGGTGGATGAGGCCATTGTCGTGGATGAGAGCAGGGTCATACGAGACGCCGTCCACATAAAGTGTCACGGTGGGGAACTCCAGGTTGAGGGCATAATGGTGCCATTCGTCATCACAGACCTGCAGCCGAGGGAAAGAAAAGGAGGGAACTTTCACTCAGTGCGTGAGAGCAAGAGAGGGACGAATGAAAAAGAGGACGAGGAAAGCAGCTTCCCCCCCTTCCCCTCACCTGTTCCAGTTTCCACAGGAACTTAACAGGTCTTGCACTGTCCAGAAGAGGCCAGTAGAGGAAGGCGATGCGACAGCCGTGCACAGCCAAGGAATAATGAGAATATCCATCGTCTGCAGGAGGACAGTAACAGGACAGAGCATTAATGGGCAACAGGGGCCTCTACTGGGATACTTCAAGTCAAGTCAAGTTAGCCTTTATTGGCATATAGCAGCAATTATACTGGGATACTTAATTCTCCTCATAAGCTCCTGAAACAGTCCCTGTTTCTAAAATCTGTTACTAGTAGCACTGTCCTTATTTTGTTCCATTTTTGCTTTTTGTAGACATTTTTGTAGCTGACTTTTTTGGTTTTTTTTTTTTTTTAAAAATATGCATTAATTCTCTCCCTTTTGCCTTTAGGAGTTAAATATCTAAAATGGTGTGGAAGAATGGATTTATCACAACTCACATTAACGTGCATATAAACGCATATGCATGGAACCAAAATACCAGTACTATTTCCCTTCCACAACCTCACGTACCCCAAAGCCAGACATGAAATGCAGCTGGATATGCCTGATTTGCTGCATTTTAGAATAAATCCTGCCCACATCTGTTGTGAGATTAAGCATTCTAAACCACTATTATCTGAATTTACTGTGCAACTGGCAGCTTAATGAGAAGGCTGTGAGCAAAGGGATTTGTTTATTTGACATTTTATGATCCCTCCTTCCCTTGCGGATCAAGAGAGCTTAAAAAAAAATCACAATTACAATTCCAAAAATTAAAAACGTACAGAAAACAGTAACAGCCCATTTACATCCTCCCAATGGATAGGGCTTTTTTTCAGGGGGAACGCGGTGGAACGGAGTTCCGGAACCTCTTGAAAATGATCACATGGCTGGTGGCCCCGCCCCCTGATCTCCAGACAGAGGGGAGTTGAGATTGCCCTCCGCGTGGCTCCGCGGCGCTGAGGGCAATCTCAACTCCCCTCTGTCTGGAGATCAGGGGGCGGGGCCACCAGCCATGTGACCATTCTCTCTGAGGGCAACCCACTGAGTTCCACCGCCTCTTTTCCCAGAAAAAAAGCCCTGCCAATGGATATGCCTGAAGCTTAAATTCCAGAGCATTTGTCTGGAGCAAAGCCTGAGGAGAGGGTTCCTGGGTGCCTGCCCGTGGTGGGCAAACTCCCAGGGGTTTGCCTCCTTGCCCACTGACCTGCCAACCCTAGCACAAACCATCAGTGACCAACAGAAAATCTGCAGGCCAGAAGAAGCCACCATGAGACCCAAGCATCATAGTCTTCCATCCAATCCATCTGCTGGAGTGGGCACAATTCACTGTGAGCTGGAACAGGTTATTGGCCAGGTAGTACTGGAAAGTCTGTGTCCCTTCTTCCAACTTAAGTCTCTTCATCTGTTGTGGAGTACCTTAACTAAGGCAAACCACCATTGTACTCCTGGGAGAGGATTGCTCCCAACCCGATGCTTAAAGTCTTTATTTGTAAAATGGACTTCTGACTGTTCAAAACAGGGGCCTATTTGGGCTCTCTCTCGATTTCTTGGAAAGATTTCCTTCATTGATTTGTCCAGTCCACCCTCTTTGGCTGGGGCAGGTGAGCAGGTTTTTTTTTAGACGAGGGGCGCTTATCAGGGTGGTAGGTTCCCTCAACATGAGTCAGGATCTTGCTCAGTCTTGATTTTCACCATAGCTAACGTCTCTACTTCTAGAAGAATTAGCCGTGTTAGTGAGTAGTAACGAAATAGTACACAGCTTTCGAGAACCACAGCTCTCTTCATCAGATGCATCTGACGAAAAGAGCTGTGGTTCTCCAAAGCTTATGCTACAATAAAGTTGGTTAGTCTTCAAGGTGCTACTGGACTCTTTGCTAGTTTGTCTTTACTTCTGTGGCAGGATTCAGCCAAAGTACAGCACCTTCCTCCCTTTTCCCACACTGGTGCTTGGAAGACCACCCTCCTTATGTTCTCAGGAACTCTGTCTCTAGGTTTCGTCTGTAAATCTCATACCTATCTAATATGGCCTGCTTGAGAGGGTCAAAGCTCATCAAATACCAAAACTCATTGATCAGTATATTGCTGTTCCCATTTGAGGGGGCTAGGAACTGAACCTGATGGGCCCTGGAACATCAGACGCCCTCTGTAACCTTTTCAAAAAGTGAGCAGAAAAACCTCCATTTTGCCATCTGGAGAAAGTTCGGTCAACTGGCTTGTTCTCCCGTGTGGAGTGAGAATCTCTCTGCTACTCCTTCATCTGGCTCTCACCACACTGTCTCGGTCTTCCTTCGGCTTGCTCAAGATTACCACCTTCTCCTGATGCTCTGTAGGCCACTGTCTAAAGTGTATGGGATCCACTGGAGAACTCATTTGGGTGTTGCAAGCACCTCAGATACAGGCAATCTCCTTCCTGTATTCACTCCCAGCTGTTAGCGATGCTGGTTGGAAGCCTGGCTACAGCATGCATGAGAATCCTTTCCTCTGCCTCCCTGGTGATGTAGGCAGCGCCCTGAGTCCTTCACTCCACAGCCTGTTCATACCACCCTGCAGATCTTCTCTGGCCCTTCGACAAGTGAGGCTTAAACAAACCCACAGAGGCCTCCCACCAGCCTGGCTCCATCCCTCTATGGTCAGTCCCCTTGAAGTTCTATTCTCTGCTTCCGGCCGCCTTGTTGCTGTGGGGTCACCCTAATAACACAGCATCTCCACTCCAGTGCCAATGCTCCCATAACCCCGATGCTGCAAGCTCGGTATGGGAAATATCAGTGACTGGCTTCATCCACTTCCACCTCATGTTCCTTGTCCCAAGCCTGTTTCTTTGGCTTGACCTTGCTGTCCCGTGTCAGGCTGTGGATGACAGGATACAGCAGACAGATCTCTGGGTCACTGCATCAAGACACAGGTTCCTGGATAAATGACTTTTTATTCAGAAATCAAATCATTTCCATATACAGGCCCACAGCTTACTTAGAAACAAGAAAGCTTCTAGGCAGTACAGCTTCCTTGAGGCTTGAGGAAAGTACAGGTCTAAATACTCATTTCCCCCCTCCCTAACCCACCAGTTTTGAGCAGGAAGAAGTCTGGGAAACTTTTGCTGCAGTTTATACATCAGCTAGACAAGACAGAGAGAAACAGTAACATTTTCAGATACCCCAAGGTCATTTCAGTGAGCTTCAAAGAAAGATTACCCAGCTGTGTTCTCAGGCTGGGAGAGGGAGAAACGAAAGTGATGCACATAGCATTTGCAATATGAAATCAAAACACAGCAACACAGTATTAGCAATTAGCATTCTCTAGAATAATGACATGGATGTAGGGGCTACAGACATGATATTCTGCCCCCCTAAAGATGGCCCTTCTCCCTAAGGGCCCAGTTTGTCAGGATAGCGTCTATGGAAGTTTGAAATTAGCCTGGGTGCATTCATATGGGATTGCTCTACCCATTATCTGTACAATTCATCAAAGTCCTTTCACCTGACCAGGTAAAAGAGTTTGTTGTGCTTAGTCTTAGAGTCTAGGATTTCTTCCACTTCATAGTGAATATGTGCATCCGCTAGCATTGGATGTGGGGGGCCCCTTTCAGCATACCACTGATCAGGTAGGGGAGCCCACTTTAGAAGACTGAAGTGGAACACAGGGTGGATTTGTTGTAAGTTCTTTGGAAGTTCAATTTCTACAGTTACATCATTGATTACTTTCTTTACAGGGAAAGGACCTAGATATCTCCAGCCAAGCTTTTTACTAGGTTGCTCCCCTTTTATGTTTTTGGTGGAGATGTATACAAAATCTCCTGGTTTCAGCTCCCATTGCTCTGAGCGCTTATCAGCAATTTTTTTGTAATCCTCTTTGGCTTTGTCCAAAGTCTTTTGAATGATTCCCCATTGGGAAGTTAACTTAGTCCACTATTTCTCCAGGTATCCTCCCTGTGAGGATTCAGGGGTTGTAGTGAAAGGAAGACTGTTTCCTTCATATCCATATCTTAAATGGTGTGGCCCCTGTTGAAGAGTGCACTGAGTTCTTATATGCATATTTGGCGAAATCAATAAAGTCCAACCAATCATCTTGTTGGTAGTTAATGTAGCATCTTAGAAACTGTTCAAGTACTTGATTTGTGCATTTGGATTGTCCGTCACTTTGAGGATGATAGGTGGAGCTAATTCCTTGTTCAATCCTCACCATGTAGCTCAGGTGCTCCCATGTTGTATAGGGTTACGTACCACTCAGCTGCCGCTCCTACCATTCGAGATCCCAGGTGGTTTACTCGACTGTGCTCTGACGGAAATAAATGCCCCTAGTCCCGAAAAAATTTCCATGGCATTGGAGCAGCCTGCGGTATCCCTCCATATTGTGATTGAAAAATTTGCACTTGGATTCCCTAGGCTCTCTGCGGGATATTTACTGGGGGACCGCCCCACTTGCATGTGTTCCGTTCGAATCCTCTGAGGGACATTCGTTTGAGGACCTCCTCCGTGGGTGCGTCCTATTTGTACTCCTGCCCCTGTTGGGACAATTATAGAGGTTCTTTGTGGTTGGCCTGGTAGGGGTACCCTCCTCCCACTGGCAGCAACCGTTGCCCCTGTGCTTGCTTGAGCTTGAACTGGTAGGTTCCTTGACACTCTCATCCCCGTTGTGGCAATTGGCACTCATGATCAGAGGTATTGTCAAAGGCTGTGGGGCCCCACTTGGGCCCATTCCCTCCCTGGGAGGGTATGTTAGAGGCCGTCCCTGTGGCATGGGGTGGAATGGACCCTCCCATCCTTGTAACTATAGGAAACTGTGCAGTGAGGGGAATCACTTGAGTTCCCATAAAATGTTCTGGAGTCACTAAAATTGGTCTCCCCTCTTCTGCACTTCCTTGTTCTTGTCCAATCTGTGGAGCTCTCCCCTGCTCCTCTGGCAGTAGCTGTGCACCGGATCCCACCAGTAAGCTCATCATTTCGTTTACTAGCTGGGCGGTTTGCTCCAGCTCTTTTCTCCTCATTGCCATTTGGGCCTCAAGGATCTGGTACCTGTCTCCCACCTCTCTTGGTTGCGGTGTCTGGCACCCGAATGGGACTGATGGTCCAGCCGCACTCCAGTCCAGGGTGTAGGTACCATCATTGCTTTTATACTCCTGGTGACTTTGCCAGGGGTTAATCCAAGGTCCCCCTGTATTTGTACATCCTCCAACACCGATTGTGTTGTCGCCTCCTGTTGTGTAGGTAGCTGTGGCATCTGGCCCCATTCCTGGTTGCTTGGCTCAGCCACAACTCCCGTTTCCCACCGATTTTGTGGGTTAATTGTAAATCCACCGCACTCTGCAGCATTTCCAGGGGGTAATCCAGGGTCCCCAGTTATTTGTAAATCTGCCGGGACTTGGGTACGTTGAGCATCTGCTGCACTCCTCATCCAACACCAGGTAAGTCCTGTTAACACCAACAGGTCGTATCTCATCACCTGGAGCTGTTCACTGAGGTAATCCAAACGATCCTCTTCTTTCCGTCCCATCTATCGGCTCGGGGGAGTCCCAGGCAAGGAACGAGCTCCCTTGGTAAATGTTTTTCCATTGCTGGTAGTCCCTTCGTGACTCAGGGCCTCCTTCTGGAGGAAGGTCCAGAGGGGGCTCCAACTCCCAAAGTAAACAACCCTCCTTTTTCAAGGGGAAGCTTACATAATGTCCCAGTTCATCATCCCACCAAAAATCCGATGCACCTGCGGCTATATTCTCCACTCTTCTCTCTGAAGTGGTCTAGGATGCTCCGAGGGAAAGGTCTCCCATGGGCTCGATCCTCTGACTGTTCTCCGGGATGGAGGTCAATTGCGAAACCGTGGAGATCTCGGGTGCTCCTGTCTCACTCAAGAAGTGACCAAACAGCGTTCCTCTCCGCTTCTCCTTTTTCTCCTGGTTCCTGGGTGCCCATTGTCTGGGAGCTGGTAAAGTAGTCCATGTAAGATGGGTGACCCCTCTCTTAGGGATCGCCCCCAGTTCTGTAGGAGTCCTTCCAGCATCTGCACCTGATCCCAGGTGCAGATGCTGGCGCTGTTAATCCTGGGATTGGCTCTAACGGCTGGAATCCGGTAGCCATTCTCCAGAGGTTACAGGTACAGAAGAAAATGAGGTACCTGTATCCTGTGCCAGGAGATCTGTGCCAGGTAAGAGAACGGGAGTCGGCACTCCCATACACAGGCAAAGAACAATCTTCAGCAATGATAAATGGGGAAGAGTTGGAAGCTCAGGCACTTCTCCTTACGTGAATGGGGTTTTTTTTTGTAAGTGTTCCTATAGCAGCCTTGCAAAAAGTCTAGAACAGTCATTCACCCAATAACAAACGAGGGCCTTTTCTGGGTCAGCCCCATGATTACAGAACAATCTCCCCAGGGAACTGCACTTGGCCCCCCCACCTTCATTCTCTATCTTCAGGAGGCAGCTGAAGGCTTTTTAGAATTTAAAATGGCTTTTGTGTAACCATTTTTTAATGTATGGGTAGCTTTTAATTGTGTTTTTTAATGTTTGTTTTTGTTTAATGTAAGCTGCCCTGAAGGCCTCTAGGTGGAAGGTGGTTAAAATGTCTTAAATAAAGAACCAATGAATTGTGGCACATTAGGAAAAAAAAAAAGCTCTTCCAATTTACAAAAACGGCAATAACAGAAGGCAAGTCTTACTCAGAACAGGGACGGTGGTAAGCAGACATTTTATAGCAAGGGCTTGCGTATACTCCATAGTCGCAAAAAAGCCCATAACATTAATTCCTTGCACAAAAGTCAGTTTCCTGAGAATCTCATTTTTATATATTTTTTTTAAAAAATCCATTTATAGAACATGCAGACAACACCTAGTGAAGTCTCAGAAGCTGGGATACTGGAGGGCGGGGACCTGGGTGGACTTCAGGGCCTTGCGTAACTCCTTGCATCTCTGCATGTGACTAGCAAAAGCGTAACAACAACAACATTCGATTTATATACTGCCCTTCAGGACAACTTAATGCCACACTCAGAGCGGTCTACAAATTGTGTTGCTATCCTCACAACAATCACCCTGTTAGGTGAGTGGGGCTGAAAGAGCTCTGACAGAGCTGTGACTGACCCAAGTCACCCAGCCGCCTTAAAGTGGAAGAGTGGGGAATCAAACCCAGTTCTCCAGATTAGAGTCTTGCCGCTCTTGACCATTACACCAAGTAAGAAAGAATTAAGAAATTGAGGGCCACAACGTTTAACCTTTTTCGCACAGGGTTTTCTTGCAGTTTTGTTTTTTTGCATAGTGTCAGAATCTGTCTCTCTGTAAGCATCTACCAATGGCTCCCTCCTTATTTAGCAAGAAGGCTCTGCGAAGAACAAAGCTCGACTCCTCTCCAGCAAAACTTAAGTTTTTTCTAACCACATCATGCGGGGTGTGCGTTTGACTTGTGGAGCCTGCTCTTGTTGAAAACTTACCGTTTATTTTTACAAAAATAATCTGTCTGACATTTCCCAGATGCAAAGATGGGTCATAATTAGCAGAGATTCACACAAGTTTAAAAGCTCGCTTGCTGCTACCTTCAAAGGAATTTCCTGCAATACCGAACAGGTTCTTGCGCAAAGGGGTCCTTTTGCACTCCCTATCTTCAGCAGATATTTTTCAGATACTTTTCCGGGTGGGGCTCAGGAAGAAACAGAACGACTGACCCGCAGAACCCGCTCTGGAGCTTCCTCCTTTCAGAGAGGGCTCCCAAAGCATCCTTGCCCCCTCACCAACCTCCATCATGTTTTGAAGTCAATCTAGCCTGCTGTTTGTTCAGAGAAAGGACAAAGAACCTACCGCTCTGCATGGTGCTGCAGATCACTGTCTCCTCCTCCCGCTTGCCTTTGTTTGGTGTCACGCTGTGCTTCATCCACAGGGACAGGGTGAAATGGTCACTCAGCCCTTCAAGAGCACTGGTTCCACCTCCCATCGGCACCTGGGTGGCTTGACTGCCATTGAACCAGTAGATGAGACTGCTGTCCTGGCTGTAGTGGACCGACAGCCGTGCTGTCCAGTTGGCCGTAGGACTAGGGACAGGTAGCAGGTCTACCTCACCTGTAGCGGCACCTGTTGGACAGTGGAAGAAGGTCAGAGAGGGGAAGGGAGGGCACAGTCACAACAAGTTGTAATGAATGAAGAACAATGAATGGTATCTCTCACTAGAGACAAGGCAGGACAAGACATCGTCCTGTTTGGCGTGGAAAATTAATACGGTGCACTCACCCCTCCCTCTAATTAACACAGGGGCACCAACTACCAGGAATATTGCCTGTGCAATTTCTGTTTAACGGAAAAGGATTCCTACAGTGGTCTTCCACAGGTCTCATACATCTCAATAAACCTTGTGCAGAAAAAATGTCCTGAGTGTTAGGCTCTGTTGGTCAATCAATTGAATCAACCTTCTGCCACCTGACTTTGCCACATGACAGAGTTGCCTCTGATCGGTAGAAGCGTGGGAAGCCCACGGTCAACCCCTTGGTCCGGCTGGAAGGAAAGTTATGAAGGTAATGACCCCACCACCAACAGCTGCACTGAATTTGGGACAGATTTTCATAAAAATTGACCACCCACCCTCCCCCCATTCCTTCATTCTCTTCCTATCCAAACTGGGTGTTAAGAGAATACACACCACAGAGTTTGCGCAGGGACTTCTCGGAGTAGTTGTCGCGATCACAACCTTTGGCCACGTGGTTCGTCTGCAGCTCCACACTGGCCTGGATGTTCCACAGAGGCTCATCACAGGTCTCCAGGTGGATGCTGGGGAAAAGTGCGAGGCTTCCTGTGCCGGGAATATATTCGATCCTCTTATTCCAACCTGTTGGAGATTTTTAAAAGAGTAAATGGGTGTTAGGACCTGGATCCAGACTATGCCCAGGTCTCAGCTTCCCGGAAAATGAGAAGTCCGGTCATGCGGAAAAACAATCCATCTCCTTTTATTTATTTATTTTATCCTCCCCTTGCTCTTTCTCCAAAGTCAGATCAGTGCGCACAGTCTCTTCTCCCCTGTCTATCCACACAGTTTCTGGGTCACACTGGGATGGTGGTGAGTGCCCTCAAGTCATAGCTGACTTATGGCGACCCCTGGTGGCTGTTTCATAGCAAGAGGCTAACAGAGATGGTTTGCCACTGCCTGCCTCTGCAACCCTGGTCTTCAATTACTAACCAAGGCCAACCCTGCTTAGCTTCTGAGATCTGACGAGATCAGACTTGGGCTATCCAGGTCAGGGCCTGGGTCACAGCAACTTGGCCCAAAGTGAACTCCACAACAGAACAGATATTTGAACTCAGGTCTTCCCATTTTCTCCCCAACACTGAATTGGCTCTTCAGCCACAATTCAGGTCAGACTCCATAACTGGCAATCCTAATTAGCAAGTATGAAAAAAAAATTCCTAATGACAATGCAAATTCTCTTCAAATGCACTACTTTTTATGCAATTAAAATGGGAATACATCCACCAGCAGGCTTTTAACTCTTGCTGTGAGTCTGCTGTGAACCAACACAAAACCTGAAATGGCACCCTGCCCTTCCTCAAAAGCTACCCTGCTGAAAATTTAGAGACATTATGAGACTGCTGTCCTAAACAGAGTCACAACTGTCCAAGCTGATTGAAATCTACAGGCTTAAAACAGTTAACTTTGTTTAGGACATTATAGTAAGAAAAACTGCTGCACACTTTTGCTTGCTTTGAAGTCTCCTTATTGTTATTATTTGCATGCTGCCATCAAAGCACAGAGTAATATAAACAATGAAAAAAATCCCTTGCCCCCAGCTTACAATTTAAGTATCTATTTATTAGGGGCTACAATGTTTATTCAACTAAGTGGTCTGACTTACCAGTTAATCCATTAAAAGAGTGCTCTTGATAAATCAAGCAACAGTATTTTAGCACTGCTAATTATTTTTAATACAGAAACGTACACAAGTGTCTGGCAGATGCCATCTCTGAAGAAACACTGTCACACCTGGGGAACGCTCAGACATTATCCACCTGCTATGACATCATCTAAAACTCAGGTAACAGCCCTCATTTTTTATGATATTTAAGTTGATACATGCAAGGCCAATCAGTAAAGGGAGGAGGCCTTCAGATAAGGAAGGGGGAAAAATTAAGGCAACGGGTTCGAATGATACCCCTGTGGAATCAAGAGATGAACAGGGGGAGAGAGAGGCACACAAAAGAGGGTCCCTTACCTTGCCAGCTGGGTTTACAGGTGGGTTTCACCTGAATCTCCACCTCAGCATCATCAAAGGCCCGCTTCTTACCACAGTCATAGGCCGTCACCGTGAACTTATAGAGGCGTTCCCCGCTAACCTGCAGTTTCTCAGTGTTCTCAATGTTCCCTGGCAGAAAACGAGAAAGATCCCAGAGTTAGGGTCAAGATGAATATTGACACCAGAAGTTCCACGAACACTTTATTTACTGACTTCATTTATACCCCACCTTTCTTCCCACAGGGGACCCACAGCGGCTTACATCTTTCTCCTCTTCTCCATTTTATCCCCACCAACAACATCTGAGGTAGGTAAAGTTAAGTGCGTACAACTGACCCAAGGTTATCTAGCAAGCTTCCATGGAAGAACGGGGATTCAAAACAGGGTCTCTGAGATCATGGTCTAATCACTCCGCCACACTGGCTTAAAGAGCCATGCCTTGCTTGCTGACCCTCCACAAACACAGACAGCTTCCCCAAACCTTTCCCCATGTTTTAAAAAAAAGTTAGAACATGCCTCCCTTTCGTTTGGCCTCCTGGATGACATCAGTTTCATAGTTTTAATTCTGTAATGTTCCAAAGCATTGTGTCATGGATATAGCCAGAAATACAAGGGAACAGTTGCTTGATTTGACCAAGAAGATCCTAGTGGTTGCCCCCCCATGCAAGAATAGAGCTCGGCTGGCCCCACAGCTAGATATGCCACGAAGGGAGCCTAGAGGCCCCAAACAGAACAACTCTGAAGAGGGGCACAAAACAAAGGAATGGCACAATTGTATGGCCTTGTGTAGACAGAAGAGTCATGTAACCCATATGAATATAGATACTATGCACTGAGGCCCAGAGGCAGAGAGTGTCTAAGAAGAGAAGGAACGTTCTAACTTCACAGAAGTCAAGATGTGATTCAAGGATAGTTGTATTGGTGGAGGACCAAAAAAGATATTACTGTGTATGAGAAACTTTGTTACATAGACTTTGTTAAAATAAAAAGAATAAACTAACAATGGTTATATACTTTTAGATGTTTCTGGTATAGATAAACTTGTATGGTGTTTGAAGTTACAAGACAATTAGTTATCCAAGAATATGAGCCCTTTTCAAGAGGGAAAGTCGGTTATTGTTAAGAGATGATTCTGAAACTCAATAAATTTGAGAAGCTGAATTAATCAGGAGCTTCTTCTTGGAAAGGGCTCCTTGCCCGTGACCTGTTTATCTTTAATTTAATTTCTTGCATTTCTAACCCGCCCTCCCCATGAGCGGGCTCAAGGCAGGTAACAACAGTAATATTAGAACATAAAATACAATATAAAATCAATAATATAATACCAGATATAAAAATTAAAACCAAATTCAAGTGGCAGTGTGTGATATTAATACACCTAATCAGGAATTCATTGGGGTAGAAAGGGTAGGTTGCAGATGTCTCAGCTAAATAGTGACCCAAGACCACAGCAGAGAGGCTGACCAAGTAGGCTACCCAAACCTCAACCACCACCACAGGCTTGGCAGAACGTCTCCATCTTACAGGCCCAGCAGAACAGTAACAAGTCCCGCAGGGCCCTAGTCTCAAAGGAGAGGGAATCCCACCAGGCTGGTGCCAGGGCTGAAAAGGCCCTGGTCGAGGCTTGGTGAACATCCTTGGGACCAGGGACCACCAAAAGATGTTGGTCAGCCAAACAAAGGGCTCTCTGGGGAACATATGGCAAGAGGCAGTCCTGTAGGTATGTAGGTCTCCGGTCCATTTAGGCCTTTGAGCATTATAGTCAAACCCGGAATTCAATCGGTAATCAGTGCAGCTGGCACAGGACAAGTTGTATATGTGCTGGATGCGTCCTGCTGCATTCTGGGTAAGATACTTTCTTGGTCTCATGTAACTGCTCTCCTTTAATAATCTATGTAGTAATGATGCATGGTATGATTTCCAGTTGATTTAGCTGAAGAACGTTGAAAACTTATGTTTTAATAAAGGTTTAGAATGGAAGCAGAAATTCTGTAGTAGTATTTATTTGTGTCTCAACAGACACAAGAGGTAAACCTTACAGAGGTTTACCTCTTGCCAGGAGTTAAATGATCTGATACAGTAAAGCTAACCAGATGCTTAGGGCTTCTTAAGTGCACATCTGTATCTGAACTAGTCATCCAAAACAGCTGCCCTCCAATTTCTGGGACAATCTGGTAGACACAGGCCACTCTAGATCCTCACCATCATTGTCGATCAGGAAGGGAACATTGGGAGTCAGGATCTCATAGTAGCAGATCTGGCTGTACTGAGGGGAGCAATCACCGTCGATGGCTTCCACACGCAGGATGCGGTCATACAGTTTCCCTTCTGTGACTGCCACATGGTAAAGTTTCTCCACAAAAACTGGAGCAAACTCGTTGACATCATTCACTCGCACATGCACGGTGGCCCTGGCAAAGGGGGAAAGAACAGAGCTAAGCCAGGGAGAGACTGTCTAGAGAAGAGAAGTGCCAGGCCACAATTCTGGCACATCCTGATCTCTGATCAGAGGAAGTTAAGGACTGACTGGGCTTACTCAGAAGTGGCAGGAGTGTTTTCTGTGTATGCTCAGAGGCATTCAATATTAATATGCTCCATGCTTTGACTCTTAACCAGATTCTAGGGCTGAGTTGTAATCTTTGTGAAGCCCTGGCTGAGTCAGGCACCAATGTGCATGGAGAACCCCAAGCAATACAAGCCACACATCATGGTGGGTTCATATTTCATATTTTCCCCAGATTCATATTTGTCCCCAACAAAAGTGGGGGAAAGGAGACCTTCTAAGCTTGCCAATACCACCAACAGCTTCTTGGCCAGTGCCTACCAACCCACACAGTCCAACAACATGAACATATGTTTAAATCCCCAAGAACCTTGCAACAGCTGGTATAGAGCAGTGCTTAAACAGATGAGGTTTGACTATTCAAATCTCATGTGGCCATCCCCCAAGACTGGTTCTAGACAAACCAATGTCTCAGCCCTCCTCTCTAGTTTGGTGTAGTGGTTAAGAGTGCCGGGACTCTACTCTGGAGAGCTGAGTTTGATTCCCCACTCCTCTACTTGAAGTCGGTTGGGTGACCTTGGGCTAGTCACAGCTCTCTCAGCCCCACCCACCTCACAGGGTGATTATTGTTGTGGGGATAATAATGACACACTTTGTAAACTGCTCTGTGTGGGTGTTAAGTTGGCCTGAAGGGCGGTATATAAATTGAATGTTGTTGTTGTTGTTACTACTACAACAACAACAACAACATACTGGCCTTCCTTACAGGACTCCAGTATGGGATCCTAAGGGCAGAACTACATGCTTTAAAGCAACTATGTTCATCTTTCAATCCCATGTTGTCCTTTTGTGGAATAAAGTGTGAACTGCAAAATGGAAATGTTGTGTAACTCCTGCCCACTGATTCTCCTCATGAAATTGTCTCCCAGGACTGCTTTCAATTTCCTAAGCCAAGTTCCTCCCCCTCCCGAAAGATTTTGGGGGACGCTTTGCAGGGGAAAAATCAATGGCCCCATGAAGGGGTTAAGCCTGCACTAATTCCCTCCAGCCAGGGTCCCATTCTCGCAGCTGCAGGTTTGGTAACATGCATTTGTTAAGCCCACACGTAGTTCTGTCCTAAGATTTCTGAAACACCTGGAGGATTTAAGAGACATTCTATTATTATTATTATTATTTATTAGTAAGTCACCTTGAGCAGGTCTCTGGAGAGCCTACAAATACATTTTCTAAATAAAGAAGTTATTATTGCTACTAATAAAACAATAACAACAGTATACAGGTCACATTATATCTATCAGATAACTAATGACTAGCACCTCGAAGTAGTAGCTACATTAACAATACATATAGTAAAGGAGAGCTGTGTATTTTTTTTAAAAAAAATCTGTGATCCAAAGTACAGGATTACCCATTCCTTGAATTTTTTTAAAAAGTAATTCAAATTTCCAACGTATTTGTAAAACATATAATAAAAAATAAAAATAAAAAGGGGTGAAAGAAAAGGAAAAAACAGAATGAAAGAAAAAAGGAAAAAAGAAAAAGAAGCAAAGACATTTTAAAAAACCAGAAGATAAAGAACAAAAATAAAAGACAAAAGAGAAAAGAAAAAGAACGTCTAAATAAACAGAATATCTACCAATTTTCCATTTGAAGAAATCAAAACATAATACTTATTCTACCATAACTTTAACTAATCTTCAAATGCACATATCATTCATTCTTCTCATTCTGTTTAGAGCAAAACGTCAGTAAGGGGTTTCCATGTGATTAAGTATTTATCCAAAGTCTTTTCTCTAATCAAAGGTGTTAATTTAGCCAGCACAGCATAGTCCATCATTTTCTACAGCCATTCTTCTACTTTAGGCAGCACTGACATTTCTGAGCATATAGCAATCTCGCTGCTGTCGTCGTCATGAATACAGGATATTCAGGGCTTTTTTTCTGGGGAAAGAGGTGGTGGAACTCAGTGGGTTGCCCTCAGAGAAAATGGTCACATGGCTGGTGGCCCCGCCCCCTGATCTCCAGACCGAGGGGAGTTGAGATGGCCCTGAAGGCAATTTCAACTCCCCTCTGTCTGGAGATCAGGGGGCAGGGCCACCAGCCATGTGACCATTTTCAAGAGGTTCCGGAACTCCGTTCCCCCTGAAAAGAAGCCCTGGGGATATTTATGTAGGGCTCAGTACGGGCCTCTGTCCCATGCAAAACTTCCCTGAATGGTTAGGGTTAAAAATCTTAAAGGGAAGATACCATCAGCACTCTAAATACTATGACTCCTCAGTCTTACTTGTGGGATTTTTTGGTGTTGGTACCGTCTGGTCCTTCTCCACAGTCATAGGCTTGGATGGTGAATGTGTGCTCCTTGTGGGCTTCACAGTCCACTGGCTCTTTCGCCCGAATCAATCCTTCACCTGTGGCTTTGTCCAAGATCACTGCTTCAAAGGGCACTCCTGCCCCATGGATCCGGAATCCACAGATCTCTCCTGGTTCCCGAGAAATGAGAAGCAGAAGGAGGAGAGGGAAAGAAATGTGAAGACCCTTGTAGGAAACCAGTACTTCCCCTTTCCTGCTGGCTAACCATCAGCCCTGTTCAGTGGGAGGGAAAGACGGTCTTTGAATTTTCTAAGGCCCCAAGTATCCTTGGCCAGCAGGCATACCGGGTCACCCATAACAGTGAGAGACCTCCTCCCTCAGTCTGCTCTGTCTGCTACCACTTGGCAGGGCAGGAGAGGGGGAAATGAGAGGAAAAACTGGAGTTGCATCTATGATGCAATGTCATTTACAACAAATAACTGGAAGTGTTGTCACTAGAGGTGGGCATGACCCAAAATAAGAACCAAAGTTTGTCACGAACTGGGCCAGTTCATGGGTCGCGAACTGATGGTTTGTGGGAGCTCATTTCTCAAAAAACATGATGAATTTTAGCCCTTTTAATTTGTTTCATATTTCAGTTCATCACTGTGAACAGCCTGGCACCTATCAGTTTCCTAGGCAACGGAGGGAGGGGGGATGGCCTCTCTACAGACCTTCTGCTGACCCGGAAGTGACATTTTCACGAACCGAATGAACCGATTCACAAACTGGGGCAAGTTCGTGAAATGTGATGAAACACAAACTACATGGTTCAGAATTTTCCCAGTTCGTGCCCATCTCTAGTTGTCACTATGTTGACATGACATTCTAGAATTCACCCAAATCTCTACGGTAAAATCGTAGCATTTGGGGAGAATCATCCAATGTCACACAGGTGCAGTGATGATACTTTCAGTCAGGAGAACCAGGCCTCCCAGCAATTCCCCATTTGCTCTGGTGCTTCAAATGCCAACAGAGAAAAATGGAGGGGGGCACTGCATGATGTCACTTCCATCAAAAACAGAACTTCTGTGTTTTTTTCCAAAACTGACATAGTTTGCCTGTACTTGTGCAATGCCAGCATGTCTGCCTCAGCCCCCCAAATCCTCCCAGGATTGCCAGGGGTTGCCCTGGCATCCCTGCTTCCCACAGAGTCACCATCTATCTCCCAGCACTCCAGCAGCCAGCCACAGAAAGAAAACATTGCTCTAAAGAAGTGCCATCCCCAACACTGGGACATCAATTCCAGGTTTTCCTGGAAGTGACATCACACCATCACTGATGGCTGTCCCCTCACACGTCCCCACTTAGTCTCCTAGTCTGGCAACCAGAAATTCCATTTACTTGCTGAAACTGACCTTGTGCTGTCAGTGCAACATCGTGCCCCTGCCCCCATCCCCTTGCTCTCCTGCTGGTCGCCAGCCAATGCCTGGCAACCCTATTGGCCATCCCAGCCCCTTATGAACGCCTTCCAGTGTTCTGCCTCAAACAAAATGGCTGCCGGACAGACGCCAACTGAAGCTGCATCCATGAGGAGGAGGATCCACATATACCACATGGATCATCCGTCACACAATTCTCCCCTCAACATCATTTATAAATCATGTTACTAGTTCACAGCAATATTTAGCAAAAAAAAAAAAAAAAAAAAAAGATTAGGGTTGCCAATAGAGTTGCCAGCCTCCAGGTGGTGGCTGGAGATCTCCCTGAATTGCAACTGATCTCCAGGCAATAGAGACTAGTTCCCCTGGAGAAAATGGCTGCTCCGAAGGGTGAACTCTGTGGCATCATACCTCACTGAGGCCCCTCCCAAAGCCCCACCCTCTCCAGGCTCCACCCCCCAAATCTGCAGGAATTTCCCAACCTGGACCTGGCAACCCTAGTTGCCAACCTCCAGGCAATGTCTGGTGTTCTTCTGGAATTATAACTGATCACCAGACTACAGAGATCCATTCTCCTGGAGAAAATGGCTGTTTGGGAGGGTGGACGCTATGGCGGAAATGTCCCAAGCCCGTGTTGGCAAGCCTCTGACTCCCCACTGTGTGCTGACTTTGGACTTCCACTCCAAACTTTTTTTACGTAGGTCCACAGGCTTTGGGTCTAGAGCCAAATGAGGCCCAGTATAGAAGCAAGTGCAGTTCTTTTAAAAAGATCTCTACAGTGAAGCATATTGGAGGGATAAGAGCGATGGTGGACTAAAGGGCTCCTTACTCAAAGGTAAATGAGAGGTAAACAGTTACCAGTAATCTGAGGGCAAACCATGCACAGATTATGCCAGTACACTAAAACAACCGTGCAGGGCGCACCTGTGTATCTTTATCATTTACTGGGAGGTCTTTTAGGTGTGTCGCTTTCTAATAAAAGACTTGTAACAATCAACATTTGGCCTGTGAAAACTTTCTGGATTAAATCCACTTGCCAGTTATCAGTAAAGTTAAATTGTACATTTTCAGTTGTGCACATGGGCTTTCTTACATCAGCTCTTCTCGTCTGGTTTCTCTTCAGATCACATAAATCTTGCACCTATTTTTTTACATCAGCTCATTCTTGATCTCTTGCTCTGAACTTGGACACAGTTTGGCTCTTTCATGTTAAAAGGCTGCAGACCTCCACCCTATTAGGCTGTCACACCACAGGTGCAGCACATGGGCAGCAGGAAGCCTTTCCCCAACTACGCAACAGACGGACAAGGCAAAGCTATGATCAAATCTCCCAAGTTCTTTGCATTTATTTAAACAAAGCCTTGATTTGAAGCGGAAGGAGGCGGGTTACTCTCCCTTGTGCCAGCTTCTCAAAGGAAATTAGGCCTGTCTACGTGGGCGGGGGCAGGAGTACGATCACCACATCCCCTCGAGCCATGGTCCCCAGCAGGATTGGCTCCCCGATCATTTTAATATTTTCAAAAGTTAAAAAATAAGCTCTAAAACGCATCCCTGTGGCACACTCAGGGATGCATCTCATCGCTTATTTATTTATCTATTGATTGACTTCATTTATTGCCCACCATTCTCACTGTACCTCTAGGGAGACTGCAAAGTAATAAAAACAATTCCATAAAGGCCATACATACAATTAACAGTGCAATAAAGCTGCACAACACAACTGAATACTGAAATTAAAAAAACAGTATAAAACATCTCATAAACTGGAATTCACCGTTAGGGAATGATGAAATAAGATGGGGTATAATATAGCCAATGAACAATTCAGTATAAAAGAGAGGAGGCCGCCCAAAATTTTCAGAGGCAATTAAAATTAGAACCTGATTACCCTTTCTAGAAAGTGCCCCTTCCCTCAGAATTGTTTTTCCACATCTCTAACCCTAAAGTCTCCTTGGATAGGGTGCGTCTTTGAACACTGAGTTTAGATAAGAACTTGCACATGGACCAGATTTGCAGAATAATCATCAAATTTCCTTATATTTAGTGATTTGTCTACACAACTAACATGAAAGCAGGAACTGAATTCTCTTTGTCAGATGTATCTGGCGGGGAGGGCTGTGGTTCTCGAAGGCTTGTGCTGCAGTGGAATTGGTTGGTCTTGGAGGTGCTGCTGGACTCTTTTTGATTTTGGTACTACAGACTAACACGGCAAACTCCTTTGAACCTTTACACAAGCAAACTGATCCCCACACCAAAAGGAGCTGTCTGCATCTCCATATCAAAGGAGTTGTTTACATCCCCCCTCTCCTCCTTCCCCCCTTCCTCCCCTCTCCTCCTCTATATTTGGCCATTTTCCTTCTGCCCTCCATGCATCTGATGAAGAGAACGTGATTCTCGAAAGCTTATGCTACAATAAAATTGGTTAGTCTTAAAGGTGCTACTGGACTCTTTTTGATTTTGCTACTACAGACTAACACGGCTAACTCCTCTGGATCTATGAATTCTCTTTGGCTTTAGGTAAAAAGGTAAAGGTGCAAGGACCGAGTCATTACTGACCCATGGGGGGATGTTGCATCATGACATTTTCTTGGAAGACTTTTTACAGGGTGGTTTGCCATTGCCTTCCCCAGTCATCTACACTTTACCCCCAGGAAACCGGGTACTCAATTTACTGACCTTGAAAGGATGGACGGCTGAGTCAACCTTGAGCCAGCTATCTGAACCCAGCTTCCACCAGGATCGAACTCAGGTTGTGAGGAGAGCTTATAGGCTGCAGTACTGCAGCTTACCACTCTGCACCACGGGGCTCTTTGGCTTTATTGGTTACGAATACCTGGCTTTTAGTTTTTGCCACAGAACACAGAATGAGCCGCTGTAGCACTGTGGTTAAGTGGTTCGGCTGGTTCAAATCCCACCACGGCTATGAACTCTGCAGGTGGCCTTGGGTAAGCCGCTCCTCTCAGCCCCAGCTGTATTGTGGGGATAATAACTAACTTTTTCTCCGCTCTGAGTGGGGCACTAGACTAATCTGTCTAGAAGAGCAGTATATAGACACAGCAGTATTTCTACCCAGCCATTAAGGAAGAAGTCATTCTTGCTTCCTGCTTCCAGCGCTCTCATTGAGAGTAAAAAGATTAAGATGACTGACAAGCATGGAGCATCTCTGTGTGTGTTTAAATAATGTTCTTAAAATTGAATTTTATTTCACTAGACTTAATGTATTAAGTGTCTGATCTTAAGTACGTATACTTAGAATTAAGTCCTGTTGAGTTAGTGGGACATGCTCTCTAATAAGTGTGCTTACGATTGCAGCCCAAATAATTCTAAATTAAAGACTACGGCCGTTTTCACGTCTCGGCATTGCGCTAAAACCATGGAATGAGGAACGAGGGTGTGATGATGTCAGAAATTGCACCATGAAGATTCCCTCACTCCGTGAGTTTAGCACTACGCCAAGACGTGTGAGGACAGCCTAATTGTATTGTTTTCCATTGAATATTCCATAGATCGTTTCCCCCCAGCTGATCATCCCTGCCTGAACTATTTCCACCAATAGTAATAGACTTGGGCCAGGCAGAGATGGCTGTAGGGTCGCCAACTCCAATTTAGGAAATGCCTGGACTTTGGTGGGGTGAAGCCTAGGGAGGGTGGAGTTTAGGGAAGAGAGGTACTTTAGCGGGGTATAATGCCATGGAGTTCGCCCTCCCAAGTAGCTATTTTCTCTAGAATGGATCCCTGTAGTCTGGAGATCAGTTGTGATTTTGGCAACCTCCAGTCCCCGCCTGGAGGCAGCACTGAACCCTGTTCCCTCCCCTAGTCACACAGTCACCTCCTCTCCCTCACCAACAGACCTGCATAGCGCACTGGAGCATCCTTGTCCAGAGCGAAGAGCGGCGGATTCAGCAGGACAGTATTGTCGTTCTCCATGACGATGCCCTGGTACTCAGCCTCTATCCAGGGCTTGTGCTTGTTGGCTGAGAGAATACAGGGTGCAAAGAGGTTGTAGGAAGACAAAGAGTAGAACAGATCACATCTTGGGTCCAGCAACACACGAGCAGAAAGGCAAAGAGACTTAAGCGTAGTTCCGCTTGGGCAGAGACGGTGGCAACACAAAGCACTTCCATGTTAAGTTTTAAACTAAACGCGTGCCTATGGGGCAAGGGTGTGTACAGCTGAAGGCTCGCATGATTCTGTTCTAATTTTTTTTGTAAACTGTTCTCAGAAGCAAAATCAAAAAGAGTCCAGTAGCACCTTTAAGACTAACCAATTTTATTGTAGCATAAGCTTTCGAGAATCAAGTTCTCTTCGTCAGATGCATCTGACGAAGAGAACTTGATTCTCAAAAGCTTATGCTACAATAAAATTGGTTAGTCTTAAAGGTGCTACTGGACTCTTTTTGATTTTGCTACTACAGACTAACACGGCTAACTCCTCTGGATCTATGTTCTCAGAAGAAATACCTTTCACTCGTGGACAAGGCAGTTGGCATAGCTTAACGCAAGCAGACCGAGAGGACTGGTTTTAGCACCTCTGCTTGGCGAGGATCGTTGTGCATGCAAAAATCTCGTGAGGGATCAAACCCACTGGCTGGCTGGCATTCACAATGTCCCTCCTCATACTGCCTACCTCTACTTTGCCTCAGATACCTGCTGGTTATTTCCGTCTTTCACCCAGGCTGCTGAGAGCTGCTCCTAACCCCCAAGACAGAGTCTCCTGGGCCCCACGTCACATATGAAAACAAACCACAGTGCTGGTCACAGGCGCCCCACAGAGAACAGGAGCCTCACAATTTTGTAGTGCCCCCTCCCCCATGGTTTTGTGTTTCAGGAGAATAGAGGAAACTCTGGGGGAGGGGGACACAAAAGTTATCAATGAGGATAAAATCCTACACAGATATATTTGATAGCATTCAGCGGGGCTTATTTTTCCGCAGATGACAATGGAATCAGGTTTCACGTCCCGTTGAAAAAACTTCTCAGACTCATTTTGGATATAGGTACATAGATGCACACACAGAGAGAGTTTTATTTTTTTAAAAATACCAGTACTCATATATAAAACTGCACTGATTTCCACCAATTCCCCCTTAGGATTTGGGAAAGCCCCCCCCTCAAAGATGTCAGTACTCAAAACCAGTGAGCACCAGCACAAAAAAAGCTCTCTGTGTGAGCACACACGCGCACAGACACACATACATCTATGGTGCCTCTGAACATTTTACACCGTAACATCATAAAACGGTATCACAATGTTAGTAACCAAGTATACATATAAATCACCATAAAGCCCCCAAATGTACAACATTTTAAGGTCCCAGGCGCTTTAGCAGGTGAGGATTTAACTACTCTGGAGTTTTTAGCCCTTTTTTTAATGCTTAAGGAACTGCAGGGCAAACAGAGCTCTGGAGAGCAAAATCTATCTGCTTGGAAATGACGGGAAGATGGAAAACAGAATGTCTGATGGGTCCATAGCAGAATGGCCTTGCTGTGTAAGTGGTGCCATCAAAATACTTGCATTTTCTCTCACATAAGCAAACAAGACAGTTTGATGTCCCAAGAAACTTGTCCCTCTAAAAGGCTAACTATACACTAGACTGCCCTTGTCCTCCTGCCTCCCAGCAGTCCTGCAGAACAACGGACAACCCCTGGGAATGCCCCCCTTGGAATTTAATTCCCAGGCACGCGGGGCCCCAATTTAGATCAGGACTGCAGCGAGCGTCGAGTAGCGAGAGAACGGCCTTCCTGAATTGGTCCCCATTGTACTGATGGACTACATGTACATTTCCCCATCTATTTCAAGCCAGGAAAACGGACTGGGGGAGAGGTTGGAGCCGCCTCGCCCTGCTCACTGCAGTCCCGATCCAAATCAGGCCCCTGCACCGCCGAGAAGTAGGACCTGAGCATGGAACTCCCACTGGGAACTGAACAGGAATGAGATGAACATGAGGTGAGTTGCGGGGGGGGGGGCACAAGGACAACGTGGTGTGTAGTTAAGCCCTGAATCCTGATAGTGGAAGACGCAGCAAAGGGAGAGGAGAAAGAGACAACTGTAACACTGGATGAATAAACAGGAGTCTGGCGGCACATTAAACCTGAAGAGAATATTATTACACCTTAAACTTCCATGGACTGGAGCTCACTAGAAATCAGAAACAGGGATAAAACTGTCCATATGATGCCCCAAGCTCCTGTTTATTTTTGCTACAACAGACTAACATGGCTACCCCTCTGGAATTATCTGAAGGTTGTGTTACGTGCCTTTAGGCTTTGTTTGGGCGGAGGATGAGGATTAAGGATTATGCCAAAGGCTTTAGGGTGAAAAGTATGTTTTCCTCATCCACAGTCCCAGATATGCCCCCCTGAAACGTCCTGCTCCGCCCACAGGTCCATCCCAGCCCCCAGCTCTCTTTGCCCTGTCCTGGCATGTGCCCTATTCCCGTTGGCCCCTCCTCATCACTCGCCATGCTAATCCCACTGGCTGGAGTCCGGCCAGACTCAACATTGAGGCAGCAGCCGGCAGGAGGCTCTGAAAAAATGTCACAGACCCAGAAATAGCAAATTAATCTTTACCGCACAACCTCCAGGGCAGGGAAAAAAGGGGGGAGGGGGCAGAGGGAGAAAAGAGGGGAAGAAAAATCATTATAAATTAACACTAAGTCCCCAACAACCAATCCCTGAGGAAGCAGGCCTTGGGGATTTGGTCACAATGGTCTAGTTACAAGCCCACGACCTCTCCAGGCACATCCCTCCAAGGAATCATGGCTTGGTCCATTCAGCTATGAAATGTCCATCTTGGAGAATCTGATCTCTGGGGGCTGGCTGGGGAAAGAAGGCTCCCACCAACTACAGCTTGAAGAGATCAAAAACCCCTTAAGAACCCATTCTTTACTGCTGAAGTCCCTCTGGTATCATCACGATACTGAACGGCCATGTGAAATGACCTTCACACACTCTTCACGCTCGGCAGATGATCCTACAAGGTTCCCTTAAAAGAGAAAAGCAGGCAAGGGGATGGAGCCATCAAGAGGAACAGACGGGGAACATCCGATCTGACCTACAGAGCACCATCTAAAGGACGTTCTCCTGGGCAAGCACCACAGAAATGAATGGGAGGTGCCTAAGACTCTTGTTCAAGAGAATGTCCCGATAGATGGTGTGTCCATGCTAATATCATCATCATCAATGGAAATGCCATTGGGATGTTCCATCGTAGGCACCCAAAAGTTGTGGTCTGGCTCAGATTTCACAGGATTCACAGCCAAACCAGGCAGCCAGGTTGTGCGTAGCAGAAGCACTGCTGGTGTAAACCAGTCCCCTCCTTAAATGAAATAAAACACAAACACACAAATACTGCCTCTGGTATGATCACAGCAGCTCAACAACAACAACAACAACAACATGTCCCCATGGTCCCCAGAGCAGCGAGCACAAACGCAGCACTGGACTAGGATCTGGGGGGATCTGGGAGACCCAGATTCGAACGCTCACTCTGGAAACTTGATGGGTGACCTTGGAGCCTAAACTCACAGAGTTGTTGTAGTGAAGATGGAAGAGGAGAGAGCAGCATTGCAAGGTGCTTTGGGTTCCTGGTGGGAAGAAAACTGGGGCATAAATAGAAACAAAATGCAAACACCCACTGACACAAGTGGAACTCCTAAGGGAGCACAGCTGGGCTTCGTGCCTTGGCTGCAAATCCACAGGCATCAGGACCTACCCAAGACATGGTGGTCCATGAGACGGACGTCCAAAGAGCACTTCCTCTTTCCCAGTAATTAAGCTGGGGTTCCTGGGGCAGATGGGGATGGCTGAATGGCCCTGCCACGTGTCTGTCACAGGAGACTCTAACAACACTGCTGTCCCTTTGCTGTTGACGGCCAGTGGCCTTCTAGAGCAGGGGCCCACCAGGCTGATTTCCCAGTAAGTTAATGGCCTAGTCTGCCCCGGTGGGAAAGAATCATCACTAGAAGAAGCTCCCCTGTGCAAGCACACCCTGCTCCTTCATGACCTTCGTTCATGCCTGTGGGCCTCGTACAGAAGCGCTTCCTGCCAGATTATGTTCCAGGGATCCGATGCAACTGCTTCCCACCTGGTTGGCCTGAGCAGCATCCAGAATTTACTAGGGACTTCCCGATAGAAGTGGCTGCTTCACAACTTGGAGCCAGCCCATTGCCCCATGCCAGGCCCAGGGCAGATGAACAAAACATGGGCAAAGAGAGAATCAGAACTGATTTTTTTCATATAGCACATAAGTCATTTCTTGACTCCACCATCACCAGGTACAGATAAGCATCCAAGTTTGCTGGCTGATGCTTTAAAACTGGCTTACTTTAAGCACATCCATGCGACTAGGCATCTATCATGCTATCATTTCCTAGGAGACCTAACTTGAACCTCCATATACAGAGGCAGCATACCTTTGTGAACCATCAAAGGACAAAAAATAAAGACAGGCAATCCTAAGGGAAGGAAAGTAGTAGGATATACATGTCCTACTCATAAGCTTCCCAAAGCATTCAAGTCAGAAACAGGAGGCTGGACTAGAGGGACCCTGGCCTCATCCATCAAGGCAGATGTTGTTTTCTTGCATCCATTTGGAAGCCAACGCTGAAGGCATGAAAGAACGGGAAATGTGCCTAGAAAAGCTGACATCTGTGACGATGGAACATGGGTCAGTCTTTGCAGGCAGCACAGGGCTGGGACAGCATAAAGGATGCAGGTCAGGTCCAGGGAACCTGAGATGTGCAAAATCTGGTAGAATGCTGCTTTGGGGTTCTTTTTCGGGAAAGGGCAGCTCTGTGGATTCAGAGAAGACTTCAAAAGAGAAGAGCACAGCACAGACCTATAGGAGGTCTGGAAGTCAGGATGCCAGCTTTCCAGGATGCATTCCAAGGCACGCACACGCCAAACATGCACATGCGTTTTCCAGAAAAACACCTCTTGACCCTTCTTTTCTCATCAGCGTTGCCTGCAGGTGACTTGCTCTTCTTCTCTTCACCCTGTAATGTAAACCGCACCCCCCCCCCACACACACACACCACTGGTGCTTTTAAAGTCCTGTTGATAATCTTTGTTTTGGGCCTGGCCCAAAAAGAGGGGGGGGTGTTCTGGTGCAAACTACACCCTGTTGCTGGGGCAACAAGCGTTTGGCAGAGGAATAAAACCGTTTGCTGTATTCCATCTGCTGCTTGAAGAGTCCTTGGTGGTTTCTTGAGAAGAAGCTCTTTGGCAAGGGGAGGGGGCGTGCTGGCCCCCCCTGCAGAGAAGCACTAAGAAAAGGCAAAGACTCCCACCAGTGGCGTCTGACACAAAAAGGGAATATTTAGCCCCCACTCTTAGGCCCCCTCCACCTGCAAAACTATCAGGCACAGAATCCTAATGCTGCTGCAGAGGCACCGTGCAACCCGCCCCGCCCCCCCCCCAATTAAGAGGGGTGGTCCCGGGCAGCAAATGCTCTGCCACCCACTCCTCCTGCTGCACACCAGAGGCAGCCGGGAATGGTCTTCTCCACCTCTCTTTCCCTCCTCCTTCAACGAGCTTGCCTCGGTGCCTTCTCGTCCCCTGGATGTGGCTCCTTCTCATGCGCAGACATGCACGCGTGTGTGCGTGTGCATGCATGTTCCCACGGCCGTGCTCAGAATGCTGAAGCCCCTCTCGGGTGGCGCCGGCGCTGGCAGCACTTCCCGGCCGGGCGCAGCGCCCCCCCCCCCCCGCGGATCGATGATAGATCTCTCCGTCATTAATCCGAGGAGAAGCCGGCCAAGCCCGGGAGCCGAGGCTGCGAAGGGGCGTGCGGGTGGGGCGGCAGGGAGCCGGGAGGCAGAGAGGCGGGCGCCCCGGGCAGAGCCGGGCAAAGGGCTCCGGGCATGGGCGCGTTCCTCCCGGGGAGAGGGCGCAGAAGGGCCCCGAAGCCCCCGCGGGAGCGGCAGCGGCAGCGGGTGCGGAGCGGCACGAGAGGCGCCCGGCGCAGAGGCGCGCCGGCGGGGGGCGGCAGCGCCCGGGCTCCCGCGCGCCCTCCCGAGCCACTCACCTTTGTTGCCGAGGGCGCAGGAGAGGAGGAGGAGGAGGCCGAGCGGGAGGCAGGCGAGGGGCCGCCAGGCGAGGGGCCGCCGCCAGCCCATCTTGCCCGAGCCCGTCGAGGGAGTCGCGCCTCTGCCCGCCCTGCGCCAAGTGCCGCGCCGCGCTGGTCCGAGGTGGGCGCCGGCTGCCCCTGGGCTGCTCCGCCTGCCTGCCTGCCTGTCCGCCCGCCCGGCTTCTCCCGCCGCTGCTCTCGGCTCCCTGCCCCAGCCCGGCACAGCCCCTCTACTGCAGCATGATGTCAGCAGCGCCCGCCGCTGATTGATGGGCGCCAGCAGCCAATGCGAGGGGCGGCGGAGCCAGGTGCGGCAGGAGGCGAGCGAGGGGAGGGGAGGCACCGAGGGCGGCGGGCGAGGCAGGGACCCCCGCCCCGCTTCGCGCCCGCTGCAAGGGGGGCGTCGGGGGCGCGCGCGAGGAACTTCGCGGGCACTTCGGGGGAGTTGGGCGGCGCCGGGGCCCGGCAGGCGCCTCCCCGCCCAGTTTGTGGCGCTGGGGTGGAGCGGGGGTGGGGTGGGGGGGTGCGCGCACCCCCCTCACGCGCCGTTCGCCACACGCGCTCCTCACGCAGCCTCCCACGCCTCCACACCGCCCCCCCCCCCGAGACAGAGCGAGCAGCCCACCACGCCCACCCTGTGGACGCACATCCCTCCACACCCTTACCAAGTGGGGCCCCACGCGCATGCCTCGCACCCAAACCCCACTACACACACCCCAACCACAAACGCACACGCCCGAGCTCAGCATGCTCACATTGTTATTGTCCACACTCGATACTGTACATAGTTGCTCTGGAAAAACCGCTCAATTATGTGCTGCTTTTATCTATTGTCTGTAAATATATGACATTTATGTACATAGCTGTAATTTTAATGATTAGATACAGTGTTTTTAATGTTTTTAATGGTATTAACATTTGTATTTTTGTTATCCGCCCTGAGCCCGCGAAAGCGGGGAAGGCGGAATATAAATGTAATAAATTAAATTAAAATTAAATCACACTGTCCCCACCCCTAAACACACACCGCTCACCCCAAACGCTCCATCAGACTCAGCCTACACACAGCACGCTGCCACACATACACAGCAAATGCCTTCACCCACACACCACACATGCTCATCACCGCTTACATCTGACCCAGACACCCACACACACATGCCCTATGGGGTCAAGAGTGGGGAAGTGGCATAGGGACTGTGGGCTATACTACTGAGCAGTCTCCGTTACTGTCGTTTATGATGTCAAACTGCTTACGTTTTGTTTCAACCCTGCTTCCGCCCTGTGTCAGACTTCTGCTGGTTTTCAGATTTCTGCAACTTATGTTCCCTATCGTAGTGTTGATTAAATGTCCCAACTGTTGCTCCTATTAAATTACGCTGTGTAATCCACCTTCAGTCTCAATGAAAAAGGCAGACTATAAATAATGTAAATAAAATAAAAACAAAACAAAAAGAGAGGCAGGTCCCTGCTGGGACAAAGCACGTCAAGACAGGCTCTGCCGTGTGCTAGACAGCATCACAATACTGGTGTGAGAACCACCAAAGTGGAGCGGAAATTCAAACTGGGACTGACGGCTGCCCTTCTTTCGGGTCAGACCACCAGCATGAAGATGTTGACTGGAGCTGGTCCCAAGAAGTGGTCAGAGGGGTAACTGGGCTGCCTTTGTGCAGGGCCAGCAATGCACTAGGCACTGGACAAAGAAAAGGGAGGCCTTTTGTCTTTCCTCGCTGACAGCCAGGGTGGTGTGGTGGTTAGAATGTCAGGACCCAGGTTCGAATTGCTACACTGTCATAGAAGCTTGCTGGTTGACTTGGGACCAGTCATGCTCTCTCAGTCAAACCTACTTCACGTGATTGTTGCGAAGATAAAATGGGGACAGAAGAGGGATGTAAACTGCTCTGACCTCCTTGGAGGGATGGCAGGTTAAAAATATACTGGAATGCTTGAAACTTCTGACCTGCCTGCTCTTGAAAAGTATTCTTTGTGTGGTATCAGGTAATGTAAAAAACCAGAGGTGTGCCCCAGAAAATTTCTCTTTCGGTATCGGATCTGGGGCTTCCAAACAAACTCCATTCTATGTATTGTCGAAGGCTTTCACGGCCGGAGAACGATGGTACCATCAAACTCCATTCTATTACTGGTTTGTTCTGGCTGGAGCATTGCCATTTTTTAAAATGAGTTTTCGCCCATTGCATATACACAAGGCAGGTGTTGGCTGCAAATACACACATGCGCACTGTTCTTTTCAAGGTGGTTTGGAGTAATGCAACTCTGGGGCAGCTGTTTTTGTACCTTACAGCACCAAAATGGCACAGAACACAGTCCTCCCGGTTGACAAAGATATATCAAAATATTCCTTCTAATCATAAAATTTGCCGTGTTCCAATAACCTAGTTGAGTCATTGGTTCACTGTAGCTTTTAAGTCCAAGCATGCACAGATTTTCTGAAACCAGTGCTGGGCGATTAAAAACGATTCTTGGAAAAGAGGGTGGGAATCGACCAAAGAATTATGGTTTCTGTAGTCAAGTTTTTGCTTTCTGCAATGAAAATGCTAGCCAAGTTAACTTCCCATGTGTAAATTGTTTAGGTTATAGTTTTTAAAATGTGGTTATGGATTTGGATGATTATTGTAACTGGGATTTGTGTGGGTTATCAATCGCGGATAGTTTTTTGTGTTTGTGTAGTTTGTAGGCTGCAATAAAGATTGTGCTGTACTGTATAGTCATCCCTCTAAACTTCTGACCCACGGAGTTTTTCTCAAGCACACTACACACAACAACAACAACAACAACGGATACCCAAAGAAAGTGAGTGTCAGCAGCCAGGCACACACTGTGGGGAGCTGACTTGCAAAGTGATAGCAACAGTGAGGCCCAATTCCAACCAGTGCGGCAGAATGATGGCATTATATTTTTTAAAATCCTGCTTTATGTTCCCTTTCCCCCTTTTTCAAGTGATGATAGTGCCAATAAATTATTCTTACCAGGGCTTTTTTTCTGGGAAAAGAGGTGGTGGAACTCAGTGGGTTGCCCTCGGAGAAAATGGTCACATGGCTGGTGGCCCCGCCCCCTGATCTCCAGACAGAGGGGAGTTGAGATTGCCCTACGTGCCGCAGGAGCGGCACGTAGGGCAACCTCAACTCCCCTCTGTCTGGAGATCAGGGGGCGGGGCCACCAGCCATGTGACCATTCTCAAGAGGTTCCGGAACTCTGTTCCCCCGCGTTCCCCCTGAAAAAAAGCCCTGATTCTTACCTTTGCAGCCTTGCATGTTACTTGCTGCCATGTTTCCTTGTGCTTCTTTGCAATTTCATCCCAGTCCCCTGATGAGGGGCAGCGAGCAGAGAATCTTTCAGCATTCCACTGGAAAACAGGGTGTGTCTCACCTAAGCCACAACCAATTGCCAAGTGCAGGCAGGCGGCATCAATCCCTACCCACCCCTTCCCGACAGACCACTGTTTTTGCATAACTTTTCATTGTGTTGTGCGGGCAGACAGGGATAAGTAGGCCACTGGCTCACAGCAGCAGATTATGTGGAGAATTGGGTTTTTTAAAGTCGTGAATGTTAAAAAAACATGAAGGGAAACCTAAATTGGTTAATGAACAAGCTGGGGGTTCATTGGGGCACTTGTTTGCTATTTACATAAAAAGAGAGCAAGCCCGAAAGAAAGTGATGAGAGAAAGGGCCAAAAGAAAGGGCTATCCAAGTGCCCTGGTAGAGGTAGCGGAGACAGGCCGGTGCTCCGGTGCTGCTGGAGTGGTGCATGTGGCCATTGACCAACTTGTGTCCCCCTTCCGGAGACCTTCATTCCAGACCAAACCTTTCCCTCTGATTTTTTCTGGCTACAATTCCTCTTTTATTTGCATAAATGATCCTCCTTTGCACTTGTCCTGGAGGATTTCCCAGTTAACCTGTGAGTGGAAGAAGGAGAAAGAGTTGGTGGGCTCAGGCTCAACTCCATCCTCTCAGCTCTGATCTTTGATCTTTCTTCGAACTTTAAAGTGAGTCGTTGTAGTTCATCCAAAGGCCTTATTCGCAGCAGCAGCAGCATCGTCTGTCGCCTGCAGAAGGAAGAGACTGGCTAGCAGTGGCACATCTGTGTCCATGCACCTGCAGTTCTCTAAAGTTCTTAATGCCGCATGATTTTGACCAAAGATTATGGTGGAATATAGGCTGCAAGGTCTGACATTCAGTCATTATGGGGTTAATGTGTTTTCCCAGTGCGCTATTGTTTGTATTGACCTGGGAAACCTGGCAGAGAGCCCATAGCCTAATCTAACTCAAAGCCCAGGAAACTGAGATGTGTTTGTAAACTACTATTGGTCAATTGGTCAGGTGATTTCTAGGGTCAAGAAGAAGATTGCCTTAACAGGCGTGGTATTTCAGTCAAAGTTTGCACTTTGTTGTGTCAAGATGTAGGTGATAGATCTCTTTATTTTGTAGCAACCCTGTGCACCCTTTTTCCCTTTTAGAAGTAAACTTTTCTTAAAAGCAAACCAAGCATCTAACTCTCTTGATTCAAGATCCATTGCAACTCTGAATATAAACTATTTTTAACCCTTTCCCCAACAGGTTAGAGCACAACTTGCATACTACGATGCTTTGCACTGGGCACTATTCTGTTTCTCTTCATTTTATGACGGGCATAAGGTATCATTTCATGCCCCACTCTAAACATGAGAGCCCACTGATGTTCCGATGCCCTGGGAGTCCCTCAGATCTCAAAGGGAGGAGTGAGTGTGTGTGTGGGGGGGGATGTTTGGTTTTGTTCATGGAAAGTAGAGGAATGGCTCTCTTGTTTTCTCTATTTTTTACTAGTAGGAGACTGGACAGGCCCCCTAGTCTCCCTTTCCAAATAAAACTGTTAACCCAAGTTGAAGGAAATAGGAGGAGGCAAAGTGAACATGGTAGTTCAATTGCCACGAAGGCTTTAAGGAATCTGACCAGGCCAGTTCTTCTGTGTGGAATGCAAGCAACACCTCCGTTGTCGCCCTTTCTTTACCACCTGGGCTAACAGTTTTAATCAAAAAAGCCCAGAAAAGACGGGAAGAACTGCAGTAGAAGGCCACTGGATTGGGCAACTCATGCCTGGGTCCTCCTCAATGCGGTTCTCTTTTTATAATTATTTATTAGTTATTAATCTGCATAACATGCGCCTCTGTGGCAGCCCAGGACTCAAGCTGGACACCCCCCCCCCTCCTCAAAGCTGCATGAGACGCTCTAGATGCCCAGGTTGCCTTTGCTGGCACTGCCAGCCTTTCCTTATATTGTGCATAAAAAAACACTGAAAGGGATTGGCCGATGGCCATTGGCCAACAGCGTCGCCCACTCCCCTTTCCCCTCACTGGAGCAAAGCAACCCTTTCGTGACCTGCACCTGCCAAACCTTAGGATGGGGGTGGGGGGTGGCTTCAAACACTTATCCGACCCCCAGTGGGGGAAAGAGGGTGAGAGACCCTGTTGTGTGGAAGAAGTCATTCCACTGGATTTCCCCCTTTTCCCTCTCATAGCACTGATAGGTGGGAGAAGGTGCAACTGTGGGCATGCTCTCCTAAGAGTTAACCTGAGGTTAGAGTGGAGAAACTGATGCGGGTGGAGTAGAGAAACTTGAGGTTGGTAGAGATCTGAAATGTGACCACGGTTTTTTTTCAGCGGGAAGGCAGTGGAACGGAGTTCCGGAACCTCTTGAAAATGGTCACATGGCTGGTGGCCCCGCCCCCTGATCTCCAGACAGAGGGGAGTTGAGATTGCCCTCCGCGCCGCCTAGCGGCTGATCTCTCTGTTTGGAGATCAGGGGGTGGGGCCACCAGCCATGTGACCATTTTCTCTGAGGGCAGCCCACTGAGTTCCACCACCTCTTTTCCCAGAAAAAAAGCCCTGAATGTGACTATACCTACTGCCGAAACTACTCTCCCCCAAAGACCCCAATAAAATAATTCTGATCCTTACAGCTTGCAAAAAAGTTCCACTCAGCCAACCACAAACTCAGCCAACCACCAACCCCTCACATTACAAGTTACAGTGGGCAACTCAGCAGAACTGCTGAAACACTATGAAAGATCCCCCATGCAGCAGAGAAGCCCCCTAAAAGCCTTCTCCCCCTTGTTTCACATCTCCAGCAATGTGTAGCGGCTTCACATCACAACAGATACCAGAGGTTCAGAGCAGGGCTTTTTTTCTGGGAAAAGAGGTGGTGGAACTCAGTGGTTTGCCCTCGGAGAAAATGGTCACATGGCTGGTGGCCCCGCCCCCTGATCTCCAGACAGAGGGGAGTTGAGATCGCCCTCCACGCCGCAGAGATCAGGGGGAGGGGCCACCAGCCATGTGACCATTTTCAAGAGGTTCCGGAACTCCGTTCCACCGCGTTCCAGCTGAAAAAAAGCCCTGGTTCAGAGGAAGCAGCAGGCCTACACACAGTTGTACCAGCTGAAAGGAATGAGTGAAGGGTTGGCTTTCCTAAAAGAGGAGCTGCTGCAGGCTCAACCTATCACCATTCCAGCAGGACAGCAATGCGGTAGAGGATCTGAGAAGCCCACGTGGATGAACAGAGAGCTCTGTGATGAGCTAAGGAGGAAAAAGGAGATGTTCAAGAAATGTACCCTAGATATTCTTCCAAAGAAGAGTATCTAGGGGTAGCTAGGCACATTAGGGCAGCCGTCAGAGAGGCCAAAGCTCAGAATGAGCTGAGACTGGCCAGAGAGGCTCACCCCAACAAAAAGATGTTCTTCAGATATGTGAGAAGCAAACGGAAGGTGAAAAGCGATACTCCAATTGCTGGATGAAAATGGAGAAACTTGGACAGAGAACAGAAAGAAGGCAGAAAGACTCAATGCCTACTGTGCCTCAGTTTTTTCTCTGAAGGAGAGAACAGGCTCACTTAGAGATGGTTCTGCTAGGCAAAGTGTAAGTTTGAGGCTGCTGGTTGACATGGGCAGAGAAGCACCCTGCTGCACTGGATGTGCACAAAACCCCTGGGCCAGATGGGGTGAGCCCAAGAGTGCTTAAAGAAAGAGCTTGCAGACCCTTCGTCGATCATCTTCCAGGCCTCTTGGAGCACAGGTGATGTGCTGGAAGACTGGAGGAGGGCAAATGTCATCCCGATCTTCAGGAAAGGGAAAAAGGACGATCCTGGGAACTACAGGCCAGTCAGCCTGACCTCTGGTCCCGGGAAGATACTGGAACAGATATTAACGGCATCAGCCTGCAAGCATCTGATGGACAACATGTTGATACGGGGAAATCAGCAGGGATTTGTTAGTCTCTAAGGTGCTACTACAGACCAACACAGCTACCCACTTGAAACAAACCACACAAGACGTTCATTTGGTGGCCTTGTTTGCTGTTATTCTTCCTCCTGAACTGAGAGCTAGCACCCTCCTTACGGCCAGCGTGCAACCCAACCAATGTATGAAATTTCCCCCGTGCATGCCCTGCCCACAGATCACACAGTGCTACTCCTCCTCCAAGTACAAACGATTACCAGACGGAAGAGCAGCATGTCTTAGGCCAGGCTGCAGCACCTGATTCCTCCCACTCCACAGAACGTGAGAGGGCTACGTGGACAGACCATCCTGGCCCCAGGGCTCGAGCAGCATGGAGTCAGGCTGGGGCTCCCTGGGGGATCCGGCAGACAACACAGCAGAGAGCAGAGGGCCGGGTGGCCTCTGGTTTCCTCCCAGCCCCATTAAGATCATGTGGTGATGATGGAGCCAGGCCCCTTGATTTCAATGGGGGGGGGGATTCCTTTACCTCCTCCCAAGCTTCCCCTAAGTCAAGCAACCTCCATCACCCCTTTTCAGAAACAAAATAAACAGCAAGGAAAGGAAATGGGGACAAACGGACATATCTGAAAGCAAAGCGGCTCCAGCACACGGGCGCCGAGCCGTCACTCACTGACGCAGGAGCAGGGAGAAACCACACAGAGCCAGCCCCATCACTGCCTTTGTAGGTTCTTCTTTCCCTCCGCTCCAAAGCCAATCGGTGGGGAGGAGTCATGCTCCTATGACCTGATTGGCAGGGAGACAATGCCCATGCCCAAGTAGCTTCTCCCCAAAAGAGGCAAACACTCCCTTCCCAATGGTATTAAGTGAACAGACTTTTCTGAAGCCAGTGGGTGTGGGGAAGGGTCAGTATTCCTCCTCTTTCGATGACTCAATTGGCAGGTAGATGAGACAATGCACTCATGTGTACTGCACATATTCAACCTTCCTGCCAATGGAGTTAATCCTAAGGGCAGCTCAATCTTAGGACTGCTTAGTGATCTGGGGAAGTCAACATGGTTTTGTCCCCAAGAGATCTTGTCAGACCAACCTGGTTTCCTTCTTTGATCAAGTAACGAGCTTACTGGATCGTGGGAACTCTGTTGACATGATTTACCTGGATTTCAGTAAAGCTTTAGATAAGGTTCCCCATGACATTCTAATGGATAAACTGGAAGACTGCGGACTGGACTATAGGACAGTTCGGTGGATAGGGAACTGGTTAGAGGACCGCACCTGAAGAGTGGTGGTCAATGGCATTTCATCAGATTGGAGGGAGGTGTCCAGTGGGGTGCCGCAGGGCTCGGTTTTGGGTCCGGTAGTTTTCAATATTTTTTATCAATGATCTGGATGAAGGAGTGGAAGGGCTGCACATTAAATTTGCTGATGATACCAAATTGGGAGGAGTGGCAAACACCCAAGAAGATAGAGTTAAAATTCAACAAGACCTGAATACTCTGGAGAAGTGGGCGGTTGTGAACAGGATGCAATTCAACAAAGACAAGTGCACAGTATTACATCTGGGCCACAAAAATGGGAAGCACAAATACTGGATGGGGGATACACTTCTGGATAGTAGTGTATGCGAAAGAGGTCTTGGGGTAAGAGTGGACTGTAAACTAAATATGAGCAGTCAGTGTGATGCAGTTTGATACAACCCAAGGCAAACTTGAGTTGTATCAAAAGGGCCATTGCATCGAAATCGCAGGAGGTCATAGTCCCTCTCTATACTGCCCTGGTCAGGCTGCGCCTGGAGTATTGTGTGCAGTTCTGGAGGCCTCCTGGAGGACTGGGGATGTGCCACAAGATTGGAGAAGAGCGAATGTTATCCCAATCTTTAAGAAAGGGAGGAAGGATGACCCGGGAAACTACAGGCCGGTCAGTCTGACTTCTGTTGCTGGGAAAATATTAGAGCAGATTTTAAAGGGATCAATCTGTAAGCATCTGAAGGACCACTCAGTGATCCGGGGAAGTCAGCATGGTTTTGTTCCTAACAGATCTTGTCAGACCAACCTGGTTTCCTTCTTTGATTGAGTGACCAGCTTACTGGATCGGGGGAACTCTGTTGACGTGATTTATCTGGATTTCAGTAAAGCTTTTGATAAGGTCCCCCATGACATTCTGATGGGCAAACTGGAAGACTGTGGAGTAGACTGTAGGACAGTTCGGTGGATAGGGAACTGGTTGGAGGACCGCACTCAAAGAGTGGTGGTCAACGGCGTTTCATCAGATTGGAAAGAGGTGTCCAGTGGGGTGCCGCAGGGCTTGGTTTTGGGCCCGGTACTTTTCAATATTTTTATCAATGATCTGGATGAAGGAGTGGAAGGGCTGCTCATTAAATTTGCTGATGATACCAAATTGGGAGCGGTAGCAAACACCCAAGAAGATAGAATTAAAATTCAACAAGACCTGAATACTCTGGAGAAGTGGGCAGCTGTGAATAGGATGCAATTCAACAAAGACAAGTGCACAGTATTACACCTGAGCCACAAAAATGAGAAGCACAAATACTGGATGGGGGATACACTTCTGGGCAGTAGTATATGTGAAAGGGATCTTGGGGTAAGAGTGGACTGTAAACTGAATATGAGCAGTCAGTGTGATGCGGTGGCAAAAAAGGCTAATTCAATCCTGGGTTGTATCAAAGGGGCCATAGCGTCGAAATCGCAGGAGGTCATAGCCCCTCTCTATACTGCCTTGGTCAGGCCACACCAGGAGTATTGTGTGCAGTTCTGGAGGCCTCACTTCAAAAAGGATGTGGACAAAATCGAGAGGGTGCAGAGGAGAGCGATGAGGATGATCAGGGGTCTGGAGACTGAGCCCTACGAGGAAAGGCTGAGGGCCTTGGGAATGTTTCGTTTGGAGAAGAGGAGGTTGAGGGGGGACATGATTGCTCTCTTGAAATATTTGAAAGGCTGTCATTTGGAGGAGGGCAAAGAGGTGTTCCAGTTGGCAGCAGAGGGTAGGACGCGAAGCAATGGGCTAAAACTACATGCACAAAGGTACCAGCTGGATATTAGGAAAAACTTTTTCACGATCAGAGTAGTTCAAAAGTGGAATCAGCTGCCTAGGGAGGTGGTGAGCTCCCCCTCACTGGCAGTTTTCAAGAAGAGGCTGGATGAATACTTGTCAGAGATGCTTTATGCTGATCCTGCACTGGGCAGGGGGTTGGACTAGATGGTCTGTATGGCCCCTTCCAACTCTGTGATTCTATGATTCTATACTGTGTACAGTCCTGGAGGCCTCAATACAAAAAGGATGTGGACAAAATTGAGAGGGTGCAGAAGAGAGCAACGAGAATTATTAGGGCTCTGGAGACTGAGCCCTACGAGGAAAGGCTGAGGGCCTTGGGAACGTTTAGTTTGGAGAAAAGGAGATTGAGGGGGGACATGATGATTGCTCTCTTGAAATATTTGAAAGGCTGTCATTTGGAGGAGGGCAAGGAGCTGTTCCATTTGGCAGCAGAGGGTAGGACTTGAAGCAACGGGCTTAAATTACATGCACAAAGGTACCAGCTGGATATTAGGAAAAAAAATTTCAGGGTCAGAGCAGTTCAAAGGTGGAATCAGCTGCCTAGGGAGGTGGTGAGCTCCCCTTCACTGGCAGTTTTCAAGAAGAGGCTGGATGAATATTGGTCAGGGATGCTTTAGGCTCATCCTGCATTGGGCAGGGGGTTGGACTAGAAGGTCTGTATGGCCCCTTCCAACTCTGTGATTCTGTGAATCTCTCCCCTTCAGATCCGATTACTTGCATGCAGATCTGCCATTAAGGAATAATAACATTAATAACATTCAATCTATATACTGTCCTTCAGGACACTTTGTAAACCCACTCAGAGCGGTTTGCAAAGTATGTCATTATCATCCCCACAACAATAATCATCCTGTGAGGCGGGTGGGGCTGAACGAGCTCCGAGAAGCTGTGACTGACCCAAGGGTTACCCAGCTGGCTTCAAGTGGAGGAGTGGGAATCAAACCTGGCTCTCCAGATTAGAGTCCTGCCATGCTTAACCACTACACCAAACTGACTCTTGAAAACAAGATACTGCCAGCCCACAACTTCCTAGCCTGCTTGTGCTGCTGCTACACAGGTAAGAACCAAATCGAAACATGAACTTTTTGGCAGGGGGGGGCGGAGTCATTATAGCTTCATTTCCTGATTTTGTTTCATCGTTCTGGAAGCCGCTTTAATGAGCCAGACCAGCTATTTTTGGATGAGTGTATGATAAACCACTTGCCATCATCAAGTGATTTACATTGTTGTGTCCATAGATAAGGACACGGGGAGATGTTTGAGCCAAGAGATTTGGCTGTGCCATGTGGCTGCACTACATGATCATAGAGGTGCACCCCAAGATTTTCATGGACCATTGCAGAAGACGATGAGGCAGCAGAAATGAGGTTACAACTTCAGACTGTGAGGGGTGTGTGCACACTTTAGCATTCCAAAACCCATAGGGACACAGCCAAGTCTGGCCTAGAACCTCTCTCTTTGACGCACTGATTGTTTGCTTGCATGAAGCCGTCCCCTCCCCTGCCTTTGGGGTGGGGGGAGAAACAAGCACAAATGTCTTTCCCTACTAGCAGTATGAAATGGCGCAGCCCCCCACAGCAGTCTATGCAGATCTGGCCTGATCTTGCCAACTCCACCATCAGGGCCAATTGAGACTAACAGTGTCGCCCTAAGCAAGCCTACTCGGACCTATGCAGTGGGGCTTCCTCCCAAGAAAATGGTTGTAGGATTGCACAATGAGATTCTTGGTGCCCTGAGACTTCTGCCGCTCCAAGAGTTCCTGGGGTGGCTTGTGGATCAGCCCAGCATGGATGGACCCTGCTCAGAGTGTGTGACGCTCTACACAGAACGCAAGGGAAACGGGTGGGACGATGCAGGCTATTTTTTTACAGATGGGTCAGGGACAATTTTAGATAGTTCTTTGCTCCCCTCCACACCTTAATAGTACACTGTTTATCTTATTTTTCTCTAACTGTGAAATCCAGGCTATTTATACTGTATTCATTTCATTGTTCTTTAACTGTATGAGTCCACTTTTACTGCCTTCTTCATTGTATGTATTATCCTGGTCTTTATTGCATTATTCTTATAACTCCATAGTCCACCTTGAGTCTCCTAGGCAATACATGAAAGAAACAAGTCTTGGGGCAACTGAGGTGTTAGGTACGGTGAAGTTCGTCAAGGTTAGGGAAGGCTTTGATGAAGAAGTAAGTCTGGAATAGGGTTTGAAAGGTTGTTCACACATGCAGGCAGAACATGGGGTGGGTGGGCAGCCAAACGTGTGAACAGACACTGGGTAATATTGAAAGGTCTGCCTCTGGTGTTACATTCATACCTGCAGCCACTGAGGGATGTGAATAAATGCACATGAGGATCAGCCTGAATGTGGCGGCTTGTGAAATAGAGAGGCTGTGTCTGTTCTAGACAAAAAAGAGAAACTGGAAAATGGCACAGAGATGGTGGATATGTGTGTGTGTGTTATGTGCCGTCAAGTTGCCTCCAACCTATGGCAACCCTATGAACGAAAGACCTCCAAAGCATCCTATCGTTGACAGACTTGCTCAGATCTTGCAAACTGGAGGACGTGGCTTCTTTTATTGAGTCCAGCCATCTCGCTTTGGGTCTTCCTCTTTTCCTACTGCCTTCCATTTTTCCTAGAATTATTGACCTTTCCAGAGAATCTTGTCTTCTCATGATGTGACCAAAGTACAATAGCCTCAGTTTTGTCATTGTAGCTTTTAGGGAGAATTCAGGCTTGATTTGATCTAGTACCCACTTATTTGTCTTTTTGGCTGTCCGTGGTATCCACAAAACTCTCCTCCAGCACCACATTTCAAATGAATCCATTTTCTACCTGTCAGCTTTCTTCACCATCCAACTTTCACATCCATACATAGTAATGGAGAATACCATAATTTGGATTATCTTGATCTTGGTTCCCAGAGAGACATCTTTAACTTTAAGGATCTTCTCTAGCTCCCTCACAGCGGCTCTTCCAAGTCTCAATCTTCTTCTGATTTCTTCATTGCAGTTTCCCTTTTGGTTGATGACTGAGCCAAGGAATATAAACTGGGGCAAAGCATATTGACTTGTCTTAGCAACACAGTCAGTACCTAGGATAAGCCAATTTCTGTCAGCGTTAGCCCCTGTCTCATGCAAAATGGGGCTAACAATATTAGGTCCATTGTAACTGAAATATTGTGTGTGAAGTACTTCTAACATGTTACAATTTTGAAACAAGGCAGGATCACTTTGTTTTCAGTGCAAAAACATGCAGAGGTATTTTTTTAACTTCCAACAATTTTATTGGATGCTTAAAAATAATTTAAAAACACATTGGAGAAAAATATCAAATAATTGTATAGATTGGTAAATGCCTTCTATAAACATACCCTCCTGCAAATTCTGTTAACATACAAGTTTATTAACATCAAATACAAACTTTCTACTCAGATTGATTGTGCATGACAATAATTACCACTGCATTTAAAGTATGAAGTAAATAACAATAATTAAATAAGTGCGTCTGTACATATACATGACGAATCTGGATGGGGCCAATTTTTTTTTTAAATTCAGAGCAGGATTTATGAATCGCTGGTTTGAAAGCACAGGGAGAAGATCTCTTTTTATTCTTTTTGCTTTGGCAGAGGTGGGATTTGTCAGAACTGTGGCTAGATAATGTCCTTACTCCAGACTACCTTCTGCAATCAGACAAAAGCCCGTTGTTTTCAAAAGTTTACTGAAGAAAGAATTCATTATAGTCCACAGGCCCAGATACAATATCCAGGCTGGTACACGTGTATTGTTACGAATGACAGGCAAAGCATGAGGTACAAAGTATCAGAACCCAGCAGGCCCAACCTCCCCCCACAGTTCTCAAAACAATCCCTTTGAAGCTGAGAAAGCGAAAGTTTCCCAAGGCTGGAGAAGCGATAGCCAAAACAATCCTCTTCCGTGAGATAGCTGCTGGGAACATCTTGGCACCTGTGAACAAAGCACTTAGAGTACTGAAAGAATTAATATGGAGTCTCTTTGGTTACATACATACACTTCAACCCTGACATTCTGCCTCCTCTAAGATGCCCCTCCCCCAGGTTTGTGCGGATAACGATTGTGAAAAGCCTTGATTAACTTAGGAGCATGGACATGTGCAGAGTACACCCATTCATCAAACCCAGAGTCAAAGTCTTTCCATCTGATGAGATAAAACAGCTGATTTCTTTTAAGCTTAGAGTCCAAAATTTGTTGCACTTCATAATGGGTTTGATCATCAATCAAAGTGGGAATAGGAGGAGCTCGAACATGCCACTGGTCTGCCGGTGGAGCTCTTTTTAGTAAGCTGACATGGAAGGTATCATGAACATAACGCAAGTTTTTTGGCAAATCTAAGGCAACAGTCACTTTGTTGATTACCTTGCGAACAGGAAAGGGTCCTAGAAATTTTAAAGCCAATTTGCGGCTGGTTTGAGTTACTTTTAAGTTTTTTGTGGAAAGGTATACGAGGTCTCCTGGTTGTAATTCCCATTCGGCCACACGATGGCGGTCTGCGTATTTTTTGTAATCCTGTTTGGCTTTGTCGAGGTGTTTTTTAATTAGAGTCCATTGTTGAGCAGCTTCCCCCCACCATTCTGAAACGTCCTTGGTTACTGAAGTAGGAGGGGGGAGCGCTTCAAACGGGAAGGGTTTGAAGTGGAAGCCATAAACGACTTTAAAAGGAGTTTCTCCCGTAGAGGCATGTACACTGTTATTATACGAGAATTCTGCTAGGGGAAGCAAATCGACCCAGTTGTCTTGTTGAAAGTTAATATAACAGCGGAGGAATTGTTCCAATATTTGATTAGTTTTTTCCGACTGTCCGTCAGTTTGCGGATGATGGCTTGAACTTAATCCTTGCTCAATTCCCATAAATTGTAGAAGCTCCCGCCAGAAGTTGGCAACGAATTGCCCGCCGCGATCCGAGATCACCTTTGATGGAGTTTTACAATGTGTTTTAAAAAGATATCTGCTAGTTTTCGAGCCGAAGGTATAGTGGTGCAAGGTATAAAATGAGCTTGTTTGGAGAATAGATCTACTACGACTAAAATACAATTGTGACCCTTGGAGGGGGGTAGGTCGGTTATAAAATCCATGGATATTATTTCCCATGGTCTGTTTGGTGTTTCCAAAGGTTGTAGCAGGCCCGGCGGTTTGCCCTTGCGGGATTTAGCACTAAGACAAATGGGGCATGATGCTACATATTGGGAGATGTCTTTGCGCATGCCCGGCCACCAAAATTGCCGTTGTACTAAATGGAGCGTTTTCAAGTACCCATAATGTCCAGCCGTAGGGGCGTCATGACAGTGTTGTAATACTTCTTTCCTTAAGCTGCTGGGTACATAGAAGCGATCTCCCCAAAGCCATTCTCCTTGTTCAGATTGTTGTAATTTTTCTTTGGGCACGTTTCCCCCCTCTTTTTCCACTTCAGCTTTCAGTTTTAGTCTCCACCCTTGATCGGGTTGGGGAGGTTGGGTTGCGCGGCTGCACGTTGTCACCACTCCCCCTAATTGCGTAGGCGAAAAGACGGTGTCTATCGTCTCCTCCCTTTTGCTCTTGTGCTGGGGCATGCGTGATAGAGCATCGGCCAGAAAGTTAGTTTTGCCGGGTAAAAAATTTAAGGTGAAATTGAATTTAGAGAAATATTCCGTCCAATGCAGTTGTTTAGCATTTAGTCTTCGGGGGCCGCGTAAGGCTTCTAGATTTTTGTGGTCCGTCCATACTTCAAAAGGATGACGGGCTCCTTCTAGCCAGTGCCTCCAAGCGGCAAGTGCTGCTTTTACAGCGAAAGCCTCCTTTTCCCATACATTCCAATTTCTTTCAGCTTCAGAAAATTTCCGAGATAGAAAGGCACAGGGCTTAAGTTTACCATCCTCCCCCCTCTGCAAAAGAACGCCTCCGATCGCAGTGTCGCTGGCATCGACCTGTACTACGAAGGGGCGATTTTCATCGGGGTGTTGTAGGACGGGTTCAGAAACGAACTGCGTTTTAAGGTGGTTGAACGCCGTTTGGCACTCTGGCGTCCAGGACAATTTGGCCCCTGGTTTTTTGGCTTGGTCCCCCTTGTCTTTGGTTTTTAGCAGTTCGGTTAGGGGGAGTGATATTTGAGCAAAGTTTGCTATAAATTCTCTGTAGAAGTTGGCAAAGCCCAAAAAGGATTGTAATTCCTTGCGGGTAGTGGGTGTTTGCCAGTTTTGTACGGCTTGAACTTTGCCCGGGTCCATTTTCAGACCGTCTTTAGAGATACAGTATCCCAGATAAGTGAGTTCTGTTTTGTGAAACTCACATTTCGACAGTTTAATGGGTAATTTGTTACACATTAGAGTAGTCAGAACTCTCTTCACAAGCTCCACATGTTCTTCTTCCGATTCTGAATAAATTAAGACATCATCTAGGTACACTACTACTCCTTTGTACAAGAATTCATGTAATACTTCATTGATCATGGACATGAAAACCGAAGGGGCCCCGGCCAGGCCGAACGGCATAACTAAATATTCATACTGGCCGAGGGCTGTGTTAAAAGCGGTTTTCCATTCATCACCTGCTCTGATCCGAACATGGAAGTAAGCATCTTTTAAATCCAATTTTGTAAAGATCTTACCTTGTGCCACAACGCTGAGCAAATCTCGAATGAGTGGGATGGGGTAGGAATTGCTGGAGGATACTGCGTTTAGTCCTCTAAAGTCTGTGCAAAGTCTTAGTCCCCCATCCTTCTTCTTAACGAAAAGTACTGGAGCAGCATGTGGGCTATTAGCGGGTCGGATAAATCCTCTTTGAAGATTGGTGTCAATGAATTTACGGAGTTCTTCCCTTTCGTTAGGGCTCATGGGATACAGTCTGCCTTTGGGCAAAGATGCGCCCGGTAATATCTCCACGGCACAGTCCGTCCTCCTGTGGGGAGGTAAGGAGTTGGCTTCTTCTTCAGTGAAAGCTTGGATGTAAGCTCTGTACTGTTTGGGTATTTGGTTGATTTCTTCTTGAGTTAAAAGGGCTTGTTCAGTGAGGGTAGGGTTGTTACCCCAATTTTGATTCCAACGGTGATTTTTACAAGTATCATGGGTAAACGTGATACTTCCATTTGCCCAGTCTATGTAGGGGTTGTGATCCCACAACCATCTGCTTCCCAGAATCAACGGATATTTGGCAGTGGCACTAATTACGAACGATCTTGATTCCCAATGTTGCCCCATGCCTGTTATGACTGGCACGGTTTCAGTAGTGACAGGATTCATGTTAGTGCCATCCATTTGTTCAAAAATGACTGGAGTTTCCAGTTCCTTAATGGGGAGTACTAATCCATTCACTAGGGCTGGTGCAATAATGTCTCTAGAGCAGCCCGAGTCTATGAGAGCTTGAACCCGGATGTGCATTTTTCTATCTGGATTCACCAGTGTTACTGGTATGAAGAGTATGGACCCATGAGGTCTGTTCAAAGTAGGAACTGACTGAGGTTTGATCTGCCGTTTGGGTCCTTTTACGACAGATCCATTTCGTTTCTCGAGGCAGGACTCTCTGGATTCTCCTCCCTGGTTAGAGCCGTTGAATCATAGTCCATAACTTCTTCTAGCTCTAACCCTCTTTCGGGAGGATTTCTCCGAGAAGCTCCTCTGCCTCTTGTTGTTCTGGGAGCTGGTGTCGGGCGAGGTGGTGCCGGGAAAGCGGGGGCTGGACGCCTTAATTGGAGCGGAGTTCTCTGCACAGGCCGGTACGGACATTGCGCCGCAAAGTGACCGCTTTGGCCACACTGCAGGCACAATCCTTGTTGCCATCTAGCATCTCTCGCTCCTCTGGTAGCATATCCAGCACCTCTGCCTCCTCTAATGAGTACTGAGGAGCGCCTTTGTCCCGCATGTTGCTGTTGTTCAACTAAGCGCACTTCTTGCATGCGGTTTTCTACTTCACAAGTTAACTGAATCCACCCCAATAAGGTGGGAGGATTCTCTTGCATGAGGGCTCTATCTAGCAACTTGGGATTCATGCCTTGTTTGAACAGAATTATTTTGGTCGATTCCTCACACCTTGGGCATTTGGCGGCAAGCTGTCGGAATTTTGTAACATAGTCTCTGGCCGACATGTTGCCTTGCCTAATGGACTGCAATTCTGTTCGAGCTCTCGTCTCCTCTAAAGGGTCTTCATATTGGGCTCGCAGTGCATCCACTAGCCCTTGAAGTGTATTTAACTCAGGGGCACCTATATCATAAAGACCTACATACCAGTCTGCAGCTTTTCCTTGGAGACGGGATCCCAAGTGTTCGATTTGACTGGCTTCGTCTCCAAATAAATGTCCCCACCGATTGAAAAATCGCAGGGCTTGTACGAGGAAGAATCCCAATTTGGAAGGATCCCCATCAAATGTGGCTTCCAACTTTACCCAGCCCATCTGTAATTCTTGTGGCCTGGGCGCTGGCGCCGGGGCCGGATAGTACTCGAGTGGTACGGGTTGCGGCGGTGGTTGAAACGGAGGTTGTTGGGGCCTTGGCTGAGGTAGCCGCGGTGGAGGGCCCCCCAGAATTGGATGTAGCAGTGGGGGGGGCCTCTTGGTGCAGGCAACATCGGCGCTGGTTGTAATGGTGCGGGCTGTATTGGTAATGGTTGGACGGGGGGCGTCCCTCGTGGTGCGGGCAACAGCGGCGCCGGTTGTAACGGGGCTGGGGGCGTCCCTCGTGGTGCGGGTAGCCGCGGTACTGGTTGTAGTGGTGCTGGAGGCGTCTCTCGTGGCGCTGGCAGCAGCGGTGCCGGTTGTAGCGGCACAGGCTGTAATGGGGAAGGAGTGCCTCTTGGGATCGGTTGTCTTGGGACAGGAGTTCCTCTCGGTCCAGGAGTTTGTAGCGGTCGAGGAGTAGTCCCCCTTCCAATCGATCCCGGTATCGGAGTGGGACGCGGAGTGGTGCCCCTTTGCAACGGTGCCAATAGTCTCGGCAGAAAGGGTTGCCCCCCCCGGGACGTTGTTGGTGGAATAATTGGCGGTGTGATGGCGGGATCTTCTCCCGGGGGCTCTTCCGGTGTACCTCTTGGGGTTGTCGGAGGTTCCTCTATCGGCACTCCCCCCACGTCTCCGTCCTCATCCACTTCATCCTCTACATCTGGGTCGGGACAGGGATCCTCCCCTGTATCCGGACAGGGATCCTCACCATTATCCAGAATGGGATCTTGTGGTTCATCGGGTTGCTGCAGTATATCCTCTACTGGAAGCGGTTGACCTGGTGCCCCCACCTCAGTCCTTGGGATATACTTTTGTAAGTTAGACAGGCTCTGACTGATGTTGGGCAGACCCGCTGGCAGTTCCCGGTTTTCTTCCGAACCTCCCACCACGAGTACAGATAGTAGGTGAACTGCATGGGCCAGACTCTCTTCCATGCTTGTAGGCCTTTCCTCTAAGATTTGTACAGGGCTCGAATTTCTTCCGGCAGTTTCGGCATCAGCATACTTAAAAGGTGGTTCCTCGGTGGCTTGCGAGGTCTCCACGTATTCAGCGTATGATTCCGCACAGGCTGCCCCTGGCCAAGGCCTTATTTCTCCCATGCCTTGAGCCCCTGCACCTTGTTCTTCTTGGGATCTTCCGGCTAAGATCCCTTTCGCCAATCCCGTAACCACTGAGATTCCAGCGTCAATTGCTATGGTTCTGCTTTGCAATTGTATCCACGAGTGTTCACTCAAGTCTTGTTGCCCCGACCACGGGGTAACTTCTGCATAGTCCCAACTTAATACATCGTGGCGGGACGTTTCCCACTCCGACTGGTCGGCTTCTCTATTCCAGTAGTACCATGGTTGGCTACTGGGATGCTCTGCAATTACTTCTAAACTCCTCCGGCCGTCCATCGGGGGTTGCATGAACACTGTACTTGCCCTTCTTTCTCTTGCTTCCCGTGGCCTCGCACCCCACTGCGTCGGAGTCGGCAAGGATATCAATGGATCTGCTGCGGCAACGGGCCGAGTATCCGTTCTGCTGGGAGCAAGAGTATAAATCATAGTAACAGAGGACCCTGTCCCCCTTGGAACAGGTCCTTGAGGTTCCAGTCCTTGAGAGCCGGGGGAGGCATATGGATCAAACAAAGGGTCCCTGTCGGGAACGGCTTTGGTATCCGTCTTCTCCGGCTTAGGCATTGGAAAATTGGATTCGTAACAAAATGTCAGAACTGTGGCTAGATAATGTCCTTACTCCAGACTACCTTCTGCAATCAGACAAAAGCCCGTTGTTTTCAAAAGTTTACTGAAGAAAGAGTTCATTATAGTCCACGGGCCCAGATACAATATCCAGGCTGGTACACGTGTATTGTTACGAATGACAGGCAAAGCATGAGGTACAAAGTATCAGAACCCAGCAGGCCCAACCTCCCCCCACAGTTCTCAAAACAATCCCTTTGAAGCTGAGAAAGCGAAAGTTTCCCAAGGCTGGAGAAGCGATAGCCAAAACAATCCTCTTCCGTGAGATAGCTGCTGAGAACATCTTGGCACCTGGGAACAAAGCACTTAGAGTACTGAAAGAATTAATACAGAGTCTCTTCGGTTACATACATACACTTCAACCCTGACAGGATTATTGTATAGGGGGCTAAATATCTGGGTATCAAAACTAAAGATATTTAATATCAAGTTTTAGAGAGGTCTGGACGGCCACATACTTCATGCCTTTCGGCTTGACTTCAGGGAAAGTGAGGAGTTATGTCCCCGGTGCAGAAGGGGCCACAGTTTCTTTTTCTGAGCTCCCTTCCACTGAGCCTCGTACTTCTGGGCTTGCTATTTATTAGATACTGTGGACTGAAACTTGTTGGGTTCTGGAAGGCAGGCTGAAGTGTCTAATTCTGTACATGATTTTCCTATTGAACTCTGTGGGACTCAACTTCCTTCCTCCTCGTATAGTCTCTTGCCTTGAAAACCGCAGCAGGAGTTGCTATGAGCCAGCTGTGGCTTCATGGCACTTTCCCCCCACAAAGAGCTTTGGATAGGTTGGCACCACATGCGCGCTAACAAATCCCTGCTTCGGATCTCACCACACCACGAACTACACCCTTGAGCGACCCATCAAACTTTGAGCTACAGCTTGCCGTCTGGGAGTAACAACGATATGTCTGGCCTGCCTTACAAAACTGTCGTAAAGATTATTACAGTGCAACTTAAGGTTGCCAGCCTCCAGGTGGTCCAAACTACAGCAAGGGATCACGGTGTGTGTAATGAACCAAATAAACCAAAACCAGCCATGTTCAGGCTTAAATACTGGCCCCCAAATAACCTTTAAGGGTTTCCTCTATTATTTGTGAAAAGACTATAGTAATTAAATAAATAATACAACTCTGCTGTGTGTAACTGATGTTGCTATATTGAAAACAGTGCGCTTATATACCATTCAAAATACAAGCTAGCAAATGGCAATAAACAGTACAGACACAAAAAGCCAAAAAGGCTTATAGGTCATCAAAATGACCACAACACCAGCAGGTAAAGTACAAATAACAATAGTACAGGACCAAGATGTCAAGGAGATATGGGCAGCAAGAGCATTGTAAAGATTATTACAGTGCAACCTAAGGTTGCCAGCCTCCAGGTGGTGTCTGGAGATCTCCCGGAATGACAACTGATCTCCAAGCGACAGACATCAATTTCCCTGGAGAAAAATAAGATGAGTAGCTGTGTTAGTCTGTCTGTAGCTGCAGTAGAAAAGAGCAAGAGTCCAGTAGCAGCTAAAAGACTAACAAAATTTGTGGTAGGGTAGGAGCGTTGGTGAGCCACAACTCACTTCTTCAGATACCAAGCGTGCTGTGACTCACGAAAGCTCCTACCCTCCCACAAATGTTGTTAGTCTTCTAGGTGCTCCTGGACTCTTGCTCTTTTCTACTGCCTGGCGAAAACGACTGCTTTGGGAAATGTCTACGGCATTATACCCCACCGAAGCCCCTCCCCAAACCACGCTCTCTCCAGGCGTCACCGCCCAAATCTCCCGGAATTCCCGATCCAGACCTGGCAACCCTAGCCCCTGATCCCCGCGCCATTGAAACCTGCGGCCCGGCTCAGCTTTCCGCCCCTGCAAAACGGCGCCTGAAGATCCCGCCCGCGGCTTGTTTGGTTTCGTTTCGTTTCGTTTCTTCACGCCCCGCTTGCTGAAAGTGCCGGAGAAGGTGGCGGTCGGAGCCGGGCGCAGCGTGCCTTGGCGGCCCCAGCGAGGACGGCGCGGCTGCCCCGCCGGCGGCTCCCTCCTTCCCTCCTTCCCTCCCATGCGGCGCGGCGCTCGCGGGACCCGCCGGGCTCAGGCGCTACGAAGAAACCTCCGTCTGGGGCGAGCCGGGGAGGGCGCGGAGGCGGGGCCGGGCCGGGCCGGGAGGGGCCTCCCTGGACAGCCGCGCGGGGCCTCCGGCGACTCTTACGGCGGCGGGACTCCGGGCCGCGGCGGCGCTATATAAACCGCGGCGGACTTCGCCCACCCAAGTCAGTGGCCGGCAGCGGGGCGCGGGAAAGCCGCTCTCTTCCCCGCCGGGCTGCATTCACACGGGCAACTTAACGCGCGTCCGGAGCCCCGTTGGTGTCCTTTTCTGTGTGCGGGTTTTTCTTCGCCTTCTCTTTCGCGGGATGCCGCCCAACCTCACCGGCTACTACCGATTCGTCTCCCAGGACAACATGGAGAATTACCTCCGCGCCTTAGGTGAGCGGCCTCTCCCTGCCCCGGGCCCGCGCTGCCTTTTGTCTTCTCCTCTTTGGCGCAGCGCTACGCTTTCCACCGCACCGCTCGTGTGGGAGTTCAGCTTGGGAGCACGTAGGAGTGGTTTAGCTCCGATTGCCTCTGAGTGTGTGCAGAGTGCCTTCCAAGACACGTTTGCTCCCAGACTTGTACAGATAATCCGGAGATAGATCAAGACAGGTAGTGGTATTTGCTTGTAGTAGAAAAGAGCAAGAGTCCAGTAGCACCTCTAAGACTAACAAAATTTGTGGCAGGTAGGAGCTTTTGCCAGTCGCAGCTCACTTCTTCAGATACATTCTAGCAGGGATGGCAGGACTTCTAGATCTCTAGGCAGTTTTAAACTCTGGCACTTTGGAATTTTGCTTTTAAGAGGGTAACAGTAGTTACGATGCTTGCCATTTCTGTAATGTTTTTAAAGTGCTTTGCATAAAACATCTCTGTAATCCTATATTAGATTCTAGTCTTATACTTGTTATTTAGCACATTCTCATCCCAGCCTTCTCCAAGGAGCTGAGCCAGAAGAATCATAGGGTTGAGAGGGACCTCCTGGTCATCTAGTCCATCCTTTTCCTTCTCTCTTTTCACAGCAACCCTGTGAGGTAAGTTAGGCCAAGAGAGAGAGAGACTGGTCCAAGCTCTCCAAGCTAACTTCAACTGCAGAGTGAAGATAGAAAGCCAGGTCTCGGCTGTCCAACATTCTAGTGTAGTTTTACAGTTCCTTTAACCATTACCCGGTGCTGTCTTCTATACTGCAGATGAAGCAAAGAGCTGAGGTGGAGGCAACTGCTGGCCTAAGGACGAATTGTTTGAAGAATAGTTAAAACATACCAGTTTGTCAAGTCCAGTAGCACCTTGAAGACCAACAAGATTTCCAGGGCATAAGTTTTCAAGAGACAAAGCTCCTTTCGTCAGATATCTGAGAGTCGAGCTTTGACTCTTGAAAGTTTATGCCCTGGAAATCTTGTTGGTCTTCAAGGTGCTACTGGATTCGAATCTTGCCGTTCTGTTGCAGACCAACACAGCAACCCACCTGAAGCAATCTGTGGTGGTCTCCTAATTTCTACTGTACGAGTGGCCCAGTATGAATTTCAAATTATTATCTATAATTGTTGCACTTGGGGACTGAATAAAATCTGTGTACCACAGTTTGTAAACACAGAGATGGTTGTGAGGTGGGAAGTAGTGTAAGGTATTTAGCTATTCCCTTTTATTTTTACTTCATTTAATTTGCTTGATAGTCTGCCTTGCTTTCCCCTGCTCCCAGATCTCTTCTTCTGTCCTGCTTATCTTCTCCTTCCACTTAGACATTAATGTTGCTCTGCGGAAGCTGGTTTGCCTCCTGAAACCAGACAAGGAGATCGTCCACAACGGGAACCACATGACCATCCGCACATTAACTTCCCTTCGAAACTACATCATGGACTTTGACTTGGGGGTTGAGTTTGAAGAGGACTTGGGGCCAGTGGACGGGCGCAAGTGCCAGGTAAGAGATCTCCTCCGGGAAGGCTGAGCGGAGGGAACAAATGATTTTATTGTCCTCCTCGGAGAGCAAAACTGAGAAGCCAAAATGGTTTCAGAGGTGTCAGTTCTTGGCCTTGAGTTGTGCTGGCTCAGCTCAGTTCCAAGCCTGGCTTTCTGTCCACCTCTCAGGGAAGAGAATCCCATCCACACCTATCAGTCTGTCGTATTTGTATCCTGTTTTTGTTTCAAGGAGGTCTGGATGGCACACTCCTCTGTATTATCCTCCCAACAACCCTTTGAGGTAGGGTAAGCTGAGAGTGAGTGATTGGCCTAACACCCAGTGACCTAATTGGGGGAAATTTGAACCCGAGGCTCTTTGGTCTAACTGCTGCACTCAGGCATAACTGCAAATAACAGCATGCACAAGCGGTCTTTTCATGTGATGTAATATTGGAAGCTGTAATGATCATACTTAGAAGCTGAGTACGCAGGGAGTGTGGAAATCCCAACTAGTGAATTCCAGCTAGTGTTCTTTTTAGAACATAACAGTGCTGACCTGGGTAGACAGCTTATACTTATTGTTATTGTTCATGAAAACTGGGTTCAATTCATTACCCAAACCTGACTCAATGTGAGGTCTATGCGAACTGTGACACACCAAGCCAGCCAGCCTTATTCTTGCAGTTTGTAGCCAGCCAAATGTGGATGTTTTTTGAGCCCACTCTGTATAGGTGGGGGGCTGCATTCATGGAGTGAAATTATACACCTGCTCCATTAATCCAGGAATACTCTGAGCTCTCTGGCCCTATAAGCAAGCTGAAAAAATTACATTCTGTTCCTTCTGACCTTTCCACATAACCAAAATGGTTTTAATTCTGAACCCAAAAGCTCCAATCCAATACTGGAATATCCTGTAGCTGCCTTTTTAGTGGGAGAGCAGTGATTACTATTAGGAACAAAGGTTAAGAGGCAGTGTTCTGTAGTGGTTGGATTGGAATTGGGGAGACCCAGGTTCAAGTTGCCACCTGTCATGAAACTTACTGGATAATAACCTTGGGCCAGTTGTTCTCTCTCAGCTTAGCCTACCTTAGAGGATTGTTGTGGAGATAAGCCGGCCAGCAGAGGGGAGAGCCATGTATGCAACGAGGGCAGGATAAAAATGATACAAAAGAAAGAAGTTATTTTGCATATGTGCTGAATGAGTGTTCTGTTGCTGGCTAAGCAGAGCAGAGGCACTTGTGCAGCACTCTTCAAGTAAAAGGGTTTCGTGTATATTACCACAATCATTCTTGTATGGCTGGCCATTATTCTCCTCATATTGCAAATGGCAGATAGAACTGAGGCTGAGAGAGCGTCCTGCGCATCTAGATATTAAGTAAGAGAAATCCAAGCTGATTCTTTAATGTACTGAATACAATTGTTGAATATGGCAGTTGGCAATTTTCACAAATTATAGCTATTCTTTAAAAGGGGGTTAGACAGATTCATGGAGGAGTGGTCCCTCAGTGTCTATTAGCTGTGATTACTGAAGGGAGCCTTCCCAGTCAGAGGAAGAAAGCTCTGAATAAAGAGATGAGAGGAGGGAGGGCCGTGTCTTCTCTGCCTGGTTTGTGGGGCCTTCAGGGGAAATGGTTGGCCACTGTGTGGAATGGGATTCTGGACTAGATGGACTACTGGTCTGTCTACCAGGGCACCTCTCCCATTCGTATGTTACCAAGCTATGTGAAGGGGCAGAATGACTTGGCAGGTTAATTGACAAGGGCATCTTCCAGCCAAATGAGCTGGCAGATATTTATACAGGAGAGGTTCCTTCCAGTGGGTATTTATGAGACCAGTATTTTCACTCGCGGTCAGTTGCTGTGCTAAAGGCTTTTGTATTGCCACCATGTATGAGCAGAAATGTGTTCAGTTGGCTTGTTAATCCGTTTTCTGTTCTCGCGCTGTGCCTGTCTGCTTGGGCAACTGTGTTCTCCAAAGGAAGGCATTGCAGAGGGGAATAGAAGCCAAACAGAAGCACAAGCTGTCTCCCCTGCACAACAGGCAGTTAACCTGAGAGAGACAACTGTTTTTTCTTGTATCCTGGGCCGTTTCCAGATGGCTTACCTGCACCTGGTACATCGCGCCACGTTGCGGGCAAAATGCGAAATACCGCGTTTTCTCACGCGAGTTTTGTGCGACATCGCGCAAAACTTGCGTGAGAAAATGCGATATTTCGCGTTTTCCCCGCAATGTGGCACGACGTAACGGGTGCAGGTAAGCCATCTGGAAACGGCCCTGGAGAATCCAGGCATGGGGGGGAGGATAGAGGCAAAGCCCCCCTCCCCGCCATGCCTCTGCAAGTTCTGCTTGTATGCCAATGGAAGGGAGATCGGCTGCTGCAGATGGGGGAAGGAGAGACAATTGCTCCCCCTCCCCCACAATAGGTGCAGGAAAAATTAGGGCGGATCTGAAGTGTCAGGGGACACCTGCGATGCATCTATGGGAATGGGAGCTGACTACCATTGATTCTGTGGTGCTGAGTGGGAAAAAAGCAAGGTTTTAGTTTTTAGTTTGGAGCGAAATGAAGAAATACTAATTTATACACAATCTGTTCTCATGTAAGGGCAGTGTGTGTGTGAGGGGGTGTCTATTTTTAAACAAAATCACAGCCTGTGGGTGTGGAGAACTCCGTGGTTGTCAGAGCTTTACTCCCGTCCCAGTTGCTCTCTAGTGTCCAAATCAAGTTTAGAGAAAGGAAATGGATCAGGTTTGGCTTCCCATATCTGTGTATTCTGGCTTTTTAAAAAAGAGAACCTGGAGGAGCCTCAGAAATGAGGGAACCTTCACCAGTGTTGGCATACGTCCCTGTGCCACTTGCAGGAGAGGACAAGGGGATACTTCTTGCTACCTGAGTGAAATTTGGTAGGGAAAAGCAAGGTTTGAGTCCAATAGCACTTTTAAGGGTCAAAGCTTCCTTGTTCAGATACCTGAATATATCTGAAGAAGGGAGTTCTGACTCTGGAAAGCTCCTACCCTGGAAATCTTGTTGGTCTTTAAGGTGTTACTGGACTCAAATCTTGCTCTTCTGCTGCAGGCTAACATGGTTATCCACCTGAAACTGCTTCTGCCAAAGACTCAGGTGAGCCATTTCTAGGGATAGTGGACAATACTGACTTTGATAGACTGGGGAGTTTGGCTCGTGTGATCTCATGTGAAATGTATTTCCCTCTGAAAGTAATGGAAACAAGGAATAGAGAAAAGTACAAATAACAGCAAACGAGGGTTGGTGCACAATGCTGAGTGGACTCGTTACTTGAGGACGTGGCCGCTTACGTGTCTGTCTCTTGGAGACTAACGTGGGATTGGGGCTGGCACTGGACATTTTCACATCTGAGGTGAAAAGCTGATCTGGGCTGGGAGTTCTTTTTGACACAGGGTTGGGTGCTAGAGGCAGAGTATTGCCTGCTATCGCCACTACCCCCGGACGCTGTTGTCTAAAACAACAGTTTCACATTCCTTTCGGGTAAAGTCAGCTCTGAGGAGCTTTGCTGATTTTTTCAGATTTGTCTTTTTATTTTTTTAAGTAGCGGTAGGACATAACAGAGTACCTGGGCACCAAGGACACAATTTTGGGGGCTACTTTGTTATTTTTGTAGCTTTCTTTCTATTTTAAGATCACAATACGTAAGTGTTGTTGGAGGTGTGTGTGTGACATCACTGGCAATAGCCAATCAAGCCCCATGACATATGGGCCATCTCACTCAATAGAGCATTTGGAACAGAAATTGATGTAGAGGGATGGATTCAGCCAGCTTTTTCTCCTGCCATCATCAGTTCTCCGTACTCTAGCCCCTGTCCCATGTGGCCTTTGTCCATACAAGTCCTAGGAACACCAGCATAGCCATTTTGTGGCCAAAGGGGACCTGTCTTCCCTTTTTCACCAGCATAAAAACTGACTGAATCCAACCCAGTACCTGGCGGGGTAGAATTGTTGCTGGGAAAATAACACAACAATAACAGGGAAACAGAATTATATTAGCTTCATCGTTCAAAGCAGGCAATGTACATTTTTATTAGGAGAATTGTACCTTATCTTTCTGTTCAAGAATATTTGAAGTGGTTTATGCATTTAAAAAAAAAAGCCACTAGAGAGCCAAAACTCATCAGGCTAACAACAACAAAGATTTGCAGAACTGCTCAAAAATAGCAGTGGATGCTGCCGTCAACAGGAGAAAATCAAACCATCCTCCTCGTGAAAGACAGAAGCAGCATCTTGATGGGAGTGCTTGGATACAGGAAAAGTGTGGGAGGACGATTCTGTTGCTTTAGCCTTTGATTGCAGGAAGCCAATTAAGTAAGGAAAAGATGCACCTTTAAAATGGGCAGAGAGATGAGATGTTTCCCAAAGTTCGGAGAGCCCAAGAAAAGGGGGAGAAGAAATAAAGTGAAGTCGGGGCTGTTTCTCTAGCCAAGCCCACCAAGCTAAGGAGGCACAATAAGAGTGCCGAGGTTTTGCAGGGGCTTCGCTTGGTGCCAGCCCCCTGTGGCATGGGACATGAATGGCATTCCCTCCTTGGCCCATGCCACCAAGCCCCTGCAGCTCGTTGCACAGTCTTGGCTTGGTGGCATCCCAAGATGTGATGGGTGTACCTTCCTTGTGTTCAGTGGAGCGTGTAGAAGTGATCTTCCCCATCTGATCTGGGTTTTTTTGGAAGGGGGGTGAGAAATATAACATGGGAAGAACCGCCTGACATTTTTAGTGCTTAGCACCTGTTTAAGCATTTGCTGTGACAATCACCTTTGTTACCATAAAGGTAAATATGCAAGTGTAAACCATCATAAAATAGAACGCATCCAACTTGCAATCTAAGGTTCCCAATTACTCAAATTTTTGTTGACGTCTTCTAGCAGCAGAGGCTGATGTTGCCATGGTTTGGTGACCTCTGTGGTTGTTTTGCAAGGAAACATTCTAATTTCTGCCGGCCTGGCCACTTGACATACTTCTTCAGCAACAGGCACAGGAAGCCGTTTGTTACTCGGCTCTTGTCAAAGGTGCAGAACAGGGTGGAACATCTTGCATCCCGGCCAGTCTTGAGTTGAATGAGAAGTTAGGATGTCTAAAGCAGCAGGCAGCCTTCCTTGAAGCTTCAACAATGCAGAGTTGTTTTTGCTTGGGCGGTGTTTAATAGCGATGGTTAATTGTAACCCCCTTGGAATTAATATTGGCAAAAACCTTCAGTGCAAATCTAGATCTTTCTCTGTGTTAACCCTGGGCTTGTGGAACTCTCTGCCACAGATACTCATGAGGTTTAAGAGAGAGGCCCCATACAGATGGGAAACTTTTGGTTCTGGCAAACATTTGATCTTTATCTTAAGAAAATTCATAGTGCGATCCTTATGATCCTTGGAGCTTTTCGCGCTCCGCAAGTATGAGCCGGGCCACCTCTCCTGGACCCTTTCAGATCAGAGATACAGTTCGTCTTCCGACGTTATATGCTGACTGCATTGCCGAACTCCTGACCTCAAGCAATCCGCCCGCCTCAGCCTCCCGTGGTTAGACTGAGAACCCTGTTTTTGAAAAGCAGATGGTAATTTTTTAAATTTTAAATCTGTTAAAGCATGTTTGAATCCACAGTGAAACTTCATTCCGTACCAGGGGGCAGTTTTAACATATGCCGTTTAGAGACAAACAAACTGGGGGAACTTGCGGCATCATAGGACAATTTGAGCTCCCCCCTGCCCAATCCCCCCCCCCCGCAGGATTCTGTAAACTTTCAGAGGCTGGAGTAGGCTACCTTCTCTCTCTTCTTTTTCTAAAAAAAGAATTTGGACTCTAAGCTGCTCCCCAACATCCTGGGGGCTCTCAGAGCGTATTTAATTCTCATCAGACCAGTTTTGGGTGTTTTTTCCTTTAATTAGTCTACAAAATGGATATTTTTTCTACATCTCTGGGGGCTCTCTTACTTTTTTGTGCTGCTTTTATGATGGCCATGGACCGAACCACTTTGTTATTTCAATGCATATTGGTGATCTGGTAAGCAAATTTTTCTGCCCCCCCCTTTAATTCCTGTTTATCAAGGGACATTTTGGAGGCTACAAAATGATTCAGAAAGGAGACCTGATGGGACCTGCCAAGCTATTTCTTTTGAGACTCTGTGAGCAGCCGTGAGCAATGAAGCCCATCTTCAGCCACACGCATGAGTTTTAACCAGCAATCAAAGAAAGACGGGCATGTTCTGCTTCCCCTCAATTCTCACCTCCCATTTCACCCACTAACTAAACCCTCTTGGGGTGCCAAAAATAACATACCGAATTATGTTCAGAAACAATTTCTAACCTCGGCAATAAACATCCCCCTCTTCAGCTCCATACAGAACCTGTGGGTATAATTTTGATTCTGGGATTTCTAAAATTGGAATGACGTGGGACACATTCCTCTGTAGCCCTACAAAATTTCAGGACTGAGTAACAAACTCTTCCAGTTTTTTAGCTGTGCTTGATACTAATCTCCTTTGCAACTTCCAGAAAACAAAATTCCCAGATCTTAGGCAGTTTTAATAATATTTGAACAGCCCTTTTGAAGGTTCCGAGAATCCCATGTACATCACCTCATTTTTGTTGACAGCTATGCTACAAAACAACCTGGCAACTTTATACCCATACTGCAGAAGGGAACCAGAGAAATGGAAGTTTTCTTAAGACTGTCTGCTGAGTTAATGGCAAAACTTAAATATGAACCAGGGACTTCCTCATCCATAGTTCAGAGCAGGGCTTTTTTTCAGGGGGAACGCGGGGGAACGGAGTTCCGGAACCTCTTGAAAATGGTCACATGGCTGGTGGCCCCGCCCCCTGATCTCCAGACAGAGGGGAGTTGAGATTGCCCTACACACCGCAGAGGGCAAGCTCAACTCTCCTCTGTCTGGAGATCAGGGGGCGGGGCCACTGGCCATGTGACCATTTTCTCCGAGGGCAACCCACTGAGTTCCACCACCTCTTTCCCCAGAAAAAAATCCCTGGTTCAGAGCCAAACCAAACGTATGCTGGGAGTTCTGTGTTTAGGGCAGGACATGTTGTTTTAAAGTACATTTGGATGCTCTGGACATAGAACAGCCAGCACACATCTGGTTTAGCCTCATTCTTTTTGCTACTATCTAGATTAGGTTTTAAACCAGTACTGTTTTATTGGAACCAATCCACTGTGCATAATTAATCTTTCTGCGGTTGATTCCCTTTCAGTTGATGTTGTCACCTCTCTCCCTCTTTGCCCTCTTCCCTTTTTCAGACAACTGTTGACTGGGATGGAGATCAGTTGGTGTGTGAACAGCGAGGCGAGAAAAGGAACCGGGGCTGGAAGCACTGGCTTGAAGGGGACCGGCTGCACCTGGTGAGGAGGGCTTCCTTAACTCCCTGCTTCCCCTCACCCCAAAGTTCAAGAGAAGAGAAGCTGTAGGAGATAGCGTGCGCGTGCGGGAGTTTTCAGAAGCACAGACGGGGACAGCCCTCCTCTTCCTTCCTCCCCCTCTGAGAAATCCAAGCTAGGCCCCATGAGTTATGTGTGCTTTCTCTGGGGGCAACAGCCGGCATGACAAAACCGGCCTTCCCAAGAGTTCAAAAGTTGACTTGGCTGAGCTCAGTAGGAACCTACCCATTGTCCCGTCCTTTCCTTGAAATTTGACCCCCCCCCCCCCAGTGTGAGAAAGGGAGGACAGAATCCATCAAACACAAGACAATTCCGTGTATGATACTCTTCCAAAAACCAAACGAGCACCGACAGAGGAGATGGCAGGGTCTGTACATGAGTGTTTCCCGTCACCAGAAATTCTGGAAGACATTCTGAGGCGGATGCCTGCAGGCAGAGATGAAAAGGACACGGAGGGGCGGGAGGGGCGACTGGGGTGGGGAAATGCACAGTGAATTCTGGGCTCTTATTCACACAAAGTATCTGCAAGTCACTGGCAGTCTGGGTGCCATCCTGTGCAGAGTTATGCTATCTGAAGCCCATTGGCTTCCATGTACTCAGAAGGGTGTAACGCTTCTTGGGACGACACAGTGTGAGGCAATGGAATTTGGGATTGTGCAAAGAGGAAGTTCACCACTTGGAACAGTAAGTTGCCGAGGGAAGAAACAAACTAAAATATTTGTGGGGGGCATAAACTGTATTTCAGAGGCAATATAATTGCTTGTTGATCTGAAGACACAATGCATTATTTAAAACATCTGTTAAAATATAAGGCCCCCATAAAATACAATGGTGCACAACAGCTTGTATCAATAAAACTAAGCCAGCTTAGATGATAAACTCATGGCCATAGTGATGAAAGAGTTCACATTAATTTAAAAAAATGTGAAAACTGTTGACATACATCTCCCCTCGCTAAAAGGCTCATACAAAAATGCCTCCATTTGCCAGGGGCAAATGGGTTTGCTGAAATTACGAACGTGGGTGATTATAGCTTCAGATAGCAAAACTTAGTGCCTTTCAAGTGCAGAGGCCAAACAGAAAAGCTTGGGGTGTTACGCAGTGGTTTTGGAATGAACCTTTGGGCTAGCTGGTCCAAAGGGAAGACACTAAAGCAGGGAGCCCCAGCCCCCCAGAAGCTGGGGGCTCTTGGAATGTTAGGAATGGCTGTGGGCACCACAACAACATGGCTGCCATGGTAGTTGGGACCAGTCACCACAGGCGGCCACATGGGCGGCTTAACAAAAGGGCCGGTTGCAAGCAAAGCATCCTCCTGTGATGAAGGCAGCTATTCCCAAATGGATGCTCCATGCAGACAGAAAAGACGATGCCTCCTGGGCTCTTCTGAGCCGCCTCTTGCACTAAGGAGGCCCGAGAAAGCTAGGACGGGGTCTTTGCTGTGAGGAGGAAGCAAGTTGACGCTGGGAATACATTGGCAGGTGCCAGGATGCCCAGAGACACCGTGGGGAACGTGCAGTGAAGTAACTTTTTCTTCTTAAACAGATTTGACGTATTGTTAAGGGTGGGAGATCAGCAGGCCTGATGGGTCAGGTGACATCTTCTGAGGGCCAGACTTGAAGCGACGGCATCCCTGAGTCCAACCTGTGGACATCACTGCCATTTAAAAATGATTTTAAAATACTACAAGGGCCCCAGCCTGATTGGGCTGCGACGTGGCAGGCTGAGATACTCTTGTCCCATCCCCAGCACTTTTTCATGTGCCAAAACAGCAGTGTTTCGACACTTGAAAAGGCATGGGGGGGGGGAGCAGGTGTGCCTCAGCCCCCTGCACTGCAGACATCTTTAAGATTGTGCCCTTGCACCATTTTTAAATCACTTTAAAATGGTGGCAGCGTAAAAATAATAATAATAATTATTATTATTAATAATAATAACCATGTGCTTATATACTGCTTTTCTAGAGAGATTATGCCCTATTCCGAGGTGAACAAAGCCCTTGTTATTATTATCCTCACAGTCCATCTGCGGAGCTGGGGCTGAGAGGTCACGCAAGGCCACCTGCAGAGTTTATGGCAGTAGTGGGAGTCAAACAAGCAGAGTGCTGTTTCACAGCCCAACCACTTACCCACTATGCTACAGCAGCAGGTCAGACCCACGGATGCGGTCTCCTCTAGTTTGTCTGTAAGCAGAGTAACTTAGACCGTGGCTGTGGTGTGTGACGACAGAGCTCCCTCCAAGCCAGACAGGAACTGAAGGCAGGGGATTGGATCCTGGCTTGGAATGTTTCACAGGAATCACCTACGTCCATTTCAGGACATAAGGGATTATTCTTTTGGAGCACCTAATATCTCTGGTTATTGTGAGAGAGAAAAATATCCACCACACAGAGTCTTAAAATAAACAGCCTTTTCTGCTTTAACCTTGGATCTGTTCCAGGGTGGGTGGCTGATCTTTGCTGTGAATCTCCCTCCCTGCCATCTGAAAACACAACCCTGCACTGAAAGGAGCCTTTTGCACACTGTTTGTAACAAAGTACACAACAAAAATTCATAGTAGCCCCCGTAGGTTTTCTGTTAGAACCATGAACTGGTTTAAGCATCACCCCGGGGGGAAAATCCCCCACAGTGAACCAGATCTTTAGACCTTTTTTCCTCTTTCAAAAATGGTCCCCCTTTCTCATCTAGCGCATGACAGCAGAGGATGAGGTCTGTGTCCAGGTGTTCCAGAAAGTGAAGTGAGCCCACCTGCCCACCAAGCACCCACCGAGTACCGAGTACTGGCCTCAGGATGCAGGCGGGCATTAGAGTCCAGCGACGGAGGCAAGACATTCCTCACAACTTGCCCCAAACCTTACTTTTTGGAATAAAGTAATCCAGGTGGCTTATGTCTCTGTGTCAGTGTGTTTCTGTTAACTGTTACCTGTGCTGGTGTGTTCTTCACTGAACAAGAAGAGCCTTGTTCACAAATTACAGTCTCAGGTTAGCCAGGTGTGTGCCAGTGGTGGGCAAATTCCCAATGGTTGCCTCTCTTCCAGCGATCAGTGCCTGGCAACCACCCACCTCAGGAAGTGATGTCAGAGCACTGGCTCTGGGAGCACTTCTGCGCTTCCTGCAGGGCTGAGTTCAGCCACAAACAAACCGGTTCTTAAAGACTCGGCCCCATGCAAGTGCGGGAGAACTTCCACGGCCGGTGCAGTGACGTCACTCCTGGAAGTGGCATCATTGCAAGCTGGCCGGGAGCGCATGCGCGAAGGTTGAAGCCCCGGCAAGTACCACCACCACCCCTTGCCAGTTGCCGGGGAGACTTGGCAGTTCTAGCATTTGTGCCCGTGTATATTTGCTTTACCAGTTCATTTGTATCTGAAGAAAGGGGCTCTGACTCTCACAAGAAATCTTGTTGGTCTCTAAATCCTTGTTGGTCTCCTTCAAATACTGCTGGTCTACTGGAAACACTTCACCAATGAAACCAAGGATCGGTCAGTACCTGAATAAACATGAGGTTTCAATCACACCTTCAGTTGTGTGTGTTGCACATGGCATGCAAATTACTCAACACAAAGAAAATAATGGGTGCAGGCTGGGCTGATCTGGTCAGATCTTGGCAGCCAAGCAGGGTCGGTCTCAGTATTTGAATGTGAGTGTCACGTATGCCAAGTATCCATGCCGTTGTTCTGTTCTGCATCTTACACTGCATCTTAAACTCATGCTGATATAATGCCAAAGTTAAATACTGTACCTGATGCATTTTATATAAGTCACCTGAGGGAGTCCAGACTGCTAGTACTAATTTCCAGAGGAGCCAGTGGCCTCTTTGTTATCTCTAAGAAATATGCGCTTTCACTTCTGAGTGTCCTTGGACCAGAGCTGCAGCTGTGTACTGAAATGTATCTTTTTTACAGGATGCAGAGGAGTTAGCCGTGTTAGTCTGTAGTAGCAAAATCAAAAAGAGTCCAGTAGCACCTTTAAGACTAACCAACTTTATTGTAGCATAAGCTTTCGAGAATCACAGTTCTCTTCGTCAGATGCATGGAGGGCAAGAAGAAACTGGTCAGATATATAGGTGGAGAGGGGAGGGAGGAGTAGGTGCAAACAGTAGCTTCTGATATGGAGATCAGTTTGCTTCTGTCAAGAAAGTCAGTTACTTCTGATAATGAGATAACCATTCATAGTCTATTCAATCCCAGCCTGAGTCCACAGTCTTCTGAGAGAGAGGCATCATTTTCCAGGATGGGTTGTAGATCACTGATGATGCGTTGGGTGGGTTTGAGCTGGGAGCTATAGGTGACCACCAGTGGTGTTCTGTTGTTAGTTCCTTTAGGTTTGTCCTGGGGCAAGCTGTTTATGGGTACTAGTCTGGCACTGTTGATTTGTTTCCTCACTTCATTTGGTGAGTATTGTAGTCCCAAAAATGGTAGTTGTAAATCTCTTAAGTGGGAGTCCCGATCAAGAGCATTGGAGCAGATACGATTGTAACAAAGGCTACAGGTACACTTCCTGGAACCACTGTACAACTACATAATGGACGGATAAATACCACCTTATACCAGAAACCCACAGACCGATACTCATATCTACATGCCTCCAGCTACCACCCTAAACATACCACTTGGTCAATTGTCTACAGCCAAGCCTTATGTTACAATCATATCTGCTCCAATGCTCTTACAACTGCTCATCCTCCAATGTGATATATGCTCTCATGTGCCAACAATGTCCATCTGCTCTGGACATTGGACAAACCGGCCAACCTCTGCACAAAAGAATAAATGGACACAAATCTGACATTAAAAATGGCAACATCCAGAAACCAGTGGGAGAACACTTCAATCTACCAGGACACTCCATCAAGGACTTAAAGGTCACTGTAGTTCAACAGAAACCTTTTAAAATCCAATGGGAAGCTGCTGAATTGGAATTCATATGTAAATTTGATTCAGTCAGGCTGGGATTGAATAGAGACTATGAATGGTTATCTCATTATCAGAAGTAACTGACTTCCTTAATAGAAGCAAATTGATCTCCATATCAGAAGCTACTGTTTGCATCTACTCGGCCCTCCCCTCTCCACCTATATATCTGACCAGTTTCTTCTTGCCCTCCATGCATCTGACGAAGAGAACTGTGATTTTCGAAAGCTTATGCTACAATAAAATTGGTTAGTCTTAAAGGTGCTACTGGACTCTTTTTGATTTTTCACAGGAGAGAATGTCTAGACTAAACTACTTTGTTCCCATGTAACTTTTTTGGGTTTTGTGCCTGAATGCCAATGGGCCAGAGGGCAGAAGAACATCCCCTATAATTAATAGTCCTATTGTTTGAATAATCACTTCTGCCAACTTCTACCTATGAGTGCACACCTGAACTGAATAGATCGCTAAATAAAGCTTCTTCAACCATTGCTGTGAGGGGCTTGGGGATCTAACTGCCAGGGTTTGCCACCCTAGGACTGACAGTGAGACTACCAAGCAAGTCTAGAGTTGCTATGCAAAGGCAGGCAATGGCAATCCACCTCTGTTTACTTCTTGCCTTGAAAGCCCTACTGGGTAACTAAAAGTTGGCTGCAACTTTGTGGCTCTTTCCACCATCACCACACTGCTCGGATTGTACGTGTGTTCATTGTAACTTGTGAACAGGGCTAAGAACTGTGGGGAAAGAGCGGTCGATCTTCTAACTCCTCTTGTGCTGTGATGGCAGCCAGAGATGGCACTCTGCCACATCAGATTATACGTGGCAGCTCACGTGATTTCAGAGCCATTCTCTCCCCTCCCTTCCCAAATCCATGAACATAGAAAATTGGTGTGTTGGGGAGAGACATACGCCTCTTGTACATGGGCTGTTTGCCCTGGTTTGGATTTTAATTGGGAAGCTGTACCACCCCACCCACCCCCATCTGCCCACAGCGTCAGGGTGCTTCTGGGCGCCTCTTGGATTTTTCTTCACCTTTTGTCTGATCTGTTTTCATGCTATTTGCGTTTTGTACCTGTTTTTTAAACTGCCCCGCCTTTCTTCCTACTGAGGAGCCAAAGCAGCTCACCTGGTTCTCCGCTCCATTTTATCCTCAGAACAGCTCTATGAGGTAGGCTGAACTGAATGTGTGTAACTGGCCCGAGGTTACCCACCACACTTCCATGGCAGAGGGAGGGTTTGAACCTAGATCTCCCAGATCCTAGTCTGACAATAAACACTATGCCGTACTAGCTTCCATGTGAACGGGAAAGTCCATATTCCCAATCCTGCCCACATGGGCAACGTTTCCTATGTCCCAGGAGTATCTCACTACAGACATACACCTCCACTCCTGCCATCAAAAGGCTGTTTTGTAAAAAAAATAATAAAATCAGTCATTGACATATTATTCTAGCATTACAATTTTATTGCTCTCTGAATTCCCAGCATTCACTTTATTTAAAAAAAAACTCTCTAGCCCTTTTTGTTGCAGGGATATGCCTTTCCTCTTATATCTCTGCAATAAAAGGGGTGCAGACTTACCTTTTTTTTAAAAGGAAAGCTGGGATGTGGGAGCCCTGACAGATGGACCATCATAATGTAATAACAGTATAATGTTATTTGCTGGTTTTTTTAAAAAAATCCTGCAAGTCACCTAGTGGTTTGAGGGTGGTGGTGACCACCATAGCGGACTGGAGCAAGGAAAATGTGGTAGCCCCCTTGCTCTGGCAGTGAATGTAGAAATGTAGAAACCACACAAGCCCATCCCCATGTGGGGATGCAATTCCCCACATTGCAATTGCAATTGACTGCAATTCTTCTGCAATGTCAGTATTCCAAACAGAGGGGAAGATTTTGTATAGAGGAGCTTTCCATCCATCCCAGGAGGTGGCACACAGCTCCCTCTCTTCCGCCTCGCTTTACCACTTTAGTGGAACTTGATCTGTGTCTGCCATGCCTGAGACACAGGGCATTTATTCTTGACTGCCCTTTTGTCTTCCCCAGGGCTTGACTTACTAACTCAATGCCAAGATTCATGCCCAGGTAAAATGTCCTGACTTGTCCTCCAACTGCCCTTCTTGACATCCCATGTCGGCCTGGGAGGAGAGGCTCTGGGGGGGGGGGAGTTGTTTTTGGAGACCCGGGAAGCCACAATGACGGCCGTTTCTGGCAGCCAGAAGTACTTTTTGGAGGAAGACATTCTTTCGATGGGTGGAAGGAGGGTCTACTGAGACGGTATAATTTTTTAGAAGGGAGAGACGGAGGACTGGCAGAAGAGAGGGGGGGGGGGTCAGAGCTTCCAGTGGCAGCAGGGCCATCCTTTCAGAATAAGAGCTCGGGCATCCCAGGCAGAGGAGAGGGAGGAGCCATTCTTGACAAAGGAGCTTCTCTGCATCCAAGCAGGCATCTCTGTGTTGAACTGAGCCCTGCAATTCCGTTGATGGGGGGGGGGGGGAAGAGTCATGGGCGAAGGGAGGAGTGGACAAGGTGATGCATTCGCCCCCAAGGTTCCTAAAATTCTATTTTCGGTGGAGGGCTGAAATCTTCAGCTCTCAGCAGCTTTTACTCCTCTGTCATACCACCTGAGAACTGACCCCCCCCCCCTCCACAAAATCTCTGGCTAGCGTGGCTTTCCTCTGTGTGCACCTAAAGATTTCTTTTCACAGGATGTACGTTAGTGCGGGTGGCTGTCCATCAGAAGTTTCAGGAGGGCTGTGATCCCTTTATAGTTTTGTAGAGGTAAACACAGCACCTTACAAAAGCGATGCCGATCTGACTGTGAATAGACCCCCTGAAGCAGGGCGTTTCCTTCAGGCCCGTCTTATTCCGAGTTTTCAAGGCGTCCTCTCCTCTCCTTCTAAACTTTAGTGATGTACAACTTCAGCTTCATTGTACATCTATTCCCAAAATATCCTCCCCCGCTTCCAGTCTGTGGTAGACCCACCTATACTCATCTGCCTGCTACTTTTTAAGCACTGCCCACACTAGCAACTAGAGAGTATTGAGATGTCTGTGGGTTAAAAAAGATTAAAATATTCTGGCTACAAATGATTTACCCACTCCACCCCACAATTCACAGAGCAAACCGATGCATCATGACAATTAATCATTCGAGGCATTGCAGAGAGACAAAGAGGAAGGAAATGAAACATTAAGAATTGCTAAAGGGGCAGAAGGATGATCATTGATGCAGGCAGAGGAATTGTAATGATAAGATATTGTTCTTAATTGGTGTCCTGGAAAAGCAATTCTTTCCCCAGGCACTTATTTCTATGTGCACAATGTGATAGCAGATTGCCTTCTTACATACAAAACTTTGAGCAGGGCTGTGTGTTCCTTGTGTTTGACAGAAGCATGGGGGTGGGGGTGGGGGTGGAAACCCGTACTAAATGCAAAATTCAGCCACCTGAAAATCTCTGCCTTTTTAAAATGCAAGTTTCTAGCCTTTATCATTGTAAAGATACATTTGAAACTGTGATGGTGCCAAGTAAGATTTCAGAAACCGGAGGGATTCATGAGTAACATTTCTCATGGCTGGGAGGGGGGGCTTCAGTGTCGTGCAGAAACTCCTACCCCCTCCCTCTAATTAGCAAAACCAGAAGAAATTGTCAAAAAATTACAGAAAGCGTGCAGGTTCGTTCATTTTGTACAATAAACAGCCCATCCTGATACTAGCTTATATCTAATAAATGCTGACATAGGATTTCATTGCCTTTCAAGCCAGGGTTTAGGATGGTATACAGATCACAGAATTCAGCTTTTTTGGTACAGAATGAGGATTGCATAGTTTCCAAATTTATTTTATTTTAATTGTGCAGTAGACACAGCAAAATTGGTTTTCATTTATACAAATGACAAAGGCATGCCTGACAACTTCCCAACATGAACTGTGGAAGTAAGTGCTACAGTCCGTCATTCCAAGTAAAAAGAGCCTTAATGGCAAGGCAAGAGTAAAGCACTGCGCCATCTCAAGGTAAGCCTCTAGTACTCTATATATATAAGAAGAGAAGGAAGGATGGGAGAGTAATTGAATCTGAAATTCCTGCAAAGAGCCCAGGGTATGAATCTACCCCAGCGCTCTTTCTTTAAGCCAGAGCTTGACCAGGGAGACCAGAATGTGGAATCAGGGTTCTCCTGTGATAGTCATGCAATGTACATACCATGACGACATACATACGTACACGAACATGTGAAGCTGCCTTACACTAAGTCACACCAAGAGTCTATCAAGTTCCATCTTGTCTTCTTTGCCTGGCACTGGACAGACCGTGGAAGGCGACCACGGATCCCCACCCCCCAGTCAGAAGTGGGCCCTGTCATCTCAGGGCCCTTTGGGGTTCTAGAAAGAAATGCAGGCGTATCTTCTTCAGCAATTTCTCCTCTGTGCTGTGATGTGGCTGTAAACAGGGTAGTAATCTGTGTCTCCTGATCTTCTGGGGACCACTCTGGTACGAGATTGTGGAGAACCACGTGAGCGGGAAAGAAAAGGTACCTCAACATAGATCCTGTTTTTCCCCACAATGAACAGCTGGCACTTCATGGGCCCCCTTCCCCACTGCAGCTTTCATGCTTCCTGTGCTGAGAGTACATGCCCACAGCTCCCATCTTGACAAAAACGGCACTCACCTGTAGTCAATGGGGTGGGAGAGGCGATGTCCTGCACTTTTATCATCACAAGGTCATGTGTGAAGAGCTCCTCCGACCATTCAAGAGCAGTGTCCTGCTGTCTGTTAAGGACATCCCCTGGGTGAACGGAAAGGCTCCTGGCAACATGAGTGCGGCTTGAGGCTGGCATCTCCCCGCACTGTATGATACAGTTGGTGGTAAAAGGAGCTGGTTGTAGGAGAGTTCCCCAGTCGGCCATTGTGGGTGACCCATCCATTTGTACTCCTGCCAGAAGGCTTTGTTTTTGTCCTGCACTCCAAGGCCGTCCCATTGTGCCCCCTTGCCTCCATTTGCTCTGCTATTCTCTTGAATATGTCTATCTTCCTATGAGGGGGAGCCAGAACCTCCTGCACATTTCCCCTGCCCCATCGCTCAAGGAGATCCAATGTCTCCGTCTTGGGCCAGGAAACGTCTCGGCCACCAGCAGACATTTGAGGAGCCATCCCACAAGCATCCAGCTTGCTCGAGGGTGCGGCCGAAAATAGCCCACACATTCCGCCTTCCGACTGGGGGCCAAACATCACATGATGGTGCTGTGGGTTGAGGAGGGGGGCCTGAGTGGGTGAACCATCCGCCTTCCCTGTCGCTAGCCGCCATTTTGCAGCTCCTCATAAGATGGAACCTGAGCCGAAAGCATTGAAGTTGTGTGCAAAAAAAATTTAAAAAATAAAATGTGATCCAAATTAGTGCTGTCAAAGCATAGAAGTGAAGGACTGTGGAGGCCCATCGACCCATTAACCCGAATTTTTATTTTACGGATGGGCCTCAGTAACGTTGCAACATTGCAATCCCCCAAATCTTTTTTTAAAAGGAGGGCAGAAGGTTTGAGACTTCTTCAGCAATGAAAAATTATTTTGCGCGCACCATTTAAGCGTGGGCTGTTTGGTAAATCATTTGAAGAAAGCCATATATACTAAACATCTATCCCAGCATTACTATCTTTTTTTAATAAAAAGGAGTAGAAAAGGTGCAGAGAGTGGGGGACAGAGGGGCCGATTCCAGATGACTAACCTTAAGTCGCTTCATGCCGCCCTCTTCCGGATCGCGACGGGGAAAATGCGAAATATCGCGTTTCCTCGCGCGAGTTTTGCGCGACGACGCGCAAAACTCGCGCGAGGAAACGCGATATTTCGCATTTTCCCCGTCGCGATCCGGAAGAGGGCGGCATGAAGCGACTTAAGGTTAGTCATCTGGAATCGGCCTAGGAGTAGTTTCCAGTGGGTAGCCAACCACTCAGCACCCAGGGAAGGAAAGGGAGCGGGCGGGAGAAGCCCTATCACAGTAAGAGTTCTGCACACACGAAAACTGCATTAACACCAGCTTTTTAAAAAAATCACAATTTGTGCATAGGGAAAAAAGTAAGGGATAAACCAGGAAAAAATCAGTTCTGAACCTTTTGCCACCTTTTCACGTGAGAAGTCAAGAGAAGCAAAATGGAAACGAAATCACTATAATTTGCCCACGTGGAAAACACCCTTGTCTCCTTGCCAGGGGCGAACTCAGCCTTTGGATTTCTTACTCATTAGAGGTGTTAACAACCGCAACAAAACCCAGGATTCCCCACTCATTACAGGTGTTAATTAGCTTAGCAAAACAAGTAAATGGTCTCTGTACTTTTATCAATTAGATTTGAATTTTACATAATTACATTTTGCCCTCTGCTTCCTGCAGCACGTGGCCCTTTGGTCCTGCAGTTTCTTGTATTTCTCATGCTTTCTCTATAAAAGGCCTGCCTGATAAGGAGCCACCTGTATCTAAAGAAGCGAGATCTCTTCCACATAAGTTTATGCTGTATTTGTTGTTGCCGTTGTTGTTACACTTGAAGGTGCTGCCAGTAGACCCCCGTTTCCTATTGCTGCAACAGCCTAACAGGGGGGCTACCCCTCGGGAGTCCCAGCAAATACTGTTTGGGTTGACCTGGTCTAAGAGCATGAAGGAGGTATTGCAGTTTCCTTCAGGGGCCGGTTACACATTAACTAAGATCCCAATGCTAAAAAATGTTGCAGCTGCAGCGAAGCATGTTCAGTTACTTGGTGCAACAGGTTAAAGACTATTGTGGAAAAACTCTGTCAGCAATAAATCGGATGTGAAACGTTCCTTGTGTCACAGAGATTGTTCCTTTGTGCTGTCAGTTTCAACTGTTTGGATATCCTCTGAAGGCTGGCAAAAAAGAGGAGGAGAAGGCCAGGTAATTCTGGCGGGTCAGTGACAGCCCCAGACTCCCATAGTGCTGTCCCCTTAGCTGTCATCTTGCCCCCCCCCCCAGTTCCCATGGCTAGGATGCCAGGAACCCAAAGGAAAATAGTTCCCACGCTGTCGTCTCTGGAGCTGTTGCCTCAGAGTGGTTAGATGAGTGAGTAGCGCAGTAGTTAGATCATCGGACTAGGATCTAGGAGACCCAGGTTCGAATTCCTGCTCTGCCATGGAAGCTTGCTGGCTGACCTTGGGCTAGACCCACCCACTCAGCCTAACCTGCCTCACAGGGTTGTTGTGAGGATAAAATGGAGGAGGGGAGGACTGTGCAAACTACTTTGGGTAGCCACTGGGGAGAATGAAGCAAATATGTTTTGTGAGGGGAGCAAGCGAGGCAGCTCGTAAACGCAAACCATCGTCATGTGAAAACTGTTACAAGGTCACATCAGAAGTTCAGTGTGATAACAGCCCCTGTTGCCGAACTAGCTATAGGCCTGCCCATTCGACAAATGAGAAGAGGTGTTTTTCTGTTACCATAAGAAGCATCTGCACCTTCATACTTCATTTTATGTGATCATTTCAGTTACGGGGTTATGTGTTGCATCAGGTAGCTGGTTGCTTCCATACTAAAATCTTGTACAGACCGCAAAGTTCAAGTTCATCGAGATGCCCTCCTCCTACTGCAGGCCTCCAGCCTCCACGTGGCCAATGCCCTCTCAGCTCCGTCAGCTCCCAGCTCAAGTTGGCCAAAGAGCTGCTCCGTCTTGGGCCAGGGAGGTTTTATTCTCCCCCTTTGCTCACCCCCTGGGCAGCCCGAAGGTGCAGGTCAGAGAGGCCTTCCCTGGAGGTCCCAGGAAGAAACCTTCCTGGCATTCGAAGGGCCAGCCTTTAACAGAAAGCCTTCTGGCCGCATCTGCATGACGAAAGCCCAAGGCTGAGCGGGGCTTGGAAGCATCAAACTTCCCTTCCCCCCTCCTACTTGTTCTCAGCAAAGAATCTTTCTACACAAGAGCTCTTACGTGGGGACACTCAAGTGTAGGGAGACGCAATGTTAGCCAGGAAGCGTAGTTTTGAAAGACGGAGCCGGCGGAGATTGCCCTCAAAGGGTTTCTTAACTTCACCTTCACCTCTGTGAAAGGAAAGTGAAAGTGACAGAGCCCCAGGCCCAGAGCCAGGGTTTCTGGTGCCTGAGGCTGGGGGGGGGCAGCTTCAGGACTGCTCCTGCCCCCTCTTTCTCTCTCATGCGCAGAACGCGTGCGTGCACCCAGACTGCGGGGGTGGCGGGCAGCTGGGTGTCTGAATGGCTGGGCTGAGAGGTTGCCGGCCCAGCCAAGCACGGCGGATGGCTGGGGAGGCACGTGTGTGTCCTCCCAGCCCTCCTGCTCCATTGCTCCATGCGCCGCCCCAGACGCCTGCTGCGCCTGGCCCGTGGCTGCTGCTCCCGACCAGGGGTGTGTGTTGGCGGTGGCAGCAGCGCAGGAGAACTGGAGGCTGCAGTAGCTGCAGGCCAGGTGTGGCAGGCAGCTGAGGCGCTGCACAGGCAGCTTCCCATCCCTCCCAGTAAGCCGCCCACATGCTGCTGCTGCCAGCTCTGCAGCGTGCAGCCCTGGCCCTGGCCCTGGCCCTGGCTCCCCCTCCAGCACCTCAGAGCTGGAGGCGATCGCCAGGGTTGCTTCAATGGAGGCGCCAGCCCTGCAGAGCCCCATGTAAGATGTCTTGTGTAGAGAGACTCGAAGAGACACTTTTTAAACTGGGGGTGAAGGAGGGGTTTTTTGCACAGCGAATAGGGCTGTGTTCTAAGGAAATGGTTCAGAGAGATTCACTGACAGGGACAGGGTTGGTATGCTATACTACTAGATACTGTCTGTTGCTGTAAGTATGCTCCTAGTCAATAGCTCCACATTTGTTTAATACGTCATATCGATCTGCTTATGTTGTGTTTCAGCATTGTTTCCCAGCTCTGTGTCTGATTTCTGCAAGCCTTACTTATTATGTTGTTTATTGAATGTCCCAGCAGTTGATCACATGGACTTATTCTCTGTAATTCACCACAAGTCTTTGAGACAAAGATGGACTATAAATAACGCAAATAAATAAATGAGCACATGTGCAAATACCCTGGTCCAAAATGTCCAATTGGAAGTCACGTGCTTATGGTGCACGAGCCTCTTTAAGGCTGCAAAATCAAATCAAGCAGGAAATCTATTTCCCATCATCTTCACTGATGCTCTCAAGTTCAGGAATGGTGGGAGAGGGACTTCCGGTTTGGGATCCATGGAGGTCTAACGCAGCTCTAAGTGCAGAGCTGACCGGGCTGCCGTTTCAGCAGCCGGAGGGGCACAAATAGCCCCCGGCCACCTGCTCTCAGGCGGAGAACAGGCAAAGAACGCTCAAAGACCTCAGGGCGCGTTGATCTCGGGCGAGGGGGGGGGGTTCTGCGCTAAGGATTCTCTCTCGACCCTTGAGGTCCCACCCTTTGACAGGTCGGCATAGATCTCTGCGACAGACCCGGGGCCAGTGCGGCTGGCATAAGACCTTCGTGCCCAAGCTTCAACAGGGGGAAAATAAACGGAAAGAGAACTTAAGATTGAAGCAGTGATTACAACCCAGAAAGACGTTTGAAAAGGTAAAGATCACTATCTCCTGAATTGGGATGGATTGTTAAAAGCAACGAAGTTTTAAAAGGACTTTTTAAACTGCAACAGACTTACTATAAGGAGGGGGAAACCCGGCAAGAAATAGATTCCAAAAAGGACTAAGTAAAAAGAAGTAATTTCAGAAAAGAGACATTTGTTTATCATACCTGTGGTTGAGAATCGATAGCAGGCTGTGGGAAAACTTCTACCATCGCGAGAGCTGCAGCGGAGAGTCGGGAAACAGGAAGTACGTAATAGTGATAGAGTCGCCAGAAGGAGACGGCCCCTACTGGAAGACAGGAAGAAGGGCATCGCCATTTTTGAACAGGGAAGGGCCTTGGCTTCAGCAAGGGCGGAAGTAGGACATCTTGGATTACAAAAGGGTACAGAGAAACCATAGAGAAAAGACGCCCGACATTTTGGATTTTTGAAGCGATTTTTGTTCATTTAAAGGACCGGGACTTTTAAATTAATTAAAAGGACTACCAATTTGGATGCCACGGAGCTAAGAAAACGTGCAGACTCGTGGGAGCGAGGTAAATCAAGCCCCACGATGTCGAAGAAAGAGTGGCAAGCAGCCATAGAGAACTTGGACAAAAAACTTTGTGAAATGCTAAAGGAGCTTAAAGAAACAAAATTGGAGTTGGTGAAAGAAGTCAAAGATGTCAAAGAGACAGTTAAAAATGAGCTGGCAGAAGTAAAAAAGGGAATGGAGACGATACAAACCGACCTGCAGGCAGCGCAGCAAAAAGTTAACGATGTGGAGAAGGCGATGGACAACCTTACAGAGACGCAGCGAACGGACATGAGAGTAATGAGGGGAAGAATGGCAGTTGCGGAGAGTAAATATATGGAAAAGCAGCTGAGGTTTCGAGGTTTGTTGGAAGTAGAAGGAAAGACAGCACAAGAACAGGTGACTGAAGTGTTAGCTGAATACCTGGAAAAGGAGGAGGAGGAGGTTGTGGCTTTCCTAGATGTGGTGTACCGAATAAATTCTAGATTTGCGACCCAGAGAAAGGTACCAAGGGATGTGATAGTGCAATTTACGACAAGGAATGTAAGGGAAATGATAGTGACTAAGCAATTTCAAGATCCATTGATAGTTGATGGCAAGACAATTATCATCATGAAGGAGTTACCCAGATCGGTGCTCTTGGACCGGAAAAAATACAAAGTGTTAGTCCAGACTTTGAAAGACATGAAAGTAAGATACAGATGGGAATTACCGGAAGGGATATCTTTTGAATTTGGAGGGGTAAGAAAGCGCATCAGATCTGAATTGGAAATGGAAAGGTTCATGATGGACAATGAAAAAGACTTACCAACAACAAGGCTTTGAATATGGAGTGCAAAGTTTTATCGTGGAATGTAAATGGACTTAACTCACCTAATAAGCGAAAAAGTATTTTCCACTGGCTATTAAAACAGAAATGTGATATAGTTTGCTTACAAGAGACTCATATTAGAAATCAGGATGTAAAATACCTTAAAGTAAGTAAATTGGGCATTGAATTTGTAGCGGCCTCAAAAAAGAAAAAAAGGGGAGTGGTACTATATATAAAAGAAGAGCTGCAACCAAAGGTGATAATTAGAGATGGGGAAGCCAGATTTATAGCAGTGGAATGCATTTGGAACTTAAAGAAAGTGTTGGTGATTGGAATATATGCGCCTAATGGAGCTAAAGAGTGCTTTTTTGAGGATTTAAAGAAGCAACTAGATGAACTTTCATATGATCAGATAATACTTGCAGGAGACTTCAATGGAGTTACGAATTTGGAACAAGACAAGAAATCAGCCACTACACAAAAGAAAAGAGGATTATTACCAAAGACTTTTTTTGGATTAATGCAACAGGAAGCGTTGGAAGATGTGTGGAGAACGCAGAATCCCACAATCAGACAGTATACCTTTTTCTCTGCAAGACACTCTACCTTATCGCGTATTGATATGATCTGGGCCTCAAAGGACTTAGTACTTTGGACTAAGGAAGTAGAAATAATGCCTATGGTAGGCTCAGATCATAACCCAATTATGTGGAAATTTGGAAAAAGAACTAAGAGAAAAGGATGGAGAATAAATGAGGATTTGTTGCAAGAGGGAGAAAATATGGAAATGTTGAGAAGGGAGACTAAATTCTTCATACAGTACAACATGAATCAAGAAGTACCAACCAACAAGGTATGGGACACGTACAAGGCAGTAATCAGAGGTGTATTAATGGACTTAAATGGAAGACTCCGAAGGAAAAAAGAGGAGAAGAGACAGGAGATTATGGAAAAAATAAAAGCCAAAGAAATCCAGTTGAAGAAAAGACCAGGGAAAAAGAAAATATATCAGGACATTAAAATCCTTCAGGAGCAGTTGACGGCCATGAATAATAAAGAATTGGAATGGAATCTGAAAAGACTGAATCAAAAGTCGTTTGAAGGGGCGAACAAACCTGGGAAATTTTTGGCATGGCAATTGAAGAAAAGAAAGGAGAAAAAGATAATAAATAAAATATGTGATGACAATAAAGTACACCTGGAACAGGTCGCTATTAGCAGAGCCTTTTATAAATTTTACGCTAAATTGTATGATAAGAAAGAAGTGAATAAAGATGCGATAGCCGCATATCTGGAGAAAATGAAGCTGCCAGTAATGTCCGAGGAGTGGAGAGTTAAACTAAACAGTGAAGTAACAGAAGAAGAGATAAGGAAGGCAATACAGTCAACAAACTTGGGAAAAGCGCCAGGGCCTGATGGACTCACAGCTAAGTTTTACAAGGCAATGGCCAATGAACTGGTACCGTTTTTAAAAGAGGTGATCAATGGTGTTATGAGGGACCAAAGGATCCCAGATACCTGGAGTGAAGCAAATATATCATTGATCCCCAAAGAAGGACAGGACTTGACCAATGTTAAAAACTACAGACCTATCTCTTTACTTAATAATGACTACAAGATTTTTGCAAAGATCTTGGCGGAGAGAATAAAGGGGTGGCTTGCCGAAGTTATTGGAGAAGAACAAGCAGGCTTTTTACCAAATAGACAAATCAGAGACAACCTAAGGACAGTCATAAACGCTATAGAATACTATGACAGGCGATGTGATAAGGAGGTTGGTTTCTTTTTTGTAGACGCTGAAAAAGCATTTGACAATTTGAACTGGGACTTTATGTTTGCCACCATGGAACAGCTACAAATGGGGGAAAGGTTCATAAGAGCAGTGAGAGAAATTTATAGAGACCAGAGTGCAGCAATTGTGGTGAATGACGAGCTGACTAAAAAACTGATTATCGGAAAGGGTACAAGACAAGGTTGCCCGCTATCCCCATTGTTGTTTATTTTGGTTCTTGAAATTTTGATGATGCAGATTAGAGAAGATAATGCAATCCGTGGTATAAAGATAAAAGACTTTTCCTATAAGGTCAGAGCGTTTGCAGATGATATAATGTTAATTGTGGAAGATCCAATTGAAAACATGCCTAAGGTAATAGAATAAATAAAAGAGTTTGGAGACTTGGCAGGTTTCTATGTAAACAAAAAGAAATCAAAGATTTTATGTAAGAATATGATTAAACAAAAGCAACAGTTATTAACGGAAATAACAGACTGTGAGGTAACAAGTAAGGTGAAGTATTTGGGAATTGAATTGACTGCAAAAAATATAGATCTATTTAAGAATAACTATGAGAAATTATGGACTCAAATAGAGCATGATTTGATCAAATGGAATAGGCTGAACTTGTCATGGTTGGGAAGAATTGCAGTAATCAAGATGAACGTGTTACCAAGAGTTATGTTTCTGTTACAGACGATACCAATCATTAGGGACTCCAAGCAATTTGATAAATGGCAGAGGAAAATATCAGAGTTTGTGTGGGCAGGCAGGAAGCCTCGAGTGAAAATGAAAGTGTTACAGGATGCAAAAGAAAGAGGGGGAATGCAACTGCCCAACTTGAGACTTTATTATGATGCAATCTGTCTGGTATGGTTGAAGGATTGGATCACATTGAAAAATCGCAAACTGCTGGCCTTAGAGGGATACAAAAAATTATTTGGATGGCATGCATACCTATGGTATGATAAAGTAAAAGCAGATTCTATGTTCCTGCATCACTATATTCGGAGAAGCCTCTTCACAATTTGGAAGAAGTACAAAGAATACCTACAAGAAGGAATTCCCTCCTGGGTGGTTCCATATGAAGTAATAGATCCAAGAACGGTCGATAATGAACAACAGTGTTTAACGTATAAGGAGATAACTCAAATAGAATCCTTTAAAATAAGAATAAGAACGCAACAAGAGATGTCTCCAAACTACGACTGGTTTCAATATAGACAAGTTAGAGATCTTTATTACTCAGACTGTGCGAAGGGAGGGATAAGGATGGAAGACTCAGAATTAGAGAAAGTAATTTTACAAGAAGACCAAAAGGAAATTTCTAAGGTCTACAAAGTGTTGTTAAAATGGTATACTGAAGATGAGACAGTCAAAGTGCAAATGATGAAGTGGGCTATAAACTTTAACAAAGAAATAACAATGGAGGCGTGGGGATACTTGTGGAAACATACATTGAAAATCACGACATGTACCAATATTAAAGAGAATATTTACAAAATGATTTACCGTTGGTATCTGACGCCAAAGAAGATTGCGCTAGGGAACTCGAATATGTCTAATAGATGCTGGAAATGTAAAAAACATGAGGGATCAATGTATCATATGTGGTGGACTTGCGAGGTAGCTAGGCAGTACTGGGGGGAAATAATAAGAGTAATGAGTGAGATTTTACAATTTCAAGTTAACAAGAACCCAGAACTCCTGCTACTGAACTTGGGAATGGAAGGCATCCCAGCACAACATAGGACATTGATATTCTATATGACGGCAGCAGCCAGACTTTTGTATGCGCAGAAGTGGAAAGTACAAGAAGTGCCAACTACTGAGGACTGGATTTACAAATTGCTGTACATGGCGGAGATGGACAAAATGACAAGAAAACTGAGAGACCTTGATCCAGGGCAGTTTAACACGGACTGGGGAAAGCTGAAACAATATTTGGTGAAAAAATGGGAGGTGGGAGGAGAACTGTGGCAGTTTGAAAATTATTGAGGTACACAAGAGGAGAGAAGTGACTATACCGAGGGGGTGGAGAGTTAATGGAAAAATTCTAAGCAACTTTATATGATTTTTAAGTATTATATTAAGTAGCAATAGCGTTGATACTATGTGAATTAATGGGATAGAAATTAACTAATCTATATTTTTTGGAAAGATAACCGTATAACATAGAGTGAATATATACATACATACGTAAATTCAAAGATAGGTCTAATTGTTAGACTTATGGTATATGTATAGATAAAGAACAACATATAGAACAGAAGCCTAAGCAAATGACAATAAGTGTGTATAATAAGTATGTGTATAGAAGTATTGGAATAGATGTATAAAGGGGGGCAAATTGTTTGTCCCATATTGAAGAGAATAGAAGGAGTAAGATAAAACACAGGTTATCAAAATGAATATTATTAGTAGTTTTAATGAAGAAGATAGATTAAGAGGATTTTATTTATATGACAATTTATATGACAATTTATATGTGAAAGGAAGTGGAAATAGTGCTTAGAAGAATCTGAAAGTATATTATAATAAACAAATAAAATAAATATGAAGGAGTAGAGCGAAAGTGGATAGGGGGTTGGAAAACTGTTGGAAGTCAATAAAAAGGGGGGGGGAAGGGAGGGGGTTAGAATTAGAAAAAATTAAAGAATGTGATTATAATTGTTATTATATGTTTCTAATCCAATAAAAATTCTTTTTTAAAAAAAAGAATGGTGGGAGAGGGAGAGAAAATTCTCTCTCCCCTTTCTCCAGTCCTATGCATTTTTATTTTAAATCTCCTTCATGTCCCTCCTTAGCCATTTTATTTTCTTTTAAAAAAGCGTCCAGGTTGCTCAGCGAAGGGTGAGGCTGGAGAGAGTTGCTATCAGGTTGCCTGGTGGGCTCTTGGTCTCCCAAAGCAGATTTGCCACTTTTACAGCCAAACTCACCCAGGATTGAACGGAGGGGACTGTTAACCGTCATAGCGAGTGTGTTTCCAAAAAGGAGGGAACACCTGGCTATTTGCTTTCCTTGCTACATGGCAAGGCTGGTCTGAGGTAACTTGTCATCCCAGGCAAGCGACACTCGCCCTCTCCTGGGCTGGTGGTGCACCAGGAGGGGATGCCTGAATAATTACCTTTTATTTTTCTACTGAAAAATTATTTTTATTTTTTAAATTTTTCTTTATTATTTTATTTTTCGCTATTTTTTTTTCACTAAGAAACTGTACATTTAATTAAGTGCCTCTGGAGCTGGCTGATGAATTTGGAGTTGTGATTGAATGTTTTCAGGAAGAACTTAGACTTATCAGAGTGGATTGATGGCCCTAAATTGAGGGATGGGGGTTTAGCCAGGGTTGTGATCAGTGGGAAGAAAGGAGAGTGGAATGTCCGAGGGGAATTGTCTCAAGCACCTTCCGTGCCAAAGAGCTGCGTATTCCGAGGCTTGGGGGGGGGGTCAGAGTCAATAACACCGAATCACTCGCCATTCCGTTCACACGGCATGTGCATTTCAGTCTCCCAGTCGGGAGCCAACAACGTTTTGCCCAGCTGGACAGCTGGCTTACTCTGGCATGAGGCGCATTAGTTAAGGCTTTATGATTCTTCCAATCATAAGCAGATATTAAAATGGCGGAGACTAGGCGGACTGCTCACAAGGGACCCTGTGTCTTGGTGGGAGCTCTGACTCATGCAAGCTTCTCCTGGAATAAATTCTGTTTGTCTCTAAGTTGTCACTGAATTCCCACTGTAACAGTTGCATGGAATTCTGCCATCACTAGTAAGTTTAAGCAGGCAACAAAGGAGAAAAATCAGTGGGACGGGATGGTGAATTTCATGTATTGCTTTGCAATAATCAGCTAATTATTTGACTGTAGGCTTCCAGTGAAAATAACAATGTAGTTCTGTTCCACTTTCTCTGCTGGGGCCACAATCCGAAATGGCACCTTCCAGATAAAAGGCACTCTTCTTCAAAAACGCCTTCCTTGTTCTCCTCTTGCGTTAGACAAACCCTTACACTGATGCAGAGTGGGCACCTTGGGCAATGCAGAGAATGGCTTCTAAACTGGCTCTGTGCCCCCCGCCGCTCTCTCTCTCTCTCTCTCTCTGTCTGCCTTTTGCCTGGAGATGCCAGGGATTGAATTTAGGATTTACTGCATGCAAAGTAGGTGTTTTACCACTGAGCTTAAGCCCCATTCCAGGCTAAAGAAGAAAACAATAGAGTTTCAGCCCCAAACAGAACAAGAAGCCGATATGGAAGCGACCTCAGTCTAAGGCCCCATTTATGTACGTTATGTGCTATCAAGCTGCTTCCAGTTTAGGGTGACTCTATGAATTAATAACCTTCAAAACATCCGAGCATTAATAGCCTTGCTCAGGTCTTGCAAAGTGAAGACTATGGCTTCCTTTATTGAGTCCAGCTATCTCATTTTGGGTTGTTTTCTTTTCCTACTGTCACCTTCCTAAACATTAATGTCTTTTCCAGAGAATCTTGTCTTCTCATGATGTGACCAAAGTACAATAGTCTCAGTTCTGTCATTTTAACTTCTAGGGAGAATTCAGTTTGATTTGATCAAGAACCAACTTATTTGTCTATTTGGCCAAACTCTGGTATCCATAAAACCTTCCTTCAGCACCACATTTCAAATGAATCAATTTACTTCCTATCATCTTCCTTTACTGTCCAATTTTTACATCCATACATAGTAATAGTAAACACCACAGTATGAATTATCTTGATCTTGTCCCCAGTCCCACTTTCTTATCCTTAAGGATCTTTTCTAGTTTCTTTATACTCGCCCTTCCAAGTCTCAGAGCGGGACCACAAGTAACGCCTGACACAGGTTGGACACTAGTCAGCTTCCCTCAAGTTTTGATGGGAAATGTAGGCATCCTGGTCTTGCAGCTTGGCTCTCCAACTGCTGTCCAACGGACTTTTCAACTGTCACTTGTCCAACAGTCCGCCAAGCTGCCTACATTTCCCATCAAAACTTGAGGGAAGCTGGCAAGTGTCCAACCTGTGTCAGGCGTCACTTGTGGTCCTGCTCTAAGTCTCCTAATTCCTTGGTTGCATCTTCTGTTTGGTTGATGATCGCGCCAAGAAATAGAAAATCTTTAACTATTTCAATTTTTTAATTGCCAGCACGTTAAAATGTTGTAATTCCTTGGTAAGCATTACTTTTGTTTTCTTGATGTTCAGCTGCAACCTGCTTTGGCACTTTCTCCTTTAAACTTCATCAGTAGTCATTTTGACTCTTCACTATTTTCTGCCAGTAATGTGGTGCCAGCTGTATATCTCAAATTGTTAATGTTTCTTCCACTGATTTTTCACTCCTCCTCCTTCTAAATCTAACCCAGATTTCCTTATGATATGTTCTGCATATAGTGTTGAACTGATAGGGAGATAATAAACATCTTTCGCCCATTGGAAACCATTCTGTCCTAACAGCCTCTTGTCCAGAGTACAGGTTGTGCATCAACGCAATCAGAGGCTGTGGCACATCTGTTTCTTTTACCACCACCCATAGCTTTTCATGATCCATATGAAGACTTTGATCAAATTAAAGGTTTGAACAAGTTGGCCCAACAAATTCACATTTCAATTTGCCCCCCCACACACACACACCTACCGCAAAACCAACCCACATTAGCACAAATTTTGTGGAGACGACTGAGAAAAGAGGCCCCCCCAAATGTTCCCGTGCCACTGGGATGGGAAAAGTCAGACAGATTTTAGGGAAAGTAGAGAATGACACCCCATGTGCCACAGAGGAAATCTCACAGAAACTCTCAAATGAAGCTACCTAATGCTGTTGTGTAATATAATGTAGGTCACGTGTTGTTCTAATGTTAACTTCTCATTGCAGGTGTGGGAGGGGTGGCCAGTGATGAAAGGCTACTGCGGACGGCACCTTGGGGCCCGGAGCCAGTGAGGGGAGCTGCAGAGAGGGAGGAGAACTTGGGTTTCCCAAAAGGTACACCTCACTCTCCCTTTCAGCCGGAGGCCAAGTGGGATCCATCTTACGAAGATGTGCTTGCTTGCCACTGCCTTGGGCTTGTAGCTGGGTGCTGCTCGGTTCTGTTCTGTGGAGTTCCCCCACTGGCTAAAACCAGTGCCTGGTTCTCTTGGGCTAAGCTGTAAGAGTGTCCCTTGCTTCAGTTTGGTTTGGGTGGAATAGATGTGATTCTATGGTGTAAAGTTGGTCCTCATGGGGAATAACAACAACAACAACAACAACATTCAATTTATATACACCCTGTGTGTATGTACCCCAAGAACCAACATGTAAAACTTTCTCATCATCAAACTTTCAACCCCTCTCTCACAAGCCCTGGGTGGAAGACCTCTCCTTGCCTACAGACAGCCCCCCAACCTTAAACGACTTCTCACTAACAACCATGAATCGGCCAGCAGAGTCACCAGCACAGGTACCAGGCCCTGCAACAGACCCAGATGCCAACTCTGCCCCTATATCTACCCAGGGAATACAATTACAGGACCCAATGGCATCAACTACACTGTCTCTGGCTCTTACAGCTGCTCATCCTCCAATCTGATATATGCTACCATGTGCCAACAATGCCCCTCTGCTCTGTACATACGACAAACCAGACAACCTCTGTACAAAAAAATAAATGGACACAAGTCTGACATAAAAAATGGCAATATCCAGAAACCAGTAGGAGAACAATCTACCAGGACATTCCATCAAGGACTCAAAGGTCACCATAGAAACATTTCAAAAACTAAATCCAAGCTGCTGAATTGGAATTCATATGTAAATTTGACTCAGTCAGACTTGGATTGAATAGAGACTCTGGATGGTTCTCTCATTACCCGAAGTAACTGCCTTCAGGCATTCCATTCAGATTCTGCCATGGAGGGAAGCGGTCACGCCCAGCCTGGATTGCACACTCCACCTCTCTCATGACTTTTGCAATTGATTTACATTTACATGCCCCTGTCAGGATGTCTCCTGTCATACTCCGTGAGGCCTGTTTGATTCTGTGTGGCTCTGATGTTAGAAGCTGTTCTCTACCTGAAATGTGAGAGCCTGTAATCTCTTTCTCGCCCTGTGGTCTCTCTTTCGCCTGAGAAGCTGGGCCTCATGGCCTTGGAGTTTCTCACACATCATCTCTGCTATGTCCTGCTGCTCATTTATTAATCTCAGCTAACTGTTTCCTGGAGGGTGGAAACTCTGGGGCTGGGTTTAGAATCCTATATACATTGTGCTTGTAGAGAAACGCCATTCCTGGCAAGGATTGTAATAGGGAATGAATTAGTAGCTTATCAAATAAAATGCTTTAACTCCTGCAGTTCCTGGACTCATGCAGTGAAGTCTTTACTTGGCAGAACCTCACAGGCCCTCACTCCCTGCACCCTCTCCCCCCTCCCCTCCCCACCTATATATCTCTGGCCAGTTTCTTCATACCCTCCATGCATCTGACAAAGAGAACTGTGATTCTCAAAAGCTTATGCTACAATAAAGTTGGTTAGTCTTAAAGATGCTACTGAGCTTTTTACTATTTTGCAACTACAGACTAACATGACTGACTCCTCCGGATCTATTTCTCATCATTGAGAACAATGATGGGCAGTGGCAGGTCAGCCTGCTCAGAGGGGTACATGAGTAGTGGGGGAGCTTCAGTTTGGTTCTGTTGGACTTTCTGTGTCTGGAGTTTGTATTTCGTAGTATGCTTTTGGCCAGAGCAGCCTTGCTCCAAGTGTTTCTGCCGTGGGAGTCAGCCTGAACTGTTTTCTCCACATGAGGAACAAATGGAGTGGCTGGGGCACACCTTGTTCAGGGGCCCGCAGTATTGGATCCTGGTGTCCAATATTCCTGAACCTTGGGAGGTCTTTAGAGGACAGTTGGGAGTATGAAAATATGGTGGATTTTGATTGCAAAATGCCACCCCCATCCACTTGGATAGCCCTGAGATAGTTTTCCCTATAGGGAATAATGGAGAGTGGCTGGGGACACCTTCTTTGGGGGCCCATAAATTTGGTCCCCGGGATCTAATCTTTATGAAACTTGGGGGATCTTTAGATGACCATTAGGAATAGGTTTCCTACGAGCTTGGACAAAAAATTACCTCCCCCCGCCCCACCACAGGATAGCCCCAAACTGAGTTTACCACAGGAAACAATGGCCGAATTTTACCCAGTTTGCTCTGTCTGGTGTAGTGGTTAAGAGCGCGGGACTCTAATCTGGAGAACCAGGTTTGATTCCCCACTCCTCCACTTGAAGCCGGCTGGGAGACCTTGGGTCAGTCACAGCTTCTAGCTCTCTCAGCCCAACCCACCTCACAGGGTGTTTTGTTGTGGGGATAATAATAACACACTTTGTAAACTTCTCTGAGTGGGTGTTAAGTCATCCCGAAGGGCGGTATATAAATCGAATGTTGTTGTTGTTATTACTGAACTGAACTGGACTGTGTTCTGCAGGCTTGGATATGAAACAGCTCCATTTCTGTTGATTAACTCCGCTTAGCTTGGTTAATATGCTGTATATAGCTCCTGACAGCTTTCGTTCCAGTATTGTGGCCTCAAGATCAGAAATAGATATTAAGGAAAAGATTAGATGTGGCAGATCAGAGCAGGCTCAGCAAGAATTCACTACAGAACTAGGGTGTTATATTGGCTAGGGGGCCCCATTAGGACCAGATCTCCACGAAGCCAGTCACTCTAGCCTGCCTCACAAGGTTGTTGTAAGAACAAAGACGGGGGAGAACAATGTACGTTGATCTTTGGATGGGTGAGATAAAAATATGGACATATTTCTCCTGACCCCCTGCCCACCTACATGCAATATGAAACACCACCTCTGTTCTGGTTCAGATGCACTGAGCTGCTGCCTATCAAAAGCTCATGCCTTTAAGACGAACTCACAGGAACAAATGAAGATGCAGAATTCTTGGTGGTGGGGGGGTTTTCCCCCCTCCAGGAGAAAAAAGAGTTGCTCACCTGGAATCCTAAAATGTCTGTCCCATTCCAGAGGAAGACAGCAGGGGGCAGCAGACTCCAGTCCAAAAGGAACCGTTCCTTGATTGCCCAATTCCTTTCGGACACCCGCTATCGGCCTTCCCTCCCACCCAGCATGGCCTGCCCCTACCTTACCGAACCGCAGCAAGCAGGACCGAGAGTTATTGAGGCTCGTTTGCAACTTCAAAGCACCGCAGGCTGTGAAAACTGGAGGGAGAGAGAGAGAGAGAGAGAGACAGAAATTAAGTCAACCGGACGAACATGTGAGTGTTGGATTTGTGAGGAAGGGTGTGGGAGGCACAGGCAGGCACTGATTTGGCACAGATAAGAGACAGCCAAAGGATTCGCAGCTGGCATTAAATCTCTGCCCATAACTAAATTTGGACGCTCCTATGTGTTCCTGCATGATCAAATGATCCGGTTTTGGTCACTCTGGGATGGATCTGCAGAGCCGTGTTTTTATGGGTGTGCAACATAGTCTAAAGAAAACGGACATTGCAAGCCGCTGCGTTGGTCCATGGAGGTGAATTGGGGGCTTCAGACAGCACTGGACCAAGCTGAACAAAGTGGCCCTTGTGGCACTGGGGGAGCTACTTGGTTCCGCTTTCTTCTGGCCACAGGTGATATCCATGGCAGTAGCCCACCTGGAACTGTCCCGGTACAGTTCAGAACCACTCTGCCCCTGTTGGGTCCCAGAGATTTTTCCGCTGGCCCTAACAGAAGGCATTGCCCTACTGTTGATTATGGTACCTGGAGATATCTGTCCATCCCGGTTCTTAGTGAAGGTTCTTGCCCTGTGAAGCAGAAGAAGCTGGTAACTGCAAGCAGCGTGCCTTCCTTTTGTTCATCTGCTGGGGGAGTCTGTCATGATTGTAGCAGGAAAAGGCAGGCGTTAGGCTATCAAGACTCAGGGCTTCTTGGAAATGGCTGGGAATTTCTTTCCCAGGAACTTTGTGTCCTTCAAATCAAAATAACTGTGTGTGGAAATGACTCAGAGCCACAACGAACAAAGCCCAGCAGCTGTGAGGAGCAACAGAAACGAAACCAAGAGTTGTGGTAAAGGCTGCAACTTTTTGTGTTGGCCTCACTATTCTCCCTTGCTCTGTGGCTCCAGTGTTATGTGTAGCTGTCAGAGATGCAGAACTCACATTCTTTCTTGCTACTATTTCCAACCATGTAGGGTTGGCTCGGTGATACAGCATCTACTCTGCCTGCCGAAGGTCCCACGTTCAATCTCAAGCTTCTCTAGATAAGGGGTCAAGCAATAGGTGATGTGAATTGGCTTACCATGTGCCCACTTACGGTGTGCAATCTCCCAAGAATTCTCCTCTTTGCCTGCTGCCACTCTTAGTGGTGGCAAGAGAAAACTAAAGGGTGCAAAAAGGCTCTGGCCTCTAGGCCAGTACATCTAGCTCTAGGAATCATTGCAATTCTATGGTAAAACTCTATAGTTTTACTACAAAGTTTCCAGTGATTCCTAGAGCTACCCATTGCCACTGGAAGTTACACAGTGACATTGGTGATGTTACCAATGTCATGCACACCCCAAATACCCACCTCATCCAGCCCGCTGTTGGTTGCCAGGCTCGTCTTCGCAATCCTAGATGTGAATGACTTCTGGCTGAGGCCCTGGAGAGCGGCTCCCAGTCGGACAGAACAAAACGCTGACCTTGATAGACCAAGAGCCCAAGAGCTTTGTACATAATCGCAGGTATCAGGTGTTGACTCCCATCAAACCAGGTTTGATTCCCAATCCCCACCTCTCCCCTTGAAGCCAGCTGGGTGACCTTGAAGGCCCAGTTCTATAGTGAATCAATATGCAGGCCTGCATCCACACTGCAAATCTACAGCCATTGCTGCACAAATTAAGCATTTGGTACTGAGCGCATATTTTAGCATTCTGAAAATTTAAACTTTCATTTCTAAAAACCCAAGTTTCTTGCCTTTGGGGCTTCAGGTACATGATTAAAATAAATTGACAAAGGCAGGTGAAGTCTCATTTCTCAGAGTGGAAGCAATCATTGTGGGAGTCAATAGCATGCCTTTATTTTATTTTTATTTAAAATATTTGTATGCAGCCTTTCTATCCAGCTTCGGGTCCCCAAAGCATGTGATTCCTTGCTGGTCCCAGTAATTAGCTGAACCATAATAAATCTTGCAAAATAAACAACATATACTTCACTTGCACAAGTTGCCCCATTTAATTTAATTAATTTGAATTAACAAAATTTGTAGCCTGTTTTTCTGTCCTCATAAGGACCACTAAGGCTGCTAACCAACATGCATAATAAATTATTCCCATCCGCAGTAGTGGATGGGTAGGAGGTATTCAAGAAGAACAGGAAGTGTCGTAGAGGAGGTGGGGTGGCTCTGGATGCGAGGAAAGGGCTTGATGGTCAGGAAACACAAGGAGGAGGGGGACAGCCCAGTGGAAAGTGTCTGGGTGAAGATAAGGGAGGGAAGAAGGACGAGCAGTACTGTGGTTGGGGTCTGTTACAGACCACCCGACCAAGGAGATGAGGTGGATTCTGCCCTCCGTGAGCAGCTTAATAGAGTAGCCAAGAAACATGATCTTGTAGTTACGGGAGTCTTCAACTTGCCTGATGTGTGCTGGGAGACCAACTCTGCTATGTGTCCAGGGTCATGCAACTTCTTTTTTTTAAATTAATTTTCATATTCTTAAACAAACAAAACAGTTTTTTAACAATGAGTACAACAAGTATAACAGATTACTTTTCTTGTGATAATACATCGTTGGTGATCAATTCCTTTTATATTGAGTTAGTGATTCAACAATATAACTATAATTTGTAAATTGATACACCAACTATACATTTATCTATATAATATAATATAAATTCTATGCTTGTGTATATACCTGAAAAAGGAAAAGAATAGAAAAAATTATCTCTGCCCCCCTCCCACCCTCCTCCCCTCTTTCCCCCTTACAAAAACTATTAAACTCAAATTAAATGTAAAACTATACGTGATTCATAAACAAAATGCTAAGTACAATAATATGATAGCTGTACAGCCCCTCCCCTCCCCCTTTCCAACTTACAAAAACTATTAAACCCAAATTAAATGTTATCTATTAGTGATTTATAAACAAAATGATGTACAATAATATGATGGCTGCACAGCCCCTAAAAGACCCTGTAGGAAGTGGTCTCCTAAGGGTCTTTGTACAAATGTACGAAGTCTAGGGACTGTCATTGGTGGGAGCAAAGAGAAAAACTGGCTCCCCCACCCCCAAAACCTCAGTACAGCAGTATTAGCTTTGTTTAATTTATGATCTCTGAATTCTGATCAATCCCCCTCCCTCTTATTTTTACTTTTAAGTAAAGACAGGAAAAAAAGACTGAATTTCTTGACTTCTGAAATGTTTTCCATTGTTGTTATTCAGTTATTTCAAACTGGGATTTTGCTTCCTTTGTGATGAGTGGGTGGTTGAATTAGTTTTCTCTTTTGTGAAGACTTCAATGAATCTGTAGGAGAAATGCCCAGATTCTGCAGTAAGGCATGTCCTGATTCATAAAGATGTTTGTCCTTAAATTGGACATGAAGTTTGGGGTAGTTGATCAATTTATATTCAGTTTTTGCATCGCGTAGTGCTTCAGTAGTTGGTTTGAGGACTCTTCTCCTGTTTAATATTTCCTTTAGAAGATCTGTAAAGATTTGAAACTGGGATCCATTATACTGGAGTGTTTTTTGTTCCCTCGCAATTTCCAGAATTCTTTTTCTTGCTTCCCAATCTGGGAAGGTAGCAATGATATCCCTTGGAGATTTCCTGTTTGTTTTTAGAGGACTGACCCGATAAGCTTTGGAAATTGCTGGAATGATATTTTTACCTGAATGCAAAAGGCTAGCAAGCCAGTTGCCTAGGAATAGAGATAAATCTTGATTTGCTGTTAATTCCTCATTCACCCCCCTAAATTTAAAATTCTGCTGCCGTGTTATTATTTCCAGATTTATAACTCTTTCGTGCATCTCCTCTTTCTCCTTTTGCAGAGTGCAAATTTCGTTTTGCAAGGAGTTCGAGATGTCTAACGCACAGTCAGTTTTTTGTATAACGCCATTCGTTTTAGCTTGGAGATCTGCAATTTGGTCAAAAAGCGGCTTTATAAGATTTGCCATTTTGTTTAGGATACTAAATTCCATGTTTGCCAACAAGGCAGCAAGTTCTAAGTCAGGAGGGATATTCAGTGAAGTTCCTACCACGTTCCCCGTCGGTGCCATCCTGCTTGTGCTGCTTGTAATTGCTGGCTCTGGTGTCGAGTCTTGAGATGCAGGAAAGTAGTCCTGCAGACATTTTGCAACTGTGCCGTTTCGCTTCTTAGTATTAGCGCTGGGTTTCCCCATGTCTGGGAGCAATTTTTAGTTTAATAAGATGGGGGATTTGAGGATTTTGGAATGAGGTGGGACAGAGCTCAGCTCTCAGGTGTCCATCTTCTCTGAAGCTGGTGTCACGCCCCCCCCCCCCGGGTCACAGAACTTCTTGACCTGCCTGGTTGACGACTTCCTTTTTCTAATGGTGAAGGAAGCGATGGGGGACTTGGCCATACTGGACTTGATATTAACTAACAAGAAAGAGTTGGTTGCCGGGGTAGAAGTGGTGGGAACCTTAGGGAGAAGTGATCACGTCCTCCTAGAATTCCTTCTTCTGCGGGGTATCAAGGGAGCTTGTAGCCAAACTCGCAGGTTAGATTTTAGTAGGGCAAACTTAATAAACTTAGACATATGAATAGAGCTATTCTACAGAGAAGAATGCTGCAAGGGAAAGTGGCGAGTGAAGGGTGGGCTCTCCTAAAATAAGAGCTTTGCGGTCTCAAGCTATCACCATTCCAGCAGGGCGGGGATGCAGTAGAGGATCAAAAAAACAATGTGGATGAACAAGGAGCTCTGTGATGAGCCAAGGAGGAAAATGGGGATGTTTAAGAAATGGAGGGAAGAAGAGTATCTAGGAGTAGCTAGGCACTGTAGGGCAGCTGTCAGAGAGAAAAAAAGCTCAGAATGAGCTGAGACTAGCCAATGGGGCTCACCACAACAAAAAGATGTTCTTCAGATACCTGAGGAGCAAACGGAAGGTGAAGGGGGCTGGATCCAGCCCCATTGCTGGATGAAAATGGAGAAATTCTGACAGAAGACAGAGAGAAGTCAAAAAGGCTCACTGCCTACTTTGCCTCAGTTTTCTCCCTGAAGGAGAGAATGGGCCCAGCTAGAGATGGTAGTAGGCAAAGCATGACTCCAGGGCTGCTGGTTGACATGGGCAGAGAAGTTGTGGAGAAGCACCCTGCTGCACTGGATGGTCAGATGGGGTGCACCTGAGGCTGCAGCTTTCAAAAGAGCTTGCAGACCCTTTGTCGGTCATCTTCCACCTGTCTTGGAGGACAGGTGATGTGTTGGAAGACTGGAGGAGGGCAAAGGTCATCCCGATCTTCAAGAAAGGGAAAAAGGAGGATCCTGGGAACTACTAGTCAGCCTGCCCTCTGCCCCAGGGAAGATACTGGGACAGGTATTAAAGGTGTCAGTCTGCAAGCATCTGATGGACAGCACGGTGATACGGGGAAGTCAGCAGGGATTTGCCCCCAACAGGTCCTGCCAGACCACCCTCGTCTGCTTCTATGATCGAGTGACAGGCTTACTGGATTGTGGGAATATTCCCAAAGTAGTTTATCTGGATTTCAGTATAAAGTTTTTGACAAGGTTCCTCATGACATTCTGATGGATAAACTGGTGGACTGTGGGCTGGACTCTAGGATGGTTAGATGGATAGGGAACTGGCTGGATAAATGCACCCAAAGAGTAGTTGTCAATGGCATCACGTCTGACTGGAGGGAGGTGTCCAGTGGAGTGCCACGGGGCTCAGTTCTGGGCCCAGTGCTTTTCAATATTTTTATAAATGATCTGGATGAGGGTATAAAGGCATTACTTCATTAAATTTGCAGATGACACCAAACTGGGAGGCGTAGCAAATACCTTTGAAGACAGGGATAGAATTCAACGAGGTCTGAACACACTGAGAAAGTGGGCAGATATGAATACCATGTTATTTAACATGGATAATTGCCAGATTCTCCACCTGGGTAGCAAAATGCAAAGCATTCATACTGGAAGAGTGATACACTTCTGGGTAGCAGTGTGTGTGAACAAGGTCTTGGGATATGGGTAGATAGGAAACTAAATATGAACATTCAGTGTGATTCAGCAGTAAAAAAGGCGGACACAATCTTGGGATTCTGGAGACCCAAGCCCTATGAGGAAAGACTGAGGGACCTAGGAATGTTCATTTTGGAGAAGAGGTTGAGGGGAGACATGATTGCTCTTTTTAAGTATATAAAAGGAGGGAAGGGAGGAGAGAAGGGAGCTATTCCTGTTGGCAACAGAGGATAGGATTCAAAACAACTACAGGTGGGAAAGTACAGGCTGGATGTTAGGAAAAATTACTTCAATTTAAGAGTAGTTTGGTAGTGGAATTGGCTGCCTAGGGGTATGGTGGGTTCCCCCTCATTGGCAGTCTTCAAGGAGTGGCTGGACAAATACTTGTCGGGGGTGCTTTAGGCTGCTCCTGCATTGGGCAGGGGGTTGGCTAGATGGTCTGTAAGGCCCCTTCCAAGTCGATGATTCGATGATTCTAAATTTTAAAACGACCGAAACCACATTTTAAAATGACTAAAACAGTTAAAACCAGAGCTAAAAACATACAAAGACATAAAAACAATGATTAAAACAATTAAAACTATTAAAGCCGTTCACGCTTTCATGATGCAAAATGGGGGGGGGCAGTAGTTGGAGCACGGAGTCCCTTAGTTGATATGTCTCCCAGTCTCTTGATGCCTCATCTGTTTACAGGTTTGCCCAACTCCTCCTGCGCGGCGCTTTCCTCTTTGGAATGGTCATTTCCAGTCCTGTCCCAAAGAAGCTTTTTGGAGAGATCCGGTCCCCCAATTACCCCAAGCCGTATCCAAACAACAACATCAGCACGTGGAACATTGACGTGCCAAAGGGCTTCAAAGTGAAGCTGAAGTTCTGGCAGTTCGATTTGGAGCCGTCTGAGGCTTGTTTGTATGACTATGTCAAGGTGTGTATTCGATTTATATATAACATTCGATTTATATACCGCCCTTCAGGACAACTTAATGCCCACTCAGAGCGGTTTACAAAGTGTTATTATTACCCCACAACAATCACCCTGTGAGGTGGGTGGGGCTAAGAGAGCTCAAGAGAACTGTGACTCGCCCAAGGTCACCCAGCTGGCTTTGTGGAGGAGTGGGGAATCAAACCCGGCTCTCCAGGTTAGAGTCCCGTGCTCTTAACCACTACACCAAACTGGCTCTCTGTATGAACAGAGATGGGGCGCAGCATGGCTCGGGAGGGGGTTACTTGGAGACTTCTATTCCTTGGGCCAAAGGAAAGGGCGTCTCTGCCTTTTGCTGGCATTATATGGCCCTTGGCATGCATTCCAGGACTCTGTTTATTTATTTATTTATTTACAAAATGTGTATGCTGCCTTTATGCCAAACGGGGACCATTACCCTCTTGCTTATCTGTATTACCCTCTACCTTATGCATTTCCCTCTTCCTTATCTGCCCTGCCTTCTCCACCTCCCCAATCTACTGTAGGCATAGCCAAGACCTCCCCAAGGGTTGCTTCTACTCCTGGTGTTTGGTCCAGCGCTGATGCGGGTGGAGACCGAGTTATTTTCCTGTTTCCATGCTGTCATCTTTTGGCTATTCCCCAGCTTTGAGTCAATCTTTCCAAAACTTGCTGTCCTATGATCTTTTGGGATGTAGCACAGCAAGTCCAGGGTGGCTGCCGTGTAGATGGGAAAGTCTGGATCTTTCCTGGTCTTGCTCACATTAGCACCATTTCCTGTCCCCAGTCCCATGGCAGCTATTTCCTTCCTTCACATCACTGGAGGGCTGTTTTGGGTATATAAAGAAATGGCAATCAATACATTGATTTATATATTGTGAAATATCAATTACTAATTAACCCCCTGCCCCAAGTTCTCTGCAGCCTGGGATGGGGGTGGCCTCTGTGAAGGCAGGGGAAATGCGAGGCAAACCAGCAGGCAGATGTTCTGTCTGAATGCCTCTGCATTTGTGTTAGCAGCAAGAGACCAATTGCCGCATAGAAGCAACCCAAGTAGGATTTGCAGCTTTTTCACCTTTGAATAGCAGGCCACCTCCATTTCCAAAATAATTGCCCGTGCAGCATTCCTCTCCACCCAACCCCACTCCCGATGGAGTTGGTTGAGGAGCGTCAGGCCAAAGTCCCACTGGGTCTCTGGACAGGGTTGTGTGATCTGTTGGTGTGAAATTCCGGCTTCTCAAGCTTCCTCCTCCTCTTCTCCTAACCCCCCAATTGGCCCCCACCAGATCACAGCAGATAAGAGAGACTTGGGCCGGTTCTGTGGCCAGGTGGGCTCAGCCGCTGGCAACCATCCTGGAAGCAGAGAGTTTGTGTCCTCAGGGAACCGGATGCAGCTGTCTTTCCACTCGGACTTCTCCAATGAAGAAAATGGCCAGCTTGTCTTCTACAAGGGCTTCCTGGCCTATTATCAAGCTGTTGGTAAGTATCCAACCTCCAGACCCGGAGGAAGAACGACTCCTTGCTAATTCAATAATACAAGCTGATTAGTGAAGGTCTAACTGGGGAGTTCTGCAGGAGACCTGAGTGGTGCTGCCCTGTGCAAGCAGAATCCTTCAGTCACGAATGCTGACTCTTGGGTCACCTGCTCAGGTCCAACTACCTGGGAAATCAGGTGCGGAGGAATTGCCTTTTTCACCATCCAGCTACTAACGGGGAGAAAAGCAGCCAATCTGGGTGCTTTGAAGCAGGTGGAAGGTTGACCCTCTGGGCTGACCCTCTAGAATCATTTGCTGTCCAGGAGTACCAGGATTCTGGGCGGTGAGGCTGGCTGATCTGTTGCAATTGCGTGCAGGGGCCCCCACCCCTGCCCTGCCCCTGACTGGCATCCTAGAAGGCACTGAGAGAACTGACCAGCTTTGTTCCCTGTTGAGTGGAGGCATCCTTTCAGGAACTGACAAGATTTGGGTGAAGATCAATGATCAGTTACCAAAAGAAGGGGCTGGAACCAGCTGGGAATGCAGAGTTTATCTGAGCAAAGAATCTCCATTCTAAGGACTCAACTGCCCTTTGCAGTTTCTTCCATCTTTATTTTAAAGGAATTTTTTTTTCTTTTGCTAATTTATCTGCTAGGATTGCTTTAACAGGAGGAGGGCAAGGAGAGAGAGGGAATCTTCAGCTCTCTACTCCTGTTCCAAGAATATGTTGTACTCAAGCCGCAAACATCCATGGAAGGGACACGAAACAGCCCCCTCGTGAGCGGAAATTGGGAGACAGTTGCAGAGCTGCCAAGCAACCGGTGTAGCACCGTGCAGGCCTACAGATTCTGTGGAATCTGCAGGCCTGCATCTGGTGGAACACAGAACCAGGAAACGTTGTCACCATGCCTTGCTTGCAGAGGTCCCGCTAGGCGCTCTGGAGGAGCTGTAGTCCTGCACGGTGCTGAAATGGAGGCCCTGGCAGCTCCGCTACCGCCTCTGACATGAACACTTGTCAGGCCATCAAGATCAGTGTTGCCTGCTCAGAAAGGCAGTGGCTGTCAGGTAGGGTTGAGAGTTCCTCCACTGGGGGGGGGGGGGTCACCCACTCTCACCTTCCACCTCCCACTTACCTGGCCAGCAGGGGGAAAGGCAGGGGAACGCGCCTCCTGGGGCACGCTCCTGGGCGGTGCGGTGTACTCCTGCACACTGCAGTAGGCTGATTTCAGCCTGCTGTGGAGCACAGGAGCACTCCAGAGCCCGTCGCGCTGCCCCAGCAGCACTCGCACGCACCAGAGTGGCCCAGTTCAGCTTGCTGCGCTTTCACATCTCCTACTGCCTGGTGCTTTTAACTGGAGAGCTCAGAGCCAAAACAGACAAGATGCCGCTGCCAGCGCGCTCAGCACCCAAATGCATTTAGGGGAGCAAGGGGAGTGCACTGGCAGCAGTGAGAGGAAGCGCATTCCCCTTGCTCCCTCGCACTCCAGAGCAAAGCGCACTGGCGGTGGTAAGAAGGACAGGGAGCCAGCAGCTCCCTCTCCCTCTCGCTGCTGCCAGTGTGCTTGGCTCCCAAGTGCATTTAGGGGAGCAAGGGGAGCGCGCTTCATGCTGCTGCTGCCGGTGTGCTCCACTTGCACTCGGGAGCTGAGAATGCTGGCAGTGGCGAGAGGGAGCCGAGAAGACTAGATGAGATGCCTAGAGAAAGAACCTCTGCCAGGGAGAGGGAAGAGTCTCCCTCTTCTCCCTGACAGAGGTTCTTTCTCACTACATTTCCAATGGAAACCTGAGGGAAGCTGATGAGTGTCCTCCATGCATCAGGAGTCTCGTCTGTTTTGGCTCTTAGAGACTGAACCTGGGACATTCTGCATGCAAAGCAGACGCTCGACCAATGAGACATAGCCTGAAGAATGATACCTTCCCTTCCTCCTTCCAGAGCACTCAGTGCACAGAGTTTGGATATTCTCTGTGCCTCACCCCTGAGCTGCTACTGGCCCAAAGTCTCATAAACTCAGCCTCCCCCACATGCTTTTGTTCTGGCCAGTTCTTTAATTGTGGTTTGCTAAACAATGTTTATTATCCTACTATATAAAAGGCTAAGCATTTTCAAGACAACTCACTTCCTACTCTGGTGCACCACCAGAGGGCACTGCTGTGGAGAGAAGCCCAGATGAGGCAGCCAGAACTCCACAAAGCGCGCCATGGTGGGAAAGCCGATGCCCGCCTTCAGCCAGCTGGGATCAGGAGCAGAACAGGTGGCAATATCCACCCTCTGCCTTCACACAGCTGGGATCAGTAGGGGAGAAGGTGGCAGTGCCCACCCTTCACCTTCATCCAGCTGGGAGCAGGAGCAGAGCAGGTGGCAATGCCCTTCCCCCGCCTTCATCCAACTGGGATCAGGAGTGGAGCAGGTGGCAAGGCTCACCCCTCACCTTCACCCAGCTGGGATCAGGAGCGGAGCAGGTGGCAGTGCCCGATCCCCACCTTCACCCAGCTGGGATCAGGAGCAAAGCAGGTGGCACTGCCCATCCCCTGCTAGGGGGATGGCTAGGAGCAGGTGGCAATGCCCGACCCCCACCTTCACCCAGCTAGGATCAGGAGTGGCGCAGGTGGCAATGCTCGCCCCCCTTCACCCGGCCAGGATCAGGAGCGGAGCATGAGGCAATGCCTGTCCCCCTTCACCCAGCCTGGATTAGGCACAGAGCAAGTAACAATGCCCCCCCCCCCCGTTCAACTTGCCAGAATCAGGAGTGGAGCAGGCAGTAATGCCCCCCCCCACTTCACCCAGCCGAAATCAGGCACAGAGCAGGTGGCAATGCCTGCCCCCCCTTCACTAGGCTGGGATCAGGTGCAGAGGAGGTGGCCATGCCCACCCCCCCTGCTTTCATCTAGCCGGGATCAGTGATGGAGGAGGAGGGAATGCCCGCCTGCCTGCCATTCCCTTTCTAGAGCCTGTTGTATTTTTCCCCACAATGGGCTTTGTTGCTAGTTTTTTTCTGGTAATATAAATCTACAAGCAGTTTATTTCCAAGTTAATAAAGATAACTCAGATTTAATACTCTGCAAGCCTTGGATCTCTGAAGCTGTTCAGATACAGTCAAATCCCCTCCCCCAATAAATCCCCCCCCCCAACTCTTAATTAGTTCTTCTGCTTTAGCCAGAGATGTCTCAATTAGCATTTCCAAATCAAGTAGAGTACTTTTTTTAGTTTTAAAGCTTGGCTATATGGAATATTTTCATGCTTTTGCTTTTAAAATACAACAGGGAATAAGATTTAATGCAAAATATACAAAACCTTTATGTTAGTCACAAACGGAGGCCATTTCTATGTCTATATCAAATCTACGTTGAGAGAAACTGCAGATTTTGTAACTGCCTTTCTCAAATTTCTGATAGTTAAAGCATCCTTTTTGGGGAAGAAAACTTCACATGTATAGTTATGAAGGTTTACTTTTAGAGTAGGTCAGGAACATGAATTACAAGCCCTTAGAAGAGTTCCCCTCTTGTGATTCAGTTTGAGTTACAGTTCTGAGTTTATCTCCAGATCAGAAGATCTTCTCTAGGGGTGGACATTTCTGCTATAACTCTTTATCAGGAAAGATTTACGGTGCCATCCAAAGGTGGACCTGTAAATCATATGAAAATTAGCTCTAGCAGAAGCTGATAGGAAGGAGGCATCAGGCAGAGATGCAGTGAGCTGCCCAGGTGTCACACAAGCCTTATTCACTTTGCAAAAATTCGTGTTCACTGTACACTGGCAGTGCATGATTTTGTAGCCCATGGCTTATAAAATACAATATATAGCACATGTAGGTTGCCAGCCTCCAAGTATGGAGTTCTCCCCAAATGACAACTGGTCTCCAGTCTGCAGAGATTGGTTCCCTTTGGGGGAAAAGGTAGCTGCAGGTGGCAGGCTCTATGGTATTGCATTCCTGCTGAAGTCCCTCCCCTTCTCAGGTCCCAGGCATCTGCCAATCACCAGGAATCTCCCAAGACTGAGTTGGCAAACTTAATACATGGCATATGTTTTAAATATGCAAAACCTATCAATGGAAGCAACGGCTGGGGACTCTGTAGATCGTAGTTCTCCACTCCTTGGATTCAAATTCTAGACGGGTAGCCATTAAGTAGCAAAACGGAACAGGACTCCGGCGGCACCTTAAAGTCTAACAGTCACAGTCCTTTGCATCTGAATAAGTCATCGCTGACTCAGGGTCTTTATAAACTATCCATTTCTGCACGGGTTTTAACATGCCACCTGCAGCCACCCGTCTGCTGAAGGGAACTGCTTCTTTTTTAAAAAAAGGAAAAGCTCAGAATGATGCCGCTGGGGGAGGAAAGGCTCCTGCCCCCTCCAAATGCCATTTTCTCGCATGAAAACTGCTTGTGAGGGGAGTTTTCACTGATTTTGCAGCTCTACGTGGAGAATCTGCACAGGTTCTCCATGTGGATCACCAAAGTTGGCAAAATAACTCCCCATGCTGTTTTCACACAGGAAAATGGCTTGAGGGGAGGCAGGAGCACTCCCTCCTGTTCAGCAGATGCGTGGCTGCAGGGAGCACATTAAAACCAGCACATGTCCTTGCAGAAATGTATCGTGCTTGAAATCAAGATGCTGTTGGACTCCTTTGCTTAGATTGCCAGAGGCTAGCCGCCCTGGGGTGAGCATCACTTCCTGGATCACGAATGAAAAGGCACGGGTTCCTTCTCTCATGGGCAGAGGCCAGGAAACCCTCCGCAGGCCTCAAATATTGACCAGCCCTTGAAGTTTGGCTCAATTGTATGCTTTGCTTGTCTCTGGATTTGTGAACTTTCTAGATTTGGACGAGTGCGCCCAAGGAAATAGCATCGAAGGAGAGCAGGGACCCCGGTGCCAGCACCTCTGCCACAACTACGTGGGGGGCTATTTCTGCTCTTGCCATCCTGGCTCCCGTCTCCAGAGTGACCAGCACTCCTGTAAAGGTGAGAAAGTGGGGAATTAGGAAGCGCTGAGGCTGAGCTGAGGGGCAGCCGATGGGCAAAAGGAAATTTGCCTTTATTTAATGAGTGATTAAAATGTAAACTTCGCTGCCAGCGGATGCACTGATGGCCACAGACATAGATGGCTTTAAAAGGGGATTAGGCAGATACATGGAGGAGGGGGCTACCAGTGGCTACCGGCCAGGGTGACTAAAAGGAGCCTCCCCGTTCAGAGGCAGCGGTCCTCTGAATCGCGGTGCTAGAAGGCAGTGTCAGGGTAAGGCCTCAGCCTCTGTGCCCTGTTGCTGGCCCTCCAGAGCGACTGGTTGGCCACCATATGAGACTGGAAGCTGGGCTGGATGGACTGCTGGTCTGCCCCTGCAGGGCTCCTCTTCTGCTATGATGCTCTTCTTATAGCTGTCATGGTGTGCTGGCACAGAGAATGAAAGCGGACCCCAGAGGTCACCATCTCATATCTCTATATATTCACTAAGTGGCCTAAAGCAAGCCAATATCTCTCTCTGCTGGTCCTCCATGCGGGGCTCTTTTAAGCATTATTTGTGATAATATAAGTGGAGCTCTTTGAATGCTGATCATATGGCATCATGATTAGTGTTGGGCACAGGTGGTATTCTCTTTTTCCTATCAAAGGAAGAGGAATGCAAAGGGAGCAGACCATACTCAAGGTGAATGGTTGGCTGAGGTGGTGGTGCCGGCAGGAGCGCTTTGGGTTCGGGGACCAGGGGATAAGTTTCCTTAGAGAAGGCCTTCTGGCACATGGTGGGCTTCACCTCTCAAGAGAAGGGAAGAAAATGTTTGGAAAGAACCTGGAGAGCCGTAAGGGGAAGGGGACGATCAACATGGGGATTTCAGTGAAGAAGTGATAACACCGGGGGTCCACCTGGGTAGGACAGATCTAACAAAGGTACAAGGTTACAAGTGTTGCTTCCTGACCATATACCAATGCCCAAAGTATGGGTAATAAGAAGGAAGAGCTTGAGCTCTTGCAAACAGAGGGCTACGATATAGTAGGAATTACGGAGACTTGGTGGGGTGATTCCCATGACTGGAATGTGGTAGTGGATGGGTATGAGTTGTTCAAGAAAAACCGGAAGGGTGGAAGAGGAGGTGGAGTGGCATTGTATGTGAGGAGAGGGCTTGATTGTCAGCAAGTTCTGGAGAATGTGGTTGACAGCCCAGTGGAAAGAATGGGAAACAAGGTGGGAAAAGGGGAGGAAGGACAAAGGGTATTGTTGTTGGAGTCTGCTACAGACCGCCTGACCAGGGAGAGGAAATGGATGCTGCCCTCCTTGAACTGATTGGTAGAGTATCCAGACATCAGAACCTTATAATTATGGGTGACTTCAACTTCCCCAAGGTTTGCTGGGAGACAAGCTCAGCAAAGCGACAAGAATCACACAACTTCCTGACCAGCTTGGCCAATAACTTCCTTTTTCAAAAGGTGGAGGAAGCTACAAGGGGTTCGGCCATACTAGACTTGATATTAACCAACAGGGAATAATTGGTAGATGGGGTGAAGGTGGTGGGGACCGTAGGGGGACGTGACCATGTCCGCCTTGAATTCCAGTTGCTGTGGGGAGCCAAGGAAGTTCATAGCCAGACTCGTAGGTTAGATTTTCGTAGGGCCGATGAACTCAGAGGCTTGATGAGAGTCATTCCATGGGAGAGTGTGCTGGAAGGGAAAGGAGCGAGTGAAGGGTGGGCCCTTCTCAAACACGAGCTTTTGCAAGCTCAAGCCCTCACTATCCCAGCAAGACGGAAACATGGTAAGGGCTCCAAGAAACCGATGTGGATGCACAGAGAGCTCCAGAATAAGCTAAGGGAGAAAAAGGAAATGTTCAGGAAATGGAGAGAAGGACAGACCTCTAAAGAGGAATATGTGAGGGTTACTAGGTACTGCAGATCAGCCATCAGAGAGGCCAAAGCTCAGTACGAGCTGGGTCTGGCCAGGAGGGCTTGCTACAATAAGAAAAACTTCTACAGATATGTGAGAAGCAAACGCAAGGTAAAAGAGGCAATTGGACCGCTGTTGGGAGTAGATGGAGAAACTCTGATGCAGGGCAAAGAAAAAGCAGATAGGCTTAATGACTTTTTTGCCTCTGTTTTCTCCTTGAAGAACTCAAGCCCATCTAGAGATGGTAGTAGACATGACAGGACACCTGGGGGGCTAGTTGCCATTGACAGAGAGGTTGTGGAGAGGAACCTGGCTGCACTGGATGAATACAAATCCCCTGTGCTGGATGGTGTGCACCCAAGAGTGCTCAAAGAACTTTCTAGAGAACTTGCAGAGCCTCTGCCCATCATCTTCAAGGCCTCCTGGAGGACTGGGGATGTGCCACAATATTGGAGAAGAGCTAATGTTATCCCAAACTTTAAGAAAGGGAAGAAGGATGACCCAGGAAACTACAGGCCGGTCAGTCTGACTTCTGTTGCTGGGAAGATATTAGAGCAGATTTTAAAGGGATTGATCTGTAACCATCTGAAGGACCGCTTAGTGATCCAGGGAAATCAACATGGTTTTGTCCCCAACAGATCTTGTCAGACCAACCTGGTTTCCTTCTTTGATTGAGTAACGAGTTTACTGAATCATGGGAGCTCTGTCGACGTGATTTACCTGGATTTCAGTAAAGCTTTTGATAAGGTCCCCCATGACATTCTAATGGGTAAACTGGAAGACTGCGGACTGGACTATAGGACAGTTCGGTGGATAGGGAACTGGTTAGAGGACCGCACTCAAAGAGTGGTGGTCAATGGCGTTTCATCAGATTGGAGGGAGGCATCCCGTGGGGTGCCGCAGGGCTCAGTTTTGGGCCTGGTACTTTCCAATATTTTTATCAATGATCTGGATGAAGGGGTAAATGGGCTACTCATTAAATTTGCTGATGATACCAAACTGGGAGGAGTGGCAAACACCCAAGAAGATAGAGTTAAAATTCAACAAGACCTGAATACTGTGGAGAAGTGGGCGGTTGTGAACAGGATGCAATTCAACATAGATAAGTGCACAGTATTACATTTGAGCCACAAAAATGTGAAGCACAAATACTGGATGGGGGGTACAAAATTGAGAGTGTGCATAAGAGAGCAATGAGAATGATCAGGGGTCTGGTGACTGAGCCCTACGAGGAAAGGCTGAGGGCCTTGGGAATGTTTAGTTTGGAGAAGAGGAGATTGAGGGGGGACATGATTGTTCTCTTGAAATATCTGAAAGGCTGTCATTTGGAGGAGTGCAAGGAGGGATCTGTTCCAGTTGGCAGCAGAGGGTAGGACTCGAAGCAACGGGCTTAAATTACATGCAGAAAGGTACCAGCTGGACATTAGGAAAAACTTTTTCCCGGTCAGAGTAGTTCAAAGGTGGAATCAGCTGCCTAGGGAGATGCTGAGCTCCCCCTCACTGGCAGTTTTCAAGAAGAGGCTGGATGAATATTTGTCAGAGATGCTTTAGGCTGATCCTGCACTGGGCAGGGGGTTGGACTAGATGGTCTGTATGGCCCCTTCCAACTCTGTGATTGTCAGACTAGCACCAGGGAGACCCACATTTGAATCCTTGCTTTCCATGGGTGACTCCGGGCCAGTCACACACTCTCAGCCTAACCTACTTCACAAGGCTGTTGGGAGGATAAAATGGAGGAGGGGAGAATGCTGGGCACAGCCCCAAGTTCCTTGGAAGATGGGTGGAGAAAAATTGCAACAGATCATATACAAATGCAAAGTGTTGTTATTATTTAGCCAAGGGCTGCAGCCAAAAGGGGCCTCCACCTTTAGACACCCCTTTTAGTCACTCTGCTGTATTCCAAACTGGACTGGCTAAAGAGGGCTAAAAGTGGGGATTTGACCTGTTTATGAATGAGACAGGATTTCTGATCTGCTTCAGAAATGGTGAATACAGAACAAGGATTTATTTGTTTAGTTTCTTTAAAACCCTTTTTATCCGACCTTTCTCAGCTTACAGGACTCAGTCAGGAGTGGTAGTTATTATTCCACTTAAATATGTTAAGGGAGTCCAACAGCTGAGTGACAAAAGAAAGGAGGGTCTCTGAAAGCGGACTGCCTACAAGAAAAAAGATCTTCCTCCAACATTCTAACCATGTCCTTCGGCTTCCACTAAACCTTCCTGGGCTTTCTTGCCTTCCAGTGGACTGCAGCAATGAGCTGTTCACGGAGCTCTCTGGATATGTGTCAAGCCCTGGGTACCCCAGGCCCTACCCACCAGGCCTCCAGTGCAACTACAGCATACGAGTGGAAAAGGGGCTGATCATCACACTCAAATTTCTGCCACCCTTTGAAATCGAGGATCATCAGCAAGTCCGCTGCCCTTATGACCTGCTCAAGGTATTGTTTTATTTATTTGATTGATTAATTAAGTTTGTATTCCACTCTCCCCGGAAGTGGGCTCAGAGTGGATCACAACCATATAAAAAATACAATAATAAAATACAATAATAAAACTTGGCAGCATAAATATAAAATCAGCAATTGCAATGCAGTGTATAAGACAGCCCTGCACATATCGCACTACCCATTCAGCCTAAACAGATTTTACTGCAGCTCAATTTATCCCCAGCTGGGAAGGTTCGCTGCCCCGAATCCTCAGTGAGTAAAGAAGGAACCCACGGGTGACCCCCCACATGATCCCTGCTGTCTCTCTTTGCAGTGTCTTATTCCCAGAATGTGAAATTAAAGGGTGCTGCTGAGCCTTTCTTAGGCATGATTTGTGGGCCGTATCCAGAATGTTGTCCTAGGTGCACATTATCATATTTTCCCCATCTGTGTTTTTGAGATGGTATGAAAGTTCTACTTACGGAGTTCAATCTGTGATTGCTCATTTACACATGCCAGCAAGTTAACGTCGCAATTGTTGGGTCATGAGAGTGAAACAGATGTATTTGGATCTCGCAAACACAATTAGGGACACCAAATTGCAAAGTCCTTTTGGCCTTAACAGTTGCTTATATAGGTCCCTATAGTATAACAACAACAACATTTGTTTTATATATTGCCCTTCAGGACAACTTAACACCCACTCAGAGTGGTTTACAAAGTGTGTTATTATTATCCTCATGACAATCACCCTGTGAGGTGGGTGGGGCTGAGAGAGCTCTGAAAGAGCCATGACGGACCCAAGGTCACCCAGCTGGCTTCAAGCGGAGGAGTGGGGAATTAAACCTGGCTCTCCAGATTAGAGTCCTGCTGCTCTTAACCACTACATCATGATTAAAGTTTCCCCAGTGGGGCAAACAGTGTCTCTCTGGCGTTATTTCAAATCAGGAAAACAGCACAGAATAGAGACTTAAACCTCCCTCCACTTTTATCACAGCCCCAATACAAATTAGGCATCACATATATGATTTTTAGAGAACAAAATACAGGGAGTTCTATTTGTGTCACTCCAAGCACCTGTTCTGAGCCCAAAGGAAAAAGATTTCCCTCCTCTTGGTCTCTAAAGGATAACCAGAGAAATTAAGCCGGCAGGCCTAAGAAAAGACCCGTGCTGCATTAGACCAGTGGACCATCTAGTCCAGCATTCCCTTTCACACTGTGGCACACCAACTGCCCTGGAGGGCCAAATGAACAGGGCATAGAGGCCGAGGCCTTCGAGTCCTGATGCAATCTCTAGCAATGGATTTTAGACATTTGCTGCCTCTGGACATAGAGGAATGTTGGTCTGACTTGGTAGGAGGAAAGATACTGAGGTGCACTCCCCAAACCGTTTTTCCCCACCAGGTCCAGGTTGGGAGTGAAGAGATCAGGGAATTCTGTGGCAGAAGGCTCCCAGACAGCATTGAAACTAACAGCTCATCGGTGGACCTCCTTTTCTTCACAGACGAGTCAGGGTTCGGCCGTGGGTGGAAGATCCACTACAGCACAGCAAGTAATGTCTCCCCATCTGGCGTGGTCTGATAAACGACATCCAACCATCTGCCAATCCTTGCCTCATTTTTGCCTTGTCTCCAACAGGGATCCGATGCCCACAGCCTGTGCCAAACGACAAGTTCACCATCATCAAAGACCCACAGTCTGTCTATCAGTTCCAGGACTACTTCATTGTCAGCTGCCAGACAGGTTATAATCTAATGGAGGTGAGGCTTGTTGACCTGGCTTCTGCAGCCCTTTGCCTGTTTCCCCTTCCTTTTTCTTTCCTTCTGGTGAGCTCCCTCAAGTATCATTTTGTCATGGTGCTTCAAGGTATTTTGCTTCCCTAAGCATCCGAGGGCTGCTGGGTCTACTGCTCTGGTGGGAGATCTCCCAGCTGGTAGCCTCAGTTCACTGCTGCCACCTGGCACAGTGGTGGGGCAGTGGAGAAATGGGCACTGTGCCAGGGCTGCAACATCACTTCCAATGCGAACCTGGAAATGACCTCAACATGTTGACGTGAAGCTCTAGGTTTTCCCCAGAACAATGTTTTTACCCTAGATATCACTTCCAGGCTCACATCAGAAGTGACGTTGCGTCATCAGCAGGGTGCCTGTTTGCATGGCTCTTCCCCCTAATGTTCCCTTCTGGTGCCAGCACTGGACGGGCAACCCTAACCCATCCCCTCCTGGGCCCATGCCACAACGTAGCCAAAGGAGGAGCAGGCTGAGGGAGGGATGCCAATCACACACACACCACTCGGGGCTGGGAGTGAACGCAGCCCCCACAGAGCATTGGCACCCAAAACAATCACTTGGGTGCCTTGGTTGGAGGTCTAGCCTGCGTCTCGTCTTTGTCCCTGCCTTCCTAAATGCCTCTTTTCCCCTGAATGCTTTGCTATGACCCTTTGCCTCTCTCCCTAACAGAAATGCAGTAAAACACATGTCAGGGCATGAGAGAGATTTTTGAATAACAGAATCTCTGCCTTGAAGGCGAGGCAGAGTTGCAGTGTGATTCAGGACCTGGTTCGAGGCAGAGGGAGATACAAGGATTGCACAATATATTTGGGTTGGCCAGTTACCAATGAAGAAATAGTGGAAACCAAAAGTAGAGCAAGGCAAGCAAATGGCTTAGTCTTACCAAGGGTTAAGGCTGCTAGATCCCCCCAGGCTCAAATCAGGGAGTGGGGGGATTATGGGGAGGCACATGGGGGCAAGTGAGACCCTTACCAGATCAAAAGTTTTCAAAGAAGATTTGCCAAGGGAAGTTGCCCCGCTCAGCCCTTGTGCCTCTGAAAATCCTTCCTGCGCTTCTAACGGGGGAGGGGGGGGTGAGGTACGAGGAAATCCACAGACTAGAAGGAAGAGCCAAAAAAATTAAATATGCAAGTCACAGAAAAACCGACAAAATGACCCAAACAACTTATATTTACTACACGGACAAAAATAAAAGGGTGTGTGCTGTGAACCACTCTAGGGGAAAGGGCCCTCCTGCCTTCTGCCAAGGTTCACTCCACTCCTGAGTTTATGCACATTGTCGGGTCCCCCAGAGCCCAAACCAGGGGATGTGGGGGTTTGGAGGGCTCGCATGTTGGGAGGACTCACCCTGCATGTGCGCGCAGCCTGCATGTGCTCCAGAGGACTTCCTTGTTGTGCCGAGAACGACGGTCATTCCCTGCACGACAAAGAAGGGAAGGCCCCTGCGCAGGGCCAATGGGGTATTCTGTGCACACCGACCCTCTAAAAGCAAAGGGAAATCCCCCCCTCCCATGCTATTTTGACATGGGGAAAGGCTTGGAGGGGGAGGCAGGAGCTCTTCCTTCCCCTGCAGTGGCTTTCTGAGGACATTTGGGGGGGGGGGTGTCACCTTTATTTTTGAACAGTCATTCCCCACAGTTGTGTAGCTGTAGGGAACCCAAGTTGGGTCTGGGGAAGCTGAGGCCAACTGTTTAAAAACCTGCACATCTAGTTTGACCCATTTCTTCCCTTGGTAGACTAAGGACCGGACTCTGCTTCTCATGTTCAGCAACTACCGTATCTTGTTCTTCGAGAAGTAGGAAGACTTGCCAGTCAGTCTATTATTTTAATCGCACTTTTGAATATTTTCCTGGATTTTGGCTGCTGAAGCTGAGTTAGCTGTTGGGCTAGTGCAGAGTATTCTGTTGCTTATGCAACACTGGAGACTCATATCTGCTCAGAATTAGCCACTGTGGAACTGGGTGTTTATGGAAAAACTGGCCCATCAAATTCTCTTCCCTAAGGGGTTGAATAAACACAGAGTTTTTCAAGCCAAATGGCTTTCTTTTATTTGTTTGAGAACATGTATGATGCAATCTCCTGTAAAAGATTAGTTTTTTTTTAAAAAAATGCCCTAGTTAAGTCTTTTTTTAAAAAATTATATGATTTCTCTTCTCTATGCTTTTCAGTGCAGGTTTCTTCCATGTTCATCAGTATGCATAAAGACAAGTGTCCTGACTGACTCATCACCGCCCAGCCCAAACCCCTAGACCTAGAAAGATGAAATTTGGGGAGAACATTCCTTTCATGATGTAAACACCCACTAAGAAGGAATTTTAATAAATTCACCCCCTAAGGGGGTAAACAGGGGTAAAATGTGTTTTTCCAAAGGGATACAGCTTCCCTGTGTGGCTGGCAGGCTGCTTCCTGCTTGCGCCTCCGCCCACTGCCAGCTCGGCCACTCTTCCCTGATTGGGCCAGCCTTTCAAGGTCATTTACATATGCGGGCTGATTGGGCCTCACAACATATCACACCTCATCCCCCTGCCCAGAGACAGTTGGAACACAGAGGTCATTTGCCTGTGCAGGCTGATTGGTCCTCCCCCCCAACATTCTAAACAGTATGCAGTTGCTGTTGGGAGTCATTGAATGTGCCTGAGGTCAAATGCACCTCCCAGTCTTCTCTTCAGAGTCCACTAGGATTGCCAACTCACACACACACACACACACACACACACACACACACACACACACACACACACACACACAAACCAAAAACTGTTACATACACATATTATAACTGGATTTAAAGTAATTAAATACTGTAGCGAAGCACAGGTATCAAGCTAGTTAGCAATATATGTACATTGTATGTGTAAAGTGCCATCAAGCCACAGCCAAGGCAAGAGGTGAACAGAGGAAGTTTGCCATAGCCTGCCACTGTGTAGCAACACTGGACTGTGGTCTCCCATCTAGGTACTAACCAGGGCCACCCCTGCTTAGCTTCTGAGATCTGATAAGGTCAGGTTAGCCTGGGCCGTCCAGGTCAGAACTAGAGATGGGCACGAATCGATTTACGACCCATTTAAACGCGTGAACCAGGCCGGTTTGTGGTTCATGAACCAGTGGTTTGTGGAAGCTCGTTTCCACGAACTGGTCTATTGGTTCATTTGGGTCGTAAAGGGGCAGTTTAAATGGCCATTTCCCCAGGAACATGGGCATATAAACTTTTCCTGAGGCTTGCAAGCGGTAGGTCCCTTTAAACTATCAGCTGGCAGGCGGCAGGGGGGGATCCCCCCCTGCCATGTGCAAGGCAGGAAAGGGCCCTTTAAACTGTCACTGCCACTGCTAAGCAGCCGGAAAGGGGCATTTAAACCCCACGAACCATGAACTGGTTCGTAAACTTGCCCCAGTTCGTGCCAGCTCGTGGTTCCTGGTTTGTGATAACCGACAAACCATGTACCTCATGGTTTGGGTTTTTTTGTGGTTCGTGCCCATCTCTGGTCAGAACTATTTTGCTTTTACTGAGTCTCAAATGAAAAAGGAAAGTTTAAAAAAGAAATGTGTCTGAACAGATGACAGAGAGAGACCCTTGGCAATATACGAGTGGCTGAAGCAGGGCCTATCGCAGGGGAGCCTGTGAGGGCGATTTGGCCGGGGCCTCACATTCACCATGAGCCTCAAATTTAGACTGTTGACAGTATCTCCTAATGAGGCTATACATGCAGTTGCAGAGATTCACTGATAGGACTAAAAGAAGGTGTTCATTATACAACTTCACAGCTGTGTCCCATGACCAGGCCATGCTGGGAGCCTCAGAAAAATGGAATTAGCCTGGGCCTTTCTTGCCCTCTGAGGGCATTCCTAGATAGGGTTGGCAGATTCCGTGTGGTAGTTAGAGATCTCCTAGGATTACAAATTATCTCCAGGCCACAGAGCTCTGATCCCCTGTAGAAAATGGCTGCTTTGGAGAGTGGACCCTTTGGCATTACTCCAGGGTCCCTCTTCTCCACAAACCTCGCCCTCTCCAAGCTCCAACCCTCAAATCTCTGGAAATTTCCCAAACTGGAGTTGGCAGCCCTGCTTCTAGACAATACTTTCCTGCACGGGCCTGTGCTTATTTTAATGTGCTCCCTTTAGTCACATGGCAGCTGAGAGCAGTAGTCTCTTTTTTAAAAGGATGGCCCAACCAGGCTCCTAGTAGTGCCACAGATTGTCCACGTGGAGCTACAAAATCAGTGAAATACCACGCCCCTCCTGCTCCGGTGGTGCCAAGAGGAGCCCATTTGAGCTCTCTCCTTTTTGAAAGAAGCAGTTCCTCTCGGCTACTGTGTGGCTGCAGGATGCACATACTTGGGCAGACAAGTTTCATCTAGAGGTGTCCGGAGAGGCCCCGAGTTGAAGTAGATCTGGTCAGGGCTTTTTTTCAGCAGGAACGCAGTGGAACCGAGTTCCAGAACCTCTGAAAGTGGTCACATGGCTGGTGGCCCCGCCCCTTGATCTCCAGACAGAGGGGAGTCGAGATTGCCCTCCGCGCTGGTCGGCGGCGCGTAGGGCAATCTCAGCTCCCCTCTGTCTGGAGATCAGGGGGCGGGGCCACCGGCCATGTGACCATTTTCTTCGAGGGCAACCCACTGAGTTCCACCACCCCTTTTCCCAGAAAAAAAGCCCTGGGTCTGGTCATGGGGAAAGTCGTCCCAGCAGGGAGAGTGAGCAAAAATGGAGCAGGGTCTAATTTTCAGCTCTTTTGTTTTGAGCAGGGAGATGAGCGCCTGCTGTCTTTCACTGCCGTCTGCCAGGATGACGGGACCTGGCACCGCCCCATGCCCCGGTGTCAAAGTGAGTTGCTGGTTGTAATGGGATGCAATGGGAACCAAGCAGGGATCGCCCTATCATGACATGTGGCCCCAAGAAGCAGACCTTGAGTTCCACTAAAGGGCGGCTGCCTGTCCATGACTGAATGCATCCAGGGTGTGTGTGTGTGTGTGTGACGGAGAGACTGCTGCCACATCCTGGATTTTGTCCTCCTGTACCAAAATGCCTTGTGTTGGCCTCATGGCCTGATGCTTGCCTGGAACTAGTTTAATCTATGAATCCTGCTGTATCAGGACTTGCAGTGGCCGGAGCTGGAAACGTGGGCTTTATGTTCTGCTGCCTCATGCGGCGAACCACCCAGGGGCAGCAAGGCTGGGGGGTTCCTAGATTATGATGAGCTCTCAGGGCTTAGCTGCACGTTCACGTCTCCTCCGTGTTTATTTGAAACTTGTTCTTTTGCAAATGCAGCCTCCAAGGTCACCATTGAGAAAGAGTGGGAGGAAGTACTTTAACCTTTTGAGGCCCTGCCATTTTATTTTATTATTATTATTTTATTTTTTTATAGTCCACCCCTCTCACCAAGATTCAAGGTAGATGACATAGTGTGAGATTTTTTACTGAAAGAAGCCTCCCTCCCAAGCTACTTTTACCCCCACAAAAATATGGGTCTTCCCAAGCAGGAGTAAAAGGGGGTGGCTTTTTCCAGCAAGAAAATGGCAAGGGAGGAAAGGGGTAAGGTTTCTTGTTTTTCTCTCTCTCCCCCCGCCCCTCCCCTCCCCCCCCCAGGGCACTCTCCTCCTTGGTCCAGCAGTCCAAGATGCTGCATTTGCAAAAGCAGAACACAAAACCAGGGAACAAATTTAACTCCTGCTGCACATGCACCACTCGCCCAAGCCAACCCGGTAGCTTTCCTTGATCTGGTAGGACTACAGAAGCTTCCAGGTTGGGCTGGGACTACGATGGCCAACTGCCTGGAGAAAAGGATGCTTAATGCAATGCTATTTACCATTACCATGTGATTACTGACCTCCATACCATGAAACACATCATGCCAATTTCCACAGATGAACCCTCTCTCAAAAGGACAGGACATTTTTTCCCCTCCAGGTTATTGGCAACTCTTGCTGGGATCTGGCCCAGGCAACAAGCAATCTGGTGGTGCCCAGCTGAGAGGGGGCTAGCTCCCTGCCCATGTCCCATCTCTCTCTCAGCTTCATGTTTTGCTCGAGGGGGGCTGGAGCCAGGAGCAGATGAGGGCCCTTGAACTTACTGTAATGGGTTGCTGCAGTGGATGGCCACTGACAGCTAAGCGCAAGCTGAGGCTAGCTGAGTGGTGCCACAGTGCCACGGGAGCCCATGGCTTAGCTTGCTGCCAGGTGGCTTTGCCATCCCAACCTTCCCCAGCCTATGGCCCAGCACCTGCCGGGCCCAGTATATGATAGCGTTTGGATGGGTTTGGGGCACAGCTGCATGAGGTGCTCAGCTGCGTGATCTGTTCCCCTGGGGGTTGGTGGGTTTAAAAAAAAAATGAGACGCAGCCTGGCAAGCCACGCTTGGGGACGGAAGGGAGCGGCAGGGCAGAACCGTCTTCCTCTTCCGCCTGCCTTAAATCATTCCCCCAAGCTGCATTTTCCCCAGGCAGTGTTGCCAGCTCAGGTCTTGCAACCAGCTAAAGACTGAGCAACGTGGGGTGGGGGGCTTGTCAGCAGTGTAATGATGTTGATAGTGACACGCTGACGTCACTTCCAGGTACGCAAGGAGTGAGGTCGGCATGTAGAGATGCTGCTGTTCGCTCCCCGTTTTCCTGCTTATTTTTCTCCCACCACCCACTTAAGGGGCAGCAGGAAGTGTTGGCTGGGGCAGGGGATCCCCCCACTGCCAGTGGGAACCTGGCAAGCAGGGTACATGTGAGGAGGGTACATGTGATCTCTGAGTACACAAAGAGCAGTTGGGGAAAGGACCGAGCCACTCCCAAGCCGCCCCTCTCACTTCTCTTGTTTTCCACGGCAGTTCCTGCGGCTGCTTTTCATTTTTTTAAAAAGGGGATAGAGCCATGTAACTGAGCATTGGATATTTTGGGCCACGGTCAGAAATTGTGCTGCTGGGCCAAGGACGGAGGTCCCTCGCGGTCATTAGCAACTACTGCACATTTGTGGGAGACCTGGAGCAGATGGGTCCTACAGCCGTCATGAAACTTCTCCCGGCTTCATTTGCCAGCAGAAGAGGGCTTTCCCTGCCCCCAAGCAGGCCTCCCACAGGCCTTTCAGTGGGGAGGGAGGTTATGGTCCCAGCAGAGGGCATTTAACTCCTGGAAACACTCCTGAAGCCTTCGTGAAAGATTTCCTTCTTTCCCCGACTTTCCTTGTTTTGTCTCACAGTTGTGAACTGTGGTGAGCCTAAGGTTCTGACCAATGGGATCATTGAGCATGTCTCCAGTCCAAGGGATAACAACTACCAGTCGATTGTCAGATACCGCTGCAACGAGCCCTACTATCACATGGTCGCCCGCAGTGGGACAGGTGAGTTCTGTCGCATCGTGAACTATCTTTCTTTGACCCCGTTCCTTCCTAGTCTTGTTCTAACATCCTGAAGTCTCCCTACATTCTGTGAGGGGGGGGGGTCTCTCAGCAGCCCCCATGGCAGGCATCAGGTTTCCCCCCATCACTTCTAATCCTTTGCCTTTGAAACTTTAATCCAGCTCCTCCTTACTTTACCTTAAACTTAGACCTCAGGAGGGCTTTGGTCACAACCAACACTCTTTTTATTTCCACTCACATGGTGCTTCAGGTGTTCTCAACTTTACCCAAGTTTTCACCTCGAGAACACCTTCCCATTTTTGTTTGTGTGACCTAAATATTGCTGCCTCCCACAGAAGGTTTTTGCTGCCACCAAAGGCTTTTGCGTTAGACCTCCTTGGTTTAATTGGTAATATAAGAAGGCTTGTTATAGATGGCAGTTTGAGATAACGGTCAGCATGTGAGGATAGCTGTAAGAGAAAAAGATCTTTCTTACTTAAACAAAAGTACAATTTATTTATAAGAACATAAGTGTGATGGTTGCAGAGTGTATTGGTTTCAGAATAGTTCTTAGGTTTTAAAAAAATATATCTTCTAAAAGGTATATTCACAGACTTAGTCGCAAAAAGTAATTTTCCACATAGGTCTTCACCAGGGCTTTTTTTCTGGGGAAAGAGGTGGTGGAACTCAGTGGGTTGCCCTAGGAGAAAATGGTCACATGGCTGGTGGCCCCGCCCCCTGATCTCCAGACAGAGGGGAGTTGAGATTGCCCACCGCACCGCTGAGCGGCGCGGAGGACAATCTCAACTCCCCTCTGTCTGGAGATCAGGGGGCGGGGCCACCAGCCATGTGACCATTTTCAAGAGGTTCTGGAGCTCCGTTCCACCCCGTTCCCGCTGAAAAAAAGCCCTGGTCCTCACTAACAGAATAAATTCTCTTCACATCCACACAGACATTGATTCACTCACGCCTTTCCACAGAGCTTGTCTGACCTAGAGAGATTAATCTCTCTCTCTCCACAGTTTGCCTGACTTAATCAGGCTCTCCGGGCTTCCACCCAGTCTGGTGGACTTAGCTAGAGTCCTTTCTCTGGGGCACCCACAGGCTGGCTTAGCCAGACTGTCCTGGAGAGTTCCTTCAGAAGCACAGACACAGATTCTAAGCAGTTTGCCTGATTCAATTAGAATGAACACTTTTTCTCAGCAAACTGACTAGAAATTGCAGTTCACCCCCTAAGGTATAGCTACTGCCCAATCAAATCACACTCCATTCACCTATCAAGGCCTTTTCTCAGAGGTCTGCACTTCAACTCACAGTAATTTTTTTTTAAAAAACCCTACTTTAGCAAGCAGAAATAAAATATAAATAAAATACATTACATGCAAAATGTTACAGTTGCTAAGCTATGTCACTTTCAGATAAAAACCCAGAAGTGATAAAGGGTAGCTCTGGGAATTACTGGAAATACTATGGATTTTACTATAGAGTTTCCAAAAAATCCTAGAGTTATCCTTTTTCACTTCCAGATTTTACCAGCAAGTGACATGTCAACATTATCAACATCGTACCCACCCTCCCATGCAGAGCCAACATTAGCACATGGCAAGGTGTGGCAACTGCCAGGGCCTGTGGCTTCTCGTGGGGCCCACTGCTGCTGGCTCCCTGCTCGCACATCTCCCCTGATGCCTGCACTCGCACCCTTCCGTCACCTGCTTGCGAGCACTTTGTCACCTCTGCTCCCAGATGCGTATGCTGCCTAGTGCTGTGGGTGGTGCACAAAACACCAGCACTCCTAGCTGCACCCACCACCCAGCACCATTGCAGAAAGGGTGTGCCAGCAGTGTGGGCAGCTGTACTGCAGGCAGTAGGAGAGCTTGTGAGTGGGCAAAGGAAGGATGCACAGGCATGTGGGATCCACGGCCGGATCTAGGGTTGTGGGCACCCAGGGCAACCCAAGTCTGGCCCCCACGTGCATGCGCACAGCGCCCGCGCACTCTCAGCACTGTGTGATGATGGCACTTCCATGACATCATCATGCAGGGGCGGAGCGTGCCGCCAGCAGAGCGGCAGCAGTGCGGGTGACTGGGGGGCCGCCCATGCCATTCGCCTGCCCCGCTGCGGGGGTGGCCGGCTTGCCACGCGCTCCCTGTCATGCAGGGCAGGCGAATGGCGTGGGCGGCTGCTCAGCCACCCATGCTGCTGCCAGCACACTCCCAGTGGCTGGCAGCTGCGCCTGGCACCCCCTCTTTGGTGGCGTGGGGGGCAGACTACCCCACTGCCCCCCGTTGATCCGGCCCTGGTGGAACCATGCGGGCAGGAGGGCAAGAAGGGAAGAATAATGGTGGGCATAGGGGGCCCTGAATACTCTCTGCCCAGGGCTCCCCCAAATCTTGAACCAGCCTTGATTACATGTCCCTGCTGCCAGCCTTCCCACCAATTGCTAGTCTCAGCTTGGCAACCTTAGCTCTTCAGGTGCCCTCAGAAAGCAGGCAGGCATATCCAGGAGGAGGTGATCCCTTTGGTATGCAGTGTCAAACCGTTTAGGGCTTACCAGCATGCTTGCACTGAGATATTTGTGCAAACAAAAATACCGTGACCTCAACCTGCATGCATAGCAGAAAATATTCAGTCCAGGGCTGAAGGCAAGCTGCACATCTGTGTTAAACCGAGCACAGGATTAGCCCAGACCACATCATACTTGCATTATAAGGAAATAGAGCAAGATGGGTAGCCATGTTAATCTGTCTGTAGCAGTAGAAAAGAGCAAGTGTCCAGCAGCACCTATAAGACTAACAAAATGTGTGGTAAAGTATGAGCTTTCATGGTAGGGTATGAGCTCACAAAAGCTCATATGCTATCACAAATTTGGTTAGTTTTACAGGTGCTACTGGACTCTTGCTCTTTTCTACTGCATTATAAGGAGGCATTTTAGGAACTTTTTGTTTGATGTTTGAGCTGGGAGCCCGAATCTGAATGCCTGATGCAGGATTACAGTCTCAAGCTCAGTCTTCTCAACCTTCTTTTTTGCCCTTGCTATTCTTGTTTCTTACTTCAGGTGAATATGCTTGCTCTGCTAAGGGCTTCTGGAAGAACAAAGATGATAACGAGGACATCCCAGTATGTCTGCCAGGTGAGCAGGGCTCATATGCTGCCCCAGTTTTTTCTGTGCCCCCCACTTACTGCCCTCCAAATTAGGAATAACCTCAGTAGTCAAACAGGCAATTATATCCAATTTTTGCATCACGTAGTGCCTTGGTAGTCGGTTTGAGAATTCTTCTCCTATTTAATATTTCCTTGGGTAGATCTGTACAGATTTGAATCTGGGATTCATTATATTGGAGAGTTTTTTGTTTCCTAGCAATTTCCAGGATTCTTTTTCTTGTTTCCCAGTTTGGGAAGGTAGCAATGATGTCCCTTGGAGATTTCCTGTTTGTTTTTAGAGGGCCGACCCGGTAAGCTTTGGAAATTACTAGAGTGATATTTTTACCAGGGTGGAAAAGGCTAGCAAGTCAGTTGGCTAGGAATATAGATAAATCTTGTTTTGCTGTTAATTCTTCATTCACCCCCCTAAATTTAAGTTTCTGCTGGTGCGTTATTACTTCCAGGTTTAGAATTCTTTCATGCTTTTGCAGAGTGCGGATTTTGTTTTGCAGAGAGCTAGAGATATCTAACGCACAGCCAATTTTTTGAATAACGTTGTTCATTTTAGTTTGGAGATCTACAATCTGGTCAAAAAGTGTCTTTATAAGATTTGCCATTTTGTTTAGGATACTAAGTTCCATGTTTGCAAATAAGGCATCAAGTTCTCAGTCGGGGGATATTCAGTGAAGTTCCTACCGCATTTCCCGTTGGCGCCATTGTGCTTGCGTCGCTTGCAATTGCTGGCTCTGGTGTTGAGGCTTGAGTTGCAGGAAAGAAATCCTGTAGATGCTCTGCAACTGTGCCGTTTTGCTTCTTGATATCTGTGCTGTGTTTCCCCATATCTGGGAGTGGTTTATTAGTTTAATAAGATACGGGTTTGGGAGGATTTTGGAGCGGGGTGGGACGGAGTTCAGCTCTCAGGTGTCCATCTTCTCAGAAGCCGATGCCGCCTCTCCCCCCCCCCCCCCGTGTTCTTGTGCTTTGAACTCCAAGTTCTGAGATTCATCCAATCTCTGGGACTCTGGTTATAAAAGATCTCCAGTCACAGGGCTGTAAAGGATCTGTGCTTGAGACCTTTAAGAGAATGTGTATTCAGTACCTTATCACAGTGACTCTCAAAAGTTTTTGAAGTTGGACCCACTTCTAAACTCTTTCTCTTCTTTTCAGCACCCACTTGCAAATTAACTTGTTCCTATGTTTCCCCTTCCCGAATACAATCTGCAAGTGTCTCACATCATTTTTTTTATCTTGAGTAGTTAGAAATATATAGCACTACAGAGCCACAGGCTGCGTTTTGCACATTATACACAGGCCAATCCAAATTTGCTATCAAGCCTCCCAGAGTTTCCTCCTCCAGCTCACCCTGTTCTCCTTCTCCCCTGTGGTCTCGCAACCTACCTACAAGAGAGCCACCACCCACTTTCCAATTACAACCCACCTTTTGAGAACCATTTTCTTAGTGTGTTCAAGGTCAAATCCCAATCACCAAACAAACTGCAGGTGGCCTGAAATAGTGAGTAGTGGTGATGCCTACAGCCTAGAAGAGGAAATGAGGGGCTTTGTAGGATTCACCAGGATGTCAGGTGACCAATCAGAAGATAAAGCTGGGATAGCAGCAGGTCTTGGAGGAACTATACAGCAGGCAGTGGAGTGATCCTGGCTGTCCTAAATGAGCTGACTTCCAGGTGTAGGAGGATTGCATAACCTGGTCTGAAAGTATCTTCCTTTGAACAGCAGTGCTGGTGGGACATTTCGTGGGGGTTTGGCATCTGACTGTGTAGCCAGTAAGACTGGACAATGCTGAGCTAATTAGGGTCTCAAAGAACTGAAGAAAAATTAATTGCATGGGACAGGTCTGATATGTTCTACTCAGAGCCAAAGTACATGTTACATGTGATATGAGTTCAGTCAAGAGTGCCCAACCTGACTCTCAGTCACCCGTTCATGTGGGGACTAACCTATAAAAACCACTCCATGCAGCTCCAAATGATTGGGGCGGGGGTTTCCCTCTCATGCCATTTTCACCTGTTGAAACATCTGCAGGGGGAGGGGCTATTTGCCTCTTCCTCCGGTTCCAAGTGTCCATCACAGGGCCTGTACAGCCCAAGGAAAAGGGAAACTGTCCCCCGGCAGCTGTTTCCACTGACAAAAATGGCAGAGGAGAGAAGTTTGGAAGTCCCTCTTTCTCCCTTGCAGTGTTTGGAGCTACATGAAGTGACAGGGAGGTTTCTAAAAGTTAGTCCACTCAGGAACATGTGATGGAGAGTCAGGTTGGGCACCTGTGATCCAACTTCTGTCACACTAATGTGTATTTTGACTCTCAGGTGTATTCTATTAAGAAATCTTGGAAAGAGGAAGAGGACAAAAAAAACAACCAGTGGTTGGGTAGGTGGGAATAGCAGCCTTTCTGAGCACTCTCTCCCTTTCTGAGCATCATGTCCTTTTGCAGTGTGTGGAAACCCGGATAATCCTGTCGAGCAAGTCCAGCGGATTATTGGTGGTAGCACAGCTCAGCCGGGCAACTTCCCGTGGCAAGCCAAGACCGTCATCTCTGGGGCTGGGCGTGCTGGAGGGGCATTGCTGGGTGATCGCTGGATCCTGACAGCCGCCCACACCGTGTACCCCAAGGGGCGAACCGAATTTGAGGAGAGGAAGAGTCTCCAAGAGGTGGCTGAGAAGGCAGAAGTCTTCCTGGGCCATGTAAATGTGACCGAGCTCCACATGCTGGGCAACCGGCCTGTCCTCAGGCTCTTTGTGCATCCAGACTATAACCCTGACAATGAACAAGACTTTGACGGAGACATCGCGCTGATAGAACTGCGAGACCCCGTGACTCTTGGCCCCGACATGCTGCCCATCTGCCTTCCGGATCCACGAAACACCTCCTTCTATGTCCGGGGGCGGATGGGCTATGCCAGTGGCTTCGGTGTGGAGAAGCACATCCTCTCCGACAGACTGAAGTACGCAGCGATCCCCATGGGTGACCGGGACACCTGTCGGGAATGGCTGAAAGGGAAGAAGATCCGTGGGAAAAACCCAGTTTTCACAACCAATATGTTTTGTGCAGGGTCTCCTCGGGAAGGGAAAGACACCTGTCAAGGGGACAGCGGGGGGGCCTACACCGTGCTTGACCCAGAGACTGGGCGCTGGGTGGCCACTGGCATAGTCTCTTGGGGCCTTGAATGTGGCAAAGGGTATGGCTTTTACACTAAAATAATAAACTATCTGGACTGGATCAAGGGCATTGTGGGGCAGGATTGGGTCTGAAGGCCTCTGTGGCTCAGCAGCGCCATATAGCCAGCCTTCCAACAGATATTGGGGGATATATACTTATGAAGCAGGGCTGTCAAACTAATTCCAGACAAGTAAATAATGCATTTAAATAAATTTGCATATTATCATAACCTCAGTGTAGGTACCTTTTTGACATGTTGTATGGAGTATAAGATTATTTGTAGTTTATTGAATGAAAGCTACCATTCATTTTTAAAAGCATAGATGCTTTTATTGGTTTTCTTTGTCAATTCCCTATTACAATAATGCACCCAAACCAAAATAGGCCATAACTCTCTATTCTACCTGTTAAAATTGTGCATACCACTTAATAGACTAAAGCTTTAGGTGACCAATCCACCAATTACACCAGCAAAATTTTCAGCTCATCTTTGCACTCATAGTTCTTGTTATACATTGGTGTACTGTATGCTTTAGCAATGTTGCAAACATTTTTCTCCCTCTGTTCAAGAAGGATTTTATTTTCTTGTGGTTAGTTAGGCAATTGAACATGTTACAAGGGCCTTAAAATAAACCAGGCAGAAATGGATTACACCTGCTTGTCTCTTGAATTTTGGAAATAGAACAGAAACGAACAGGGAACATCTGAGCTTATCACGGGAAGGCCAAATTGTCTCTTGGGGGACGTCTGGAATACATTGGTGGAATGGAATTAAGATGGCATTTTCAGTGAGCTGACCACTAGGGGTGTGCACTGGGAAACAACTGTTTGTTTTGGATCCAGGGTTTCTGAAGGAACTATGTACCAGTATTGTTTCTTTCCTTATGGGGCAGTTCTGGCTTGGATCTAGTCTTTTTGAGTTTTTTCATTATCATGGGTTTCAGCCCCGTTCTTTGCAACGAGGGCGTCCAGGCTCTTTGGGGCAGCTGTTTTTGCACTTAACAACACCAAAATTTCACAGAACACAGTCCTCCCTCTAAATCATCGATCCATCGAGTTTGTCCTCAGTTATACTACCCACACACACTCACACACAACAGACCCTGAAGAAGGTGTGTGTTGGTGGGTGCACGCTATGGCAGCAGGGCAGCAGCAGTGCTTTCTGTCCACTTTTTTCTTTTTCTACAGTGCTAATAAATTATCTTTATATCCCGCTGTTGTTCTCTGGGCCATGTTTCCTTGTGCTTTGCAATTTTGTTCCCACCACGAGTGGATGTTCTAGCATTAATCACCACCAATCTCCATCGCCCCAGTGGAATCAAGCAGGCATGATTGTCTGAACCCCCCACCTAAACAGTGTTTTATGAATTTTTTTTCTTTTTGCTGTGGATGGGCAGGATTGCTTTTGAAAGGGCAGAGTAGGCAAATGTCTCACAGGAGGGATCAATCCTAAACAGATCTATTCAGATATAAGTCCCAGGTTATTCAATAATGCTAAAGTATCTTTAGAACTGCAGTCTTCCAGGGGTTTTGTCAAGTTTGATTGATTAAACAGACCACTTGCACCCCCCCCCCCAAGCAGCACTTTTCCTCACAGCGACCAACCGTCCAAGTGCCCTGATGGGGGTGGAGACAGACTAGTGCCCAGGTAGCGCTGCAAAACAAAGGAAGACACACATTTCCCTTTAAGAGGTCAATTCAAATGTAAGTCGCATATTGTCAGTAGTTGTCCTGATTACTGACACACAGCAGGCAAACAGAGGTCATTTCAAGATGTCCCAGTTCTTCCAAAATACAGTTCCAAGGTGCAGGCACAGGTCAGGTGATACTTACAGCATCGAGCCAAAGGTGTGTTCTAGAATCAGGTTTCTCCGGTACAGACCGAGGTCAGAGACGAGATCAGTTCCAAATGCAAACAGCAAGGCCAGTAAGCAGATGCATTGCTTCCACACAGGTTTTCCCTTCTCCGCTGCTCTTAAGCTTCACACTGTTCAGCCAGCTGTGTTGCGTCATGCACCTGCCAGCTGTCCCAGCCGTGCTCCTGTGAGCATTCATCATCACTGTTGATGCTGGGCTGGTGCTGTGCTGCTAGCTGGGCATGGTGCCTTCTAACTTGGAGGTCTCTCCTTGCCTTCCTCTGACAGTGTTCCCAAGGCTCTGGTGACTGAGGGGCGGGAGGGAGAGCTGGCTGGTGCTTGGCTCTCTCTTGCCAGCCCAGGCCTGGAAAGCTGAGGGGCCAATGTGCTAGGACCTGGCTGTGGGTCTATGTCTGATCCTTTAGAGATCACCTCCTCCTGTAGTGTGTCTGATTGGACTGGGTCAGTGTCAAGGGTTCCAAGCCCCTCTGCCCCGGCCCAGCTAAGGGGAAGGGACACAGGCTGCCTGGAAGGCCTTTTTCAAACAGCACACAAATTACAAAACGGGCAAGAGGAGAAATTCTCCCTCTTGCCTAGGTAGGCTGCCACCAGCTCCCCTGTCTATCCCAAGGCTGAGGAGTCAGGGAGCAAAGCTCCAGAGCCTATTAGGGAATTAACCAAACAGAAATCTGCCTTGCAAGGGTGGTTCGCAAGCAGAAGTCTCAACACAAAGTACTGTTATGGTAAGTGGTTCTCAAGCACGCACAGGGTGAGTTCAACAAAGATTTTATAGCTTTGGGGCTTCAGAGTCACAATAACCCACACGGTAAAAATACAATTGTTTATTAATCAGAGTGCAAGCTTATCACAAAGCGCAAGACAAAATGTGAGAACAAAACAAACAAAAACTATAGCTGTTAGTACTACATACCACAGTAATTCCTTAGGAGGCAAAATAAGTTGGTCTCAAAGATGTAGCAATCAAAGTCTCTGGTCAAGAGTCCACAAAATCAAGCAGCAATCTCAAAGTTGGGAGTCTCAATGTCCCTTGAACAAAACGAGCCAGAAGCAGATCAAAGGGGCAAGGGCAGTTGTCTGTTGCTGACACCCACCACAGGCTCAGACTCCATGTTTTTAGTAGCCAATTTATGCTAGTTGAGGCCAGAGTAGCTCAGGCCTGACAGCCAATCTGGTCACAACTTGCCAACATCACCTGAGAAATAGGTGTCTAGTGCAAAAGGGAAGCATGTCAAGTCTGCAGCTCTTGGCACGTGACCCAAATCCTCAGAGGCAAATTTGATTGCCAAACTCACAAAAAAAGTTCAGCTATAGAGCTCAAGGACAGAAGCGAAAGTAGCTTGCTGCCAGCAAGAGACGAAGAGGCCTCTCAAGGGGGGGAGAGAATTTCTATCAGCAATGAAGACTCTGAACTAAGAAGAAATGGCTTCCATTGAAACACGGCATTTTTTCTTCACAGTCAGGTTCGCTAGCTGCCTCAGAAGAATCTGCTGCATCTCTTTGCTCTGCTGGGCTTCGCTGGTCCATGAGAGTAGTGCCTGTTCCCAAGGAGTGTTATTAGAATTGCAGCCTATGAGCGAAGTCTGCGCATTCCCCCTTCCAATTGTTTCCAAAGCTGATAGGCAGAGAGGGATCTCCCCTTGTGAGGACCCGATTGGCAGGGAGACAACACCATAGCATGGGTAACAACGAGGATAAAAAGAAGCATTCATGCACATTGCGCACATTCCCCATTCCTGCCAACAGAGCTAATTAATAACTTAAGGTCTCTCTCCCCTTGGGATCCGATTGGTGAACACCATTAAGGAAAGCAAAATGCTACTGTGCAATCCTAGTGCTTGCTTCCTGCTGCCACCACTGTGAGGTAAGAACCAAAATGAAAAGAAACACAAAAACTTTTGGTTGGGAGGGTGGCATTACAACTTGGTTTCCAATATTTGGTTCACTGTTCCAGAAATGGCTTTAACGAAACAAAACAGCAACTTTCTGGTGTATTTCTGGCTCATTTGTTTAATTTTGCACACCCCTACTAACCACCACCTACAGATCCTGCAATGCTTAAAACGTGCGTGGAATCTAATTGCCATTTTGTTGCCCATTCACTTAGTTCGGAGAGGCCCTTCATATCCTCCTTCGGTCATCAAGCCTACATTATTATGCATTGTCTGTAAACTTGGCTATATTGTTGTTTACGGATAAGTACCATACCCTTGTATATGCACATAGTAAACTCACATATACAGGTATATTAGTACATTTTATTTCCATATATATAGAACCAGACATGTTTTGGCCGAAGGACCTTTCTCAGTGGTAAATGCTCATATTAAGCACTCCATTTAAGAGCAATTCGGCAGTGAAATTGGCAGCTTAGGGATGTGGTGGGTTCCCATTCATTGGCAGTCTTCAAGGAATGATTGGACAAATACTTGTCAGTGGGGCTTTTTTTCAGCTGGAACGCGGTGGAACGGAGCTCCGGAACCTCTTGAAAATGGTCACAGTGCTGGTGGCCCCGCCCCCTGATCTCCAGACAGAGGGGAGTTCAGATTGCCCTCCGTGCCACGGTGCGGAGGGCAATCTAAACTCCCCTCTGTCTGGAAATCAGGGGGCGGGGCCACCAGCACTGTGACCATTTTCTCCGAGGGCAACCCACCACCTCTTTTCCCAGAAAAAAATCCCTGCTTGTCAGGATGCTTTAAGCTGTTCCTGCATTAGGGAGGGGGTTGGACTAGATGGTCTATAAGGCCCCTTTCAGCTCTATGATTCTATGATCAATATAGCTAGTAAATCAAAAATACCGGGCCCAGCACAAAATAGACCTAAAAAGGGGGGGGGGATTTTTAAAATAATTATTATCTGGGTAATTGGTGGGGAACAAAACGAATTAAAAATGTTGCAATCGGGGCATGTTGGGAGAAGTGGTCCTTCAGATCCTTAGCCATGAAGGGCTTTGTAGATGTTAGTCAATACCTTGAATTGAACTTGGGGACTAAGCGGCAACTAGTGGAGCAACCACAGAACAGGTACATTATGCATATGCCTAGCTCCTGATAGCAATTGAGCTGCTGCATTCTGTACTAGCTGGAGTTTCCAGTTTGTCTCTGAGGGTAGACCTATGAGGAGTGCATTACAGTAGTTCAACCTCAAGGTTACTAGAGTATGAACCCACATGGCCAGATCAGCCAAGGAAGGTGAAAAGAAGATGGTTGAAAGCATTTTTTTGCCACTAAATTAATGTGAGACTAACTTAAGGCTGTGGTTAAAAAACCAACTTCAAACCATGGTTACAGATCCTGATTTGACAGATTCTAACTAGCCCTAGTTAGTAAATGGGGGCCCATTTGGATGATCATACTAACCCTAACTTTGCATGAGGTCTGAACTGAGCTGTGGAACTCCAGTTCTCTTGATCTAAAAGCAAGGTACTTATTTGTTTTTCTAGGTCAAATGTTGGAGGAGGTAATGCTTCATTGACTGAGGTGGCTGAACTTCGATATCTTACGTTATTTATGTAGCAATTTTTTAAAAAATCAGGTTTATAGTCTTTATGGTTTCTCAGAAAAGAGTGGAAAGTAAAACTGGACAGGAGAATTGGGGGCGATTCACTGTATTGAACATTCAGGTCCTTGTGACCTTTAGCTTCTCCTCCAGTTGTTCAACTTCTCGCCTTCCTTTTCTTTGTTCTTTGTCCTTCTTATTATATAGTTAGCGGGATTCTGACATATCACCTCCTGTCTCACAGGATAAGACCCTAATGGAACAGTCTCTGGCTCTTAAACAAATAAACATATGATAACGTATCTTTATTCTCAGCACAGATTTCAGGGGGTTCCGTGTGCACGTAAGTTCTGTTACTGCTTGTTTTCTCTGGGAAAATCTTTGAAGGACAGAATTTTAGAATTTATAAACTAGAAAAGGATAATCAGTAACTTCTAGCTTGTGTACCAGCAATGCAATACTTGGGATTTTCTGGAAGTTTGAACTGAAACTTGCAAATACAGCTGTAACAACAGCCTTGCACCAATGAGATGGTCATCACCTAAAATGGCAATTAATACCCGGTGCAAAACCAGCATCATGTCGGCTGCCTCAGCTCCAAAGGCTTGGCTGAAGAAAAGCTTTCAGCATTTTAGTAAACAGACCAAGCCTGATAGCAATTCCTTTGCTCCGGTGCCAAAGGAACTGCTTTTCTTGCCAAGGAATTTCCAAAAAGCTGAAATCTGGGATTTTAACATTGAGAAAGAATGTCATGGTTTGTGTTGGGCTGTAAAAGACTTGGAGAATAGTTTCCTAACTTACTTAGTACTATTTGGTGAGTTGAGATGGGGAAAACCCAGCCTACTTAGTCACAATTCCTGAGAATTCTGGTTCCGATGTTTAAACATCTGCTGCCAGGACTGTGTGTGTTTTGTACAGGCAGGATCTAATATCCAACATTGAAAATCCAGGCTTTCCTGGTGTCTTGCTTTTTTTTTAAAAAAAAGTTCCCAGTAATTTTGTCAACAATTAGGTGCCTTGGCAATTTTATTGATTTATTTCTTTATACCCCACTTTTCTCTCCAACAGGGAACCACATCAGCTTACATCATTTCCTCCTTCTCTGTTCTCCCTTTCTCCGATTTTATTTGCAAGCCTTGGAGACAGTGGAAAAGTTATCACAGGACAAGGCCTTGATGGCACAGTCCCTGGATCTTAAACAAATAAAAATATGATGATGTATCTTTATACTCAGAACAGATTTCAGGGGATTCTGTGTGCATATAGTTCTGTTTACTGCCTCTTTTCTCTGGGAAATGTTTGAAGAACAGAATTTCAGAATTTACAAATAGAAAAGGATAGTCAGTAAGTTCTAGCTTGTGTACCAGCAATGTAATACTTGGGATTTTCTGGATGTTTGAACTGAAACCTGACAATTTGGAGTATCAGGTCACATTCCCAGAGCCCTAGATTTATAACAAAGCAGAGACACTCACATTTACAAACATCAGTGGTCTAGGAAAGGGCCCTCAAAATTTTACTCTGCCAAGCAAGAATTGAGGCAGCATGCACAACTTTGCAGTGTAGTGCCCATTCAATACAACCATTATTGTATAGCATTGTATAGTATAGGACTATTTAAACATTATTTAAAATGTCTTGTCTGTTTTTCTTCATAAAACCATGATGGTTTTCAGCATCTCTATGATGCTCTGGAGATTCTCCGTCTTGAACCAATTATTATCAACGTCATGCTCTGGCTTTCTTCTGGTTGCACAAATATTTTGGGTTGCACTTCAGTGGCTGGGAAAGCATTTCCCCAAGTGGCAATCCTCCTAGCAGAAGTACAACCATTGCTACTATGACAGATTAGAATTTTTCTGTGGGATGGTCATATCCACCCACGAGATAATGCTGATGACATTCCTACACTTCAGGTTTTTTACAAAGGAATTGTTAAAGGGCATGCCTTACGTGTTGCACAAGTGCTCGTGCAGCCCTTCCAAATATTCCTTTGCCTGTAGTAACGCCCCACCATTTCACATGCCATTATTTTGTTCAATATACATTTGTGAATGGGTGACACACCTCTGATACACTTGCTGCAAGGGATGCTGACATCCGAGGCCTTTCGTGGACAGGTCCAGAAGGTTCTGTAGCCCTAGGGATGGCATCTCCAGCAACCTGCTATGGCATGATCCTTGGAATATCAATTACAGGGCAGAACAGTTCCAAGGCAAGGAGGCTACAGAAGAACTGTAGCATGCTTTGGAGTGTTAGTGACACATGTTTTGGATAGGCGAGACATTTTCTGGAAAGTCCGGTCACATGAGAAGAGTGTACATTCCTCTCTGACTACACAACTCCTGTTTTTCTTAAGGGGTGAGCAGGTTTTCTGCCCACTGAAGGGCTATCAGTACTACAGTTCTCTCTGCTCCCATTATGGTTGTTATTCCAATATTCCAATACTGTTATAGAGTTGAAGGCTTGGGGAGAAGGGCGTTAAATGCCACAGTAGCGACATGTGGGAAGTCACTCCTGACATTCTGAAATATTGATAACTATGCAACCCTGAAGAAGTCCAAGTCACTGAACTTCTTCTACAGAAATGGAAACTTTAGAAGGACACCACCGTTTAATGCTCTTGCCCCAAATAAAAGGGAATGGCATCATTAAGAAGTTAGGCAGGTGGTTACACAGAGCCAGGTGAAGACATTCTGGTGCATGAGGCACCAGCAAACGTCATTCCCATGTCTCGCTAATTAAGATGGGACACAATTAGAGATGGGCACAAACCAAAATACAAACCAAAGCTCATCCTGAACCAGGCCAGTTTTTGGTTCGCGAACCAGCGGTTTGTTGGAGCTCATTTCTGATGAATCGCAACGAATCGCTATGATTTTTAGAGTGGTTCATTTGGTTCGTTTTTCGGATCATCACTGCAAACATCCTGGTGCCAATCAATCTGTTACCTAAGCAACAGAGGGATGGGCTTTTTGCAGACCTTCTGCCACCCCAGAAGTGACGTGCATACGAACCAAACAAATTGGTTCGCAAACTGGGCAGTTCATGGTACGTATGAGCTGCAACGAACTGCCATTTTCCCGGTTCATGTCCATCTCTAGGCATGATCAATTGGGAAATTCTCCTGCACAGGTCACATCACAATGAGCAGGACTTTCATTGAAACATCACTGTTCATGTCAATGGGACATGCACAAGGAATTTCCCAGAGGATTGCGCCCAGTAAGTCAAATTTGCAGGCTCTCACCCACTCTGCCACCTTAATGGTGCCCTCATGATAGGGTCAGCTGGGCCTTCAACTAATTACAGCCCTAGGATGCCAGCAGTGTAATACTTTAACATTAGAGATAAACTTTCCAGCATGTGACAAGAGCACCAACTAATTCACAATCTTACTTAGACTTGCCAGGTCTACACTTCAGCAGGTCGTCTCCCATCAACCTCCTCTGGCTCTTCCACTCACTATTCGCAGGGCAGTGGGAGAAAAATGGGGGGGGGAGTTGGGAGCAATCAGCATTACACCAACGTCATTACATCACATCCAGTGTGACTGGAAGTGATGTCATATTGTTGGGCAACACTATATATATTTTTATATTTTATTTCATTTATACCCCACCTCTCTCCCCAGTGGAGACCCAAAGCAGCATACATCATTCTGTTCTTCATTTTTTCCCTGCAAGGTAGGTTAGGTTGAGAGTTTGTGACTGGCTCGAAGTAACCCCGTGAGATTCCAGGACAGAGCAGGAATTCAAACCTGGGTCTCCCAGATCCTCGTTTGACATTTTAACCACTGCACCACACTGGCTCTTCTATGGTTATGAGATCTAAAGCATAGATTTTTGGTTGAATGCTAGAGTGTCATTGGCAACACGATGATATCACAACATTGCTGGCAAGCCCCCTCCCCCTTGCCAGTAAGGTGAAACTGCTGCCTGTTTTCATCCTTGGACTACGTGTTCCAAAAATACAGAAAGGTTTCTACATTAGAACGTTTCCAACGTTTTGCCGTCACCAATCCGTGAGCGTCATTACAAGCAAACTCCTTCTGTTGTTTCTGTCCTTGCGGTACAGGAGTGGTAGAGGCTGCAGCTTATATGCTGTGATTTTATAATTACTATAAAGGGGTTAGAGGTGAAATATTTGTTCCATTTTTGGCTACCATACGAGGCCCCATTGGTTACCCTTTTTCTTGCTGGGGACAATATTTATTTATGGGGAAAGTAATTATTTTTAATGTAGCCATTGAGGCCAGATCCAGAATACTGAAAGAATTCTGTTAACCAAACATGTTCAAATACGACAAGCAAATTATTTTAATGATTGTACTGTATTATTGAAAGAGATCAGTTGACTGTGTAATAAAGAAAATTGAATTAATATTCCTTTCCTCAGGCAGTTCTGTAGGTGATAGATGGGAATTTCCAAAGACAAAATAAATGAAACCACTAAAAAGAACAAAAGCAGATACGTGTTTTTAAAAAACAGATGCTCTTAGGAGCTGGCAGAGGAAAGCAGGCACTTGCCATTTGCAATGCTGTGGACCTTGGCTCCAAACTTTCTTAGCTCACATTAGCCCTATGGCCTGAGCGCAATGCCAAGAGAGTCAGTGGGTGCCATCGGATACTAAGGCAGTGCACCGGTATGGCCTGGTCTATTCTTCTTCTTCTGGTTGCCGGCTCATGACCTCTGCGATCCACTCCATGTAGTTGACCACCTTAGTGTAAAGGCCGTAAGTGCCACATTTTGGTCCCCAAGAAACAAGGCCTCCAACATAATAGCGCGTGTCTTCATGGGGATCAGGAAGGGCATAGGCTCCACCACTGTCCCCATTGCAGCTGTCACTTTGGCCATCCCCGGCACAAATCATATTGTCTGTAAATCTGTAGGCTGAGGAGCCCAGAGAGGACTCCGGCTTCACGCTTCGGCACCGATCCATGTTCACCACTGGGATGTGAGCTTTCATTAGCACAACGGATCTCCTTCTATCTGCTGTCCTGCCCCAGCCAGCTATGTAGCCCAGTTTCTGCTCTGGAGGATCATACTCTGGGGATGCGCCCGGTAAGCAGATCGTTGAGATGGTGGGACCCATCTTCACAGGTTCCCTCAGCCTCACCAGAGCAATGTCATTATCAAAGTCCGTCCGGGTTTCTCCTGCAGCTTCTTCCCACCCAGGGTGCATGAATACCTCGTCCACAAGGAGTGGCTGGACAGCCTGCAACGTCTGTGGGCCAACTGAGAGCAGCCCTGCGTACATGGTCGGGATCTGGTTTCCCTCCAGCACATGAGCGGCAGTCAGCACCCAGCGTTCAGAAATCAGAGCCCCGCTAGCTCGAGGGTTTTCAAAGAAGATTTGCCAAGGGAAGTTTCCCTGATCAGCCTTTGTGCCTCCAAAAATCCTTCCTGCGCTTCCGATGGGGGTACGAGGAACTCCACAGACTAGAAGGAAGAGCCCAAAAAAATCAAATATGCAAGTCACAGAAAAACAAATGAACTGACCCAAACAACTTAAGACTTACTACGTGGTCAAAAGTAGACGGGTGTCTGCTGTGATCTCACTCAGCCTCCCTTCTGTCCAGGGCAACTCCATGCCTGAGTTTATGTACAGTGCCAGGAATTAGGGTTGCCAGGTCCCCCAGAGCCCAAACTGGGGATTGGGGGGGGGGTTGGAGGGGCTCACACATTGGGAAAACTTATCTTGCATGTACATGCAGAGTGCGCATGCTCTGGAGCACTTTCTTGTCACTCCGGGAATTACGTTATTCCTAGCATGACAAGAAAGTGCTCCAGAGTGCATGGGAGCAGGCTACGGGGCTCCTCGGTCCATTCCCTGTTCCCCACCACCACCACCAGCTAGGTAAGAGGCGGCAGGAGGGCAGAAGCTGGAAGCAGTGGGCTTCCCACGCCCTCTCAGGTGCAGGAATTGCAGGACAGGTAAAAGGCTAGCAGGTACACTCGTTCATCAGGAGACCCTAGGTGGCCTGGTTCCTGTTTCTGGCCTTCCTTGTTGTTGGGGCTCAGTGACCCTGCAAGGTTCTTCAGCCCCTTCTGGCTGTCAGTCTCCCTATCCCACGTGAAGGCTAACTCAACAAAGTGGTCAACAACAAGGGTGTCCGAAATCAAAAAGAGTCCAGTAGCACCTTTAAGACTAACCAATTTTATTGTAGCATAAGCTTTTGAGAATCAAGTTCTCTTTGTCAGATGCCTGATCATGCATCTGACGAAGAGAACTTGATTCTCGAAAGCTTATGCTACAATAAAATTGGTTAGTCTTAAAGGTGCTACTGGACTCTTTTTGATTTTGCTACTACAGACTAACACGGCTAACTCCTCTGGAAGGGTGTCCAAAGAGCCCATCAATGCCACTCCTGCAAGCTATCAGGGTAAAGAATCCCTGGGGTTGCTCAAATCCCAAATGCTTAAAGCAGATTAGATGCCAAGACTGAGCTTGCAGGCTGCTGACACTGACTTTTTAATCATTATGAATTATTGGACATCCCTGGAAGATGAAGAAAGATCTTTAAAATTCGGTGGAGATCTCTAACCTAGAAAGAGGTGCAGTGAGGAATATACCTACTTTACAATAGAAAATTGAGGTTCTTTGAATCCACAGTTAGAAAGAGATGGGAGAGAGAAGCAGAGCGAGAGAGAGAACAAAATTAGGCATCGTACCTGGGATGCAAACAGGAAGTTCTGTTTTCTCATTTTCATCCACCCACTGCCCATTGGCAGAACACTGATAAATCCCTTTGGAAATAAAGAAGTATAGTAATTAGTTTATTGCTTTTTTAAAAAAATCCACGTGGTATATCCAATCAGAGCAGAGGCCAGAAGACAGAGCAAGGCCTACTGGAGGGTCACAAGACAATTTTTTGCAGCCGCCTACATACTTTGGTTGCTTAGGATTGTCACAAAGAATGCTGGACTTGATAAAAATTTGACCTAATCCAGCACGGTTTATGTCATGCTAAGGATTACCAAACGGGCCTTCAGATATCAAGCTGGCCAGTAATTCACCTTTCTAATCAAGCCCTGAGAAAGCGGATCTCTTCTCAGTAAGGAAAAGGCTGGCAGGGCTCAACTGGACACTTCTCTTTGGGATCTCAACTGGACACTTCTCTTTGGGATCTGACGAAGAGAACTGTGGCTCTCAAAAGCTTACGCTATAATAAAGTTGGTTAGTCTTAAAGGTGCTACTGGACTCTTTACTCTCTTCAGGATGTTTTTATAACTGACAGGCTCTGAAGGAGAAATGCATGTTTTCGTCACCTGTTGGTCCATCATAAAGCCGAGCTCTGTGGGAGACACGCCTATGGCAGACCCTAGCGTAGAGGACTGGTTTTAACTGCCTAGGATTGAGGGAAATTCTCCTCTCCACCCTGAGGAGGGGAAGAAGGTTCCAAAGGGCTCCGTAGCCTTTTGTGTGGGTGCTCCATTGGGAATGGAGAAAGGAGGGTGCTAGAGGAGGCTTGCTTCTATCCCCTACCTCTCCAAGAGATGCACACCCATCCTGCAAGAATGTCCAGGTACTTTTGGCCATTCTCAAGAGCTAGTTAGACATTAGCCCCTTTCCTTTCCTTTCTTTTTATTAGCTGCTAAGCCTAGGGCACTGTATATTCCTATATATTGTGCAGTCCCTATATTTTATATTCTTCTGGAGTACAATAAAGATCTTTCTTTGCTTGAGTCAAGCTGTGTCAATGGTGTCCTCACTCATGGGCTTCCAGCTCAGGCGTTTGCTAGAACTTTGCACGTGCACAGAGGCTCACCAGTTCCCAAATGGCTAGTGAGGGGTTAAGCCTAGAAAAGTCTGGTGGTGGCAGCCTACTCAGAGATGTCTGGATCCTGAAACAAGAACGAAGGTGCTGGAGCTGCACATGCTCAGACAGCAGACGCAGGAGAATGAAGTGAAGCGGGATCACAGGCTGGCTCTGTGAGGCAGGCAGGTGGGACGGGGGTGGCACAAGCCAACTCGACCCCCTCCAGCGCTGCTAAAGTGGATTTCAAGTGACTGTCTTGGGGTCTGGACCAGGAGCAGGTGGAATTGTTTTTTGTGAGCTTTGAACAGGCTTGTGCAGGGCAGAACATCCCCCAAACTGACTTCTCAAAAGTTCTGAGACCTCAAGGAAGTGGAAAATTAATGGAGCTGTTAGCAGAAGCAGATCCTGTTCAGCCAGACAACGTGGACCAGTCCAGAGCAAAAGCCTCGGTGCACTTGGGCCTGTCCCTTGGTTTGTGCAGGCAAACAGTTCCCCAGCTGAGAAGGGAGTCAGCGGAGCCACAGGGCCACGCCAGGCATTCACTTGAGAAGCGGCTTGAGGGCAGGAGTGCCCAGGGCCTGGATTCTGTTCCGTTCAGAGTTTACTGTGTAAAGCCGTAGGCCATCACAAAATTTCAAAAACCCATTAGATAAGATAAAAATGAGGTAAAATGCAACTATATACAATACCGATTTACCAAAACGTGGGGGAAATTCCATTAAAACAGACATTGATTCAATCCATACGTTAACTGCAAGTTAGGCAAAGCCCTACTTCTTTGCAGCATTAGACCTTCTCTTCAGAGCAGCAAAGGTAAAAAGGGAAACTCTATATGAAACGTGCGCTTCAACATCAGGAAGCAAAACTGAGATTTTTTCCGCCTCTGTGCATAAGCTTAGACCAGATAAAAATCCCACCAGAAACTCTGATCTGGAGTCAGAATATAAAGGGCAAAAAAGGACAAAATGAGGCACATCCTCGAGTGTATGAGATGCACAAATACAGACCCTTTGGTCTACTGGAGTTTGAGGCTAACGTCCAGGCAATATTGCCGAAGGCATGGAATGAAACCGCAATAGGGTCGGGAGGGTTCTATTGTGAATTTGTTTGCCCGGGAGAAGCTGTGTGTTTTACTGGGATCTTTATAAAAGACATTGGATGTGAAGAACCCAGGGGATGAGTTGGTGGCAGCGGAACAAGCTGACCAGCTCAAAATGAGAAATGCTTGGGCAGGGGGACGCAGGAGCTGTGGCAGGAGGAGTTGCAGTGCCCCATGGACGTTTCCAGCCCAGCCCCACCCCACCCCAAGGCTGTCAACACGAAGGGGCAGAGAGATCCCAAGACCTGTTTTGGCAGGGTGGGGGGGGGGAGGCACATAGAGAGAGAGACTGCCCCATGGAAGTGCATCCAGCATCAGCCCCAACCCTGCCAGCGGCAGTGAAGGGGAATCTCCTTTGTTCCATGCAGGGCAGTACGTTGGAGAGAAGCAACGTTCCTCTCCAGATGGAGAGGCAGGACTGTAATGGCTAAGAGGGATACTTTTGCAGAACTCTCTTTGGTCCATGAAAGCCTGGTCCTATCAGATCAATGATTTTGTGTATTGTACAGCCTTTTGAGAATGAAGTCTGCAACCTTCGGAAGGCCAGAGGACACCTGGAATTTTGAGGGTGGGCTGTGGCCATCCACACCTGGCACCTCGCTCAGTTTCTGCTGCGAGCCAACTTGAATCACCACAGGTATGCTGTGACTGCAATCACCAGAAGCCAAGCAGCTGCTGGGAAAGGTGAGCAAACTGGCCCTCCGGCAGAGAAGGTGCAGGACCTGAGCTCTCAGGCCAAGTGTGCAATTGAGAAAGAGGGGAAAGAGAGACAGCCGCAAGCGCACAGAATCCAGCCCAGATCGTGTGCAGCAACAGAGGGCGGATCCAAGCTTGGCAGAAGTTTGTGGAGAGGTAAAAGGAGAGTCTGGGGAGCTGTCCGAGGTGCTTCTTACCAGGTTTATTATGGCTAGCCAGGCGTTTCTTTACAGGGAAGGTTGTTCCAGTGTTGGTCCATCAGCCAGATAGCCTCAGCCTCAGCTGGTAGTGCCAGCAATTTACAGACAGAAACTTTTGGGTTGAGCCCATGAGACTCCCATAAGTGGCCATTTGGGGATCAAAAAGGAAGAGGACAGACTGGGAGCTAATTTCTACTGGCCAGGGTACGAAAGGACAGGACCCTGCGCAGCAATTCGTGTGCAACTGTCAAAGGGTGGGGAAGTCACAAGATAAACTCAGGGCACCCCCTAAGAACTTGCAAGTCATTGGCTCTCCATTTGAATAAGTAACCCTCAATGTCCTTGGTCCCCTTCCCAGACCTACCCTGAGAGGAAATAAAATATGCTGGTTCAGACCGATCTTGCATTTTGTTCTCCCGAGGTATGCCCGCTTGCCAAAATCGACGCTAACTCCGTGGCAGATGCTTTGGTCTCCATATTTGGAAGACTGGGTTGTCCTAGGGAAGTTTTGACAGACATGGGGCCGTTGCTGGCTGCAGGCTCCATGGAAAAGCTTTGGTGTTAAAGCCTCTTCAGGCTAATAAAATGGGTTGGGTCTCTGTGAGGTCATGAAGGTGTGGGACCTGAGCTCTGTGGCCAAGTGTGTGATGTGGGGATTTGATTTCGGTTCCTGAGGGTTAAGACTCTATCAAGTCAACATGGTGAAATCATTTTTGAAAGGGAACAGCCTGACCCTGTCCCCTTCCCTGCCTAATCCTAACTGCTCTTCTGCACTCTGTGCGGCCTATTGCTTGTTTGCTGAGATGTGCCTTTGTACTATGCTCAGGAAACCCTTTTGCATGCTCATTTGATGCTTTTTTGTAGCTGTTTTAGAAATGCTTTGCTGATTTATGTGGTGCCATTTAAGAATGTTTTTCATTGTCTACTCCTGCTTCGTTTGTGGAGTTGGGGCTCTGGTAGGCAAAACTCTCAATGGAGTCTTTCCACCCCACTGCCCAGCTTAAAGGGCTAGGAGGGAGGGAGAGGCCACACACACACACACACACACACACACACACACACACACACACACACACACACACCCCATCGTAAGAGCATGGGCTTAAGCGTAAGTACATACTCAAGTCTGACCTATAACAAATTAGTTACGTTGTTACATTTGAGAGATCCGGAATACATGCTCTCGCTTTATCAATTTTAAACTCACTCATGGCGTATTCTAGTAAGCAAAATAAAAAAGTCTTCCACACAAAACTCAGGTCAGCCCACTGCTGCCCAAGAGGGTGTTGACAGATTTCACAAGGGATGCAATATATTGTGGTGGAAACTTGGGATGCTCAAGGTAAAAATTGGTTGTGCGTCCCTAGGCCTCCTACAGGTCTGTATACAAGAAGATTGTGTGCGCGCGCGCATGCACAGAGCCCTCAGCGTTGTGCTTTGGGAAAACCCGTTCCAGGGTTTGCAGCATATTATGTTTTGCAATGGAGGCCTAACGACACGTTAGACAGTTTCCCGGTCTATCCCTTGGGGAGGACTGGTCTACTTGGTTTATGCGGATGGCCATCTTACCGGTTGTAAGGAAAATGCTAGCCTGAGACTAGCTAGAAGAAAATAGCTGAGCTTAGGTTCAGAACTGTTAAGTATTGTCAGGTTGTGGCCTAGCTCAGAGATGTAGTTAGAGAGCTGACTGGAAAAACCTGTGCAGCAGTCTCTGAATTCCCCAGAGACTCGACCTTGGAGAGGTTGTGTTAACGCCCTAGTTTTTCACACCGCTGAAACGCTTGGCTCTGGAGTTGCTGGGTGATTCACCAAGTCTTGAAAAAGTCACCTTTCTTTGATATATTGTCGAAGGCTTTCACGGCCAGAGAACGATGTTTGTTGTGGGTTTTCCGGGCTGTACTGCCGTGGTCTTGGCATTGTAGTTCCTGACATTTCGCCGGCCACTGTGACTGGCACCAGCTGCTGGCGAAACATCAGGAACTACAATGCCAAGACCACGTCAATACAGCCTGGAAAATCCACAACAACCATTAGCTTTCTTCGATTAAACTTTCACCATGATGCAGGTACGCCAGACAGAAGCTGAAAGCTGCACGCTGTATCACCTCAGCACGTCCGTATACTGAACCAGCTAAGCATGAGAGAGGGCTCGCACTTTAAAGGATGGTGAGACATGCAACAATGGATACCATACTTAAGTGGCTAGCTCTCAAGCTTTAGATAGGTAGTTTTATTATCTAGCAACAGTCAGGTTTTATTATTTTAATGCTTGTTGCCGGTGCTTTATGCTTTTGCAGTCACTCCTTAACTAATAAACATCTTTTATTTAAGCTGAGCCTGGAATTCATGACTTCTTCATGGGTACATCCCAGAAATGAACCCTGAGATTGGAAAGCCTGGCCTTTGGGAAAGGAAGAGCTTTCAGTCACACAAAACAAAAAAGGAATGTGTTACAGTGCGTAGTGCAAAGTTTTTTGTGGCAGCTTATAAAATTCGTCATTAAGGAAAGTATAAAAATTCTTGATCGAATGCTGACATTGCATTTCTTAGTTTTGTGCACTATAATAATTTTTAACCTTTAAGCTCCTGAATATATGAATGCTGTTACATTTTAGGCTGATCTAGGACCGTTTTAATAAAGACTGATTGATCGATCCATCGCGAACATGTCCCACCTGCCTGACTGCTGAAGTGGATGTTATCACTGCCCAAAATTGGGAGGAGAGGTGCCAGGCGCTGTATAGTGGAGATGGGAGAGAAGTCTTACAGTCATGTTAAAAGCCTTCTTATCTGTACATTGCCCCATTGTCCTTGTTACGTACGTGAAAGCCTTTCACTCATTTTAGATGGTGTCATTGGCAGCTTCCCTCTAACTGGCATATTTAGGGCCTGACCTTACCTTACACTACTTCCACGTCCACCCACCCACCAGCTCCCACTCCCATCCTGCTCAAAGGAAAAAGCCACTCCTGGCTTTCCTTTGCTTTTGCAGTATAGGAAGTACTTCACAAGAACTCTGGAAGAATAATGTGTGTCTGCACTGGGAAATTCCTGCTCCCATCACTAGAGGAGGCCTGGCTGGGAACTTCCCAGTAATTTGTGACTGACTATTATGTGTTGAGAGCTATTTGCTTTCAATATTTGGGAAGTGCCCACAAGTTCAGATCAGATGAGATAACTTTATTGCTTCAGCACAGCCTCAGCAATCAACGAAAACACAAAAGAAGGAAAATACAATAATATTAATAGCAAATTACAATATCAATACAAATGATCACATAAATTGATCAATGAAACAATCTAAATCTGTAGAATCCATACAATCAGCCCACAAGTTCAACAAAGTTGGAAACTCCTGGAATAAGTTTTTCAAGCCCAGAACAACATGCTACGTAACACGGCAAGTTCCACTCACCACTTCCTTTGTTCTTTGGTGCATAATACTCATGGCACTGATAGCGGATTTGGGCTTGATACTGAGTCAGGTCAGGTCCTGTTACGTAATGGATATCTGCATTTTCAACGTCATCAGGCACCCCACATTCTACAGCTGTAAGAAAAAGCAATAGACACACTGACACACATCTAATGCTGAGAGAAGCGTCCATCCTCTGCCATCTACTCAAACCTGTATGGATAGTAACCTTACACAGATGTCCCGTCCACATGTTCACTCGCTGCATAGGGAGGGAGAAGAGACCCCAGCACACCGTCCCCACCCCTGTCTCCACACAAGTGCTGACTGGTCTGCACAAGGTGAATGTGCAGAGGATGTGCCTGCATGAGCAGTCAAGTTCACAAAACAGCTCAGCTGATCACAGAGGGGGAACGTATGTGTGGGCACTTCCCCTGTGCACTTGACCCATGCAGGCCACGTGGGGATTGTGTGGTAGAGGGGGGTGGGGCCAGTGAGTCTGTGTCTGCCCCCCCCCTCCTTGGGAGGGGAGCGAACACATGGCTGGGACATCTGCACAGGGCGACAGTTATGACTGATCACAACTTTCCACTCTTCTTCCTGTGTGTTGCATTCATGGAGTAATTAGAGCAGAGTAACTCGTTCCCACTTCCTCCCCCTTTATGGGGCCGACTTCTATGTCTCATTAATGCCCTCCCCACGTATTGATCCTTCATACCCATGTTGCACATTTTAAAAGCATCACCTTCTTGAGGACCTGACTGAACTATTCTTTATGGATCACCATATTTTCTTACCTTACAGCAAGGAGAGCATCAGCCCTTTTTGGGATTGGGGACAAAATAAAGCAATTTTATTTATTTAAAACTGGGCTCTTGGCTGAAATCCCCAAAATAGTCAACAATAAGAAGCCCAAAAGCAATTTAAATCAATTCACAGAAATGCACACACAAATCAAATCCGTAATCAAAGGCCTGGCAAAACCAAATGTCCAATTTACATGTTTATCATTTCTTAATTCTAGCCGTACAGTAAGGAAATGGCCTTCCATTTGATCTAGTGATTCATTCTCCACTTCTGACACCAGGAAGTATTTCTGAGTCCATAGAGTGATTACCAGGATGAGAAATGGCTTAAAATATCTTGTACAATAGCTACTAAGACTTGTTCTAGAACTAACTAAAATTATGTGATATTTGGGCAAGTCCATAAATTATTGTTCCTTAACATTATTAAATAAAATGGAATATCTCTAAGCTGTAAGTAGTACAGCTATTTTCCATTAACTATATGGTAACAAAAATGAAAAAGAGCCCCATGGCGCAGAGTAGTAAGCTGCAGTACTGCAGCCCAAGCTCTGCTCATGACCTAAGTTCAATCCTAGCGGAAGCTGGGTTCAGGTAACCGGCTCAAGGTTGATTCAGCCTTCCATCTTTCCGAGGTTGGTAAAATGAGTATCCAGTTTCCTGGAGGTAAAGTGTAGATGACTGGGGAAGGCAATGGCAAACCACCCCGTAACAAAAAATCTGCCAAGAAAATGTCGTGATGTGACATCACCCCATGGGTCAGTAATGACTCGGTGCTTGCACAGGGGACTACCTTTACCTTTTTTTTTAACAGAAATGAAATACATCTCAGATGATAAAAACAGTATTAAAATGACATTCAGACTAAAACTGACTAAATCCCCAGAAAGCATTCATTCTGCTCAAAAGTCTTCTAAAAAAGGTGAGTTTTCCAACTGATCACACAAGATTATAAGGAGAGTGTTATTTGTAATTCCTGGGGCAGTGAGTTCCACAGTTCAGGTATGGCTGCCAAGAATGCCCTTACATGGCTCATGTGAAAAGGCCAACTCCAGTATAAATTTGAAGCTGAAATATGGCTTGTCTTTTCAATGTATGCTCATAACTTCAAAGAAAGCATTTCCTTTATTTTCCTGTGTTATACACAACAGGGTCTCACAGATCACCTGAAATTCCACACAGGACCACCAACAGAGGAAATCAGCACTTACGTTCACACCTGAGGTGAGAATCTCTCCACTCTCCATTGCTTTGACAGCTAGAGTAGAAGGAGGTGAAGCTGCCTTCTGGCTGAAGAAAAAGTCATTCAGAGATGCTGGCATTAATTTACCACCATAGGAAAAGGCGTCAGAATTCCTTTCTGTTATTCCACGAGGCAAATCTCAGGCAAGTTACTCTACTCTTAGAGGTGGTATCAAGATATATGTATAGAAATTTCTATTTTTCTCTCTTCTTCAATACCATTCTTCTTATTATGTTCTTCTTGTATGATTGGATGAATTTTCTATATACACATTAGGTCAATTTATTAAATTTAGAATATACAATTAATATTAAAACAGACTAGCAGTTAAGCTAAATAGTTAAAAACTAATAAGTTAATACACTAAATATGGTGAATCTGAATATAATGTTGAATACAAAATGTTTAAAGTCTCACTTTGTGCTGAACCCCCTTCCCCCAAAACCCCTAAAAAGGCAATACTAGATATTCTATCTAGAAGTATTACAGATTTTTTCCTTTCTTCTTTCTATAACAGATAAAGCGAGGGAGAGAAGTAACAGTATGAAATTCAGTTATGTTATATATCCTGCTTATATCTCCTAGGCAGCTTAAATCTATTATTATATATTCTATAAATTCTTTCCATTGTAGCTTAATGTATTTTGTATAAGGTTCTATGCACTTTTTATTGTTATTTCTATTTTCTTTTTCAAATAAAATTTTAAAAATTTAAAAAAAGATACATGTATAGATGGAGTCTGGCAACCAGAGTAGCAAGGAGGTAGAGAACAACACAAGATCTTTGACAGCATCTAGACTGTGAATGCCTGACGGCACAATCAGGGGCAGGGGGACGCATTTAGGGAGACGACTAACCACTGTGATGGCATATCTCAGGCATACGCCAGCCTAGCACTCCAGAGCTGCCACACCGGCTCGGCCTGGCCCTGGCCACCAGCGCTGCCTTTTTGTGGCCACCCTCCAGCAGGCTACCCGCATAAATCCCTGCACCAGTGTGGAACAGGGTAGGCCAGGGATGTGACTGCGCTTAGTCCGCTTCTTAAGCTGCTCCAGCCCAGAAACACCCACTGATAGCAGGAGAAAGTTAACACCATCTGTAACAGCATCCCAGCAAAATGATGGGTCTCCAGGGTGGCCCGTCAGCTGGCGCATCCCATTCCACCTTTTGAAGTTTGCTGGGGCCAAATGTCAGCTCCAGGGCTTCTGCCTGCCTCTCAACTCCCCCATGTGGTCAGGAGCCCTGGCCATGCTATCCCAGTCCCCACCCATGTTCCCTGGACCCCTGTGGCTGGTGGTGCTCTCAGGGCTGCAGGGCCTCTTGGCACGCCTCGTTTGACCCTCCCCTCTTGGTTGGAACGCTGGTCCTCTGTGTTGCAGGGCTGTGGGCTTGAGGTCACCCTCCACCTCCTTTTTGCCTTTCTTTTTTCACTTCTTCTTGCCACAGGTGTGTGGGGCTGAGAGCAGGAATGGCTGCCTGTCAGCAGCTCTTTTGCTGCCAGGTTGGCTGTCACCATAGAAGGGGCGGGCATCCTGTCTGCTGCATGCGTGCCTCTCCCTCTGGGCTGGAGAGGAGGCCTCGTTTGGGATTCTGTAGTTGGTGGGTCTTTGTCCCTGTCTGCTGGTGCTCCCTGGCAGGGGGTAGTGGCATCACAGAGTTGAAGAATCATAGGGTTGGAAGGGACCTCCAGGATCATCTAGTCCACCCCTCGCACAACGCAGGAAATTCACAGCTACCAAGGGGCAACGGCTGGTGATTGGCCGCACCTGCGTGTGCCATTCATGGTGCTGTCATGGGCTGCCACTGCCTGGTTGGTGGATTGCCAGGGTGGAGATGTGCACTTCCTATGGCTGTCTGTACCTTCTGGAAGGCTTGTGTGGCTGTTTCCCTCTAGAGGACGTCCGTAAGGGAAGAAGCCGTGCTGCCGCAATTGCGCCAGCAGTTCTCAGGATTGTACTGTTAGCGGCAGGGGCTGATCTTTTTATTGTTTTGCTTATATTGGTCTTTAAAAGATCCTTTAAAGCATTAGTGATGAAACTGTATTCATCGTCAGTATAAAGAAGGCAAGCTGATGCAGAAAGAGGGAGGACCAACAGGATGAGTACAAGTGATGGAGTCAGGATCTATTTGGAGCCTCTAAAGCTCTCCAGGCTGAAAGTGATGCCCTGAAATTAAAGCAAAACTAGTTGTCTCACGGGCTCAAACCAGCAGCCTCTGGGTAGACACTGGGTTCCCAGCTCTGCTTATCACAGAGGTATGAACTGCACATCACTGCTTTCTTCCCTATTTATTCTTTAAAAAATCTTTTGCACATCTAGCTGCCAGGATTTTATTATCGAAGAGAAGAGCAGTGTGGGGAACACTTTTATCCTTTCCTCCCCCTACTATTTTCTCACTGAAAAAAAGCTGTCCCTGAATTGGCCCTTACTAGAGAAAACTTGCTAGACCAATGTTCCGGTTCAGTATAAGGCAGCTGCAGGTGTTTGTGTCATTTGTCCGTCTCCAGGCCAGAGATGCTGACACTAAGGCAGAAATACTCCCATTTTAATGTTATGGAAAATCAGAACTCAGCAGGAAGGATCAACAGGATGCCAAGCAGGGCCGGGGAAGAGCTTTAACTATGTACATGTGAACTTACCCGCACAATCTCATAGCCTTCGTTGCAGATCACCTTCACAGAATCCGTGAAGACATAACGGTCTCGTCTGGGATCCTGAACAGAGTTTGGGGTAACAGTCTGTGGACAGGGTATTGCTTTGAAAATGGAAAGAGACATCAGGAGCCAGCCACCTTGTCTTCTCTCCCTACCCTCCTTCCAGTTTTCAAGGGTTTTTTTTAACTTTCACATCTGTTCACAAAGGTGATAACTCATATCCAATAACATCAAGCATTTTATTATCCTTCCTTCCATGAGGGTCAGTGCATTTTTATCCTGCCTTCCTTCCAAGTAGCTCAAAGTTCTCCCCTCTTCCAAGACTGTGAGCAAGACTAGGCTGAAAAGGAATGACTGGCAAAAATTCACCCAGACAGCTCCATTGCAAGTTGAGATTTCAACCCAGCTCTCCCCAGTGGTAGTCATACACTCTAGCCACTGTCCCACAGTGCCCTACACCATCTAGCCCCAGAAAGGCAAAGAGGTTTAGCCTCAGTGACGTTGCTTTACGCTGTCCCTTCAGAGCCAGCTAGCTAGCTGTATGGACTTCAACTAGATCCCTCCTTCCTCCCTGGCCACCTCGGAAGACAACCTGCTTGCCTACAGGGAGCACAGAGAGCCTCTCCCCGCCCCAGGAACCAGTCGATGGCGCTGAGACTCCACGGTGGATTCTTCATCTGCTCCTGCCCCTTGCTCCATGAAAGCTGGGGCTGAGCCTCAGCCAGATAGCCCATTGCTGATTACCCTGCACCGGCCAAAAGTTCCCTTCCAGCAGCCCGCCAGATTCCCTTAGCCTCTCCCCACCCAGCACCCGTTCACCGTTTGTCAGTGTGCACAATCAATACGCTGTTCTCAGGAGCAGATCCACCCCAGCGACGATGGCCGATAGCCGTCGTCCTGCTATGGAAGTCCATCACCTGTTCTCGTCTCCAAGCGCCACCTTAGTTCCTTGAACACATTTGTCTTTTCTGTTCTGCTACAAACTGCTTGTTTCTCTGTCCCTGAGAAACAAGAGAGCCCCGCAGGTTTCCCTTGTGGGTGTCTGTACTCACGGTCTCCAAAGTAGTAGAATGTCCAGCCTTTGCCTTGCGTGGACTCGTCTGTGTGGAAAAAAATGTCGAGGCTGTTGCTTTGAGCCTTGATTTCCGAAGGGCCTGCGTATGTGCTGCCGCAGAAGGGGCCGAAACGCTGATCTCCCGTGGAAACCTGCAAAAACAGCAGTCATGAGAAGAAAGTAAATGTGGAGAGAAATGAAGAGGCAGACAACATAGTCCAAAGAAAGGGGGAATTTGAGCAGAACAAAGCCCGAAAACTACACTAGGGAAGCTTACGAATACCCCTGAGAGTGCTGCAACAAACATTTTAAAAATGCAAATAAGAGACTGAATTGATTGAACAGTTTAAATAAAACGTAAGAATAGTTCAAACGTAAGATGGTTGCAACTGTATGCATTTTGTACATACACACAAGTGGAAACTAGCAAGAGGTGCGGCATTCCCATTCTTTTCTCTCAGGAGAACCTGTCCCCAACAGTACTTACTCTCCCCTCACTACTACTCTCTCTTTCCTGCCACTCCTCTGGATCCTTAACTCTCCCCCCCCCCCCCCCGGTCACTTTCTCATGATCTTTCTCCCTTCTTGCACAGAAGCATTGGAAGCCAGGAGCTCTTCGTTCAACATCTGGAAAGAAAATCGCCTTCATGTTATGTTTTTCCTTGTATCCCCTAAAAAGCCTCAGGGTTATACTAAACAAAGTGAAATCTTTTGTGAGAGCAGGCTGAAAGGTTCACAAAGAAGCTAGACCCACTAGCTATTGCATGTCAATTCAGGGAGGGAATCTCAGGGGGTCGGACATGAACAGGAGGCTGGAAGACTTGGGCTGTAGGAGGGGAGAGATCACCGGGAGGAAGACACTGACCCTGAAAAGTGGCAGGCAGTTCGGCCCCAGGCTCCAATGCCCTGCATGTTGGCTCCTGGAGACATCTGATCTGCCACTGTGTGAAACGGGATACTGGACTGGAGGACGCTTCCGATCCGGGATCTTTTTTACGTTTTTATGTTCTTACATCAATTTTTGCTTAAATGAACCTGAAATCTTAGCCAGTTTACATTGTTTTGTTCCTTGTATATATGATGTTATTTTATTATACTGTTTGCTGATTTTGCAGTTAAGTTATATTATTTGTATGTTGCTTTAGTGCATTGTTCTATAATTTTATAACCCCATTTTATTCACGATTGTATGTTTTATCTTCTTCTTGCTGTATTGCTTTTAATTGTGTAATCTGCCTTAAGTCTTAGTGAGAAAGGGTGTCTCTCGCAAAAATCTGCTCCCCTCGGGTTTTCCTCCAAGAGCTCGGAGTGGGGAATGTCAGAGCAGCAGCAGGGCCTGAAGGACGGGAAGGAAAGAGCCAGCGTGGGGAGCCCAAAGAGAGCCGAGGCCCTTCTCACAGAGAGGGGAAGGAGGCTTGAGCCCCCCGAGCTCAGAGCTCTGTGGGAAGGGATGGTTAAGCCTAGCACCACCAGCGGCAACATCCTCAGCAGCTGTGTCAGCTTCGGGCTTGGCTCTCTTCGGCCTCCCCTCACTGATCTTTTCCCTCCCGTCCTTCTGGCCTTGCTGCTGCTGCTCTGACCCCTCCCCGCCTCTGAGCTCCCAGAGGAAAACCCAAGAGGAACAGATTTTTGCTCTGCTCAGGTTTTTCTTCAGGAACGCAGCGGGAGGAGGGCAACTACACTTCCCAAGTAAACTTGTGGGAGCCTGACACGTGTTGGGCATCTCGTGTAGTTTAGCTCTCAGATTCAGTGAAAAGTACTATAATAAGTTTGAGGTATTTGTTTTGGCGAAAATATCAGTGATGAAATCCAAGGATTTAACCAAAGAATGTCCCTTTAAGAGCTCTAAATGTTCTCCTGAATGGGCAATTGAGAGGGCTGAGACTTTCGCCGACATTAGAACTGGGATATAACCATGGACGTTTGAATTGTACTGGTGTGTTTGCTCTCTGGTACAGGAGGGCCTGTTTGCTTCCACTAGGCTCTGTTCATAAATCAATCATCACAAAGATAGCTTAAGTCCCCAGCGATCCAAAAGAAAAGTAAAACTGACAGTGTTGCCTTTGGAACTAATCACTACTTGGGAAAATGGAGCAGCATTATTGGGGCTTTCAGTTTCTTTTCCACATGGTTTATGAGCATTAAAGGTCTGAATATATGAAAAGGGATTATTGAAAGGAGCAGGACTGGAATATGTAGGGTTACCAGGTCCCCTTACACTCCCAGTGGGAGGCACTCACCTTCTCTGTGTTTCTTGCATGCATGTGAAGTGCGCACATGCTCCCATGCCTGTGGGATGACATCACTTCCAGTGACGACACTTCCCAGCGACATCATTGTGCAGGCATGCTCACATACTTCGCAGTGGGCTGATTTGGGCCTCAAACAGGCCCAATTTGGCCCATCTGGGGCCCAAATTGTCCTGCTGTGAAGCACAGGGGCACTTTGGGGGTGGCATGATGCCATCACTTCCAGGAAGTGACATTATCATGCCGCCCTGGGAGCATGCCCAGGAGTCCCATTCCCAGAGCTTTGCCTTTCCCCCTGCCAGCCAGGTGAGTGGAGGCAGGAGGTAGAGGGTGAAAGCTAGGGATCCCCTGCTACCACTGTGGGACTGGTAGCCCTAGGAATATGATGATGATGAAGATGAAGAATGGACTTTGCTTTTGACAGGAAGGGGAATTTCTAGGGCAGAAGAGGGTCAACTTGTTGGCAAGTGCTTTAAAGTAATTTCAAGGGACGAGACAGCGCCCCCGTCCAAGTGCATGTTACAATGCGTGTATACCCTCACCATGTCTTGGAGTCATTTCCTCTTGAGTTTACTTAGCCAGGGAGCAAAGAAGGCCTGCTGCTGGAAAGGTAAGTTGGCGTGAAGGCTAGATGCTACTCCACACCCTTCCCCTTCCTTTCCTAGCGCATCACTGCCCCCATTGACGGTGCTGCTCAGCAGACTCCTTCGCATTTTGTAGGGACGTGCGGTTGCCATAGATCCATTCAGAACAGCAGAACATTTATGGATTCCTCATATCTCGAAATCACTGCTTACTGTTAAGGCATCAGGACAGTTTCCTTCCGAGTCAGCAGGCTCTATGTCAAAGTCCTTGTTCTTGATGGTCAGGACCACACGATATCCCGGCTCCAACACCACATGGTAATCACAGTGCGAATTCTCAGGATATGAGCTGGGGTAGTTGGGGCTGGCGATTTCCCCAGTCGGCTCAGTGAACATGTTCCCACTGCAATTCACTAGAGTATGGGGGGCATTAAAAAGTCAGTAACAAAGTTAGCAAGTGATCGTCTGTTGAACCTGATCCTCTGCACTCCTCTTAAAGTTGATTATGCTTTTTAATTGATGTAATCCACCCTGAGCCCGTATGGGGAGGGCAGAATAGAAATATAATGAAATAAAATAAATAAATAATAAAATAAATCCTCTGCATCTCTGGCCCGCTTCAGGTTACAACTGATCCAGCTCAGATTGCATATTTTGGGGGTACCTTGAAAAGGCAACTTTTTTTGGTTATTTTATTATATTTCTTACCACCATGGAAGATGCACCATTTTAGATTTTCTGGCCTGTCTCTCTCCCTCTCCAATCAGAGAAGTGGGAGGTCTTCCTCCAGCTTCAGGAGTTTTCCTCTGACTGCAGTGGTTCTTCCACCAGAAGAATCCTGGAGGCTAGAGGAAAGCTTCACACTTTGCTAGTGGCAGGATGGAGGCCACTGCCTTTGGCACCAAAATATCTCAGTCTGTAGTCTCTACATGAGACGAATTACACGAGGACACTCAAGTGAAGGGAGATGCAATGTTAGCCGGGAAGGCAAGTTTTAAAAGACAGATCAGAAGGCTTTGCCAGTTTCACCTCTCTAGAGCCTGCAAAGATTGCTCCTCAGAGGGTTTATTTCCTCCTTGTCTCCCCAAAGAGGAGGTGAAATTGACAGAGCCTTCAAGGAGGCAAAGATGAAATAAACAAACCCTCTGAGGAGCGATCTTTGCAGGCTCTAGAGAGGTGAAACTGGCAAAGCCTTCTGATCTGTCTTTTTAACTACCCTTCCTGGCTAACATTGCGTCCCCCTTTACTTGAGTGTCCTCATGTAATTCGTCTTGTGTAGAGAGACATTCAGAGTAAGAGACTCTCAGAGAAATGCTTCAGCAAAAGAAAATCCCTGACACTGTTTTTTCTCTGCCTTCACTCATGGTTCTTTCGAATCCTCTCAACTCTCCCACATAAAAAGGATCTCCCTCTTCTCTTATGATTCTGAATGGGGAGTTTAATACACATCAGCATGTTCATTAAATATCATGGTTTTGTGACAAGAAATACAATTTTTTTTCATGGGGTGGTATGATTTCAAATCTCCTCAGCAAAAATATAGATTCTTTCAAAATTCAGAAGTATATGAGCTCTCTAAATCTGACAAGAAGCAATAGGGTTGTGCATACTCCAACTCTGTGTTTTAAAATAATAGTAATAATCCTGTACCCAGACAGTCCAATTCCACACTAACAGAAGATGAATTCTCCCCTGTATAACTTATAACTGCTATACTAACTTGTCTATCTAATTTTGCATAATTTATTCTGATGCAGCTGCTAATAGAACACCAAAGACTTGCCTCAAGCTAAGGTTGCCATCTGGCCATGAAAACAATGTCCTGGTTTGATTTGATTTGATTAATGGAAATCAGCAAACAAAACTTTTCATGGCATGGAGCTAAATTACATCAACTGATAACTGCTTGGGGATCAAATTGATAATAAAAGGACAGCTAGAGGGCAGCCCGTTTGCTACCACTGAAACTCTACTATGCCACCTCTCTGGCTTCTGAGGGTCAAACTAGACATGTAGGTTTTTAGAGCTGGGTTCAGATTCCCCAGACCCAACTCAGGTTTTCCCTCAGCCACACAGCAGCTGTGGGGAATGGCTGTTATACAATAAAGGAGAGTCCAACAACCTCTAAATGCCACCCTGAGAGAGGCGGGGCTCCCGCCTTCCCCACAAACTGTTTCCCTGTGTCAAAATAGCACTGGGGGAGGGTATTCCCCTGTTTTGACTGCTCTGCACGCACAGAATACTCCACAAGGAGAATCAGAAACCGAGACCTTCCCCTTGCTTGGTATTTTGGAAAATGGCTTGAGCAGGGAGGGCAGAGCCGTTCCTTCCCCCACAGAGGCATTCTGAGACCATTGGGACTCCTTTATTTTTTAACAGCCATTCCCCATGGCTGCTGTGTGGCTGAGGGGAACCTGAGTTGGGTCTGGGGAACTCTTGAAAACCTGCATGTCTAGTTTGACCCTGAGGGCCAAGCTACAAGTGACGAATGACACAGGTCAGCTTCCCTCAAGTTTTGATGGGAAATGTAGGCATCCTGGTCTCGCAGCTTGGCTCTCCGACTGCTGTCCAATGGACTTTTCAACTGTCACTTGTCCAACATTCCGCCAAGCTGCCTACATTTCCCATCAAAACTTGAGGGAAGCTGACAAGTGTCCAACCTGTGTCATCCGTCACTTGCAGTTTGGCCCTGAGATTGCAGCAGGCACTTGTAAACTAGAAACCTGATGAGGCTACAGATCTGAAGCCTTAATTGGGTCTACATACACTGCTCAGGGCCCCTAAGTATATGCACTGCTTTGCATATGAAGCCAAACACATTTGAGAGCCAGGGTGGTATAGTGGTTAGAGTGTTGAACTAGGATCTGAGAAGCTCAAGTTCGAATCCCCACTCTGCTATGGAAGTTCACGGGGTGACCTTGGGCAGTCACACTCTCTCAGCCCAACCCACCTTGCAGGGCAGATGTGTCAGGGCTTTTTTCCCGCCAGAATGGCCAGGAACGCCGTTCTGACACCTCTTCAAAATTATCACATGACTGGTGGCTCCACCCAACTGATTCTCCTTGATTTCCCCTCCTTAATTTCCCCTGATCCTCTTTGATTTCTCCTGCTGGAGGCAGAAGGGATCCACCCCAGGAGAGCAGTCCAGGCAGCTAGGGATCCCAGGTGCCTGGCAATCTCCCGGGGAAAGTCCCTCCTACTAGTTGACTGAATTTTCAAAAATGGTGGTGACGCTCTAGGAGTCTCCCTCCTTGTTTCTATGGTAAGGCCTTACACTTGCTTTAAAAGAGGCTGCGCAGCAGCATCCTCGTGGTGTGCTGAGAGGAGAGAGAAGGGTCTCATCTTCTCTCACGACATTCTTGTGCTCCACAACCCAGAGAGCGAGAGCGAGAGCGAGAGGAGGGGAGGGGAGGGGGAGGGAGGGAGAGGGAGTGTGTGTGTGTGGGGCTGGCTTGAGGAAGCTTCCATAGCAGAGTGGGAAGTCAAACCCGCATTTCCCAGATCCATGCCCAATTAAAGTATGCCCATTGTTAAGTAGGGCTGCCAACCTCCAGGTAGGGCCTGCAGATGTCCCAGAATGACAACTGATCTCCAGACATCATAGATCAGTTCACCCCCAGAGCAAACGGCTGCCTGTAGGGTGGACTCTGTGGCATTATACCCTGTTGAAGCCACCTGCCACCCCTCCAGGAATTTCCCAACTCAGAGTTGGCAACCCACATTTAGTAAGGTTCTCCAACGGGCTTGGAGAAAAAAGTCCTGTCCCTTAAAGCAGGAGAAAATGGCAGCAATGCTCTAGGAGTCTCCCTCCTAGTCTTTATGGTAAAGCTACCATAGAGACTAGAAGCCTTACGCTTGCTTTAAAAGAGGCTACGCAGCAGCAGCAGCCGCCTCGTGGTGTGCTGAGAGAGAGGTAGGTCTCTCCTCTCACGATGTCCTTGGGCCCCACAACCCTGAGAGAGAGAGAGAGAGAGAGAGGGAGAGGGAGGGAGGGAGGGAGGGACTGTCCCTTTAATAGTGGTTGAATGTGTGACAATGATGAGCAGCTGAAGCTCTTCATAACATGCAAGTAAATAACATCCCATCAAAGGGGCTGGATTTTAATCCCTCCAGGCAGTTGAAAGAGTAGATGGAGGACAGCAGTAGGAGAGAAGGGCAATGTGGGGGCCATTGGTGTTCTGTATTGACTTAGCTTCTGCCTGAGCTAAGGCTCCTGAAGTCTTAATTACCATTGGTTGTTTCCTGCTGGCAGCAGCCAATCAGTGCTGTATAATAAAGACCCATCACTGTACTGTAAATAAGTTACTTTGTATGTAGTTAATGCAAACTAAGGATTCTAGTTGTGTGTGCCTATTGGCTGTTGCTTGTAAAAGGGGCGTGGCTTGTGTGTGTATAGTTGGCTCCTGTTGAGCCTGTCTTCATGAGCGGAAATCTCAATACTTAATAACTGGAGTGTCTCTGCAAGGACATTGTAAATCCTGAGCGCACAAAAAACTTGGAACAGTCCCCAAAGTCCAATTAGTCCAGCAAACTGTGTCCCGCTATGCCAAAAGCCTCCAGGAAGCCTCCGAGCAGCCCTCTCTTGCTGAAGAGTCACTGCCTCTGAACATGGAGGTTTTGTTTAGTGATCACAACTATAACAGCCGTTGATAAACCTCACCTCCATAAATCTGTCTCAATTTTTGGAAATGCTGTCTACAATAATAGCTATCGCTACATCTTGTGGCAGTAAAATCAAGAAGTTAAAATTTTGCAGTTTAGAATTTGATTGAATTGATGATTGAGCCAAGGAATAGACAATTTCAATCTCCTCATTCTCAACTTTAAAATTGTGCTACTCTTCAGTAGTCATTACTTTTGTCATCTTGATATTCAGATGTAATCCTGCTTTGGCGTTTTCTCCTTTAACCTTCATCAGTAGTCGTTTCAAGTCTTCACTATTTTCTGCTAATAATGTGGTGTCATCTGCATATCTCCAACTGTTAATTTTCCTTCCGCCAATTTTAACTCCAGCTTCTTCTAGATCTAATCCAGCTTTCCTTATGATATGCTCTGCATAGAGGTTGAACAGGCAGGGAGGTTGTTTGGGACAGTGTTGCCAATTATCACATCCTTGCTAAGCACTGCCCCCCAAATCTCCAGGTAATTCCCAAGTTGGACCTGGCAACCCTAGCCTGGAGGAGCGAAGCAGCAGGCGCAGGAGATTTCTGGCCCGCCAGACGGTGAGTCCGCCCTTGTCCTGTTCCTTGCTGTGGGGAGTGGCATCCCGCCCGCCTCCCTTCCCACTGGCCTGCCCCTGCACAAGCCGCAGAAAGGGGTCCTTTGCAACCCCCGCTGGTAAAAATTCCATGATACATGGCTTGAGCTTTTGGATGAGGAGGATAAAGCAATTAAGAATTGAGGTTTGTCTTTTTTTCTTCTTCTAGTAGTGTTTCTGATACGTGCTATTTAACGTTTGCATTTCTGATGCCTTTATTGTTCCATGCTCTCTTCTGTATGTCCAAAGTGGAGAACTCTGAACTATTAACATTTTGAATGTGGTATAATTCCATTAGCATGGCTGTTAAATATCAATTATGTTATTAAATGTTATAGAGACTTTAGAGACTCCCCGGACCTTGCGATGACATCACTTCCGGGAAGCAACGACACTTCCCAGAAGTGGCGTCATTGCATGATCTCAGGAGCGCGCATGCTTTGCGCACGAGCGCATCTAGTACCAGTGAGTTCCGCCACCTCTTTTCCCAGAAAAAAAGCCCTGGTGAGGATAAAATTGAGGAGAGGAGAATGAACTGAGCTGCTTTGGGCCTCCACTGGGGGAAAAGGCAGGGGATAAATAAAGTAAACAAATAAATAAAAATAAATAATTTGCCGACTTTTAATCTTCCACTGTCCTACCCCCACTATTGATTAGGAGGGTCTTGGCCCCCAGCGTATGGGACTGTCTTCAATAGGGTGACCAATTTTTAACTAGTCCTTCTAGCTATCCCTTTAATTTGTGATAGATCCACAAACATTTATCATGCCATGAAAAGCTTCCAACTACCCATTTCTGCTCATAAAGCGTCTGTTAAATTTAATTTAATTTAATTTATTACATTTATATTCCGCCCTCCCCGCATCAGCGGGCTAAAGTGAAAGAATATTGTTTTCCTGCTCAGCTGGTAGCCTGGGTTTCCAGAGATTAAATTATCTTATTTATTTAGTGGTGCTGCTTCTTGCCCCATGACATTAGAGACTATAAATCCAATTTATCATCATCATCATCATCATCAGGGCTTTTTTTCTGGGAAAAGAGGCAGTGGAACTCAGTGGGTCGCCCTCGGAGAAAATGGTCACATGGCTGGTGGCCCCGCCCCCTGATCTCCAGACAGAGGGGAGTTTAGATTGCCACCATCTAAACTTCCCTCTGTCTGGAGATCAGGGGGCGGGGCCACCGGCCATGTGACCATTTTCAAGAGGTTCCGGAACTCCGTTCCACTGCGTTCCAGCTGAAAAAAGGCCCTGATTATTATTATAATTAGTTTGATTTATAAACCACCCATCCTCAGGGGCTCTGGGCGGTAAACAACAGTTAAAATCAATAAAAACAAGAAAACAATAATTTTAAAATCAACATACAATAAACAATAATAAAATAAATTAACCAAATACATTAAGGTGCAATGGTAGGGAGAAACCACCCCCCCCCAAAGGTGGGAGGCCAACATGGCACCGCTCCCTTCAACCACCGAATGCCTGGCGGAACAGCTCTGTCTTACAGGCCCGGCGGAACAATAATATGTCCTGCTGGTCCGGGTCTCCATTGACAGAGTGTTCTACCAGGCTGGGGCCAGGACTGAAAAGGCCCTGGCCCTGGTTGAAGCGAGGCGGGCTTCCTTAGGGTCGGGGACCACCAGTAAACATTTATCCACTGATCGAAGCAGTCTCCAGGGAACATACAGGGAGAGGTGGTCCCAAAGATATGCCAGTCCCAACCCGCTCAGGGCTTTAAAGGTACGAACCAACACCTTGAACCTGATTCGGAATTCAACCGGAAGCCAGTGCGGCTGGTGCAGGACAGGTGTGATGTGTGACTAATCTGCCTTTTCTGCTTGTCCAGTGCAGGTGGGTGACTGGAGACGGTCTTCTCAGCGCAGGCGGCAGTTCTAGAGAGAAGAATGATTATTTCAGGCCCAGGCTCCTACCTCCACACGTCTTCTGGTCTTCATGCAAGAAATATGCTGGAGGGCATGAACAATAGTATCCACCAATGTAGTTATTGCAGTAATGGCTGCAGGCTGTCTCCACGAACTCTGTGCACTCATTCACATCTGCAAGAAGTCAAGAGAGGCGTTGAGAAAGAGCCAGGTGGAATCACGGAAAAGAGGAAAGGGCAAAGACAGTAGGACAAAAACACGGGCGGCAGCAGCAGGAGAGGGAAGTCTTTTGTTCTAGCAACTTCTGCCACCTTCAGCCTTCATGCCCTCCACCTGTGAGTAGAGACCTCTTTGTAAACATCCCTTTTCTCACAACAAGCGTCACTTATTGACTCCCCACTGTGCACCATGATAATCTTGAATATATATATGAGCAAGCCTTTGACCCTGGGTGAGAATCCTGAACACGCACTCTCTTTTTCTATGGGGACAATTATTTTGGAAAGATGGGTTTGGAGAGGGGAGGGGCATAATGCCACAGAGTCCGCCCTCAAAAGCTGACATTTTCTCCTCAGGAAACGGATCTCTGTAGATCCGTTGTAATTCCAGGAGATCTCCCAGGTCCACTCGGAGCTTGGCAACCTTACAGGTCGGCTTTTTTTTTCTTTTGCAAATACAAGCTCAAGGATTGCTTTATTAAAGAGGAGAACTCTGAGGGGCCGTTCCTGCCATTTTGTTATTGGAAAAAGCGCCCTTGAAATGCTATTAACCCTGCTGAGGAAAAGTAAAAGTAGCTCAAGCACGGGTTTTCCAGTGAGAAAACAGGACAGGCTACAAGGACGAAAGTTTTCCTCCCTCCCTCCCCACATCACTTTTCTCATTGATAAAGGAATGCTGGCAGCTAAATCTACAAAAGAAAAAGGAAACATTTAAAATGAAGATGGGGAAAAAAGCATTTCTGTCAGCGCTCCATTCAGATGCACCGACAAGGACAGCGTATGAAACGGTGCCCACGATAATCAAGGCAATACTGGAAAGCACTGCAGGTCTAGGAGCCATCCAAATGCCCACTGGAGGCAGCCAGTGAATTACCAGATAGCCCAGGAGAGCCTGATCTCGTCAGATCTCAGAAGCTAAGCAGCGTTGGCCTTGGTTAGTGCTTGGATGGGAGACCCCCAACGAAGACCAGGGCTGCAGAGGCAGGCAATGGCAAACCACCTCTGTCCGTCTCTTGCCATGAAAACCCCACCAGGGATCGGCATAAGTCAGCTGTGACTTGAGGGCACTCTCCACTCCAGGGCCGATTCCAGACGGCCCTCCCCATGCCGAAACGTCGCGCATCGTCCCGCGGAAAACGCGAAATATTGCGTTTTCTTGCGCGAGTTTTGCACGATGTCGCGCAAAACTCGCGTGAGAAAACGCGATATTTCGCGTTTTCCACGCGACGACGCGCGACTGTTCGGCATGGGGAGGGCCGTCTGGAATCGGCCCAGATATACACACCCTGACCTGGACAGCCCAGGTGATCCTGATCTCATCAGATCACAGAAGCTAAGCAGGGTTGACCTTGGTTAGTATTTGGATGGGAGACCTCCAACGAAGGCAGGCAATGGCAAACCATCTCTGTTAGTCTCTTGCCATGAAAATCCCACCAGGGGTCGCCATCAGATTAACTGTAACTTGAAGGCAATATAAATAATGACTTACCCACTGCAACATAGTAAGCCGCAAACCCAGTGAATCGCTCTTCATTGGAAAAGTCAGACTGAAAAGTCACGGTCAGCGAATTGTGGGGCACATAGAATTCCTTCAGGATTTGTGAGCCAGGCGTAGGGCTCTTCTTCCGCCCACACAGCTGGCCTTCGATGTGATCCCCAGTCAGGACCTGAAAGGGACAGACGAGTCTGCCTCACCTCTGCTACAGGGATATCTGTTGTGCCTGGCTGTTGACAATATTTCTGGCTGGCACGCATGGACACACACACACACATCCCACACACCTGGATGGGAACAAGGTAGCTTAGGTCTAGTTCACATTGAGGGCAGGAGTATAAATAGGCCGAGAGGCCCCTGCTGCAAAGCAAGAAATCAAGTGGCCAATGTCGGCCGGCAGGAACAAATGGGACACGGACAGGTCTGGAAGGTGGCTGTGATCCACGGGGAAGTTCTCTTCCGCAAGCATCCTTGAAATGAAGGGGAGCTGAGGAAGAGGGCATGCACCACTTCTGATCACAGCCAATGAGGGTTGCACAGGAAAAGGTACCCATGGATTGTGTTCGGTGTTGTGTAATAAGGGAGGGAGGGGAGGGAATGCCTTGGGATTTTTCATGTCAAGCACCTTTAGTACAACAGCATTTAGAAGGAAATTCTGTGCACAGGGGGACTACGGTTGCACCTGGAGAAGGGAAGTATTATATGCTTGGAGTTACTTGATTATATTACCCATTAGTAAAACAAAAATTAAGTTTATAAAATTTAAAAATTAAACATCTAATGTTTGTCAGTTATCCCAGTGTGCTCACTAGCCAAAATTTTGGAAAGTGGCAGCGCCGCTTGATTTCCTGTTTGCAAATGCCTGCACACGCGTTCATTATATTTCCACAAATAAAAACACGACCCCAGAGGCCATGCAGTGGTTTCTGTCCTGGCCCAGAGATGATGTGGGTATGGTTTTTAAAGCAGAACGTAAGAGAGGACACTTAAAGACCACACTAGATGATATTGTGTCTATGGGTCCAATTCGTTGTTGCCACTGCCATTTTATAGGTGAATTTGGGCCATTTAAAAATGCCATCTGGGCTGCAGCAATGTAGGACCGGGCAATCCGCCCCCCTCCCCTGCACCTTTTCAAGCACTGAAACAGTATCCTGTATCTTTTTCATCAATTTAAAAGATATGGAAGAGACATATCACCTAGTGCTTTGTTGTAGCCCTTGTGGCATTGTTAAATGGCCCAAATTCCTCTCTAAACTGGCAGCAGCATCCATAGATCTGACCTGTGGACATCATAATGTCTAGTTTGGCCCACAGATAAAGGTTTGTAGCTTGCACAGGTAATGATTTTTTTATCCAGAGAGTTGAAGGTGGAATGACAGAGGCCTAGCTGACTGCAAGGTTCATTTATCCCAACTTAATCTCTGGTCAAACAGGCCTTGTATGTTTTCACATTGCCTCAGAAACCTGCCAAACCTATTTGAGCTGAGCTAACAATAGGATGAAAGTGGCAACTGAACACACATGAACGGACATTAAGTTGCCGTACACTGACTCAGACCATCGGTCTATCAAGGTCAGTTTTACCCTGACTGGCAGTGGCTCTCCAAAGTCTCAGGACATGACTGCTCTCTTTAAATATTTGAAAGGCTGTCATTTGGAGGAGGGCAAGGAGCTGTTCCAGTTGGCAGCAGAGGGTAGGACCCGAAATAACAGGCTTAAATTACATGCACAAAGGTACCGGATGGATATTAGGAAGAACTTTTTCACGATCATAGTTAAAAGGTGAACTCAGCTGCCTAGGGAGGTGGTGAGCTCCCCCTCACTGGCAGTTTTCAAGAAGAGGCTGGATGAATATTTGTCAGGGATGCTTTAGGCTCATCCTGTGTTGGGCAGGGGGTTGGACTAGAAGGTCTGTATGGCCCCTTCCAACTCTGGGATTCTATGATTCTATGATTCATATCAGTAGCATTAGAAGACCAAGATTCGAGGTCAGTAGCAACATAAGGCACAACAAGTTTTCCAGAGCATAAGCATTTAAGTGTCAGATCTCCCTTTGTCAGATATGATGTCTGAACCTGGGATCTTGCTGAGCAGACGTTCTACCACTGAGCCACGGCCCCTCCCTCAGTGCACGTGCCACATTCAGCCGGACCACTGTCAACTCTCTTAACAACGATGATCTTCCCCCAGCCTTTTCGGAGATAACCTGAGAAGTGAGATCCACCACATACAACTTTCCCTTTGGGTCTCAAACACCACAATGGGATGTTGATGCTGAACCTCAGTCCAGCACACATCTCTGCAACTCCCTCCTTTCCTCCATCCCCAGCAGAGAGATGAGGCCCGTACCTTCACAGAGTCATACTCGCAGTTTCGGGATGGCTCTATGTCCAGGTGGGTGAAGTAGAGGCGGATGCCGAAGCCGAGGGGGACGTTGATTTCCCAGGATTCCAGAGCATCGTTGGGATAGGCCTGAGGATAGTTTGGAGAGACGATTTCTCCAAACATGGAGGCTGCACCAGAGCATGTGAAGAGGAAGCAGGTGATGAAGCTTCTGAGGGAGAAAAGAGGAACAATGGGGAGAGGGCTGTTGTCTGCTCCCATCCGCCTGTACCCCACAAGCTAGAAGAGCTGTATCACCTTGGTCCTACATCCCTCAAGATCACAGTATGTTACTACAAAGGCTTGGGAGTCCTTAATCAAAATAAGGAGCTCATTATCTCACACTGCAACACTGTGCAGTTACCTCAGTAGGCTTGCCATGTGCCTGCTGGGAATGAGAGATGTCCCTCCCCCAGCTGGTCTTGCTCACTGGCACTCCAGTGGCTGATGGGAGAAAGAAAAAAAAATGCCACCAGCAACGGCAGGATGTCACTTCCAGGAAAACCCAGCAAAGTGGATGTCACTTTTCTCTAGAAATCACCAGAAACTCTGTAGTAAAACCACAGAGTTTCTGGTGATTCCTAGAATAGTGTCTTTTTCAGGAAAAAACTGGAAGTGGCACAGAGTTTCCAGCTATTCCTAGAAAGGCATAACATCATTTCTGCATTTTGCTGCCAGTGATTTCACACCCTTGCTGACTGCCTACTGCTTGCCAGGCTGGGCCTGATAATCCTAAATCCAATCTAAACCCATTGAACTCAATGAATTTAGACTGGAGTAACTCTGCATTGCATCGCCCCATCAGTAGAACATGAGACTTCTTCACCATTAGAGATGTTAAAAATTCAGCAGATCTAGAAAAACTGCTGACTCCTGCTATCGTAAATGGTCTCTGTACTTTACTTAACCATGTTTGATTTTTACTTAATGATATTGTTCCTTGTAGTTCCTGCATTTCATAGTCCCTTTATCCTGCTGTTTATGTTTTTCATAACCTCATATATACACATCTGCCTAACGAGTTAACCCACTACAGGCAAAACATTATCCTGCAATAAACTCCTGGAAGTCTTTAAGGTGCCCCAATACTCCTGTTTATTTTTGTTGCCACAAGGCTCCCCCTCTGGAATTACTGTTGTTCTTGATGATAAGGAAAACCCTCCTCTCCGTCAGGCACCCAAATGCAGGAATCCTGCAGGCAAGGCAGAGTGCCGGAATAACACAAGGCTGGGGGAAGGCGGTGCAGCCTGTAAATTAGGGGGCAGCAGCTGGGGCCCTGTTCAGACGCAACCTTTAGACGGGGGCACTGCCTGTCCCTGCACTGACAAACTCGAAAGACTAAAGAGAAGTGTGCAGGGCTTTTTTTCAGCTGGAACTCGGTGGAACGGAGTTCCGGAACCTCTTGAGAATGGTCACATGGCTGGTGGCCCCGCCCCCTGATCTCCAGACAGAGGGGAGTTGAGATTGCCCTACGCGCCGCTCCTGCGGCGCGGAGGGCAATCTCAACTCCCCTCTGTCTGGAGATCAGGGGGCGGGGCCACCAGCCATGTGACCATTTTCTCCAAGGGCAACCCACAGAGTTCCGCCACCTCTTTCCCCAGAAAAAAAGCCCTGGAAGTGTGGGTTAGCTCCTCCAACGATGGAGTCTGACAGAAAGTCCTTGAAGGAGTTGCCATTCCACACCCTTCTTTAAACGGACAGTAATCTCAATCCCTAAGCACAGTTTTCCCTCCCTGCAGTCCATCATTGACTTACCCCATATGGAAAAGCTCCATCTTGCTTCTTCTTCAAAAGGTTCGGTGGCTGGACTTCACCTGTGGGCAAAGACAACACAGAGATTAGCGCCTGCTTTTTTTTTTCTCTCTTGGCTGCAAAGTCCCCCTGTTTGGTACAACCAGAGTCGACACTCCACTTGCAAAGAGTGGAATCAGTAGATGCCCAATGCCTAGACATTATATTTCACCCTTTGCAAGTTAAACTAATTCCTCCTCTACAGCACAGAATCCTTCCGAAAAACGAGGGTGCCCCAGCAAGACGTGTATCTAGCCCAAAGGTATGCATAGCACCATGGAAGCCGATGGGGCAGGCATGGAGCCACGGGGAAAGGCCCGCCACAGAATTACCAGCCACTTCTGCAAGACAACAAACACCTTCCAGAAGCCGAGAGCAGAGTCATCGGGAAACACGAACGCCTTCTTCCCTAGTTTCAACAACGGGCTCAGCTGCCTTTGTGACACATGTAACCCAGATCCTGATTTTCAGAGCGATGCGTGCTGGGAACGGGTTTCCAAAGCACTCACCGCTCGCGCTGTCTTTCGGGGTTGTTGCTGCCTCTCCTCCTCCTGCCTGCGGTCTCTCTTCATCTCCCTTTCGAAGGCACATCCACATTTCGAAGTTATCAAAATATTAGAGGACGGCAGACCTCTTGCGCCCTCTGCTGTTTGAAAACGAATCTTCCCTTCGGCTCTTCAGCCCTCGTTGCGCAACGCCCGTTTTGGGTCAAGCCCCGGCCGGGGCGACGAGGCGGCCGCTGGAGCCTTTCAAACGGGGGTTTTGTTCAAGGAAGTCAGGTGACTTCTGCGAAGCGAGCGGCAAGGGGGAATTCCCCTTTCAACGTTGCTCAATCCATATGGACGGGTGCCCTTAAATCACTGGCTGTCCTTGGCATCTGTTGCCTGCTAATTCAACAACAGGAACAAAAAAAAGTGAATTTTGATTTCTGAGCTTCCCAAAAACTTTTGGGAGGGGCGGCTGTCTGAGGACCAGCAGGCTGGAGGAGGTGGGATGGGCCCAGATGGAGGCTGGCGCAGCAAGTATCGCTAGGCCTTTCGTGGAAACCCTGTGCAGTGGGGCTGTGGCTATTACAGGTCTGCCACACTCTCCTTTGCCGCTGCAGGCAGAGGGGAGCTAAAGGGGTAGCCTGCGGTGGAGCCGTTTGGGACACCGGAAGTTCTTGGGCCAGGCCTGACCGTGTGGCCAAAACCAAGGCTCTGTCCCCTAGAAATTCAGGGCGGTGTGTTTGCTGCACAGCAATGGAGGAGTAGCCAGTCCCTCTGTGTGCCTGCCCCCTCCTGGGCTCTGGTGCTCAGTCCGGCTGGAAGCTCCCATGCTGAAGCCAAGTGGTCAGAACTGTGTTCCAGCTTGCAAGCTTGAGCCAGGACTGGAAGACAAGACCCCCAGGGACGCGCTGGGACCCTTCTTCTCAAGGTCTGAAGACCCTGGATCAAGGCCACCTGGCTTTACGTGCTAGAAAAGAGCAAGAGCCCAGTAGCACCTATAAGACTAACCACGTTTGTGGTAAGGTAGGAGCAGTGCTGGATCTAGGGGGGGTTACGATAAACCAAAGCTCCCTTAGCAATACTAGTCTGACTAATAATGGAAAACCACACCTAAGGGACAACACACCCACAATTATATCAAAATATTTTCATTGATTATTTTTTGTGTCCAAGTGCTAATAATTCTTGAATAAATATATAAATACAACTCTGTACAAAATATCAGTACAAAATGTTAATATAAACACTAGATACAAGGATGAACATAGAGATACTTTGAACGCTGAGAGGCACCGGCCATGTAGAAAATAGGGGGGCAGGGGGGGGTCGCCTGTCCCTGACGCCGACGAAGAGGGGGCACTGGGCACGGTTGCCAGCCGGGAGCGCACACTGCAGAGCTGGCAGTGGAAGTGCTGGTAGCTGAGCAAGAGGGCTGGGTGGCTGCGCGCCACCCCGGCCGCCTGCTGTGCTGATGGCTGCACCTGGCCCACAGCTGCTGCACCTGGCCAGGAGCGCGCACTGGTGGCAGCAGCGTGGGGCAGCCTCCTGCACAGTTTCCCCACACTGCTGCCGCCAGTGCACATTTGCAGCTGGGCACAATAGATATCAGCCAGGCGCAGCCATCGTCATGGCATGTGGTCGGGGCGGCGCTTGGGGTAACTGAGCAGGAGGGCTGGGAGGCCACCCACGCGCCACCCGGGCTGCCTGCCACGATGATGAGGCAGCCGGCTCACAGCTACTGGCCAGGGAGCGCACAGAATTGCGGGTGTGCTCTGGGGAGTGGCATGTCCTGCGTGATGACATCACACGCAGTGTCATCTTTTTGCAGTAGTAGTCACGGGTGGCAACAGCCCTGGAGCTGCCCCCGGGTGAACCTCGCTACAGCCCTGGGTAGGAGCTTTCATAGGAGCCCCGTGGTGCAGAGTGGTAAGCTGCAGTCCTGCAGCCCAAGCTCTGCTCACAACCTGAGTTCGATCCTGGCAGAAGCCAGGTTCAGGTAGCCGGTTCAAGGTTGACTCAGCCTTCCATCCTTCTGAGGTCAGCAAAATGAGTACCCAGTTTCCTGGGGGTAAAGTGTAGATGACTGGGGAAGGCTGGACCAGTTACTTTGAGATGATTCTGCATTTCTGCGTCTTCCAAGGTAGCAGAGCCATTTGGGTGGACTTCAGCAGCAAGCTTCTGCCCTTAAGGAAAGCGCCCCCCCTGTCTGCTGCAGGGCCCTCTCTTTCCTTGGAACGTGGCACACTGCCTGCCCTCTAGACGCCTCGTCCCCTTTCGCAGGGGGCTTCCCCCCTCCATTTGAGCTCACTGGCAGCATGGCACTGCTGGCTTGCATAAATGTGCTTGTTTTTGCTACTCAGACGTTGATGGGCAAAGCCTCGAAATCATGATTATGACATTTGGGGAAACGCACTTTGGCCTTGTGTTTTCTAAGCCTTTGTTGTGTGCTCCTTGAGGGCCAGAAACTTGATTTTTCTTTTGAGATAGAATTTTAGGAGTTGTAGGATTGCAAGGAGAGTCTTGGGGCCAGAGACTGACATCATATATCATCTGCCTGTCCTAGCCCATAACATCTCGAGTGATGGGGTGTATTGTGAACATGGATAGCCATCTTGGGTAACCTGGTTTAACTTGATCATGTGACTGTTTTTACTTCTAAGTATTTTAAATTGTTTTATTGTTACTATATTGTTGTAACCAGCCCTAAGCCCACTTGTGGGAAGGGCGGGTAAAAATCAAATAAATTAAATCCAGGTGTCATGTCAGAGCATTGGGTCTCATAGAAAACAAAAAGCACCCCCTCCCACTCCTGTCTAGATGTAGTAATCAAAACCAGAAACTTCATTTCCCCCCATCTTTTCCTTCCATTAGGCGGTTGTGATCCTACGTGTCACGTGTTCCATCAGGTCAGAACCTGTTTTCTTTGTTTCTTTGGTCTTCAGAGTGGTGCCAATGGACTTGGCTGGGTGGGCGGCAAACGGTTTGTTTATGTGCCAGGATAATTTATATTCCCTTTTCTTATGTTTAAAAGCATAATGGTGGTGTGCCGCAATGAGAAAATAAGTTGTTGGACAACCGTCATATTTAAACAGTGCAAATGTATTGATAAATAAATAAAACAGGTAAAACGAAGCCAAAAATAGCAGCAGTAATACATCTAGCAGAGGCTAGATGGCCATCTAACAGCAATGCTGAACGTGGGTAGATCATAAGAGGGAGGGCAGGAAGGGTTACCTCAGTGCTTAGTTCTCGTGGCCCCTTCTTACATGCCCAGGGTAAGGCTGATCGCCACTTTGGGATCAAGAAGCAATTTTCCCCAGGCCAGTTTGGCTAAGTATCCTGATGGTGTTTTGCCATCTTCTGGGCATGGAGCAGGGGTCAGTGTGTGTGTGTGTGGGGAAGGGGATGTAGTTGTGAATCTCCTGAATTGTGCAGGGGGTTGGACTAGATGACCCTGGAGGTCCCTTCCAACCCTATGATTCTATGGCGTTTCATCAGATTGGAGGAAGGTGTCCAGTGGGGTGCCGCAGGGCTCGGTTTTGGGCCCGGTACTTTTCAATATTTTTATCAATGATCTGGATGAAGGAGTGGAAGGGCTGCTCATTAAATTTGCTGATGATACCAAATTGGGAGCGGTAGCAAACACCAAATTGGGAGCGGTAGCAAACACCCAAGAAGATAGAATTAAAATTCAACAAGACCTGAATACTCTGGAGAAGTGGGCGGTTGTGAATAAGATGCAATTCAACAAAGACAAGTGCACAGTATTACATCTGGGCCACAAAAATGGGAAGCACAAATACTGGATGGGGGATACACTTCTGGGCAGTAGTATATGTGAAAGGGATCTTGGGGTAAGAGTGGACTGTAAACTGAATATGAGCAGTCAGTGTGATGCGGTGGCAAAAAAGGCTAATTCAATCCTGGGTTGTATCAAAGGGGCCATAGCATTGAAATCGCAGGAGGTCATAGCCCCTCTCTATACTGCCTTGGTCAGGCCACACCTGGAGTATTGTGTGCAGTTCTGGAGGCCTCACTTCAAAAAGGATGTGGACAAAATCGAGAGGGTGCAGAGGAGAGCGACAAGAATGATCAGGGGTCTGGAGACTGAGCCCTACGAGGAAAGGCTGAGGGCCTTGGGAATGTTTAGTTTGGAGAAGAGGAGGTTGAGGGGGGACATGATTGCTCTCTTGAAATATTTGAAAGGCTGTCATTTGGAGGAGAGCAAAGAGCTGTTCCAATTGGCAGCAGAGGGTAGGACGCGAAGCAATGGGCTAAAACTACATGCACAAAGGTACCGGCTGGATATTAGGAAAAACCTTTTCACGGTCAGAGTAGTTCAAAAGTGGAATCAGCTGCCTAGGGAGATGCTGAGCTCCCCCTCACTGGCAGTTTTCAAGAAGAGGCTGGATGAATTATTTGTCAGGGATGCTTTAGGCTGATCCTGCACTGGGCAGGGGGTTGGACTAGATGGTCTGTATGGCCCCTTCCAACGCTATGATTCTATGATTCTCTGTCAAGAAGCAGCAGCGAAAGAAATGAAGAGGGACTCCGAAACCAGTCTGCCATAAAGCATATAGCTCACTAGAAGAGCCAGCGCTCTGAATACATGAAGTGCCTCCACTTTCAACAGCTGCCTCCAAACTCCACAAATTCCCCATCCCCAGATAGTTAATATGGGGGGGGGGGAGAACGGGCTTGATATTGGTTTGGATCCTGTAGATCTGTTCTGTGAATGATGGAATCTTCCATTAATCCAAAAAAAACCCAGAGGAAAATGCGCTCTTTGTGCAACCGATCCATGGATCTATTGTGGCATACTGCCCCTTCCTAAAGTACACCTGACTTGTCTTCTAGTGAGGAAATACCACTGCTGAGGTCTGAGCTAGGAAGCTCCTAATTCAAATTTTGCCCCCACCATCAGCTCCATGGCAAACCTCTCAGCCTTCATCATCAGTAAGGGAATAAGAGCACTGGCCTGTCCCACAGGCTTGTTGCGAGATAATGTCTTAGAAGCACTTTGAGCATTGAGGGAAATGGCTACCTAAATTTGAAGCGTTATGGTTGTTCCCATCTTTAAATGTTCAGCAGTCATAGGTTCTTTGATGTCGGCATTGACAGCAGCTAATATATTTGGGGGGTTGGCAGCGAGGAATGTTTTTCCAGTATAAGGGACGCTGGGAGCTTAGTGATTCTCCAAAGCTTTTATCACTTCTTCTCAGGGACAAGGCTGAGAGGACCATCTGGAACTGCCTGCGTCACTTCAGGGCTCTGAAGTCCAAACGGTCTTCCTCCCAGGTTCCTCTACTCATCGGGGTTTGGGGGTGAAAGAGACGTGAAGAGAAGAAGAGCTCCTTTTGTGGTCTTCTTGGGGCAGGCGTGGAGATGGCTTAAGGCAAGCCAGGTGGCGGCCCTTTCCCCTGTGGGGCACAGGTTCTAGTTTGTTTTAGTGACCTGGACCTTGGGTCTGATTCAGTAAAAGGGGCCACAGCCTTCAGTTTGCAAGTCTTCCAGTGATGGGCTATTTTGGAGGTTGTTCATTCACAGGGTGTCCATAAATGGGAAGCAACTTGACAGCACATGACACACACGCACATTGGGATCAAGGAGGGCACTTTGTTCTAGATCTTTTCACATCTTGGAGCCAGACTATTTTAAAAGGGTACTTTAGGTGGGTAACCGTGTTGGTCTGCAGTAGAACAGCAGGATTTGAGTCCAGTGGCACCTTCGAGACCAACAAGATTTTCAGACTGTAAATTTCTGAGAGTCAGAAATCTCAGATAAGTGTCTGAAGAAGGGACTTCTTGCACTCTAAAAATCTTGATGGTCTCTAAGATGCCGCTGGACTCGATCCAAAAATGACTTTGGCTATAGGAAGGAAGCTCTGAAGGACAGGAAGGTCCCTAGAAGTTGCTTCTAGTCAGTTAAGCTTTCAGGGACTGTACTAGGCACCAGGTAACCGATGCAGTGTAAAGGTTAATTGACTAGGATCTGGCAGAGCCGGGTCCAAATCCCTATGGAGCTTACTGGGTGGGTTTAAGCCAATCACTTTTTCATAGCTTGGCCTGCCTCACAAGTTCGTTATGAAAACAAAATGGAGAGAGAGCTCTGTGCATGGAAGGCGAGCTAAAGTGTGATCAGTAGAAAGCACTGGGTTGGTTCTGTAAGAGTGGCGTGGATTGGCCTCACAGCTTGTGCCCTGAAAGCCCCCCAAACCACTTCCCCTGCACCTCATACTTTCAGTCCTTTTTCACCCTGCAGCCATCCTTCGAGGGGTGAAACTGCACCAGCGGTTTCCAAACTCCTTTTCTTAACGTCCTTTTTGTGATTCATGAGCTCTCTGGAGTTAGCTGCTAGCTCTCATTGGATTCTAGTACAACTTGAGAAATATCTGGTGCACTTTGAAGGCTTGGCTGGGGCCTCCTGCCCCATCTGGAGCACCGAGCTCTATAGTTCAATTACAAGCAACGCCCCTTCTGGTCTCCCATCATCCCTGTGGGGAGGGGAGAGCTCAGCCAAGTGCTCTGAATCAGGGCGTGTGAGGTGCAGGATATGACCAAATTACCAACTTTGCATCATTGATAGTGGTTGGTTTGGGGCTGGTGGGAAGTGCAGCTGCTGTCGGATCAGGTGATGCACACTTTCTTTGTTTTTCCCCACCATCCATGGGGTTGGCCTCTGTGGGACTGGAACCTTTGTAGAAGGCCATCTCACCAGGAGTGGGTGGGTGCAGTTTTACCTACTCTTGACAGGCCTTCCAGCCTGTGAATGTGAGTCAGGTGAGTGAACGAGAGAGAGAGAGAGGGAGAGGGAGATGGCGCCCAGCACGGGCTCTGCAGAGGAGGGCTAAGCTGCTTTTGAGTTCATTCGGCTTTCATTTCATTCAGGGGTTTCTGTGTATGTGTGCGCTGCCTTGAGTTCATTCTGTTTTATTTCCACTGGGGCAGTGGGTGGGTGGGGCTGTGTGTGTGTGTGTGCTGCTTTGAGTTCATTCTGCTTTCTTTTTGGGAGGGAGGCTGTGTGTGTGTGTATGCTGCTTTTGAGTTTATCCAGCTTTCATTTCATTCAGGGGTTTCTGTGTATGTGTGTGCTGCCTTGAGTTCATTCTGTTTTATTTTTATTGGGGGAGTGGGTGGGTGAGGCTTTGTGTGTATGTGTGCTGCTTTGAGTTCATTCTGCTTTCTTTTCATGGGGTGTGGGGGCTTTGGGGGCTGTGTGTGTGTGCTGCTTTGAGTTCATTCTGTTTTCTTTTCAGGGGGTGGGTGGGGCTGTGCATGTGTGTGTGTGTGTGTGTTGCTTTCATTTTTTTGTTGACTGAAGTTAACATTGTTATGGTTCCCACAGCTTTTGAATGCAGATTGGTTCTGTGTTAGTTAAATATATCAGTTATGGTTATTTGCATTTGTTAAAATATCAGTTATGGTTATTCCAGTTTTATGCTAGGAATAGATAGCTGTGTCCAAGTCACAGAAGGCTTTCTTCAATATATTCATCAGCATATAGGTGTTTTTTATGTCTTAATAGCTGTAACTCAAATGGTTCTCCCCACCCTCAGCTGATTAACATCACTGAAATTGCAGTGGGCATATGGAAGTTTTTATGAATATTGTTTGTCTGGGACATTGGAATCTTTATGAGCATTTCACAATGTCACAACAGCTTAGCCATTGGTAAGGTAGAGTTGGCAGGCACCAAAAAAAGCCATTTTAAACTAAGTATAACTCTAATGCAGCTAAAGTTGAGTATCTAATTTTGAATTGCTCCAGTAAAGCCAAACCCTCCCTGAAAATTTGAAAATTTAATATTCATTAGATTAGGAATTTCAGACTTTGTGGAATTTTGAGAAAGAATTTTGGATTTTTTTTTCTACGCTGGCAGAGGGAATCTGTTAGAATTTAGATTGGTGAGATGGGTTTTGGATTTTTAGAGCCCCCCTCCTTCTTGCATATTTTATTTTTTTATTTTATCACATTTCTAGACCCTCCCTGTCAGACGGGCTCAGGGCAGTTTAACAACAGTTTAAAACATGATTCCATGATTTTAAAATATGATTCTAAAGAAATGAAATGTTTGGGAAAGGGAATGAAAGATTTCACTTTTTGTAGAGGATACAGAAAGAAAAAAAAAACCTTTCTCATAATAGTGTAATTTCCCAAGCTTACTAAAATTTATCTTGTCGCAATGCATTGTGCTGGGTTCCGGGAAGCGGCTTCACTTCTGGGAAGCGGTGTCATTTCCAGGAGTGACATCATTTCCGGAAGTAACGTCATCACGCTCTCAAAACTTTTATGCAAGTCAGCTCACAAAATAAATTTTTGTGCAAGTTTCAGCTCACAAAATAAATGTTTGGCTCATAACAGTGCACACGTTAGAAGGAACATTGGCCCTAGGTGCTGGCAAAACACACCACGCCACTGAGTTCCAGCACCTCTTTCCCCAGAACAAAAGCCCTGAGAGGATAACAATGTAAACCAATTTGGATCCCCGCTGGGGAGAAAGGCAGGTATAAATGAATGATACTGATCTTCCCCTTTTACTTTCCCCCTCCTCGTCCTTTCCTTAGGGATTTTGTCTTTCTAACTTCTAAGGACAGCAGAGAACTGCTGTCTCCTGACTGATAGGATCTGCCTTGGGGAACAGCAGTTATCTCAAAATGGGACATAAATATGATGCATGAAATGCTGTGGTCGTTCGTAGACTGAGAGCAGGCAGCCCAGTCCTATGGTCTCAACACGGGGGCTGCTGCAGCAAAAGCTCCATTACGTGTTTTTTCACCCCCTGCCGAGGGTTGCCAATTTCCTGGTGGGGCTTGGAATTACAATTGATCTCCAGACAGCAAAGATCAGTTCCGCTGGAGCGAATGGCTGCTTTGGAGGGTGGAGTCTATGGAATTGTACTCCACTGAGGTCCCTCCCCTCCCCAAGCCCCACCCTTCCCAGGATCCACCCCCAAATCTCCAGGAATTTCTGAACCCAGAGTTGGAGACCACCTTGTATACCAGGAGAGTGTGCTACACTGAATTTGCTTAATATGCACATTTTTAGGGTTGCCACGTCCCTCGACCCTCCCAGCAGGCGAGGGGGAGACCTGGAACTTACCAGGATGATCTTCCTCACGTGCCCTTTGCATGCCTGCACTCCCGGTGTGAATGTGATGACATCACTTCTGGAAGTGATGTCATTGCACCAGCTGGAGGACTGCTCCCACGCTCTGCACTGTTACCAGAACTGCTCTTTATTATAAGGGGGAAATTAGCTTTAGCAGTCTGTAACTTAAAATAAGCGCGGATCTTAACCTATGTCTACGGAGGTCCCAATCCCAGACACTCTAGTGAAAAAGAGGCAGACTACAAATAGGTTCAAATACGTGTATTGTCTAACAATGTGGCGTAAGCCTGAACTTGCACAAGCATACAAGAAACACACAAGATCTAGGAAGTACAGAGTATGAAATACAGAGACGTTCGCATTAGCTGGTTCCCAACGATGATAGGGGGAATACTCACTTATCCTGAAGCGAAGCAGAGACACAACAGCGAGGGGGGTGGCCCAATGCCAGCACTGGAACCACAGACGGACAGCAAGGAGGTCTGGATAGGGAATGGCCTAAGCACCGAGTGGTCTGGGAGACCAGCTTAAATACCCCAAAACGTACCCTGGGGCTGGTGCTGTACTTGGTGGTTCTCACAGTTTAAAACAAAGGTTCTAATGGGTCACTGAATGGCTTGGATGGGCCACTTTGGTAATCTGATCATGATAAGTGACACCTCAGGAAGAGGGGACAAAAGAGGGAGGGGGAAATCCAAGTGGGCTGAAAGGATGTTCCAGCGGACAGGGCTTGTCCTGATGTCATCAGCTCTGGAATGCGGAGGTTTCTTTGAGATGCATTCTCTAAGTGCTTGGGATGGTCGGCACTTAGTTCCTTCTCCGGGGCGGCTCCTAAGATATGCAGAGCGGGGCGAGGTACTCTCGCTGCGGACGTGGTGTGCCCGCTTCGCCAAAATGGCTTCCCAAAGCAGTCTTTTCCTCTGGGTCTTCTGGCTGCCTGAGAACATGGATGCCGGCTGGGCATAGCTGGGGCTGGTTTGCAGGCTGCCCGGTAGCGAGGGCAAGCTCGGGGACCGACCCGCGGGAGGCTCCAGGCGGGAACTGACCAGGGAGCGCCTAGCCAGGCTCACTGGAGGTTTCCCCGGCAGGCGCCCGGCTGCTAACAGCGGCTTGGGCCCATATGAGGCAGGCTTCCATGGAGGCAGGGGGAACAACACTTTAAAACACAGTCCAAGGCAGGGAACAGGCACGGTCCGTGGCAGATGGCAATGCAGGCACGGGGCACACTTGTAACAGAGTCCAAACGCACACTGGGAAGTCCAGATACAGGGCAGGGCAGGGCTGCCCAGAAAGAGAGTCCTTTGTGCAGTTATCCAAACATGGAGTCAGTAAACTACACAGTCTATTGCAGCAGTAAGGCAATTGACACGCAGGCAGGAAACTGACACGTGTATTAACACACACACACGTGCAAAGCAATCTTTGTGTAGCAGTAAAACAGCAATGCAGGAAACTTTAACACAGTCCATGGCAGGCTTTAAAGCAGGGGAGGGGGCCTACTTGGCAACAGCACAGGGCCACTTTTTTGAGGATCAGCCCCTTCGGGGTCCCCAAGCAGCATGGGAGCACTCCCATGGCTGGCGCAATGACATCACTTCCAGAAGTGATGTCATCGAGTCTTGCAGGAGCATACATGCCAAGCTTCTGCCCAGTGTGCCTGCTGTTAGCGGGTGATCGCCAGGTGGCCTGAAACCTCTCAGTGGTTGCCAGCAACTGGTGGGCAAGCAGGCAAATCACCCAAAGACTGTACACCACCAGCGGACACCTGGGATCCTTAGCCCTTTCGTGTGACTAGGGCAACACGTGCATCTTCCAACTAAAGTAGGCAAGATCAGAAATCTAGATTCTTGAGGGTATGTTTGTGTGAACTGAAATCGGAAAAGCTACAGATAAGATGAAGCTGAAGTTGGTCCCTAGTTCTTTATTCGCGGTTCCTAGTTCCTTATTCGCAAATCCAAATAGAAATATTGATGAGAATTGAAAAGCTCTGTATCCCAAAATAAGGTTTGGAGGAGTATATATCATACACTTCCATATTCAGGGGACTCTGCCCTCCACGTGGACCTATGCTGAGTCCTGCTGCAAAGCCCAGTTCTTGGGGTAACTACTTTAAAGTAGGGTGCCCCCAGGAGAAATGCACAGGCAGAAAGGGGGGTAAGCTGCACCCCCAAACAATCTTCGGATCACCCCAAATCACACAGCCCTGCACTCCAGAGACTGTCCCCTACAAGAAGACATGTACTATTGCTAATCCAATAACTGGTTCTGGAGCAAAGAGCTCCTATTTGGGCTGCCTCCCAGAAGCTTTTATTGGGAAGAGATGTGAATAAGAAATTGGAAGAGCTACATGCCCTCTGCACCCCAAAATGAGGTCAGGGGACTCTCCCCCCCCCAGGCAGACCTTTGCTGCTTCCTGCTCCAAAGTCCAGTTCTTGCTGGGTGACCTTGGGCCAGTCACACACGCTCAACCTAACCTACCTCACAGGGTTGTTGTGAGTATAAAATAAAGGACAAGGGAACAATATAAGCTGCTTTGGGTCCCTGCTAGAGAGCAAGGAAGGGCACCACAAATCTGGCCACCTGGATCCATGCCCTGGTAACATTGGCAAATGACTACTGTAATGCACAGTAGATAGTCCTTACCTTGAAACCTATGCCAAGACTTGTGGTGTAACAGTTCCAGCTCCTTACTCACATCTCTTCCCAATATAAGCCTCTGGGAGGCAGCCCAAATAGGAGCTCTTTGCTCCAGAACCAGACTTTGGATTGGCACCAGCACACGTCTCCTTGTCGAGGGCAGTCTCTGGAGTGTGAGGCTGTGTGATTCAGGGAGATCCAGAGATGATTATTTGTGGGTGTTGCTTAGGGGTGCCATTCCCTCGCCCAGGGGGATCCCTTGCTACCACCCTCCCCTCCCCTGTCCCACTTACTTGGCTGGCAGGGGGGCAGTCCCCAGGGCACACACACCCCAGCAGTGCAGCGCGCCCCCAGGCAGCACAGTGCACTCCTGCAACCACAGCGGCCCGAATCCCACCCCACAGCGCCCCACAACGGGTTCATTTCGGGCCAAATTGTGCCACTTGGGGAATGCAGAGGAGCGCCCTTTGGCCTGCATGGTCACCTTTGACCTGCGTGATGATGTCACTTCATGGAAGTGACATCGTCATGCAAACTGGGAGAAGAAGACCCAGGGCAAGCCAGAGTAAGATCCAGGCTCCCATTCTCCCACCGGGGGAGTCAAGGGACCTGGCAGTCCTAGCGCAGCTTCCCCCCTTTCTTACCTGTGCATTCCTCTTGGGGGCAGCCTACTTTGGAGCAGATAGCATGAGAACTGGGCTTTGAAGCTGGAAGCATCAGAGGTCCACCTGGGGGGCAGAGCCCACTGACTGGGGGTGTTTGATATGTGCACCTCCAAATCTTATTTTGGGATACAGATCTCTAATAAAAGTTACTTCAACCAAATCACCTGTGTGTTTGCTGTGGGGAAATAAGGGATCTAACTGCCAGGGACTGACACTCGGAACTACACCTGATCTTCAGACTACAGAGGCCACTTCCACTGGAGGAAATGAAAGCCTTGAAGGGTGGGCTCTATGGCATCACACCCCACTGAGGTCCCTCCTCAAACTCTGCCCTCCCCTAGTTCCAACCCCAAATCCCTACCCAAAGTTGGCAACTCTCTTTCAAAGTCCTGGGGTAAATCGAGAAATCTAAGTGTTATTCTGCTGTCCCTTCTTATCAGAGGAACTGTGTTGTTTTCAGGTGCTAGAAAGTGAGAATAAATCTTGGTCACATATATAGAAGACTATTGGGATCAGCACAAGCCACTGTTTAAGCTAGGTGGTCTGCTTGGTGGTGCATGCTGCCGTCCTTCTTATGATTCAGTTATATGTCTTGATCCGTTATCTGTGTATTTTCCTGGCTGAGGCTATAACTAATGTGCTGTGTTAAATATGCTGTGTTAGTGGTCTAGACATTCAGCATGGAGTGGCTGAGTGTTTGTCAAATTTAGATTGGGAAGTCCTGGATTAAAATTCTCAGTCAACCACAAGTCATACTGAGTAATCTTGGGCCAGTCCCTATAACTTTTTCCCATCTGCCTTCATTGTGTTTTGTGAATGAAGTGGAAAATAGTTTGTGTGCAACATAAGAGAGCAAGTTTGCCTTTGCTTCAAAACTTCCTTTGTTTTTTTAAATTTCATTACTAGATGTATTTTGCTTGCATTCCTACATTGCTATTGTAATCACTGATGTTGCATCAAGGATGTTGTCCTCAGGGAAAATGCAGTCCTCAGGGTAGAGGACTACACTGAAGCTCGAAGATATCCCCTATGGTGCAATGGGTACAATTCCTTAGGCTTAGTCAAAATAATTTCCAAGATGGGCCGTTTCCACACGGCTTACCTTTGCTCGTAACAACCCAGAACATTGTGCCAAAAACGCGGAAGACTTCCGTGGTCCCCTCCTCCACCTGGCCGTTATCGAGGGGCACGACACAAGTTTGCTGAGACTCGATTGGTTTGAGGCATTGGGAAGCCACATCACTGGCGTCCAACAAATCAGCCAACCGGACATTGACGCCGTCTGTTCTGAATTCCCAACCGTATTCGACGGGTCCTTGGGGCGATACACCAGACCGCCGGTATCTTTCGACCTGGACCCTACAGTGCTGCCGATTCGTTTGAAAGCTCGACGTGTTCCCTTCGCTCTCAAGCCACGCATTGATGAGGAGCTGGACCGGCTGGTTGCACAAGGGGTCCTTGAGCCTGTGTCACACGCCCCTTGGGAGACTCCCATCATCACGCCCATCAAGGCCAACAGGGCAATGTGCATCTGCGTGGACTATAAGTGCACCATAAATAAGGCACTGCAACAGCACACTTATCTGGTGCCAGTAGTGAGTCACCTCCTGGTATCGCTAGCGGGGGGCAAGATCTTTGCAAAGATTGTGGCACAAGCATACCAGCAGCTTCCAGTAGATGAAGCCACCGCAGAAGCACAAACCATCGTGACTCCTCAAGGCACATTCAAGGTGAAGCGGCTCCAGTTCGGGGTCAGCGTGGCACCCGGAATTTTTCAAGAACTTATGGAGGGACTGCTCAAGGGCACCCCTGGTGCCATCCCGTACTTTGATGACGTCCTGATCATGGGAACGTCCTCTACAGAACTCGCTGTCTGTCTGTGACAGGTACTCTGTTGTCTCCAGGATGCTGGACTCAAGGTTAAGAAGGAAAAGTGTCAGTTCAGCATGTTGTTGTGGAAATGGTCTCTCTGCAACCAGGGGTCAGTCCATTAGTTGTTGTCGGTTTGCTGCTTGGGTTTTGCCTCTTACCATAGGCATGTAAAGAGTGCAACCTCCCTTGATCTTTCCCTAGTACTAAGCTGATATTTCTGCTAAGAATAACGTGCCAGCAGCAAGAAGATCTTTAAGCAAAGCTGGAAGTTTTTATTTATAAAGGTAAAACAAAACAAGAAAAACAGTTGAGCAAGGCACCAGATATGGGCCCAGCTCACTGGCCGCGAGAGCACTATAGAGATAGATACAGAACACGTTAGCATGCAAGATACAATAATACTATAAGATGACTACAGAAAAACAACCTTCCCTCCCCCTCCCATTCCAGAGCTCTGGGACCACTCCGTTGCACAACCACAAGCTCAATCTGGCCTTTGTGTGTTGGCAAGTGAGGGGTACCGAGTTCTTGTTCCATCCCTCTTTTATAGGGAAATATCAAAGACTTGCCTCATTAATATCTTAATCAATCGCATTGTCTTTGTTCTTGAAAGACAGTTCCGTCGAAAGTCCTTCGTGTAAACACAGGTCTACACATCCTTTACCTCTGTGATAGACTGCATCCTTGGTATGTATTTGACTACATTGTAAATTACACATGAATGTTCACACTTCACTGGCTGAGGATTTTAGACACCTTGTTTTCCCAAAGATAAGCTGTTTGTTGTTTACCCTTTTGGTGATTTATATGTAGAAGGCCAGGGGACCCTTAAAGAGGTCTCAAACAATTAACTTTTATGGTCTTATCTGTTCCCTGTGCGGGGTCGAGACCTTCCCAGGAACTGCGACTTAATTCTGCAGTGAGGGAGGGAGAGTCTTCGGAAGATTTCTTTCTTTCTTCCCTTTTTTTTTTCTTTCAGACTGTAGCTGGCTCCCTATTTCTAACATGAGCCAGAAAAGGCCTGGTTCCGACCCACCAACAAATTCTGACAACACATGTCTCATGTAGAATTCCTGGGATTCATGATTGACGCCGACAGCATCCACCCCACAGCCAGTAAAGTGCAGGCCATCCGCAGTGTACCAACACCTCGCTCCAAGAAAGAACTCCAAGCATTTCTCGGGCTCCTGAATTTCTACCACTCTTTCCTGCTGCACAAGGCATCACTAGCCAAGCCACTGCATGGACTACTTGTGAAGAAAGTGCCCTGGGTCTGGGGTCGGAAGCACAACCAGGCATTCTCTGCAGTTAAGGAACTCCTGTCATCAGACAGCGTGCCTGCATATTATGATGAACTCAAGCCGCTTGTGCTTGCCTGCGATGCCTCATCTTACAGAATCGGAGCCGTCCTGAGCCATCAAATGCCTGAGGAGCAGGAGGCCCCTATCGCTTACTTTTCCAGGACCATCTATATCAGAAGAATTGCGTAGGTCTTAGTGGGCTCGCCGTCCCCTGGCATATCTTAGCGACTTTGCGTTTGCGATGGGGTAGCCCGAACTTAGGGGGGTGTTATGTGTTGCTTCAGTAGGAACGAAGGCTCCTGAGGCCTGTAAGACTATTGGTATTTTTGTGCCAGTAACAGCCAATCATAACTGTTGCCTTATAGTCCAATCACTGTGCTGCAAGTAGTTACTTTGTTTATATAGTTCATGCAAATGAAGGATTCTAGCTGCTCACCTTGTATTGGTTGTTATTAAGGGTGGGTGTGGTTTCTGCAAGTATAAATTAGTTACTCTTGAGCCTGAGTGTTGTCTGTCTACTTCCAGCTTCCAATAAAGATGTCTACTATAATAAAGAGTTGTTAATCTCAATATATAATAGTACCAGAGTAAGAGGCACGGGTAGGATCCCATCACTTGGTAGGCACGTGTGACAAATATCAGGAAAAATTGTTTACTCCCTATTCCGACGCGAGGAGGGAATCCCAACCCTTTGTCGTCAAGTGTCAATGCACACGCACAGGTTACAAACTTAAATGGTTTTTATTCAACTTCTTCATACACGTAAGGAATCTCTACTCACAATTCTTCTAAATAACAAAAGGAGAGAGTGCATCTTTCATGCATAAAGGCGCTTGGTGGAGCTTTGTAGACCCAGTGAATGTGGTGAAAAAAGAGAGATGACGTGCTCCTCTCCCTGCTGAGGTATGAAAGAACAAAAGAGAAAATGGCCTTAACAAGTTTTGGCGGGCTTTTAATGCCCCAGGAACTGAACCTGTGGGGTAAGGCACTACAACTCCCAAGATGCACTTTTCTTAAAACTATAGGCATACATTCTAGTCTAATACATACTGATTAATATATTCAGCTTGCTGCTGGAACAGTACACTCCCCGCCTGGAATACTGGGGATTCCACTATGAACTTGCAATGTTATTGGATTGGTACAACTGTAACTGTGCATATAAGGCATGCTACACTACTAACTATCAAACTGAACAGAAGCTAAGGCATGCAAGCTGGAACTTCATTCTTCGAGGTCTGTATTAGCCACGAACAGAACCACTTCAGTAATAGGACTGATTCAAGCATCCTACTCTGAGCAGTCCCTCGTCATCAAGATAAGGGGTCAACTTGAGGAGAGTGCTGGCTTTTGGAATTGCCGATCCATTCTTGATACACTTGAGCTCTTCCAAGTAGGACTCATGTTGTACACTGCGTAGAATCAGCCTTTCAGCCAGGCGTTGTTCATCTGGCAGTCGGCCAAACATCCTGATGACATGCAAGGTGGATGTGGCTCTCCCCGCCGTCAACCCATATATATGCTATGGCTGCTATCGCCTGGCTTGATGCATCTGAAAAGATGTGCAGCTCTCTGCAGGAGGCAGCGGTAGCTGAGATCGGTACGTATGGTGTATGTGTATGCCTTGCAGGCTGCTAAGGGAGTTCTTCCATGCTTCCCAGTACTGTCTTTGTTCTGTAGGAAGCGGTTCATCCCAATTCTTGGCACCTAAGGAGAGTGTGTGTAAGAGATGCTTCTCTTGGATGGTCACTGGTGCCGCAAACCCCAAGGGATCGAACAGGCTGTTCATTGTTGACAGGATGCCTCATCTCGTGAACTGCTTCTCTGGGACTGGCACTCGGAAGGTGAAGGTGTCCTTCCTCAAATCCCAACTCAGTCCAAGGCTCCGTTGGAGGAGTGGAGTGTCGTTGCCCAAGTCTAGATCCTGCAGACCTTTAGTGTGGTCTTCTGGATTGAAGGCTACTAATACCTGTGCACTGTTGGAAGCAATTTTGTGCAGCTTGAGGTTTGCTGCGGCCAGCATCAGTTGTGTCCTCTTCGACAGGTCCACGGCTTCCGCTGGTGTGGCTACAGACTTGAGCCCATCGTCCACGCAGAAGTCCCGTTCCATGAACAGTCTTGCATCCAGACCATATTGCAGTTCTCCAATGCATGCAGTTTGGTGTAGCCCATAGTTGGCTATCACAGGGGATGGTCCGTTGCCAAAAACATGAACTCTCATGTGATACTCAGTGATTGTCTGGCAATGCTGTTCATCGCTGAACCACAGGTATCGCAAGTAGTTGCAGTGGTCTTCTCTGACAAGGAAGGAATAAAACATCTGCTGGATGTCTGCTATTATGGCTACAGCTTCCTTCCTGAAGTGGAGAAGCATGCCAAGTAGACTGTTGATCAGGTCAGGTCCCGTAAGGAGGACCTTGTTCAGTGAGACGCCTTGGAACTGAGTGCTGGATTCAAAAACCAACCTGATCTGACAAGGCTTTTGAGGATGGTATACTTCAAAGAATGGCAGGTACCAGCATTCTTCACCTGCCTTCAGCGGTGGTGCGAGTTCTGCATGCTTGTTCTGCAGCATTTTGTCCACGAATTCCACGAAATGGACCTTCATTTCAGGCTTCCCTGCTAGAGTTCTGCACAAGGTGAAGATCCTAGATAGGGCCTGTTCCCAACTGTTGAGTAAGCGTTGTTGAGGCATGTGGAAAGGAAGTGGAACAACCCAACTTCGGTCATTTTGCCGAAATTCCTGTTCCATCAGCTGCAGGAACTGCTTGTCTTCCATAGAAGGAGGGAGCATGTTGTCATCTTTGGTTGTCTGGAACACGGTATCTTCCAAGACAAAGTCCCTTTCATGTCAAGTGAAGTGTTCCTCACATGGCTTCAAGTGTGAGGCTCTCCCATTGTCCAAGACATTTGTTGTGAAGACGCTTGTCTAGTTTGGCATCTGTAAGCAATCTGTAAGCAATACATCCCCCATGACAACCCATCCTAACTTTAATCTCTGAGCGTATGGTGTGCCAGGGGATCCCATGAGCAGCTCGTGGCATGCCAGCAGATCGGAGATATCCATGCCCAGCAAAAGCAAGATTTGTGCATCAGGGTCTAATGTTGGAAGTTGACTTGCTATGGGTCTTAGATGAGGGTGGTGGAACACTATGTCTGGTGTGGAAATCTGGGTGCGGTCGTTTGGTAAGGTGTCGCACTCCAACAGTGGTGGCAGAGAAAACTGAACACTGCCGTCAAGGGACTGGATTTGGAACCCGATAGCTCTCCTCCCCGCCGTGCACTGTACCCCAGCGCACGTCTTCAGGATATACTGCATCTCTTCTCCATGTACATCAAAGAGGTTGAAGAAGTCTGGGCTGGCCAAGGACCAATTGCTTTGTCCATCCAAGATGACGTACATCTTTGCAGCTAGATCAGGGCAACCAGTAGGGAAGACCGTGGCCAGACAAATCTGGTGGCAGGTACGTTGACTTTCCATGGTGCCACAAACCTGAGTACAGTGAACACTGACAGGCGCAGCTGGGCCTAGCGGCTCTGTCTGGGGCACAACTGAAGGGGAGCCAGGTGTGGGTGGCTGCAGTGAATCAGGTTCCGGATGCAGAGCGGAGGGGTGCTGATCACTGCTGCACACAGAACACATGATCTTGGCTCTACAGGTGGCAGCTGTGTGGAGAGTAGACTCACAGCACTTGACGCACACCTTGTACTCTATGAGCAAAACTTTCTGCTCCACCAGAGGCTGTCCTCTGAAAGCTCTACAAGAGGTCAGTGGGTGGGACATTTCATGGAAGGGGCAGAAGAATCGCGGTGACATTCTTGCATGTGACTTCCACTCTGAACGTTGCTGCAGCAGAGGTTTTTGTTCTGGAGACTTCTGATCTGGCCAGATCTTCCCTCTGGAAGTAGCTGGCACGGTAGACACCCCTGTTTTATGCACAGACACTGCTGGCTTGGCTCCGGTGTCCCATGGAGACGCCCTATCAGGCTGAAAGGTAGAGGGATGGATGGCATATCCACATTGTGAGTCATTGAGTGTTCTTGCCAACCGAGTGACAAAGCTAATGAGAAGTGAGAAGGGAGGATACATCCCCAGAAGCCCGTCCTTGTAACTGCTTACAGTGTCTCCCCACTTGTCTTGCAGTGAGGCTGGTAACTTCTCTGTAATCGCCACCTGTGCCAAATGTTGGTCAAGGAATGCCAGCCCAGGTAGACTCAGATTCCTCTTGGCAGCTTCCAGCTCTGCAAGGATATCAGCCAAGTCCCAAAGTCGCCAAGGTTCAGTGGCGGGTATCTTGGGAAACCTCCTTAGCCACAGCATGAGTGAGCCCTCAGTTTCAGACGATGCTCCATAGCATTCATCAAGTCGTTCCCAGGCCCTTTCTCAGTCGTGTTCAGCTGGTCTAGGACGCTGAAGATGCAGTCCCGAAGTGCTTTCCAGGCCAGGTGCTGGGTGGTTAAATGGGTTCATGAAGCATCCGCCCCCTCCAATCCAGACACCTTGGCAATGCTGTCCAGGGTTGCCTGCACTTTAAGCCAGGCCTTCTCGGCTTTCAGATGCAGTTCAGCCTTCTTATTGGATAAATGTTCATGCATCCAAAGTGAAGGATTTCTTTCTCGAGTCTGAAGCACAGGCTTTGCTTCTGTGTAGCCAGTTGCAGCTGATGCAGATGTGTCACCAGAGGGGACTAACGTTGTCTCACCAGGAGTGATGACTGCAGTGGAATCAGGGAGGTGTCCAAGGAATCTTCCATTTTTGGCTGTAAATTAGTAAGAACTGCAAGGAAAAACTGTGATTCCGTATAAATCCACTGGGTGGTGCTGTCACAGAGTAGCTGTATGACTGAAGGTTGCTACAGAAGGCAATTAGATGCGATTGCGAGAGTTGGCCACCAGAGGGCGCAGCAAACTTCCAATGCTCTGGCTTTGCACTAAGGGAGCTGTGGCTAGGCTGTTTCCTCAAACATAGGGCTGATTGGAGGGCAGCGCCGTGCCAGCATTTATTCCAATAGAGGCTTGCAGTGAGTGTGTGCTGCAGAGTTGGAAGGAGGGGAAGAGGCTGCTTGCAAGAATAGCTTGAAGGCGTGAGATGAGCAGTTAGCAATTGCAAACAAAGGCACCTAGGTTGTAGCTTTGTAATACTGAGGCAGTTTAAACCACAGCAAAGATTGCTTGGAGCTGTTGCTTGGAAGGAGGTGAAACTTTTGCATGCACGTTTCTTTGCTGTTTGCTTGAAGGGTAAAGCATGCAGTATTTCACTTGGGAGGGATTCAGTTTCCCTTTGCAAGATGCTCTTTCTGGATTGCAGGGCAGACAGGCAAGAGCAATCTTTCCTTTTTCCTTTGCAGGACAAACATGCAAGATCTCCTTTTTACTAGCAGGGCAGATACGCAAGAAATTTTCCTCTCTTTGCTGCTGGAACGGTACACTCCCCTTGGGAATCCGAGAAGTGGATTCAAGAAAAGACTTCTGCTCCAAATTTTGGAAACAACGTTGTGGTTTTTATTGTGATGTGGATCAGAAAGCAAATTCTCTACCATTCATAGCTATTCATCTTACTTTTATAGTCAAAATATCAAAGCGGTTTGCACCATCAAAAGGCTTTATATCTTCTCTGCACCTGTTTTCCTCACACTTAGCAGTAAATGGAATAAGTTCACCCTTTGATCTATGTTTTGACCTTTGTATTGTGCATGCCAGAAAGCTGTTTTTCTAGCTTTAAGCTATTACATATTTCCCTTGTAGGCATACTTGAACAACTTTTGTGGCTTTAGGGGGAGCTACATCCTTTGTTGTGGTTAATCATTTGTGGTGGAGAGTGCCCTCAAGTCATAGCTGACTTATAGAGACCCCTGGTGTGGATTTCAAGGCATGAGAGCAACAGAGGTGGTTTGCCACTGCCTGCCTCTGCAACCCTGGTCTTTGTTGGAGGTCTCCCATCCAATTACTAGCCAAGGCAGACCCTGCTTAGCTTCTGAGGTCTGATGAGATCACAGAATCACAGAGTTGGAAGGGGCCATACAGACCTTCTCGTCCAACCCCCTGCCCAATGCAGGATGAGCCTAAAGCATCCCTGAGCAATATTCATCCAGCCTCTTCTTGAAAACTGCCAGGGAAGGGGAGCTCACCACCTCCCTAGGCAGCTGATTCCACCTTTGAACTACTCTGACCGGGAAAAAGTTTTTCCTAATATCCAGCCGATACCTTTCTGCATGTAATTTAAGCCCCTTGCTTCGAGTCCTACCCTCTGCTGCCAAATGGAACAGCTCCTTGCCCTCCTCCAAATGACAGCCTTTCAAATATTTCAGGAGAGCAATCATGTCCCCCCTCAATCTCCTCCAAATTATCTTTTCGCCAGGCCTGCAAGACAGAGTTGTTCCGCCAGGCATATGGCTGAGGCAGGGCCTACGCCGGCCTGGAAAAAAGGGGTATATAAAACCCTCCCCGTGAAGGCTGTCCACCAACCTGTTTTAAATGTGTTTTTAATTAACATGATTTTTAATTGTATTTTAATTGTATTTTTAATATGTTGTTATCCGCCCTGAGCCCACTCGCAGGGAGGGCGGAACACAAATTTGAAATAAATAATTAAAAAAAAATTAGATGCTTTCTTGTGGACATATATAGGGAAACGAGTGGATTTCTGAATAAAACCGTTTAACCAAGAGCTTGGATTTCTTGCTGCAATGGGACAGAGACCTGTCTGCCATATCCTGTCATCCCTAGCCTGACACTTGGAATCGGGTCTCTTGGGAAAGGCAGGAAGACAGCCACCCCTCCAGCTTCGCTTCCTTCAAATGTTGTTTGATGTCAGCCGTAGAATCGCTTATGCTCCGTTTCAGCATTTCTTTAACTCTATATTGGATTCTTGCTAATGTTATATCTTTGTAAACGTGTTTATTTACCCTACAGAACTGTTTATGAAAATGACCTTGAAATTGACTGTATTAATCTCTCGCTGTGTAATCCGTCTTGAAAGGCGGGCTAGAAATAAATATTACAGGAGTGTTATATTGTCAAATCAAAAAGAGTCCAGTAGCACCTTTAAGACTAACCAATTTTATTTTATTGTAGCATAAGCTTTCGAGAATCAAGTTCTCTTCATCAGATGCCTGATCCGAACTGGTCAAATACAGAAGAGGAGGGGAGGGGAAAGAACAGGACATATATCACAAGAAGACAGAATGCAATTAGTGTGAAGGCAACCAAAACATTCCTTTGCTTGTAAATGTAAACATCTCCTTTTGGTGTGGAGTCAGTTTGCCGCAGTGAAGGTATACAATTCCTATGTAGTATAAGCCCTCGATAACCACAGCTCTCCCTGCCAGCTGCATCTGACAAAGAGAACTGTGGTCCCCGAAAGCCCACAGGCACTCAGGCTGAGATAATTGACAAACAAAGCCCACACCAGGCGTCTCTGGGCTCCCCCAGACCACGCCTCTGTAAAGGAAATCTGTTACCTGTGATAATGTGATAACCATTCATAGTCTCTATTCAGTCCCCGCTTGACAGAGTCAAATTTGCATATGAATTCCAATTCAGCAGCCTCCCGTTGGATTTTGTTTTTGAAGGGTTTCTGTTGAACCACAGCGACTTTTAAGTCTTTGATGGAATGTCCTGGTAGATTGAAGTGTTCTCCCACTGGTTTTTGGACGTTTCCATTTCTAATGTCAGATTTGTGTCCATTTATTCTTTTGCGTAGAGGTTGGCTGGTTTGTCCAATGTACAGAGCAGAAGGACATTGTTGGCACATGAGGGCATATATCAGATTGGAGGATGAGCAGCTGTAAGAGCCAGAGACAGTGTAGTTGATGCCATTGGGTCCTGTAATTGTATTCCCTGGGTAGATATAGGGGCAGAGCTGGCATCTGGGTCTGTTGCAGGGCCTGGTACCTGTGCTGGTGACTCTGCTAGCCAATTCATGATTGTAAGTGAGAAGTCGTTTAAGGTTGGGGGGCTGTCTGTAGGCAAGGAAAGGTCTTCCACCCAGGACTTCTGAGAGAGAGGTATCATTTTCCAGGATGGGTTGTAGCTCCCTGATGATACGTTGGATGGGTTTGAGCTGGGAGCTATAGGTGACAACCAGTGGTGTTCTGTTGTTAGTTCCTTTAGGTATGTCCTGGAGCAGACTGTTTTATATTGTCAAAGGCTTTCACGGCCGGAGAACGATGGTTGTTGTGGGTTTTCCGGGCTGTATTGCCGTAGTCTTGGCATTGTAGTTCCTGACGTTTCGCCAGCAGCTGTGGCTGGCATCTTCAGAGGTGTAGCACCAAAAGACAGAGATCTCCCAGTGTCACAGATGACACTGAAACCTTACCTGAGCACCTCTGAAGATGCCAGCCACAGCTGCTGGCGAAAGGTCAGGAACTACAATGCCAAGACCACGGCAATACAGCCCGGAAAACCCACAACCACCATTACAGGAGCATCTTGACTAAGGGAGGGAACCAGGGCAACAAACCGCGCTTAGGCACCCTGCTTGGAAAGGATGACGGTCACGTTAATGCATTTTTTTTTAAAAAAGGTAAATTGCTATTTTGTTAAAAAAATGTAAACCACCAGTTTGCTGCCTGGATTGTATTAGCCTTAGTTTTTTATGACGCACCGCCCCCCCTCCATTGTCCTCCACCCACAAAAGACGCGCAAGAAAAGGTGCCGCCCGACGCCCATTCATCGGAGCCGCATGCGCGTCCCCGCCTTCTTAATATTCATGAGAGGGGGCGTGCCTCCAGCGCCGCACTGACAGCTCGGGCAAGCGTCCGTTGGTCCCCCGGAGGCCACGCCCACGCCTCCCTCCTGCCTCGTGCCCGAGAGTAACCTCGGCAACGCCTCCTGCTCCTGCCCCCCTCCCTGCCTGGCTCTCTCCTGTCTTGGGACGGCCAATGAGAAGCCGAGAAACCGCCTCCTGCTCCGAGAGCCGCCCCCCCTTTCCCAATAGGAAATGGGCTCCCGCCCCTCTCCGGCCGCGCCAATCGGGCTCCGCTCTCACGTGTGTGCGCGAGGCGGTGGGGGAGGGGCCCGTGGTTAACCTTTGCCTCAGTTAAGCGTTGGAACCTGTGGCCCCACCCTCCTGCCACCTGTTAGCCAATGGGAGGCGGGAGCTGGGAGGCTGGTGACCAATGGGCGCAGGAAAGGAGGCCGAAGGGGCGTGGCCTGAGTGCGGGGGGCCGCCGACTCGGTGATGCCGCTGCCGCTTTCCGCTGCTGCCGGTTTCTGAGGGGGCCTCGGGACGGGTCCGGCGGAACGGCCCGGCCGAAAAGATGGCGGCGGAGGACGGCGGCGGCGACACGGCGCTCCGGCTCGGCATGAGCCTGGCACAGATTGCCGAGTCTCTCGGCTCCTCGGAGCAGGCGCTGCGCCTCATCCTGTCCATCTTGCTGGGTGGGTAACGGCCGGGGTGGAGCCGGCGGGAGGGGGTGGAGAGCCGGCCGGGGGCCGAGGGGCGTCGCGGGGCCTCGTCGAGGTGCTCCGCGATTCCCTCCTGCCTTTGCTTGGCAGCTTGTCAAGCCATCTTTAGCCTACCTGGCAGGACTGTTGTGAGGGCAAGAGGGGGGAGGCCGGATTTGGCGGGGAGGGGATTGCGATGAGACGGGGGTTCCAGAGGGTCGCGCGTGGAACGGGCCGGAGTGGGAGGGCGGGGGCGGAAGGTGCCCTGGCGGTGCCCCCTCTGCCGCCCTGCTTAGCGCGGCTGGTTGGGGTGGGCAGTGCTGGACTGATGATGGATCAAGATGGGTGGCCGTGCGAGTGCCTGCAGCAGTGGAAAACAGCAGGAGTCCAGTAGCAGCCAGAAGACTCACAAAATGTGTAGCTTTTGTGATATGTATCTGAAGAAGTGAGCTCTGATTCAAAAAAACCTCACAGCCGACCACACGTTTTGTTAGTCTTAGAGGTGCTACTGGACTCTTTGCTCTTTTCTACTGGATTGATTATATTCCTTCGGTACAAAGAGCTCAGGGTGGCACACTCTGTTCTCCCTTTCATCCTAGTAACAGCCTCGTGAAGTGGATTAGGCTGAGAAAGAGTGGCCTGAGATGACCCAGCAAGCTTACAAGGCAGAGTAGGGATTTGAACCCAGGCCTCCCCAGTCCTAGTCTTGACACGCTGACCGCTACACCATTCCGTCTCTCATTGACCGGCTGTGCCTTTCTATGAGGCAGCTTCCTGTGTTGACATGAATCTGGGCTGAGGGCCAGCAGTAGTGGAGGCAGTGCTCTGGCTGTGAATTCCCCAGAGGTTTTGGCTTGGCTGCCGTTTGAAGAGGATGCTAGGGTCAGTGCCTTTTTTTGGTCTGATTCTGTAGGGTAGCTGTTCTCCCTTTTGTGGACTGCTCTCCCTGGCCTTTGTGATGTCCTCTGGTCTGGTGTAAAGAGCTGGATGGATGGCTCTGTGAGTGGCCTGGTGGTGCAAACGAGATGGCACAAGAGCTCCCTTATTTTTTTTCCTTTTGTGTAGAATACAGAAGCAACAAGTGCAGGTACATCCATCAAATTACCTTTTCTGCACTGTTTTTAAAGGGGTTAAGAGTCCTGTTATCTCACATTAGGGGTCAAACCCGCCCCGCTGCCCCCAACACCTCAGTTACATCTACTTGAAAACAGTATGAATTTTAAAAATCAAGTTCCTAAGAGCTTGAATGCTGTGCTGGCTGGATTTTGAGACTGCACTTCTACAAATACTTATGTGGAAGTGGGGCTTCCTTTAGGGTCCAGGAGTTTCCATTTTTCTTTGTTATGCAATCTTTGAGAGAAGAGCATCAGACTGAAGATAGCTATGGAGATACCATGTGAGTTACAGATTCTACTAGGTTCCCTGAGTCAGTTGGAGATTGATGGGAGAAGTCTGAATGACTGAGGGAGCGCAGTTATGCTTAGAGTGTCTGCTTTGCCAAATGCCCCTCAAGTGGTAATGCTGGCCTTGGGTCAGTGCTTTGCAGAGTTTTTCAGCTCTAAATGTATTCCATCTTTCAAGCTTCCCAGCCACTAGCAATTTTTCTTTCCCAGCCCCTAGCAATTATTCCTATCACACACCATACATAGCTGCAGGTGCACAGCCCAGTGCAAGATGGACTTTGGGGGCACTTAATTTGTTCCTGGTGTTAGAAATGACCTAGAACAAAACAGGTTATGTTTTGTCTTAAAACTAGCCAGCCAGGGAAGAAGACAAGAGAGCAAAATGTGGATAGTTGAATGTTATTCCTAAAAGACCAGCACAAGTAAATACATGACATAAATACAAACCTTCACTCTAGGGCTCACATAAATTTAAGGAATGACTTTTACATATGAGAGATGCATCTCTCTCAGAAACGGGGAAGTAGGGTGGGGGAGCAGGAATGGGCTGACCAGATAGATGAACTAGGCAGCCACCTACGGCACACCAGGGTTTAAGAGGTGTCAAATTAGACAGAAATTAATATTTGTTTCTCTGTGAAAAAAATTAATGTTATCTCTTTATAAATGAAAGGATCGAATTTTTTTCTGTATTTTGAATGTGAGGACCAAGTCATAGCTCACCTGTGCTACCAAAAGCCTTTGGGATGGCCCTGGAAATATGCCTGCCCACCTGCCAAAATGAAAAGGCTAATGGTTTTAGTAGACAGAAATGTTTTGAAATGGGAAATGGAAGAATTTCTCTGTGAAGTTGTAGAATTTGCACTGCAGAGATGATTTAAAAACCAAAGCATGGTTGGATAGCTTGCAGTTTACAAAAAAAAAATATCTGGCAAAACATATTTCTATATGTCCTTGTATTAAAGTGAGACTGCTAAAGGAAGTCCTGTTGAGTTCAAAGTCTAGAACGTATTTGCTGGGAACTAAGTCCCAGAGTACTGGTAAGAGTTACTTGCAAGAAAACAAGTATATGGTGAAACTGTTGAGATCCCGATCCTGTGCACAGCTACATGGCAATGAGTGACTCTCATATGAAACATTCAAGACCGGAATGTTAGAATTGTGTCACCTGGTGGACTTGCAACACTTTAGGATGCTTTGAGGATTAATACTTAATGTCTTGCATGTGCATCTTCCAAGGAGGATTCACAAGTCTGAACAAGCACACACCCTAGGAAAGCATTCAAATCCAACAGGTTACACAATGGACTCCCTGTCAAGGTGTGGCTGTCCTGTTAACAGGACAGTATGGGAATGATGGATTATGATTGGTTGTGGAATGGGCTAAGGCAAATCTGCTGGCTTTGTTAACAGCTGTGATGCTACTGCAATAGCAAGAGAAGTGGGCCTAAAGGGAGCGAGCACTATCAGAACCCAACACAGTTTTCCCGTGTAGCGACATACACTCATGCCACAGCATTTCAGCCTTTCTCTTGATGGGCAGCTCAAGAATATTGTAACTCACTTCAGGCTCTTCTTTATAAATTGATTTTTTTAACTCCTCACTTGCAGGAATTCTGGGATTTCCCTGTATACAAACTTGGTAATCGTTTCCTTTTACAGAACTGTTTATCTTTCTCATTCCATCCTATAGCTACGATAGCTGCTTAGTTCCCATTGTAAGATGGGTAGTGATCACAGTCACAGTGCTTGTCAGATTTTCATCTTCCCTTCTCTTCGGTCTTCATCCAGGGGAGTCTGTTGTCATGCAGGCGAATGGTCATGCTGGACACTGGCAGCCGTTCCTTGTCTCTATTCTTCCTTCTCGTTGGGGGTGCCATTCTTCTTTCCTAGCTTTTCTGCATCTGTTCCCTACACAGTTCCTTTGCCACTAAAGCTGAACGGGCGTTATCCTATCTGTCCATCCCATTTTTATCCCACCCTTCCTGTGTGGAGGTCCGGGAGGTGCTGTGCATGATTCTGATCTCTTCCATTTTGTCCTCTTGACAGCTCTGTGAGGTAGGTTAGGCCGAGACAGTGGCTGGCTCAAGGTCACGCAAAGAGCTTCACAGAGGAAGTTAAAGGATAGTCGCAACCCTCTTCTCCACTTGCATAATCTGTCCCACCACAGTTCTTCCAAGACAGTCCACCACACCAGGTTGTTTCTCAGTGAGGTGCTAAGGCTGGGGTCTCCTAGAGTCCAGAATGGAGCTGGGGAGCAGCTGGAGGCCCCCACTGCCATCCAGATGCAATTCTGTCATGTGCTCATGCCCACACACAACTTGAGCAGCTGAAGTGTCTGCTCTTGCTGATCTTCCCTTCCTTGTGGTTCCTGGAAGGCCATAATAGAGCCTCCATAGTTACTACTGTGCCGTGATTCTACCTGAAACAGATGACAAAGGAACCAGGATGGGCTAGGCAGCCCTTGGAGACTTAGGCCGATGCTTGCTTCACAAGGATGCAAGGGGAACTGAGCAGCTTCCACAGTGCCCTGTCTGCACCTCTGCTCTCTTGAGACAGCCTGCGCCTCTGCTAAGCAAGGGGGGCACTGGATAAGACATGGGCTGAAGCAGCCACTGGGTCCCATTTTGATGGTGAAATATAATAACAACAACAACATTCAGTTTATATACTGCCCTTCAAGATAACAACACCCACTCAGAGTGGTTTACAAAGTATGTTGTTATTATCTCCACAACAATCACCCTGTGTGGTGGGTGGGGCTGAGGGAGTTCTGAGAGAGCTGTGACTGACCCAAGGTCACCCAGCTGGTTTCAAGTAGAGGAGTGGGGAATCAAACCTGGTTTTCCAGTCCCACTGCTCTTAACCACCACACCAAACTGGCTCTGGTACTTGCTGTTCTTAATACAAAGGTTAATGCAAAGGTAGTTGTGAATCTGCTCTGAGCTCACATGCAGGGAGAGCGGACTACAAATTAAATAAATAAAATAGCTCGCAGGCTTCTCTGTATTGTTGCTGTCACAGTGGCGCAAACATGATGAGACTATTCCATTACATGAAATGACTGGTTGTCTTGAGATGCTCAGAGGCTGGGGCTGTACGGCAGCCAACAACTTTCCCAAGAAGTACATACCCTGAAATCTATTGCAGAATCAGCATTTTCTTCAAAGTTCCTAACTTACAGGCTTACGAAGATATGCTTAGGAATATAGTGGATTGTACCTATGGCTTATTAGGGTTATTAATTATTAACCCATTTTTAACTCATAATGTGCCAAGCGGTTGTGTGAATTGGTTCTCAGATATCTTGAATCTTGATTACTTTCAAGTTTGAATCATAAGCTCTTGCACGCTAGAAGTACAGTTTGTTGTTTTAGAAAAGAGCAAGAGTCCAGTAGCACCTATAAGACTAAAAATTTGTGGTAGGGTATGAGCTTTCGTGAGCTACAGCTCACTTCTTCAGTTTGTTGTTTGTCATCCCTGTCCGCCCAGCCCCCCACAAGCCCCAGAAGTTGATAGTAGTAAAATCAAGCTATTGGTAATAGTGTGTCATCCATTTATTTTGTCCTATCATAGTTTCAAAGCAAATGGATTTGATCTTTTTTATGTAATGGTCAAAAATCTATTTGACCAGAGAATTTAAAAGAAATGAATGCACACATCAGAGACAAGTGTTGTAACAAACTTCCTCAAATTCTCTTAAAAACCTGTGGTCTGCCTCTAGTCTTTGTGCTGCTGCTGCTAATGATCTGGAAGGTTAGGCAGGAACAAGCAAGACTGAAACATTTAGAACCTTTGACTTCAGCAGTAAATTATTAAATGTGATAGCCAGAGTACTTCAGTGCATAGTGTTGTGAATTTGAACCTCCCAAGATATGGAGATGTGCATTCAAGCCTCCAGTTCAGCCTGGAGTTGTGATTTGTCACTGGTATTTTTTTCCAGTTTATAAAAAAAAAGTAGAACTCCCCATTGTAGGGAAGATGAATGATAAAAATTGTATCTGTACTATCTAATATTAAAATAGTCTAGAAAGCTTTATTGGGGGAAGTGGACCATGCTGAATGACCGCTTCTGAAATTAAACTGCTTCACTTGGGGCAAGAGAATTATCCTGATTATGTTCAAAAGAGTGATGCCTTGATTAGGACCAAATAAATATTACAAAACAGTGAGCAAGCTCTCATATTTATTAGAACTCTTCATTAAGCTGGGCGGATTTTTATTGTGGTGGTTTGGGGTTGTGTGTGTGTGTGTGTGTGTGTTTGCTTGACTAGAAGGGGAGGGGCAGATATTGGGCACAACAGAAACCCCTACTTGCATACCTTGGTAGTTTTCAAGTCAAGAAGAAGAAGAGGCATTAGGCAGACTTACAGTGCCAGCCAATGCACAGCTACTCAGAAGTAAGTTCCACTGCATTCAGTGGGGCTTATTTCCAAGTGAATGGAAATCATCAAAATAAATGGGTGACACACACTCTGTTACCAACGATAGCTTGATTTTACTACTATCAACTTTTGGAGCTTGCGGAGGGGGGCTGGCTGGGCGGACAGGGATGACAAACAACAAACTGAAGAAGTGAGCTGTAGCTCATGAAAGCTCATATCCTACCACAAATTCTTAGTCTTATAGGTGCTACTGGACTCTTGCTCTTTTCTAAAACAACAAACTGTACCCATCATTTTCAAGGCCTCCTGGAGGACTGGGGATGTGCCACAAGATTGGAGAAGAGCAAATGTTATCCCAATCTTTAAGAAACGGAAGAAGGATGACCGAGGAAACTACAGGCCGGTCAGTCTGACGTCTGTTGCTGGGAAGATCAGATTTTAAAGGGATAGATCTGTAAGCATCTGAAGGACCGCTTAGTGATCCAGGGAAGTCAACATGGTTTTGTCCCCAACAGATCTTGTCAGACCAACCTGATTTCCTTCTTTGATCAAGTGACGAGCTTACTGAATCATTGGAACTCTGTCAAGGTGATTTACCTGGATTTCAGTAAAGCTTTTGATAAGGTTCCCCATGACATTCTAATGGGTAAACTGGAAGACTGCAGACTGGACTATAGGACAGTTCGGTGGATAGGGAATTGGTTAGAGGACTGCACCCGAAGAGTGGTGGTCAATGGCATTTCATCAGATTGGAGGGAGGTGTCCAGTGGGGTGCCGCAGGGCTCGGTTTTGGGCCTGGTACTTTTCAATATTTTTTATCAATGATCTGGATGAAGGAGTGGAAGGGCTGCTCATTAAATTTGCTGATGATACCAAATTGGGAGGAATGGCAAACACCCAAGAAGATAGCGTTAAAATTCAACAAGACCTGAATACTCTGGAGAAGTGGACGGTTGCGAACAGGATGCAAGTCAACATAGATAAGTGCACAGTATTACAACTGGGTCACAAAAATGTGAAGCACAAATACAGGATGGGGGGTACACTTCTGGGTAGTAGTGTATGCGAAAGAGGTCTTAGGGTAAGAGTGGACTGTAAACTAAATATGAGCAGTCAGTGTGATGCGGTGGCAAAAAAGGCAAAGTCAGTCTTGGGTTGTATCAAAAGGGCCATTGCATCAAAATCGCAGGAGGTCATAGCCCCTCTCTATACTGCCTTGGTCAGGCCACACCTGGAGTACTGTGTGCAGTTCTGGAGGCCTCACTTCAAAAAGGATGTGGACAAAATCGAGAGGGTGCAGAAGAGAGTGAGGAGAATGATCAGGGGTCTGGAGACTGAGCCCTACGAGGAAAGGCCGAGGGCCTTGGGAACGTTTAGTTTGGAGGAGATTGAGGGGGGACATGATTGCTCTCTTGAAATATTTGAAAGGCTGTCATTTGGAGGAGGGCAGGGAGCTGTTCCAGTTGGCAGCAGAGGGTAGGACGCGAAGCAGTGGGCTAAAACTACATGCAGAAAGGTACCGGCTGGATATTAGGAAAAACTTTTTCACCGTCAGAGTAGTTCAGTGGTGGAACCAGCTGCCTAGGGAGGTGGTGAGCTCCCCCTCACTGGCAGTTTTCAAGAAGAGGCTGGATGAATATTGTTCAGGGATGCTTTAGGCTCATCCTGCACTGTGCAGGGGGGTTGGATGAGAAGGTCTGTATGGCCCCTTCCAACTCTGTGATTCTGAGTGTGGACAGGATTGCAGCCTCAATTAGGTTACATTTTGTTAGGAATTTTAAAAGATACTAGAATATACTGAAGACTACTGGTATAAAGATGTGGTGGTTCAATTCCTGCTAAAATGTCTTCTTGGGTCAGACCTGGGTGCAGTCTTAATCTTCCCAGCTTGCTGAGATCTGATAATGGTCACACCTACAATACAGGATTGTTACATAGCTGTGTTTATAATATGGTTGTGACAAAACATGGTGTTTGTAGTCCTGTACCTGGTGGTGTGTGTGGAGCTGGAGAAAGAGACTAATGTCGTCCACCCAACAAGTACAGAGAACGAGCAGAACTGGTTCTTGGTCTAGACTCATGCTGCTTCAGAGTTGAGATAGCTACAGAGGGCATGATGAACATGATGTTAGTGAGATGGATGGGAAAACCTGTGCTGTCACTTTCATTGCTCAAAGAGAGATTGCATCTCATCAAGAAGCGAGTCAAGAAATCCCTGGTGGACTTGCTAGCAGCTTTATGACAGGCACCATGCATTGAGATGTGTACAAAAGAGAACCTCTTGTACTACAGCAGTCCTTGGGAGGGCACAGGCTGTGTCTGGGTCCTTTGCAGACAGAGACGGGTACGGGGCCCTTCTGTGAGGCACACACCACTCGGGCACGGGACATGGGGATGAACTGAAGCCCTATACTTGAAACCTCGACAGAGACTGGATCCATGAAAAGGGCAAGTTCAGCTGCTTCGTAGTCACCTGGGCAGAGAGCAAGCAGCCTCAGCAGGATTTTCAGACCTTTGGGGGCATTTGGATGCTGTCTGCTCAGCCCAATAAAAGGGAGTTCTGTTCTGCTTGATCTTCCTGGTGGAAACTTTTTGATTGGACTCTGGCTAATATACTTACTCTTTATGGTTTTAACTTCTTAAGTATTTGCAGTGAAACATTTAAAATAAGCCTGTAGGAGTGTTAATATTATAAATGTTACTTGGCATTTTCCTGGGAAATACTTGCATCTCTTTAAAGTAGACAAGTATTTTCCTGTTCCCCTGCCTTTCTTAAGAGAGGCCAACTTCCAAGGCTGTCCAAATCTGCAAGTTGGGGAGTGTAATGTTCCATTTTAATAGAATCCCATTGTGGTGTTCTTCTCTCTTTCAGGCTACCCTTTTGCCTTGTTCCAGCGCTATTTTCTTTTCCAGAAGGAGCTCTACCTCAATCACCTATACAACACATTCACGGGGTTCTCACTTGCCTACTTCAACTTCGGTAAGGGTGGTGGTGGTGGTGAAGATGGGAATGTGACTAGTGAGTCCTGGATTGTGAGAGAGTGTGTGGCACCTCCTTCTCTGTATGTCTTTTACACCCTGCCTCTTGCTTTTTTCTCAGGACCACAGAGCTGCCACTCCTTCATATGTATCTTTGTTCAGTTTCTCATACTGAGGCTTATGGGCCGCACAGTCACTGCCGTTGCCACGACCTTGATCTTTCAGATGGTAAATAGATCCCTTTCCTCTGCATCTGTCTGTCAGATTCTCTTTTTGCCCACTTCTGAAAGCACTTTGTGGAAACTTGAGGCGGGAGTGGGGGTGGGTGGGAACGTTGCCTAGGAATCATCCTGGCTGCTGTCTTTCAGACATATCTGATGGCCGGCTACTACTTCACTGCTACAGAGCACTATGACATCAAATGGACCATGCCACACTGTGTCTTGACTCTCAAACTGATTGGTAAGTTTGCTTCTTATTTTGGAGCCGCAATTTTTCTCCTGCCTTCAAATCTTACTGCTTAGATGGTGATATGTGCGTATCAGTGCTGGAGATCTCAAAGTTACCTCCCCCCCTTTCAAAAATACTTAGTTGCATTTGAATATTGCTTTTCTTTAGAGGAAGCTCGCTGCAGCTTACATGAGCTCCCCCGTTCCCTCTAACCAGGCACTGATCTGATCCTTGTCTGCTTAGCTTGCAATTCTCAGCACGCTTTCAGTATGCTTCCGTGAACACTTAATCATGTTGTATTTTTTTCTCTTTGTAGGTTTGTCCTTAGATTACTATGATGGCAGGAAGGAAGTGGTAAGTGAAATTCATTTTCTTCCCTGTTTCTCTTTAATCAGGAAGTAAAAAAATAACTGAATTCAGGGGAATTTGGAGACTAAAATTATAGCCACTCAAAAAAATTCATTTCTCCAAGTGACTAGCCAGATTGCAGGTGGATGTGGGATGATTTAAGGGGAAAAAATAATGAAAACTAGAGCTGGTTAAACCTTCACAAAACATACTACTTGTTCCGTGTTTGTTAGCAAATCTTCAGATTTGCTGTGAGAGACTTTAAGTGTTGGCTCTTACCTATGTGGACTATGTTTGATCAGTTGATACAAGCACATTTGTGAGAGGGGGAAGAGGACTAAGTCATGACTGGACAGAGTAATGCCATCTGCTGATACGTCCTTGAGCTTGTTGCCATTCCCACTGCGGCAGCCCCTGCCTCGGTGTTCAGGGAGGAAAGCTAGAAAGTCAGGTAGCTGGTAGGATTTTAGGAAGTGTCTTGTTGCTTCAGAAAAAATAAAACACCGTCATGTGAGCGCAAGACTCCGTGATATGTCTGTAATTGCTGACGATGCTGCATAGCATACCCAGTGGCTGAAAGTCTTCCTGTTGGGGAAAGGGGGTTCTTCAGGGGTCTTGACAGTGGATGCTAATAGCTCTGTACGTTGTGATGCAGGGGGCTTTAACCCAGGAACAACAGAGATTTGCTGTACGGGGAGTTCCTACGTTACTGGAGGTCTCTGGCTTCTCTTATTTTTATGGTGCCTTCATGGTGGGGCCTCAGTTCTCAATGACACAATATCAGAAGCTGGTGAAGGGCGAGTTGACCGATGTTCCAGGCCAAAGACCCAGCAGGTAAACATCCTTGTAAAGGATGACCCAAGCACCAGTTTCAGGCGCGATCCTTGTGAACGATGTTACCTGGGCAGCATAATACTTTCCTAGCACCCTTCTGGAGTATGGTTTATCCGGGGGGTGGGTGGGCGGGGGATTTTGGCATCCCGACTTTGATGAAGTGTGCATAGGCTGCCCCCATTTGCACCACAATGCTACCCCACTCCCCTTTATTGTGAAATTCTCCGTGACTTGGTCTGAATTTCTTCTCTGACATATACGTGTTTCAGCTTTGTGCCTGCTCTTAAGCGCCTGGTTCTGGGTCTCTTCTTCTTGGTAGTCTACACTGTACTGGCTCCATATATCTCTGAGGAATACCTCATCTCTGATACTTATCTGGTAAGTAGTGCCAGACCCAAAGGAGCACCAATATCAGATTCGTGCTCCTTCTGCCATTCTTTTGTGACACTAACTATCCATCTTATTTATTTACTTAATTTATAACCTCACTCCCCATGGGGGCTTGCATCTTTCACCTCTCCACCATTTTATTCTCACAACAACCCTCTGTGGTAGGCTAGGCTGAGTGTGTGACTGGCCCAAGGCCACCTGGCAGCCTTCCATGGCAGAGTGGAGATTCAAACCTGGATCTTCTAGATCCTACTCTAAGAGTCTGACCGTGTTAATTTTCTGCACTTTGCACTCTGCTCTATCAAGCTAATTACATGTATTAGAGCTAGCTACCTGACACTCTAATTTACAATACCCCCCCTGCCTGAATTATAAAGACCTTTTTCCATTCCTTGTATCTGACAAAGGGAGCTTTGATTCTTGAAAGCGCATCCCTTGGAAATCAAGTTGGCCTTTAAGGTGCTATTGGACCCAGACCTTGCCCTTCTACTGCCGACCAACACAGCTACCCCTGAAACTGACAGCTGCGTGGCGCTGGCAGGATCTACACAAGTGCTCTGTTGCAGCGATGGTGGCTGCAGGCCTACGTGACAGCTCACTGCCACTTACCCTTAAGCCCAGCAGCTGCCCTAGCACTGTCCCGTTTCTGGCCGGAGAACTGAATGATCTGGGCAGTTGCAAAACTTGTTGTCTGGGTACAGGGCCGTGTGTTACAAACTTGCCAGTGTTGTTTTCGGTTTACTTGAGCCTGATGGGTGCTTCCTCCTGGAAGAAACTTGGAGGCTATCCTGTATCCTCTAGCATTGATTTTCCTAGTCACCATAAAAATTTGCAGTGCTGTAGTCCCTAAAGAAAAACCCATTCCCTGCATTTCTTTTATCCAAATCTTGAGAAAATTACACATCTATTGATCTCAGAAATTCACACAAGACTTTGTACCCTTTTGAATTTTTGGTATTGCTGCTGCTGCTGTGCATGCAGAACTACGTAACCTGTCTTAGGAGTTGCTTGAAATCCCCCAGCCTGGCTCATCTGTGCATGTAGTCCTTTGCCTGCACACCATTTCTTGACCTCTTGTATACTGTCGCTCTAGCCAACATCTTTTCTCTTTATGGTAGACCCTTGTCCTGTTGCAAGTATTTGCTTGTACTGCTTGAGCCAAATCACACCCCTTTCCCAGAGTGCCGTGTCTGACACACTGTCAGTGCCGAGATCTGAAATGCTGTAAAAAATGCAGCAGGAACTGGCCACCTCTGGCATCTCCTGAAGGCCCTGCAGCACAAATCTTACCTGGCTTATTTGCTGTCTTTGTAGGAGCAGCCATTCTGGTTCCGTTGCCTGTATATCTTGATCTGGGGCAAGGTGATCCTCTACAAGTATGTTACCTGCTGGCTGGTCACAGTAAGTCTGGAATCTCTCTTCCATTCTGCGCGCTCTCTTCCATTCGGGCCAGGTGTTGCCAAAGCAGCCACATAGTGTTAAACTCTCCCTTTCTCCTTGCAGGAAGGAGTTTGCATCCTCACCGGCCTTGGATACAACGGAAAGGATGATAAGGGGCACTCAAAATGGGATGCTTGTGCCAACATGAAAATCTGGTTGTTCGAGACGACACCTTTCTTCACAGGGACAATTGCCTCCTTCAACACCAACACCAATGCCTGGGTAGCCCGGTAAGCTGTGGTGTTCACTCTTATTTCTACAGAACAGTTGTAGCCTTGCTAGTGTGGAAGAGGTCTTGCAAGGGAAAGGATGTACAGATATTACACAAACATTGTCCTGACCATGTTTTTGGAAAATGCTTTTGACCTTGATTGCTGAGGAGAGAGGTTCAAAAGTGCACCTGGTAAAACTACCAGGGTTGAAGAGGGCCAACTAGGCTTTTCAGAGATCAGGAGCAAGAGTTCAGGGTTCTGCATCATTCCTTGGGCTTCAAGCTTAGCTCTACGTTCACTTAACCTAGGAGAAACCCCCACTAGGAACTTACTTCTGAGGTGGCTATGCAAAATAAGCACATCTATTTAAGACCAAGAATGATAAAGCTGTTAAGACCAATAGAAAAGGTTTCTGGCCTCTTCCAAAGCTTCTGTAAATACAGGGGAAAGCAGACTTCTTGCGAGAACAGAAGCAAGACTTCTTGAGTATCCCAGAACTCTGAGACAGTTCCAGAGAAGACCCTGCTAGGTCTAGAACATGAAGAACGTTCTCCCCTTCTAATCTCATTTGGATAGATTTATGTGGGAGAAGACTCAGTTCTAATTTTTTTTTGGTTTGTAATATGGAATTGTGGGCACTTATGTTCACACAGCTAGCTGAGGCTGTTGTCTGACTGCAGTGGCCCTTTAGATTCAGGTGATCATCTTCACCATGCAAAGGCCTCCAACCTACTGTACAACTTCACCCAGAGGTGAGAAAAGACCTGGCACAATTTTATAACTCAAAAGCACCAGTGGTGGATGACTTTTGAAATGGGGGCTACAATTTTAAAAATCCCTCCCACTGTGAAACTTGAACAGCACTAATAAAGAGCCATGTGGTGGCACGGGCGCCTGCTCTTAGTTCGGGCAACTGAGCCACCGTCGTTGGCCTGCAAGCCCCGCTATCTGCCTCCCACCGTCCCTGGTGGGCGTTGCTCACACTCTCCATCGCTGCCACCACTCACTGGTTTGTACACTGCCTGACTGAGGGACAGTGAGATCCCTCCGGCTGAATTCCTTACTGGGAAGTGAATTACCTGATCTTCAGTTGGGCCCTGGAGAATTGGCAACCCCCCACTCCCCAAAGGTCTCGCCTTCTCCGTTTCCTGGGCTCCCTCCCTGCTTGTAGCGTGCCAAGTGGGGGAGGTTTACATAGTCAGAGCACCACAAGGGTCTTTCTATTCAAAAAACTATAATACAATAACTATATACAGAACACTTGCACACAAAGCAGGTAAAGGCACAGCACTTAGGTGTAGACCCCCCCCCCCCTTTGCAGAACCCATAGGGTAGAAAATTAAACAGAAGAGAACCGCTGTCTGCTTGCCCTACCACACTGTTCCCTACTGTACCTTAAAGGGCGGGGGGTGGGGGGTCTCAGGGAAGGTTCACCCTTTATTTCCTTTCTGCTGCCTCCCAGGCCCTCCACATTGGGGCCTAGGCACCCTGGTTTCACCCAGCAGCAGGAGTCTCCTTCCTCAACCAAGGTGGTGACTGACTCCCCCTCAGGAAGGGCTGGGTATATCCATTGAGGCTGCTCCACCCCTTCCCTCCCCCTGCACTTTCTTGGCCCGGGGCAGCTGGGAGCTGTAGTCCAGAAAGAAGGGCGTCCCCTACCAAGACTCCTGCAGGCCCCTTCCTGGCCCTACAGCCCATTAACCCTCCTGGGGAAACATTTTATTTTAAACAGATTAACTGCAACCAGCACCCAATTCACCCCTTGTAACCATTTCGTTACAAGCCACAGGACAGAGTTGCCATGGGTTCCTCCAAAGAGGGCACCCTTCTAAACCATGGATAGATCACCACCTCCTGAGGGGAGCATGGGCAGGAGTCTCAGGCAGAGCTGAAACCCAGCATCTCTCAGGAGGAAAATATGCTACAGGATAACTTTGTAAATGTATGCATTTCTTTAGGGAACACACACATATCTATTGCCAGAAACCAAACCCAGGAATACATCAAAAGGGAAAACTAGTTGCGCAGTTTTCTAAAAAACAAAAAATCCATCAGACCTCCTTTCTCTAAACATAAAATGATTTCAGCCACATCCTAACTTTAGGAAGCAGAAATCAAATTTCCTTCTCAGTTGTGTCGCTTCAATGGTCACTTTATGGTCCCAGTGGTTATTTATAACCAAGATTCTCCCTGGTGGCAGTCCTGCTTTTTCAGGCTGCGGAGTGCCCATTGGATTAAGCGCTTTCCTTCTCCATCAACAGCTACATCTACAAACGACTGAAGTTCCTGGGAAACAAGTTGGTGTCGCAAGCCATCTCTTTGCTTTTCCTGGCCATCTGGCACGGGCTGCACTGTGGCTACTTGGTGTGCTTCCAAATGGAGTTCCTGATTGTTGTTGTCGAAAGACAGGTGAGCAGCTCTGAAGGGTGGGATGGGGGTCCTGAGAAACCAATTCTACTGCGGAATGTTGGAAGAGCCTGACATTAGTGACCGTCGATCACCAGGGAGGATGTGGAAGAGCTCCTTTGTCTGTAACTGCTCTGTGAGCTTCCTCAGTGATACACCAGGCTGTGCTTCAAAGCCGTGCTGCAAGCATGTCGCTGGTGGGCTAGGCAACTGAAGGCTTAAGTTGATTGGAGAGAGCCAAATCATCCCACAAGCTAAAAAATTAAGGGTTTGTTTGTTTTTGAGGACTTTTTTCTGGCATTAGTGAAACAGGGAGGCAATCTGGCCACACGCAACATTAGAAGAATATCCTGCACATCTCAACTTGTGACAGTATGTTTAAATGTAATAAAACATTCATCTAGCTCTAATGTATTGTATTGTTGTACATTCTTTGACAACCCTGCTAATTAGACTTTTCACCAATGGAATGTAATTCTCTTACGACATGTGAGGACAAAGTAATGTAAAATAGTATCCTTTTAACTAGAGTTCTTTTTCTTGTAGGCTATTGATCTGGTAAGAGACAGTCCGCTGCTGAGTAAGCTGGTTTCGGTCACCATCTTGCGGCCTCTGTTCTATTTTCTTCAGCAATGTAACCACTGGATGTTCATGGGATATTCTCTGGTGCCATTTTGCCTTTTCACTTGGGAAAAGTGGATCAAGGTACTAAGGGACTCCAAATTCCCTGAGGGGGGGTGGGGATGATCCCTCATCCCCTTACTTGTTGAGAAACTGCAAGCTGCCTTGCACTGGCCTCTTTCTTTTCTTTGCAGGTATACCAGTCTGTTTATTTCTTAGGCCATGTGTTGTTTTTTACACTACTGGTTGTAATGCCTTTTGTCCGAAAAGTACTTGTGCCACGGAAAGAGAAGTTAAAGAAAGCAGAGTAACAATCAAAAGGTGAGAGAAGTGTACCTGACAGACAGCTGCTCCTAGAAAGTACTGGACTAAGAATGTCGCAAAGGAGCTCTCGTGTCAACGTTTGATTATTTTTTTTGCTTTCAGATTGTACCACATGTGCATTTGTCATGGGGAATACAGAAGCATCAGCTGCCAAACTTGCTGTGTCTAGCCTTGACCAAGTGACAGAGGGAGGAAGAGAGCACAGGGGCTGCAAGCCCAGAAGGAGGGGGACAGGCTGCAAATCCCCTCACCCCTCTTCCGTGTTGCCTTATCTATTGACTTCTCCTCATGGACACTCCAGTTTTGGGAAATGTCAGATGATTGTAAAGAACCTGACACAGCTGCCACCTGGGAATGGAGCCACTGCCTGACTTTTTCTACCTTCCAATTCTGCTAGATAAAATTGGTCCCAGTTGGTTTTTTCACTCATGCTTGAGCTGCTTTTTTCCATTCTAGCTTTTCTCTCGTTGGGCTGTTTTTTGATCACAGGGAAGTCTCTCTCAACTAAGAGAATGAAGGGCTGCAGTCCCTAACGCTTCAGCGCAGTATTACAGGACACCACTCCAGATTGTCACCTCTCCCACGCCCTTATGTCTCAACAGGAACAGCTTCGTCTACTGTAGTTCTGCCTATGAAGCCGCATCAGTCCATCAAGCTTACTGTTGTTTATTTAGACTGGCAGGGGCTCTCCATGGTCTCGTGTTGAGGTCCTTCACATCACCTCCCACTTTATCCTGGGACCCTTCTTCATGCAGAGCAGAGGCTCTTCCACTGAGCCACAGCCCCTCCTCTAGTCTAGATAGACTAAAACAGACAGCAACTCCCATCCTCCTTTGCAGATTTGCAGAGGAGGAGGCCCGTACGGCAGCATCACTCGTTACCTTGTAGGCCCCAAACAAACAGGTGACAATTAAGATGCCAGTACTAGCTGCTACATAACTATCCTGTCTAGCCAGCCAGTTGTGTGGGGGCTGCAGCTTTCTTTGCACTATGATAGGTTATATGCTTTTTATGGGTGTGCACACACCAGTCAAAATTGAAGCCTAGCTCAGAGCAGCCAAGGCCTAACACTGAAAACAGTCCTCTAGTTGGATTTATCTCAATCTTAAGTCTGTATTTGTCACAAGAGACTCTTTGAACTCCCACAGGGAGGGGATGCCACAGGTAGAACCCTGCAACACACTTTGCTCCACATCCAGGAGCTAGCATAAAATCCACATGAAGGAATTCACACCACTCCCCACATCTCCTCAAAAGCAGTAGTGATCTTAGCACAAGTCAAGGCAGCAGAGAGCGGATAGTTGCTGATCGAGATAGTCTTCTCTGCATAGTCCACGTTAACCTGGGAAGAGACAAGCAGCTGTTATCTACCACCTGCTCCTTCTGGGGAAAAGGAAAAGCAATAAACTCTAATCTGATTCTAGAAGGATTATCATCTGCATCAGAGGACAAGTACCCTTTTTTTCTACACCCAATAGACTAGCCGTACACCAGGTACTAGTGTGAAAATGGTCACAGCCACTCAATCCAAACAAAAGCTTACAATGCAAGCCAGTGTTTTTGCCTGTATTTGCAAAAGGTCAGGCAAGGTGAGATGTTGCTAGGAAAAGTTCCTTGGTCACGCTCACACGTGAAAACGCATGTGCATACATGCTCCTTACCGAGCCATGGGCAAAGGCTCCCACAATGATAGCGACAGGATCTGTAGTAGGGACCAAGTCGCGAACATCTGTCACAGTAGGGGCAGAAAAAGACGTGCCTATCTTCATGCAGCCCACAGGAAGGTGATCCGTCACTGGGTTTTTAATCACCTTTGGACAAAAATACAGGATTAGTTTGGAAGTGAAATAGAAACAAAATCAATTGCACTATATACAGATGCTTGTGTTACCTTTAACAGCTTCTGAGGCCCATCAGCAGCCCTGACACTGAATTTATGCAGGAGTTGAACTAACAGAGAGAGAGAGAGAGAGAGGATATTTTTACATTTGAGTTAGGCAAAAGTAGATGCATCCAGACATATGACAGTGCATTCAACTTTTCGAAGTTCCAGGGAGATCTTTGCTCTTATCAGTGAATATTTGGATCCTTTCCTTTAAGAACAGGCCCATGCAGAAGAATGAAACTCCGCTCAACAGGCAGATTTATGGCCTATCAAGCAGTTAGTAATTTTAACAGCGACAGACAGGAGGGTAGGCCTGCTGTAGAGAAGTCTCAAACAAATGGTTCCACTGCATTCCTGTGATGTGATGACTGCTTAAAACTGGACAAAAGGCAGGGCTGAGGGAAAGCCGGCAACCTGCAGCAATGGCAACAGTTGAACAGGATGGTGTAGCTTGAAGTTGCTAATCAGCAGCTCTTCACAGAATCACATCCCATTAGAAACATCACTGAGCTACATTCAGATTCTGCTGATCTGCTGATTCAGCGGGGAGCTCCAGTTGAAAAAACAGTTGTTCCTTCAACTCCATGGGATGTCCTGGTCAGACACCCAGTACCCAAGCTTCAGTGCCTTCTTGTAGGTCTCCCCACCCAAGCTTATTTCAGTTTCCAGTCTCTTAGCTCAATGCCTGTTCCTTGAACCCATATCGCTCTCCTCCCCATCATGATCCTACCTTCCTGGTCAGCTCAAAGCCCTTTTTCTGCCTTTTCAATCACTTATCAGTACCAAAGGGGCAATGCAGCTTCAGCCCTCCACATCCTGCAGTCGTACAAAATGATTTGTGCCCGCAGGCCAGAATAAGTGAGTGTATAAAACCAGAAGTACAATGGGGGGGTGGGGGGTGGGGGTTGGATGTGTTATGTGGATGCAATGCTCTCGGCAACCATCACAACCCCCTCTAGCAGAAAAAAACAGCAATGTCTCGGATGACCTCAAACACATCATTAAAAGAACCTGCCTGCCTAGACTGAATTCATTTGGCTTAGGCCAGCCCTCCTTTTCTCTCCCACTCATAACATTTTATTTGGTGAAAGGAAGGAGGCTTCGTTTTTAGCCCACTTTACCCATAAGGCCACAGAAACGATCAAAAGTTCGAGGGATTCTCGTCTGAGGGTTGACTTCAATTAGGACGTTCTTCTCTGTATGGATGTAAACCTGGAGAAGGCCAGCTCGATTCAGAGGACTGTCCATGAGCATCAGGAGGCTCTGGAAAGAAGTAGGGAAACAAGTTTATGCTGCTGAAAAAGGAAATGTAGCAATAAAATGGGTCAGAAAATTTGAACAGAATGCAGAAGAGTACAGAGAGGCAGTCTGGTGTAATGCTCAAGAGCAGCAGGACTCTAATCCAGAGAACCAGGTTTGATTCCCCACTCCTCCACTCGAAGCCAGCTGGGTGACCTTGGGTCAGTCACAGCTCTCTCAGAGCTCGCAACTCCATACACCTCACAGGGTGATAGTTGTGAGGGTAATAATAATACACTTTGTAAACCGCTCTGAGTGTGGCATTAAGTTGTCCTGAAGGGTGGTATATAAATTGAATGTTATTATTAATGTTATTAAATGGCAGCTCCTGGGAAAAACCATGGCGCTAAGCATCCATAATAAAAATCGCTAAGCCCATAGACACTGGGGAGTATCTTGAATTCAAGACATAGAGTCACTACTGTTATTTTTCTTTTACTGCTCCCTGAGAATTTAGTTCCCCAGCTATTATTTTACAAATAAAGACATTCTGAGGGCTAGCCTGTAAGCAACCCTTCCAAGCACATACTTGATGGGTGATGTCAGGTCGAACACTTCCAGGGTCCCGGCCACTGCGTTGTAGCAATGATTTATGCTTGTCGCAGTTCAACAATTCATACGTTTTCCCAACCTGGAATGATCGGGGGGGGGAAAGGTTATCAAAAAATAGGGATGTTAATGAAGCCTGGATTTGTACAAGGTCTTCCTGCTGGAAAAGGCAGCATTCAGGAATGAGTTTGAGAAATAGCTCCATATGGCAATGTTAACTGTCTTATAAATGCAAAAGAACTGCTTTGCTGGATCAAATGAATCCCCTATCAATCTCTCAGTCCTCAGAAATTCAGATGTGTATTGCATCTGTGAACAGAGACAGCAGTTAGCTATCATGACTTCCCCTTTTCTGACCCAAAAGACAGCTGAGCAGGGCTCGTGGAGCTGGGGACCCAGGCTCAAATCCTCAGTCCACCAGAATGCTCAGCCTCGCCTACCTCATGGGACTGCAAAAATAAAACCATGTACAACAGCCTGTGTTCCTTGGAGGAAGTGGGATACAATGCACAGCAGAGGTTCTGCACAGCTGTCCTACCTAAGGGCTAGCAACAGACCTGCCTACCTTCTCTTTGAATCTGTATAAACCTTTTTATCAGCCGTCAGAAGCTTTTGGTCTAAGCACATGCAGCAGAGTGAAGAACGGGCGAGAGTCCTCAGGATGGAGGGCTCCACTCCAGATGACTGCAAATGCTCCTCTACACGAAAAGCTCCTTCCAAAGAAACCAAAACCCTGGAAACACACCAGGAAATCTGGAGCTTTCCTTTCTCAGTCACAAGCCCCCCCCCCCCGTTTTACATGCCCAGTCCTGAAGTGCCACACAGGAGATACTAAAATGAATGACAAGGATGCCAACTAAAAACAGAGAGGCTTGAAGACCCACTGAATATAATGGGAGCCATGAATGTGAATTGACTATCATTGGCTCCACTGAAATACATTACAGCAGAGAAAAGTTGAAATGAAAATGTGGGATGGAGTTAGAGAATCTTCTGGAGCTTGACAGTCAGCCCCCCAGTGGAATGACGATCCCCGGGACAAGCTAAACTGCTCTGGGCCTGGAATGATGGCCTCTGGCGACCAGCTACACTGTTCTGGGGCTTCAATGACAGGCAGGCAGCTGTCAATCGAAGCCCAGAGCTGTTTAGCTACTCACAGGGACCCTCATTCCACTCTGGGTGCCCTCATGCCATCTCTAGAGCAGCTCTCCTGGTCCCAGGGACCGCCATTTCTCTCTCGGGGCTGTCATTCAGGGCTCAGAACAAGACCCTCCAACTCCGCTCCACATTTTCACTGCAACTTTTCCGTTCTGCCACGTATTTCAATGGAGCCAAGGCAAGGCAATCGGCGTTCGTGGCTCCCATTATCTCCCGGCCACTGGCTTTCGTGCTTCCCTCGCCACACGCCTCCTGCGGGCCGCCCTCGCCGCAGCCTCGTGGCAGGCCGGGGTCGGCCGGAGGGGAATCCCCGCCTCGTCCCGCTCTTCCTCTCCCCGCACCTTCACGGTCTCCAGCGACGCCCCCTCCAGGATCACCAGCAGCCGCCGCTTCGTCGCCCGCGGAGGGCCCGGCCGCGCTTCGGGCTCCGCGGCGGCGGCGTCTTCCGTCGCCCTCGGCCGCTTCCTCGCGGAGGCCGCCATCTTAGCAGCGGGCGACGCTCGGGGGAGGCGGGGCTCAGGCCATCTACTTCCGGTTTCGTGAAGGCCTTCCGCTCTAAACAGAAACCATAGAGATAAAAAGACCAGACCAACCACTGGAATACACCTGCGACGGCTATATATTTTACGCGGCTCTCTAGACCTTATTGTCTCTATGGGGTGAGCGCCGCATATTTTCCACTTCCGGTACGTCGGAAATCCCAGAAGGCCCGGCTTGACGGTTGACGCCGCCCTCGGGCCTTCGCTCCTCAATCTGGCGCTGAAGGGCCCTGCGCGGGGGCAGGGAGGCTTCGGGAGCTGCGGACATAGCGTCACATCCGGGAACCATCTTGCTAGAGGGCAGAATTACTTCCGGTGGGACTAGCCGCCACTTCCGCTGTCCTTCTCTCTCTCTGGAGGCGCGGCGTGGTGGGGCGGTGAGGGGCCGTTGGCGGCGCTTCTGTGGGGCAGCTTCGACGGGCGGGAGGGGCTGCGGGGGAGCTTGGGAGTTCTGGTTCTACTTCTGTTTCCGCTGGTGTAAGCCTTCCCGGTTCAGCAGGACTCCTCTCGAGTAAACGTGTGTCTTGAAGGGGAAGCCCTGAGAGGGCTTCTTCCCGGCCAGCGGTTGGGTTCTTGCCCTCTAAGCTGGGCGGGGTGCCTGGCGGAGGGTCAGGCATTCATTTAACTCAAGCAAGAAAACACTCCTAAATGCGTCCCCCTCCCTCCCCCCAGTATTGCATGACTTCTGAGCATGCGCAGAGTGCCTTTCCCTAAGGGGTAGAGATTCCAGGTGGATGTAGGGTCAGGTAGCAGTTTTCCCAGCGGTCCTGACGGTGTTTTGCCATCTTCTGGGAATGGAGAAAGAGTCACTGGGGATGTGGAAGGGGAGGTAGTTGTGAATTTCCAGGATTGTGCAGGAGTTGGACCAGATGACCCTGGAAACCTCTTCCAACTCTGTGATTCTAAAATTATGCATTTTTTACTATAGGGCATTTGCTTTGGGGTGTTCCTGAGCATGTGCTGAGGAAACTAGGTTTTTGTGTTATTTTAAAGTGCACCGGGGAGGTTGTTGTTAAAAAATAGTAATTAGAAATACATAGTTTTTAGTTCTGTGTTGCTCTCCTTTCAGTTCTGATAGGTACAAGACTTCTACTACAGAAAATTGTAGCAAGAATTTTTCATGCATGGCAATGAACTCTTCCCCCCACATGCCAGTTCGGTGTAGTGGTTAAGAGCGCGGGACTCTAATCTGGAGAGCCGGGTTTGATTCCCCACTCCTTCACAAAGCCAGCTGGGTGACCTTGGGCTTGTCACAGCTTTCTGGAGCTCTCTCAGCCCCACCTGCTTCACAGGGTGTTTGTTGTGGGGATAATAATAACATACTTTGTAAACAGCTCTGAGTGGGCATTAAGTTGTCCTGAAGGGTGGTATATAATTCGAATGTTGTTATTATTATTATTGATTATTATGCACGCTTTGTTTTTTTCTTTTTCTGGCAACAGCAGAATAAAAGAGCTAGTTGGCAGCCCTAGTCAAGGGAACAGGCAGAACTATATGGGGCTGCAGGCCTTTAGGTGCTTATTCTGTGGCCCTGTCCTTCTCTCAAGGTGGCCATGGCTCAGAGCCTGAAGGACTTTGCTGGGCGATTGCCTGCTGGCCCTCGTGGAATGGGCACGGCCTTGAAGCTGCTGCTGGGTGCTGGTGCTGCAGCCTATGGCGTCCGGGAATCTGTCTTCACCGGTGAGTCTCAGTTCCAAACCATCTGTAGTCTTGCTTTCTTCTCCTGGACCTTTCTCAGCAATAACTTCTAACTGCTTTTGTCTCTCTTCTTTCTGTAGTGGACGGTGGCCAAAGAGCAATATTCTTCAACCGTATTGGAGGAGTTCAGCAGGACACCATTCTTGCTGAGGGACTGCATTTCAGGTGCCTTGCAAGGAGCATTTTCTTGCAAGAAAGATGCTTAGAATCTCTCAGGGACATAACAGAGTATCTTTCTGTGCTGTGTTCTGAAAGTTCCCATGTGGAACTTCTCATGCAGATAAATGGATCTTCTCATATAAAATAATAAAGGAGAAACCGAGAACCCTGAATCACCAAAAATTATGTTTACGTATTTGTGGACAGGAATGAAGTGGAATAACAGTTGTTAATGCTTTCGAGGTTTGAACAGAAAACATAATATTTTGCCAGGCAGTATGGAATGTTTTGGATCTATACTCAGAAATAAGTCAGTACTTGTGCCTTTTCAATTGTAAAGTATTATTTTTTTAACAGCTCTGTGATTGTGTATGTATATGGGGGGTGTTTCATATTTTACATGATTTGTTGTTTTATTTTCTCCCCTTAGAATTCCATGGTTCCAGTACCCAATAATTTACGACATTCGAGCTCGGCCCCGCAAAATCTCCTCACCCACTGGTTCCAAAGGTAAGGACATAGGCACTCCTCTGCATGCATCCTTCTGTGATTCCGTCATGGAACTCTAAGCGTTTCCAGGGCGGGGGGCAGTGGTGAGCAACCTGCCTGTTAGGTGCCTTATAGGGAAAGGACTATGGCAGGGGAGGGGGAAGGACATTCATGCTCAGCGGGCTGTGAGCTGGAGGGGGGAGGATGGCATTTTGCAACCATGGCTGATGGCCTTCTGACTCTAGATCTACAGATGGTGAACATCTCCTTGCGTGTCCTGTCACGTCCCAATGCTGCAGAGTTGCCCAGCTTATACCAGCGCCTGGGTCTCGACTATGAAGAAAGGGTCCTACCTTCCATTGTCAATGAAGTTCTCAAAAGTGTGGTAGCAAAGTTCAACGCCTCACAGCTCATTACCCAACGAGCTCAGGTCTGTTCCCTTCTCCCCCAGGTAGGCTTAATGGGCTTTTCAGGGAAGGCTGGGCTATAGAAGGCCATCATCACCAGGCCTGTAGATCATTTTGCATGCTTCCTTGATGGTTTCAGTCATCAAGGATTGAGTGTACTGTACAAGCTCCATCGGCTGCAAGCTGGAAGGTGTGACTAACCTGGCACTCATCACTTCAGGTATCTTTGCTGATCCGGCGGGAGCTGACAGAACGGGCCAAAGACTTCAGCCTGATTCTTGATGATGTGGCTATCACAGAGCTGAGCTTCAGCCGCGAGTACACAGCAGCAGTGGAGGCCAAGCAAGTAGGTGAGTTAATGCTGAGCTTCCCGGGGGGGCAGGGGGGCTCTTTGGCATTCCTGCCCTGGTGCTCTTGTCGGCCATTGGAAGGTGATTTTGTTCCAAGGTGATGTTGATGCGGCAGGAAAAAAGGCTCAAGCAGAAGTAGTTTCTCATCTTGGTTGCAGGTGCTGTAAGATCTAATCACAGAATAAGCAAGAGCGGTTTTGTGATGCCTTGGTCAGCGCATGTCCATCATTGACTGGGTGCGGCTGTTTGCCACTGTTGTATGACGTTGGCCTTGCTGCAGCGGCTTTAGACTGTGGTGGGGCAAAAAGAGCCCCCTTCAAAGAAAATGAGACTGGCACTGGGGGGCGTGGGGGGAAGCGAGCCTAGAATCCATCTTTCCAAAATGCTAATTTCCAGACAAAGGATTTTTTCTTCAGTCTTCTGAACTGCCTCTTACAGTTTGCACTCTGGTTTACCACCATGATGAGAACTGGGCAGAACTATGTTTCCTACCCTAGCAGTAACAACACAAACTAAGGGCATTGGCAGTGCAATCTTAAGCAGAATTACAGTCTTCTAAACTCTTTGAAATCAGTGGGCTTAGAGGAGTATAACTGTTTGGAAATGCCCTATGAAGTTGTATTCCCAGCTCAAATATCTAGGCCTGTTGAGCACAGTAGTTCTGTTTCTGAGGGAATCCATCTAGGATTGGCCTGTGTGCCTGGGGTCCTTGGAAGAGGTTGGTAGGGAGTTAAAGGATCCCTTAGAGGCTGTGTGTGACTCCCGATCCCTGGTTCTTCTTCTCCAGCTCAGCAAGAAGCACAGCGGGCCCAGTTTCTAGTCGAGAAGGCCAAGCAGGAGCAGAGGCAGAAGATCGTTCAGGCTGAGGGAGAAGCCACTGCTGCCAAAATGATATCCTTGCCTCACTGTGCAAAGCTGGGGGGATGAGAGAGGATCATCTGTTTCAGAATTGCTAAGCTCTAGAGAGTTCATCTAGCAGCTGTGCATGGAACAGCATCAGTGGCTGCTGGTGTTCTGTGGGCTTTTACAAATAAGTTTAGCTTTGAGTTTGCAAACGGGGAAAGGCAGAGCTTGTCACTGTACTATTAGGAAACTTGCGAGCGTAGATATTCTGGGAATGATCTGCTCACGACGGAAGAGAAGCAGCAGATCCACTCTCTGAGAGCATTTAGTGATGTCTGTTCCTCCTCCCCAAAGCAGGAATTCTGTAAAAACCAATTGGAGAAAAGTGTAGTTCAGCACTCTGGGCCTAGTAGCCGGGTGGTCCTGTTTCCTCCAGTACAAGGAAGAGGTTACAAGTTTATGCAATCCAGTTTTGCGCACAAGGGAATTGAAGGAGTTGAATGTGGAGCCGAGCAAAAGAACAAAAATGATGGGAAAGGGAAAGAAACCTGCTGTCTTATCCCTAGATGGACGTAAGGATCCCTGGATAGGTTTGGACTGGGTGGTCTGAGCAGGTGGGCCCAGGAGATAGTGACAGTTCAGGAGGTGGAGTTTGAGTTCCCAGACTTTAGGAAGTGCTGCCTTAACTAATCCTGTACCTTGGTGAAGCCCTCGGCAGGAATCCCGGGTATATCAAGCTGCGCAAGATCCGCGCTGCCCAGAACATCTCCAAGACGGTGAGTTTGGGGGAGGCAGGGTTAAGGCACACCCCAGGGCCACCTCTTCACTGCACCAGGCCAGATGATGAGCCGAAGGCGAAGGCGATCTGCTTCTTTGGGCCGCTTCCTTTCCACCCTTGGGTTCTTGCCCAGGGTTGGTCTGTACATCTCAGTAGGGTTCCAGAAGCCTCCAACTCTTGCTGAAAAGGCAGACCCACAGCACCTTCCACGTGCCACACTTGGCAGGGGCCGCTCATAGAACCTGGTGTGCCCCTGGTCCAAGGAAGGCTCACAGGAAGGAACGAGGGTGGTAGAGAGGCAGAATGAGCGCGAGCAGTTCGAAGGCTGATGGCCCTGGGTTGGAAGGAGTCGGTGGCAGAGCTGGCCTGGGGCCTTGTCCATATTCAGAATGAAAGTCACGCAAACTTCAGAGTTTATTAGGAGACCATTTATCTGGGTTTTCTGTACAGCTTTGTACAGTTTGGTTGTTCTTTTAACCCTGCTTTTTAGGATTTGGTATTGCTAAAATCAGTGCTGATCTTAATTCTAAAGAAACCTGAACTTACTCCCCCCGCCCCCCCCCCCAGTGCTAGCAGGCCTAGAAGGCAGAGCTTTTTATCCTGAGCTCTGCTCTGATGAACGTCTGCGCTCTCCCTTCCCCCATTTCTCTTCCAGCTCGCTGCATCCCAGAACCGTGTTTATCTCACTGCTGACAATTTAGTGTTGAATCTACAGGAGGAGAGTTTTACTAGGTAAGGTGGCTTGAGAAGACCCATATGCCCCCCTAAGGGTCTCTCACAAGGGTGCTTTTGAGTTCTTTGCCCCAAAGATGATGCCCTGCACAGCACCTGAATGGGTGGGAGATCACTGGGCAGCTAGATCTGAGTGGAAATTCACACACACGGATGTGGGGCAGGCTCCCCAGAGCTTTCTAACTTTTTGTGTTTCTCTCTGTTCTTCTTCCCCATGTGCTTGTCTGGATGCAGAGGAAGGTAAGAAACTCTTTGTTTTTTCCCCCCCTGGTTCTTTCAGTTTACGGCAGGAAATTGTGCAAGTGGGGAATGGGGGAATGTTAACAGGAGACTTGTAGCAACGTGAGAATTGGGGAAGGGGAGTGAAGGAACAGATGAACTTGGCTTCAGTTTAGAGTCTGTTGTGGAGCAGTAGAGGAGACCGTTTAACCTGGGGAGGCAGAAATGGGAAGATGTGGGTGTGCGGTGCCGTTTTCTGCCACAGCGGCAGGATCGGAGCAAAGCAATGGGCCCCGCCTCTGAACTGGGTGGAGGCCTGCAGGAGCAGGGTGCGAAAGCACCTCGCCTCTGAGGCCCAGTTGCGGTGATCCGTTTTCTGCTGACAGTATTAATTCTGAAATCAGCTGCCCTGTCTACAGAAACAACAGCACCAAGAACAGGCTCCTCCCCCCCCCCTCAAATAATCGGTGCCCGTGTATAGCTTTCCCTGCCAACGGGGTTCTTGAGGCTGCCTGACCAGGTTATGAAACGGGGGTCTAAGGCACCCCTGCACAGCAGCCCCTGGAGCCCCAGGATGCAGGTGGCTTTAAAGGCGGTGGCCTTGGGGGTAGGTTTGCTGAGGAAGGGCAGTGATTGGGGCAGAGGAGGTGAACAAGAGGAACAGACGGTTGAATGGTTTGGGGGGGGGCTTTCTCATTTCTCCTGCTCTTGACAACTGTCAGGCTTTGTTTGCCAGCCTCCCCCCTTGGTTTGGAAACCCACACTGTCGTGGTTTGCCTGGTGGCAGCTGCATCAGAGCCAGAATTGCTGAGGGAGGGTTTGTAGCTCTCAAGTTAATTGGTTGCCAGGCCCATTGCGGAGTCTCATCCGAGTGCCCTTTGCCTCAAATGATGCTTGTGCTCCAAATCTTCTTTCTGAACATGGTGTAGGGGGAGCCGGAGCGCAAACATTCTTTGGCAGCAGCTAGGGAGGGGCGTGGCAGTGGCAGTGGCTTCCCCAGGCAGGGCGTAAGCAAAGGGCTGGGTTCAAGCTTCCCAGTGTAGCTTCTGCCCGGGCTGGTGGCCGTTTTGTCACACGGCTGCCATCACACGGGCTTCCCGAGCTACAGCATAATGTTGAACAAGGTCCTGGAGTTGTGCTCTGGGAAGCCTCGGCTGTTACCCAGCCTTGTCTCCAAAGAAGGCAGTTGGAAGGGAAAGGGAGAGAAGGAAGAGCCAGAAATGGAGGTGGGGCGGCCGAAAACACAGGAGAGCCTTCGTGCTGGGGGTAAAGAACCCCCCAAAGGTGGGAAGGAAACACAAGTCTGGGAAAGTATGGCAGGGGCAAATACCAGGATGGAGTGAAGCAAGAGTGGCCAAGCCGCCCAGAGGAGAGGAGAAGGGACTCGGGAAGCATTTGCTTCAGCAGGCCGGAGGGATTGGCTGGCTGTCTCTCCTAGCAAAATAGAAAAGGAGCCCCCAACCTGGAGGCCTCCTCTCTCCATTCTCGTGTCAAGAATCTTAATGGGGTTAAACAGAGAGCAGGCGACAGAAGCCAGTGGTTGCAGGCTGCTATGCCTGTTGGCTGGAAGAGCAGCTGGCAGCACCCCATGGCCTTGGGCCAGCTTTCTGGACTCCTGTGGCAACTGCTGGCCATCTGAATAAAAGTATCCTGATGTGGCAGTTCCAGCTGCTTTCCAGCACCCTTCCCTCCCGCCTGAGCCCAGCCCACATCATTCCTTGTGCAGAAAAACACCTTTTTGCCACTGCAGGGTGACGTCAGCTGCAGCTCTGCTTACAGTGGGCTGGGCTGGCTCCGTTCTCGTCCCCTAGTTCTTCTCTGATGCCTCTTGTTTCTCTTCCAGTGATAGCCTCCTGATTAAGAACAAGAAATGAACAGGTGGTCCCCTCCTAGAACCATCCCGCCGGCTGGCAAGATAGCCATGGTGGGCAGCCCTGCACACTTCTCTTCAACTTGCAAGGAGCCCCCATTGCCCGGGCCAGCCTTCCCGTCGTCATCCTCACTTCTTTGAATTCCTCGGCCCACCACTAACAAGCCTGGCTCCCGTTTCTGAGAACCAGCAAGAACCAGCAGGAACCAGCAAGACGGACTCTGGCTTCTCAGTGAGGCAGATGATTAAGTCTTGGCTCTCTCGGACAGCTTTGGATGGACTGGGGCAGGGTGGCTTGCAGAATGCCACCTTCAGAGGCCCTTGGCTAGTTACGATTGTTTGATGCTTATCATGTTATTGCTCTTCCCCTCCTGCTGGGTTTCAGGGAGGCCATAGGTCCATAGAACAGCTTGTGTCTCTTTTCAGTTAGTTTCTTTGTTTTCCTCTCTCCATCTCCCATCCCTGCACTGGGAGGCTCATCTCAGGACTTGAGGGGTCAGGGGAATTTTGCACGTGCTGTAATCACCATTTATATTCAGAGTCTGATCCACAACTTTCTAAAAAATAAATTCCAGTCCAAAACTTCTCCTAACACTACATGTGGCATTTCATGGTGTTTGGGATTGGGGGACTTAATGGGAAGGCTTATTGACTAAGGGGGAAAGGTGCCCTGCATCTCTTGAGAAGAGACCGTCCCTTTTTGAAAATGTGTTCACAGGAAAGCCCTTGTGGTGGGATGGAGGATCATAGAAGATGGCCTGGTTTGGGGTGGGGGTGGGGGGCAGTGTTACTTTAGTTCCCTGCAACTGCCAGCCATTTTGTCGCTGCTTTCTTTCCGATTGTCCAGCTACAAGTGTCACTCGGCTGCACCTGTCTGTTTTCTTCCATCACCCAGAGAGGTGCCACACAGGGGGCCTGCAAATGGGGGGGCGGGGCGGGGTGGGGGGCAGGAGAGCACTGCAGGGCTGTTTAGGGTGGTGGTGGAGAATGAAGGACTGCAGTCCCTAACACTTCAGCGCAGTATTATAGGACACCACTCCAGATGGTCATCTCTCCCACGCCCTTACATCTCAACAGCCACCTTAACCCTAGAATCAAGCTGGCAAAACCCTTGGTGGCAGATACAATAGGAACAGGTTCATCTACTGTAGTTCTGCCGCATCAGTCCATCAAGCTTACTGTTGTTTGTTTAGACTGGCAGGGGCTCTCCATGGTCTCGTGTTGAGGTCCTTCACATCACCTCCCACTTTATCCTGGGACCTTCTTCATGCAGAGCAGAGGCTCTTCCACTGAGCCACAGCCCCTCCTCTAGTCTAGATAGACTAAAACAGACAGCAACCCCCATCCTCCTTTGCAGTTTTGCAGAGGAGAAGGCCCGTACTGCAGCATCACTTGTTACTTTGTAGGCCCAAAACAAACAGGTGACAATTAAGATGCCAGTACTAGCGGCTACATAACTATTCTGTCTAGTCAGCCTGTCAGAGTGTCAGTTTGCTAGTCAGTTCTCAAGCCAGAACTACACCATGTTCTTGTGTTATAATCTGTAGTTGTTTAGTTCTCTCCCTCTAGGCCCAGGTGCTGCCCAAGCCATGGGAGCGAAGAATTCTTATCAACCCGTTCCAGCCGACCTTGACGTCCTCGCCTTCCCAGGCCTTCTAGACAACTAAGGGGGGAGGCTGGGAATGGGTGTTTGAAGTGTTGTTACTTTCGTTTTATGTGTCATTCTCAACAAAGCCTGCGTTCAGCCAAGGCCTTTCTAATCCTTAGAACATGGACACTGTATCCTGAGCATTGTTTTTCAATAAACCTTTTGGAATCAAGAAACTTTATGCTTCTTGCAGAAGTGGGGAGACGAACTCTAGATAACTGGGATTCCATAGTCTGACATTTTGTTGACAATCCCTTTTAACTTCCCTGACCCCTCAACTGGGAGAGATGGATACCGGAGTACCTCCGACAGACCCGTCTGATCCAGGCACGGAGGGTGAGGGGCTGTTTACACAGCCTGACGGTGGGACCGACCAGGCATGAGCGAGCAGGGAAGGCGCCAGGCACCGGACCAGCGTGGGACGAGGAATTACCCCTCAGACGTCCGGGCCTACATCCCAGCAGGGGGGCCCGCGGCCCCGGGATACCAGCGTGAGACGAGGATTTACACCTCTAACATCCGTACCTACACTCCAGCAGTGCGGCCCATGGCCCCAGGATACCAGGGAAAGACATGCCGGCACTATGTTTTCCCGCTCTATGATGGACTTAGCTCCAGTGTCGGAGGACCTAGGAGCAACAGGAGGTCCGGTTTGGGAAACCTCAAGTGGAAACTTACAAAGTGTATTTAAAGTGCAAATGCTCAATTAATTCATGACATTCATATCATTCATAAATAATTATTTCTAAAGAGCTAAGAATCTCAACCATGCAAATTAATCACAAGCCGGGTGTAAACCACGTCCTTCAAATAAAGAGAAAAGTCTCTTTCAAGCCTTTTAAGTCTGTCTTGCTTCTTTTTTATCTCTTCCTCTTTCACATTCCTCCGTACTCCTACAGAAGAGGATTGTAGAGCTGAAGATGAGTGTACATGGAGCCGATGGAGAGGGCTACCAGTCACATCCAATCTGAGGCCGGCTAATTAGAGCAGATTTCATATTCTTTATCAGGAGCGTGCACTATAGCATCATCAAAAAGGGAGGAAATGCAGTATCAACAACCCGGACCCAGGCGGCAGAGGTTTCTCTCTTGTTAGTGCTGTACAGATACGGGAACAGCCATTCCTTTGTTTCGCAGTTTGGGAAACTAGCAGGAGGTCCACTCCGCCAGAGAAGCCAGGGCCAGTACTCGGCCGTGGTATCATTGGGATGAGGTGGAGCAGTTCCTGGTGGAAGTGAATCCGCCAGAAGAAACGGGCAGTCTCCCAGATTGGACTACGCCGCGTATGGAGCCCATGAGCTGGAACTATGTGGATGTCGGTTCGGTAGGAACTTGGGAGAGTGAGGTGGAGGTTCCTGAAAGGCAGGGACATTTGGCCACCCTACAGGGGCAGGCCCAAGTGCTACAGTACAGAGTTCTAGCAGTGACTGGAATTGACAAAGGTTGGGTGGCTAGCGCAACAGATGTCGGACCAAGTCCGTTTGGGGGCAGCTGCTGCGTCTGGTCCCCAAGCCCAAGTTCAAGGAGCCCAAGCCACGGAGGAGGAGGTGGAGAGAGCCGACTGCCAACAGAGAGCTTGGGAGGAGAGCTTGCTGCAGCTGCCCAGAGAGGATGAGACGGAGCCCAACCTCAACGTAGAGGAGGAGAACCGCTGCCAAGCCCTGGAAGTGCAAATGGAGGCGATGTGAGCAGATTTAGCGCAAGCCACCTATTTGATTGCATTGCTGGTCCGGGGAGAGGAAGGTGTGGGGCGCACCGGGGCCCAGGCCCCAGCGGGACTACATCAGTTGCTTGAATTGGTGACAGCCAGGGGCAACGCAAGACCGGCCGCCCTGCCCACGCAAGGCCCACCACTCCCGTTGCCACCGCTGCCGGGAGGAGTTGCACCCGCCGGAAATGGTGTGCGAGGGGGGGGTAGCGCCCCAAGGACCAGTGCCAGGAGTCCCTCCAGCGGGGGGCCCCCCGACACCTGTCGGAGGAGGAACGGCCCCTGCGGGTCCAGGGCTTGTTATCCCTGCGGCAGTCGTGCCTCAACCTCAAGGGCCAGCGCCACCGCTGCAGCCGAGGCTGCAACCAGGACCACCTCAGCCGTGTCCGGGTGCTCCAGGAGCGCTACCAAGACCGAGGCTGCTGAGACCCGTGCCGGTTCAGCCGCATCCCCAAGGCATACCTCCTGCACCGTGACGGCCACCTGTCCAACCTGTGGACGTGGGAGGAGCCGGTGAGGGTGAATTACCGATGGGATGGATTAAGCTGGAAGCTACCTTTGACGGTGACCCTTGTAAGTTAGGGTTCTTTGTCGTACAAGCCCTGCAGTTCTTTAACTAGTGGGGTTACCTGTTCCCTAATGAGGAGAGCCGAGTGATGCACCTTGCAGCCCGCCTGGAAGGCATAGCAGCAGAGTGGTATGTAACCCTCTACTATACGGGGGCCCCAGAATTGGGAAGTCTACAAGCCTTTATTGCTGCACTCAGAGCCCAATATGAAGACCCTCTAGAAGGTGAATGAGCCCGCACAGAACTGCAAACCTTGTGGCAAGGATCCCAGTCAGTGAGAGATTATGCAGCCAAGTTCCGTCAGCTGGCCGCCAAGTGCCCACATCAAGAGGAAGGAACCAAGATTGTGCTGTTTCAGAATGGGATGAACCCCAAATTACTGGACAGGGTGCTAATACAAGATGATCCACCAGCGCGGGGTATAACTCGAAAAGGGCGCTCTGAGACAAGCCTGGAAGCGGAGGAAGTGTGCATGGAGTTCGAAGCCCAGATCCCGGAGGCCGATGAGCTCAGCCCGCAATCGGGAAACGAAATGGATCTGTCGTGAGGAGGCCCCAATGGCAGATCGAAGAAAAGACCACTCCGGAGGAGGTGAGAGAAAGAGGGGCCATATTATTCGTTCCCGTTATACTAGTATATCCTAAGAGGGGGACCCACATTCGAGTCCAAGCATTAATTGACTCAGGGTGCTCCTGAGATATTATAGCACCAGCGCTAGTAAACGGACTGGGACTTGAAATGCATGAACTAAAAGTCCCGATTATCTTTGAACAAATGGATGGCTCTAATATGAACCCAGCAGTCCTAGAAACAGAGCAAGTGCTCACAGGCTTGGGCAAGCATTGGGAAATGCGTCCGTTTATTGTAAGCCAAGCCGCCAAATACCCGCTCATTTTAGGCAGTAGATGGTTATGGGATCATAACCCCTACATCAACTGGGCCAAAGGGATGATAGTGTTTGATCCAGAATATTGCCAACATCGTTGGAAGGCAGAATGGGGTGCAGTAGCCCCCACCAATGCGGAAGTCACCCTGTTAACCGCTGAGGAGCTAAGTCGAATTCCTCCAGAGTATCAAGACATGGCCCAAGCCTTTAGTGAGGAGGAGGCGGATAGCCTGCCGCTGCACTGGAACACAGACTGCGCTATTGAATTAATCCCAGGAGAAAAACTCCCCAAAGGAAAGTTATATTCCATGAGTCCGGCGGAAAGGCAAGAACTCAGGAAATTCATAGACAAGAATCTAGAGAGAGGTTTCATTCGCCCAGCTAGCTCCCCTCATGCCGCCCCTGTGTTGTTCGTGAAGAAAAAGGATGGGGGACTCAGACTTTGTACAGACTTTCGAGGCATCAGTGCTGTGTCTATGACCAACGCCTATCCAATTCCATTAATTCGAGACCTGCTGAGTGTAGTGGCGCAGGGTAAGATCTTTTCGAAATTGGATCTCAAAGATGCATATTTTCATGTCAGGATAAGGGAGGGGGATGAATGGAAAACTGCGTTCAATACCCCCCTCGGCTAATTTGAATACCTGGTCATGCCATTTGGCTTATCTGGGGTCCCTTCGGTTTATATGTCAATGATAAATGAGGTCCTACATGAATTTTTGTACAAAGGGGTTGTTGTTTACCTAGATGACGTGCTTATTTATTCAGAAAATAAAGAGGCACATGTAAAATTAGTCCGGAAAGTCCTGGCCACCCTGATGTGCCACAAGCTTCCAATCAAGCTATCCAAGTGTGAGTTTCACAAAGAGGAGTTGGACTATTTAGGCTACCGGATTTCGGGGCAAGGACTAAAAAGGGACCCAGCTAAAGTTAAAGCAGTGTAAGAGTAGCAGGCGCCCACCACACGCAAACAATTACAATCATTCCTGGGCTTTGCTAATTTTTATAGACAGTTCATTGAAGGCTTCGCCCAGATCGCCCTCCCCTTTACAGAGTTACTTAAAACAAAAGGGAAAGGAGAGCAAGCCGCCAAACCTACGGCCCAACTCCAGTGGAGCCCAAGCTGTCAATTAGCCTTCGAAACGCTCAAGGATCGGTTTACTACCGAACCGGTCCTACAGCATCCTGATGAGAACAAAGCCTTTATAGTACAGGTGGATGCCAGTGACTCAGCTGTTGGAGGCGTCCTCATGCAGAAAGGGGAGGATGGTCAAGTGCGACCCTGTGCCTATTTGTCCAGAAAATTCACAGAAGCAGAACGGAATTGGAGTGTGTGGGGAAAGGAAGTGTTTGCTGTTAAAATTGCTCTGGACTCCTGGCGCCACTGGTTGGAGGGAGCTCGTCATCCATTTCAGGTCTGGACTGATCATAAAAACTTAGAAGCGCTCCGAACACCCCGGCGCCTTAATGCTAAACAACTCCAGTGGGCGGAATTCTTTTCCAAATTTGATTTCACTCTGCATTTCTTACTGGGCAAGTCTAATTTCCTAGCGGATGCCCTTTCGCACATGCCCCAATACCAGAGCAAGAAGGAGGAGACTATTGACACGGTGTTTTCCCCCACCCAGTTGGGGGGAGTGGTTACTAGTCGTAGCCAAGCAACCAAGCAGCCAGATAACCAAAAGGGGTGGAGAGCTAAAGTGAAAAGCAAAGTGGAGAAAGAGGGGGAGCTAGCGCCTACAGGAAAAATGACACAAACGGCCACTGGAGAGTGGTTTAAGGGAAATCGGCTGTACATCCCTGCTAGTTTAAGACGGATGATGCTTCAACAGTGCCACGATGCCCGTACCGCTGGCCATTTCGGATACCTGAAAACCTTGCATTTGATACAAAGACAGCTTTGGTGGCCCAGTATCCGGAGGGATGTGTCTCAATATGTAGCTTCCTGTCCCACGTGTGTTATGGCGAAACCCAAGAGGGGGAAGCCCCCGGGACTACTACAACCCTTAGAATCCCCAACAGGCCCTGGGAAGTGGTTTCCTTGATTTTTATTACTGATCTTCCCCCATCTAAGGGTTGTACCTGTATTCTAGTAGTGGTGGATCTGTTCTCCAAACAAGCCCACTTCATCCCATGCTCCAGTATTCCCTCCGCAAAGAAGTTGGCTGCTTTGTTCATGAAACATATTGTAAGACTGCATTCTTTTCCTTCCAGGGTAATATCGGATCGGGGAGTTCAATTTGTTGCCAACTTCTGGCGGTAGCTTTTACAAGTGGCAGGCATTGAACAAGGAATAAGCTCCGCCCACCATCCCCAGAGCGATGGACAGTCTGAAAGAACTAATCAAGTGTTAGAGCAATTCCTCAGATGCTATATTAATTTTCAACAGGATAATTGGACGCAGCTCTTGCATCTTGCCAAGTACTCTTACAACAACGCAGTACACAGTTCAACAGGAGAGACACCCTTTAAAATCGTCCATGGCTACGAAGGAGTAGCATTCCCTTTTGAAGTGCAACCCCCCAGCACACGTTCGGGGGACTTAGGCGAGTGGTGGACCACCCTAGCAAAACAGTGGGCGGAAATCCAAAAGTCTTTGAACAAAGCCAAAGCTGACTACAAGAAATATGCAGATCGCCATTGTGTGGCACAATGGAAATTACACCCCGGAGATAAAGTGTATATCTCCACCAAAAACTTCAGAACGGAACAACCTAGTAAAAAGTTGGGCTTGAAGTACTTGGGGCCTTTTCCCATAAAGAAAGTAATCAATGATGTGACTGTAGAACTGGAATTACCAAAGAATCTATGCCAAGTCCACCCAACTTTCCACATCAGCCTGCTCAAGAAAGCACCTCCCCCAGATGAGTGACATCCCAGCAGATTGGTGCCACACCCAACCATGATAGAAGATCAAGTTCACTATGAAATTGAAGAAATCTTGGATTCCAAACGCAGACACAATAAGCTCTTTTACTTAGTTAGGTGGAAGGACTTTGAGGAGGGGTTTCATGAGTGGGTAGAAGCTTCTCATGTGAATGCCCCCAGACTAATTGCTAAATTCCATAAAAAGTACCCCGAGAAAGCGGGAGCAGAAGGGTGAGGGGAGAGATCTTAAGGGGGGCAGAATGTCAGAGTGTCAGTTTGCTAGTCAGTTCTCAAGCCAGAGCTACACCATGTTCTTGTGTTATAATCTGTAGTTGTTTAGTTCTCTCCCTCTAGGCCCAGGTGCTGCCCAAGCCATGGGAGCAAAGAATTCTTATCAACCCGTTCCGGCTGACCTTGAGGTCCTCGCCTTCCCAGGCCTTCTAGACAGGACTAAGGGGGGAGGCTGGGAATGGGTGTTTGAAGTGTTGTTACTTTCGTTCTATGTGTCATTCTCAACAAAGCCTGCGTTCAGCCAAGGCCTTTCTAATCCTTGGAAGATGGACACTGTATCCTGAGCATTGTCTTTCAATAAACCTTTTGGAATCAAGAAAATTTGTGCTTCTTGCAGAAGGGGGGAGACGAACTCCTAGATAACTGGGATTCCATAGTCTGACACAGCCAGTTGTGTGGGGGCTGCAGCCTTCTTTGCACTATGCTAGGTTATATGCTTTTTATGGGTGTGCACACACCAGTCAAAATTGAAGCCGTGAGCAGTGAGCTTCACAGTGAGGCAGAAGATTAACTGCGCAATCCTATGGCCGGCCCCAACCCCGGCATGGCTGCACAGGCGGAGCAGCAGCGGTGCCAGGCCGGATCCTGTGCCAGCAAAGTGTGACTGCGGCGGCGGCAGCAATGGAGCAGAGATGCAAATTGGAAGAACCAGAAAGTGTTGTGGGCGGGACTGATGCACGGCCGCCGCCAGGCGCAGCCAAAGGGCGCTGTTCCTGACAAGCGGCAGGGGGAGGGGCCAGGAAAGGCGCAGCCTATGGGCAGCACACGATCCCGGCCAGGCCCCAGAGCAGCAGGCAAACTGCACCCATGCCGGCAGACCGCCTCAGTTCGTGCGTTGGGCGGGGCTCGCAGTCGGGAAGGAGAGGGGTGGGCGTGGTCTGAGGAGCCTCTCCCCCATTTGCCCAATGCAGCGCCAAGTCCGTGGCGGCCGCGTCCAGAGAGGTTGGCATGGGACTGGCAGGCGCCCTGCCATGAGGAATCCAGGGCAGCAGCCAGTCTCTGGCAGCAGGGAACAGCCACCAAGTGGCACCGAAGGGGAGGGTTGGCCTGAGGCCGCCACCAAGAGGCAGACACAGCGGGCCTGCCCCCGTCCCCATCCCAAGGCAAAGACCACAGACACCCGTGGCACAGAAATCAGCCTTTATTATTATACCATCCCACCTCCCCCAGCAGATATGAGGAAGGGGAGGCATGTAGGAGAGGTAGGGTGTTGAGGGACCATGGGGAGGCATGGCTGGGGAGAGCCCATTTGGAAGGACAGGCAGCCAGGAGCCTGTCGATGGCCTGGGCGCTGCCTCGCCAGCCCCCTTCCCGCTCGCCCCCTGTGCCGTCCGGCGCCTGTGCGAGTGCATGGTCAGAAGCAGCTGCCCCTCCACCCAGCCTTCCCGGCTGCGGCGACCAGGTCACGCGGCCAAGCCCCGCTCCGCTGCTCCTGGCCCCCCTGGACCCGGCCCCATTGCCTCCAGCAGCTGTATAACACCCTGGGCCGCGGCCCCGCCTGTCCAACAGAACACCCCACCACCACCCCGCAAGGCGGCAGCGGGGCTCACCGGCGAGGCCGGCGGCCGGACCCCCTTGGCCGTCCACGGGCCCGGCCTCTCGCACGCAACTGGGCCCGAGGGAGGGGTGCCTCTGGGGCGGGTGGAGCTGCTGCAGCGGGTGGGGCCGACGGGTCGAGGATGGCGACGAGCTGCCCGAGCAGGGCTTCGGCACGGGCTTGAGAGGCACGGAGCCCCTCTCCCACCTCCAGTACCACAGCCATGAACTCCCGGCCGCGGTTGTTCGCCTCCTCCCATGCGGCGTGCACCTCTAGCCGCTCCCTCTCGATCGCCGCCCACATTGCGGCCAGTGTTGGGGGGAGCCACTCACAGCCTTGGACACACCCCACCCCTCCCAACAACCACGCCATGTTGGTGCGGGAGCCTTGCAACTGCCCCGTAGGATTGGATGCGAGGCGGGATGCCGCGGGGTAGAGGGTGTTGGAATGACCGCAGACACCCGAGGGGCTGGACCCACTCTGGGAGACGGCCGCTCATGGGACTTTGTTGCTGCGGCTGCAACGGGAGCGACCCTCCCCAGGCGCACAAGACCTCCTGCCCGGGATACGGCATCCGCCTGCCGCTACCCTAGTTTCTTCACTGATGGGGCTAGGGTTCCAGTGAGCGGACCGTTTCCCCTGCCATCTCCCGCCCCCTTGCAGCAGCACCCCCGGCCACCCTCTCCCTGGCTTATCGGGTGCCAGCTGCTCGCCCTACCAGGGATTGAGTGCCCTCAGTGGCTCCCCCCTCCCCGCTGACATGCCCTGCCCCAACCCTCTACCTGACATTACTGTGAGGGGAGGGAGGGGGCGGGGAGGCAGAACGGGGTCTGTCAGATACATTTGTAGTGATGTGCAGGTGGAGATATGTGACGGGAGTGTTGGGGGAGGGGCTGAGGACAAAGTCAGGCTCGCAGACACAGAAGGTAGTTGTTTTACAACTTGTTTTATTGCACTGGAAAAAGCGGGCTTGTGTTTAGGCTAGCAAGGGAGCCGGAGCATTCCACACAGCCCTCCTTCCCACTCGGAGGGGCGGGGCTGGGATGCAGGCCGCGGCGCGAAAGTGCTTCCTGGGCTGCAGCCAACCGTCCGTCAGAGATGTTTGGGGAGGGCGGGGCGCGGGAAAGCAGCCATGCCCTGGACGTGCCTGCGGGAGAAAAAGACACATTTGGGCTTTGCCTCGTTCCACTGGCGAGGCAAGCCCCACACTCCGCCATCTGGGAGGATGCACATAGTCGAGGGCAGCAGCGACCAGCTGATGCACAGCAGTCTGGCGAGGATGCACTCGGCTGTGGCAAGCCTTTACCTTTACGGGAGGGAATGAGCTGGTCGTTACAAACATCTGGTCACATGTGTTTTTCGGGGCGCCTGCCTCTGAGGCGGCCAGGGGCGGCCATGATCACCCCCCACCCCTGCTTGGCCTCACCCGAAGCGGCAAGTGAGCGGGTGGGGTCAGGTGAATGGGCAGTTTGCACTAATCTGCGGAACGGGTCCCCCCTCCCCTACCTCCTCCTCACCTGTCAACGCTCTGTCAGTCATCACCAGGCGGGAATTCCAGAGTCAGGGTACCTGCAAGGAGACAGGAGAGGCTGCGGTTAGTTCTCCAAGTGTCATTCCCTTCTCTCACGGAAGGGTTCATTTGTTTGTGCTTAGTTAGAAGCAACTAGCTTGCATGAGTCCAGTTAGATGTTGAGTTGTTCTTCCTGTCAGGGTAAAAAGGGGGTTAGCCAGACATTTGCACTTCTTCCCTTTTACGGGAAGTCCCCCCACTTCTTCACAAAGTCCCCCGAGTGCATTCCGTGCCTGCCACCGTGAGTGCCCTCACCCCCGTTTGGTGTTCAAAGGGGCAACGCCACGCAGCACACGGACAGAGGGACAGAGCCTCCAGCGACGTGCTCACCTGAGGGGTTTGGCCGGGCGCTGGCCGGATGTTTTGTAGGGCACGGTCGCAGGTGATTGGGTGTGGAGAGAGGGGCTCATCCACGCTGGGTGCGCACGCTGATTGGTCCCCGGGATAGTTCTCATCCTATGCTCCTTCGGGCCATGGAGGCGGAGCGGGGCGCTCAGAGAGGGGGCCGGTTTTTCGCCGTTCCATGGGCGCCTATGGGCTACACCTTCTTTTTCCGTGGCGTAGCTTTTTTGCGCCGCTGTGGGCGTTCCCGCTTCTGGAGGGGCTTAGGGAGCAGACTAACTCCAACCCCGCCCCCCCCGCCCCCGCGCCGGCGTGGGGCTCTACGCTACTCCTCTGCTGCCGCCCAGGCGCCTGTGGCTTGCGCCGGTGCCAGCCCGCTGGCGGGCCAGCGCCACGTCCCAGCATGGGCGGAGGGCCACTTACGCCGGCGTAAGGCCCAGATGCGCCGTCACAAGCCTTAGTTCGGTTCCTATTCACTTTCCCCGCCCCTCTTAGGATTGGGCTGCCCATCTTTGCTCTCTCTGACAGCTTTGGATGGACTGGGGCAGGGTGGCTTGCCTGGGAAATGGGGGGGGGCGATGGGGGAGAGCACTGCAGGGCTGTTTAGGCTGGTGGTGTTTGCACAGGGACATGGTGGGGAGCCAGCTGTGGAGCTCTTCTGTGAGCTGCTGGTTAGGCCCAGAAATGCGTTTTCTTAAAAGTCCTGGCGTGGTCAAAAACTTTCAGCAAAAAAATGTGTATGGGATGGTAAACAAAAATACCCATACGACTTGTGGATTTTCATTCTTTCTTGCAAGCCAGGATTCCAGTCTTTTTAGAATCAGGTAAAAAAAAATTGTGCATGTGTGTGCTTACTCAAGATGTTTTTGCATACCCCTTGAAAGCTGCTGGAAAGGGCTGGAATTCCCAACCACTCCTGAAAACCTTCCCATGGGTGTTTGCCGCACTGACTGACAATGGTGTCCTTACCTCAGATTTCCAAACACTTCTTGCAGGGGATCCATTCCCTGGTGGCAGGCCACATTTTTGAAAAATATTCTTCTAAGACATATTTCTAAAATGACGTGCTCTCTGTGCAGTTTGTATGTGTTGTTTGAGGATGGATCTAAGCCTCGTAATTATGAAATGCTTAGTTCTACCCATTGGTGTGTCTGCATGCATGCACATGTATGCAACGATTCCTGTGTTAGCCCTAGACAAGCAACCCCCACAAAAGTGTAGAACAAACACTCCTGAAAGGCAGACATTTTTGAACTGGCAGCTGTGCTGGGGCTTCACTGACTGGTTTCGATTTCCAAAGCAGCGACAGAGGTAGGGAGGAGAGAGAATGACTCAGCAAATAAGGGCATAAGAGGCACGTCTCCAGCTAGATCAGGTGGTGGTGGCGGTGGAGTTCCAGTCCAGCAGGGTTAACCCTGTAGCCATTTTTGTGCTCAGGCATTCCACTTTCTGCCTCAGGCAGTTTCAGGTAGATGGCCATGTTGGTCTGCAGTGGATCAGCAGGATTTGAGCCCAGAGACACCTTAGTGACCCACAAGATTTTTCAGAGTTTGAGCTTTCTAGAGTCAAAGCTCCCTCCTCCTTTCTTCAATTTCTGCCTGTCACTGCACTGTTAGGAGCTTATGGGGGAAATTCTGATTTTATAGATCATTGGCCCTCTTTGCATGAACAAAGCTTTGGCTGAATGTTCAGCAAGGCAGAGCTGTCTCACGTTAAAGGTAGAGCATTGGGTTCCCTTCCCCCTAAAAGGCAACCTGCCTTTTAATGCTTGTGGCCTAGAGGCAAACAGCCAGGCACTGCATTTCACCTTGAGAGGAGTGAGTCAATTGTATTGGTTGCTTGACTGCCCCAAAGCTGTGCTAAGGGAAAGGGAAACCAGCTACTGTACTCTCTCTTTCCCTATGCCAGGCCCAGCAGCATGCCAAAGGCATCGCTTGTACCCTCTGCAGAGGCAGACAGGTCAGGCACAGGGCTGCAGGGGTAATGGAAGTAATGTACTTCCTACTGAAAGACAAAGTTATCCCAAAGCCAGAGAGATTGGCAATGGAGGCGTGGGGTGAGAAATAGCTCTTGTTACACAGGAATTCAGCAAGAAGGATCAAGCTTCTAAGTTCCCAGGTCAGCATCTCTCATTTGTATCAAAAGCCACAAAGCTCTTTCATCCCCCAGTCCAATTTGTGAATAGGACAGGCAACCTCCCATTCTCATGAAATGAAAAAATGAAGGAAGGCACATGATTGTCTAAACAAAAGCAGAGCAAAGCAAGCCAGAAGACCTAAACCCCGCCCTACCTTTCAGCCTATGTGGATGCTTTCAGCATTGCCTTATCCCTGGGTGGGGCAAAAAACACAGCAAACACCCAAGCCTGTCCAGATAAGGGTTTAGTTGCCGTCTTCTTTATGCTCTCATTTTGCAAAAAAAGAAGTTCTCCCGGTAGTTTTCACATTCATGGCTTAAACTGCAGATGATGAGCAGTCGCCCCGATTGCAGTGAAGTCTGCATCGCACCTGTTCACTTCACACTGTTGGGCAACTTCGATTTTGTGTCTCTTTTTTCATGTCAGAAGCCTCAGTTCAGTTTTGGGCTTTATGGACCTCCAGCACGTCACTCCCCCCCCCCTTTTTTTTTTTTAATTTTGCGCCTGCGTAGCAATGTTGATACATCATCTGACATTGTCTGCCCATCACGATCCCTCTTCCCCCCCCCCCCCGCCCCATGCCAATCAATCCTTTATTGGAAGGAAAGAATCTCACCTAACTTGAAAAATCAGTGATTGGCCTATACATTTTGGCAGGAAAGATTGGGCTTTATGGGCCTAGCAGCACACGTCATCTTTTTTTAAATTTTTGCACAAGTGTAGTAACGTTGTGACATCGTCAGCCCATCAGGATCCCTCCCCACCCCATGCCAATCACCTCTGCACAAATGCAGCTGGCAGTTCTACCAAATGCCATTTTAGTTAAAATTATGAATGCCCCGACCCCACCTTGGAATAATAGGTTTACAGCAGTAAGCCGATGTGTGGAATGCACGCAGCAACATTGGGGATTCTCAGCAAAACCTTTGATTCCCCAGTACAGTAATGCTACAATGTTGCTCCTACCAACACATTAAATTTTTTTTTTTTAAAAAAAAGGCCCAACACTTGCTGTGAGTGCGCCACCTTATCAGAAAGGTGATAATTTAAAATTTCAAGTTAACATTGTGATCCAGAAACAAAAAAAAAATGGTGGAAAAAGTGGCCAAGGAGGTTTGGAGGGCAGGTATGGACAATTCCTCATGGACCAATCACCTCTCGGGATGAAGGAGAGGGGGGAGCAGAGAAGCCAAATGGGAGTATATGCTTTCACACTAGCTGATTCCACACACGTTGGATAATGTACTTTCAATGCACTTTATCAATCGTTTGAGGTGGATTTTTTGTTCCACGCACAAAAAAATCCGTTCCAAATGATCTATAAAGAGGATTGGAAGTGCATTATCCAACATGTGCGGAATCAGCCATCGACAAGGTTCGCAACAGCCGCGACTCCCCTGTGGCTTCGAAACAAAACTTGCAGTATCTGTGCAGGGCGGGAAATGGGGAAAACACGGCCAATTTTTGGTTCTGCGTCCTGTGACCACCTTTCAAGTGTGTGAAAGTCATGCAAACGTGGGAAGGAGAGACGGTGCTAAAACAATTTAAAGTCCCAATGTGAAAAGTATGCCCTTCTTTTTCTGCTGCAAAATTTACGGAACGGCAGCATCTTCATGGTGCTGTTTCTGCCACCATCGTGCCACGAAACGGAATCATGACAGGAAATCGCGCCATGAAGGCGCTGTCGTTTTGTGAGTTTGGCGCGACAGTAAAGACGTGTGAAAACGGCCTCTTTCTCATCCCTTTTGCAGTTTGGCAGGCAAGAGCACTTGGGTTAAAGGGGTCAACCCAGGAGAATTTCCCCTTTAGGTGTATGGAGAATTACGCATAGAAATGTTTCCCACTAAAGCTCCAGGAAGGACTGTCACGCTGATTTTCTAACAGGCCTAGGTTAAATTCCAATATTTAAGAAATTAACTCGTTTTTAAAAGTAAGATCTAAATCTGAATATATTCCCAATTGTCTTCCAGTAGCAATCACATCCCAAGTCCTGGCATCCCACAAGTATCTTGAGCTATTCCCAGTTGCCCCACTTGAAAATCAAGTTAATAGTGAAACAGCACAATCTAATACTCAAAAATCTGATTTATTTACAAAATAAAGAAAATTCAATCTATTAGGAAAATGTTCCATTATTTACAAAGTGCAACAGGAAAATCTGGCAGTTAAGCAAAAGGTGGCTTTGGAGGGGATGGCCTGGAACTACTGGTGGAACAAATGGTGGTTTGACTGCCTGGAGAACATAAACGCAAACCATGGAAAGAGAATGGAGAGAAGCAAGTGGAGCTCCAGAAGACGTGTCACAAAAGTCAATGCAATCCGAGACGTAGTCTGGTAACTGGTATGGGCAACCAAGTTGTTTTTTCAGTGAGAAGCCCAGGGCTTTTTTTCAGGGGGAACACGGGGGAACGGAGTTCCAGAACCTCTTGAAAATGGTCACATGGCTGGTGGCCCCACCCCCTGATCTCCAGACAGAGGGGAGTTGAAATTGCCTTCAGGGCAATCTCAACTCCCCTCTGTCTGGAGATCAGGGGGTGGGGCCACCAGCCATGTGACCGTTCTCTCTGAGGGCAACCCACTGAGTTCTGCCACCTCTTTCCCCAGAAAAAAAGCCCCGGAGAAGCTCTTCCAGCCACAGGGCTGGATCCAATCCATTCATATAAAGAGGGATTTTTCACCACCTTCTGCAGCCTCTTGTGGTGGACTGTCAGGACCTGAGTGGAAAGGGGGTGCAGGGTGCTTCAACCAGAAGGGAGAATCGGCAGAATTTGCCCTTGCCCATCTCGTCTAAGCAGAATAAGCTCTTTGAACTGAGCAAAAGCCTGCAAATGACAGGACCTGCTTTTATGGAGATGTAGGGGCTGCTGAAGGAGGGGAGTGGAGCAGAGAGTGCCCTCAAGTCATAGCTGGCTTATGGCAACCCCTGGTGAGGTTTTCAGGGCAAGAGACTAACAGAGGTGGTTTGCCATTGCCTGCCTCTGCAGCCCTGGTCTTCATTGGAGGTCTCTCATCCAATTAGTAACCAAGACCGACCCAGCTTAGCTTCTGAGATCTGATGAGATCAGGCTCACCTGGGCTATCCAGGAGGGGAAGGTGTGGGTGAAATCCCAGCTCCCCGTGACATCCGGGCTCATCAGGAGTGGGAGGTAAGATGGAGGCTGTAGTCACAACCGCATGAGTTGTGTCCTGTTTGCCTCCATCTCAGCTCCTTCCTTCTTTCTCCCCAGGGCGTCCCTTGGAATTACAGTTTCTGAATGCCCTGGCATTCATGGTAAAAATTACCCCTTCCAATAGGGTTGCCCAACATGGCAGCTGTGATGCCCATTGATGACTTTCCTGTGTTTTTAGAAAGTGGTCCGGGCCAGAGGGGGGCCTCAGTGCAGCAGGGCGTCTGACTGGCCACTGGAGATGATCGTGCAGCTTTTTAAAAAAGTCACTTTGACAGCATCTGTCACCACAGCGCATGGATATTCACAGCACGATTGAAGGGAGGCTGTGAGTATACAAGAAGATATTTTAAAACAGTATGTTTGTTTTAGAAGGCAGCCTGTTAAACAGGGTTCTGTCTGAAAAGTTGAAGATTTGCTATTAGAGTTACTGCACAACCTTCTTCCCTGCCATTACGTGGCTCCACCTCCCGTGGAGCCACATAATGGCAGGGCAAAATGGCCAGCCATTTTCTGGTGGCACCCACCACCCCATGTCAGAACTTCAGACTGCCCACAGGCTCAACCCCCTCCCCCACCCCCCTGCCAAATCCTAAGGCTAGAATCTAAAATTATCTAACGGCAATATTTGGGAAAGGACAAAAAAAAACTTTTAAGGACTGGATCCAACTCATGATGAACAGAAGAATCTAGAGCTGTAAAGTAAGGCGGAAGCAGGAGGTTTTAGTAGCTGGGAGAGCCTTTAAAGTCAAGGTTGCAAATTGATAATGGATTTGCTGAAAGATGAAGGAAACCAAGAGGGAGAAGAGAAGGATGTTCAGCATGTCACAGTTGTTGACTACCACAGCGCATGCACATGCCGGGGAGCACCATGCCAGGGGCTTCCCCCACCTCCAAAGCCCAAGCAGAGATGCCCATGGAAAGCCGGCAATCAGGCACACGTGGCATGAGAGAGACCGTATGGGGCACTAAAACGTCGGCCAGGAATCCAGGCAGGGTGTCTGCAAGGCAGAGGCAGCCTGAACGATTATCTGCTTCAAGCAGCGGACTTTGCAAATCATTGACAGGAATCATCCCCAGGAAAGGCCTCTTGACCAAAGCCCCCTTGAAACCCAGGAAGCCCGTTGTGATCTTTGGATTTTCCACCTCTCTGCCTCAGGTTGGTCCTCCACAGTTACGAAATCCCCCCAGAGCAAGGAACAAGGGGTCACTCCAAGCCTGCCACAAGGGTAGCCAGTGAGTTAGCCACCCTGCTGGGATGCTGGGCAGGGGTTATTTTTTCTTCAGAGATCCCTTCAGTTTCTTTTCCTTCCCTAAAGGGGGGAACTGCCTTTGCTCTCTTTCCTCCTTCTTGCCTTTGGTGTTCTCCAAGTTCTCGTACAGGGATGACTCTTCCTTCTGCCTGTTGTGAGACAAGAAGAGGAAACAAGGGGGAGCTGAGCAAAGCTGGACCCTGAAGAAAGAGGGGGAAAGGCTGCGAGCAAAGATGCATAGGCAGAATCTAAGGGCGGCCGCGCTGGGGGCTACAACCTGGGTGCCCAGCTCAGCTTTGCTTTGGACCAGCAAGCCAAATGCCATGTTGGCAGATCACCAGCTCCCAGCCTTGCCCCTCTTTGCCTCCCAATTTACTCATTCAAGCAGCAAAACAAACATTTCAAAAATGCTGCTGAACTATTTGGGGCTCCATGTGTGCGGATGACATTATGGATGCTAGCCAATGCAGCACTTCCTGCAGCTGCTGAAAAGCGAGGTTGGTTAAGGTTTTTTGCCACCCCAAGACAATACAGCCATCCTCTTCTGGTCCCAAAACACTATGGGCCTCGTCAAAGCCAAGTCCAGGGCAACTCCACAGGGTTTGGTTTGAACCACATTGGTGGCCATGTGGCACAGGAAGGGGTGCCAATCATCTCCCCTGCGCCTGCTGGCTGGAACCAGGCTGGGCTGCTGTGGTGAATCAGTGCTGTCTTCATTGTGAAGATTCTGGGGCAGGGGCTTGGCTGCAGAATTGGTCCTGCCAAGAAGCCCTCCTACACACACACACACACACCCCTACACACACACACAAGTAATGTGTTCATCTGTGCTGTGAGATAAAAAGACAGCAGATGTACCAGTTGCCTTCTTACATACTTGGAGGACTTTCGTGATGCCTTCGTGTGGGAGGCCTTCTGAGCAGGTGGGTAGGTGATGTTCCCATATTCAGACTCATTTGGCCTTCCTTTCTGGGTCTGCAGCAAATAAAAAAAGAAAGGAGGGGATTGCAGACACACCCACCCACGGTGCCTACGAGTGCCTGCATCACTACAGACTTCATTGTGCTGCTGCACAGCCCGAGAGCCCCCACGTTAGACAAGAGACGAAGACGAACAAGGGGAGCTGTACGTGTGGCCAGGCTCAGAGGAGGCAGGAGACCGTGGGCAGGCAGTGACGGAACAAGGTGGCCCCTTTCTCCCACCCACATCACCTGGCCTGCTGGGAATCCCAGACAGGAACTTCCTTTTGTTTCTGGTCACAGGCTGGGTCAGCAGTAACCAGTTGGCCTTTTGAGCCAGATGAAGCCTGCACAGTGACCATGTCAGAGGCGAGGCGAGCGCTCGCTTCTCTCGCAGGGGGCTGCTTTTGCTGGACGGAATATTTATGCCTTGAGCTGTGCTTCAAGGAATCTTTCCTTCCGCTCCGGATGACGGATACACATAATGTGGCCTGCCGCTAACTAGATGCTAGACCCAGGATGGGCCGGAAGGCAACGTTGCCAGCTGCCTGCCGCCGCCTCCTCTTCCTCCAGCGGGCCCTTCAGTGCATTCAGAGCTTTGCAATGGGGATCGACAGAAACGTGTGTCTGCCAGGGGCCCTTTATGCTGCTCCCTAAAGAAGACCACGTTACGGGTGCTGAATATGGTTGTGTGGGATTACACACTCCCCATCCCAGACCTGCATGACGTCCAGCTTCTTCTTGGTGGTTTCGATAAACTGGCTGATGGCCATGTAGATGAATTTGTACTGGGCCTCCGTCTGCACCATTCCGGAGCGCTGGGCCCGCACCATCTGGATGGCCTTTGGGATATCTATGTCACAGTCCAGCCCTGTGGGAATGTAGATAGAGGGTGGGGGTTTCAATTCATGACCCAAACCTGTGCATGATCCTTAATGTGCTTGCTTAGAAGTAAGGCCCACTGAGTATAAAGGAGTTTACTCCAAAGTAAGTGTGCACAGGGTTGGTGCCATGTAGGTTGCACCTATGCATGCTCGCACAGAAGTAATTGCGACTCTGTGCAATGTGATTTACTCTCAGAAAAAAACAAGCATAGGATTGCAGCCATCCTCAGGTGTTTAATTTAGAACTTCTCTGACCCCTGATGCTCAAGGCAGCTTACAAAACAGCACTCAAAAATAAAATACTCCTTAATAAACCTAATAAAGGGCATAATACAACTATAACTACAAAAAGTCTAAGTCCCTCTGAATTTAAAGGATGGACTGTTCAATCTAATCCAAAGCACATTTACTCAGAAGGAGGTCCCACTGAATATCATGGGGCATGCATAGGATTGCTTATTAAGCAATTGATTTATTAGAAAATGTATATGCTGCCTCTCCAGATACCTAATTAAGGCAGCCCACAAGATAAAATATGATCGAACCATAAAAACAACATAAGAATGATCAATAATGAACAAACCAGGGCATAAAAATTGCATAAAACCACAGCCTAGAAATGAAATTCATAAAACAGTTCTCAGGCTAGAAGCAAGCAGCTTTACAAGCAGCTTTACAAGACGGAGGAGACCTCAGTTAAAAACATGGGAAAAGCCTGTGAGTCAGAGCTAAACTACATGAGACGCTCAACAGAGAGGGGAAGGAGACTTGAGCCCCCCGAGCTCTGTGGGAAGGGATGGTTGAGCCTAGCAGCCCTGGCGGCGGCAGCCCCAGCAGCTCCTCCTGCCGCTGCCAGACACCTGTCAGCTTTGGGCTCGGCTCTTTTCAGGCTCCCCTCACTGACTCTTTCCCTCTTGTCCTTCTGGCCCTGCTGATGCTGCCACTCTGACGTGCCCCCACTGCCCCCGAGCTCCTAGAGGAAAACCCGAGCAGAGCAAGAGACACTTCTGCAAAAATCTGCTCTGCTCGTGTTTTCCCGCAGTAGTTCAGGGGGGAGGGGGCAACTACAATTCCCAGGTAAACTTGCAAGAACACGGCACGTGTTGGGCATCTCGTGTAGTTCAGCTCCGTGTGACTTGGTGGACAGGGTGTTGGACTAGGATCTGGGAGGTCCTGGTTAGAATCCCCTCTGACTTTACATACAGGATGTGTGGCTGTTCTTGTCCTCGGCCTGAATACGTCTAAAGCCTGCCTCATAGGAAGGAACAGCCAAGGCACAGAACTGAGCATGGGAAGCAGAACAGAATGGAAATTACCTCACCTTTTGTGGAGATCATATCCATGACCATATCGATGACAATGATGGTCCCGGTGCGACCAATTCCAGCGCTAAGGGGAGAAGGACAAGTGTAGATTATGAACCTGGCAGGGCGTTCTGCCCAGTAAGAATGGTCTTGCTGGATCACATGAAGGGCTGCCTAGCCCAGGGCTCCGTTTCTTGTGGAGGTCAACTAGATGCCTCCAGGAACGTGCAAGTAGGATATGTAGGGGACGGCCGCCTTTGGCAATTAGTCATGTCCTCAAAACGTTGGTATTGAAAGGTATATCTGCCTCTGCATTCAGAAGTACTGGTTGATGTGATTAGCGTGTCGGGCTAGGATCTGGGAGATCCTGGTTCGAATTGCCACTCTGACTTTGAGATAGTCACACACTCTCAGCCTAACATACCCCACCAGGTTGTTGTGAGGATGGGATGGAAGAGAGGAGAACAACGTGAGCCCTTTTGGGTCCCCACTGGGAAGAAAGGTGGGGTAGAAAGGAAGTGAATAAAAAAACCCACATTGTTTTAGGTAGTGCAGGGGTTCAGCGGAGTGAAACCTGACTGTGTGTGGAGAAACGCCTTACACCAAGAAATTCACCCCAGCACTTTAGTCACTGGAACGACTCTCTGCACAGGCTCAGAAGTCCAGCTGGCAGGAAGGCTGAAGGATGGAGTCATCAAACTCCAAGTACAAATCACACAAGCTCTTGGTTGTGCTGATACTTTGGGTTGAAGGAGAACAGTGGGTTACCACCCCACGCCCAGCTGGTTAGGGATGTGTAGAGCCTGATCTCTGAAAATGCACCATGCCCATTCAGCCTTGCTGTCTGGACTGTGGGGGGAGAGCAGGTAAGGGTGCCATCTCTGGAGCAGGACAACTTGAAATTGCAACAGATTGCCCCTGCACTCGCTCGTAAGAGGGTAGCCAGAGATATGGCAAATAGGCAAAGCCTCTGTTCTGCAGCACAGGTACTGAGTGTTGGACGTATGGCTCAGTTTAGCAGGATATACTCCTAGGGCCACTGGCGGCAGCAAGTGATACCCAGTTTGATTTTGGCACCCCTGCGAAGCGAGGGGAAGGGATGGCCTTGCTGAGTGGAGACTTGGGACGGCTGCCAGAGCTTCTGACCTCCCGGGGGCCAGCCCAAGGCTCCTCTGTGGGCAAACTCCAGCCATCATCCCTGCGCCTTCATGCGGAAGAGAGGGTCTGCAAAACCAAGGCTTACTCCTGAGAGACCCCCACCCCCCAGTGTACATCCCAGATATTGCTGTGTATGAACCAGCCCTGAGGGGCAGCCATCCCAGGAAAGGGGTCTGCATCTTATTGGTGGCTAAAAGCCGTGTCTCTTAGTAGCTGTTCAGCTGGGCTGCCCCCCTCCCCAACACCAGAAAGGGCTCACAGCTCACTGACAAAGCACTTGGGAAGCCTGCAGGCTGCGATGGGAGGGGAACCGTCCAGGCAGGGATGGTTCTTCGGCCGAGATATTGCTTGGAGCAGCACAACAGAGGGGGGCATCTTTTAAGCAGTCTTTCAGCAGCTGCTTAGTTGGGTCGTCCCTGGGAGGGGGGGGGTCACAGTTCAGGGAGGACACGTTGCCAGATGCAGTCATTTGATTGCAGCAGCTTGCAACACGCAAAGCACCAGCGCACCTGTGATTTGTGTAAGGTGCTGTGATTTCGCTTGCTAGGCAGGTTTGCTGACTACCTAGCAGACAAACACAGCAGCTGTGGTCAGGGAGACAGGACTGGTGGCAGTTCCACTCACCTGCAGTGCACCACGATAGGCCCAGCCCGTGGGATGCTCTCCTGCTTCTGATTGACTTGATCGAGGAAGCCGAGGACGCCTCCGGGCTCACTAGGGACTCCATGGTCAGGCCAGCTCAGGTACTGGTAATGCCAAATGTCTCGCACAGCCTCTCCCTAAAGAGTAATCACAGCTCAGCCTGCAGTCTGCTACCTTTTCTCCTCCTCCCCTGACTGTCCCCCTCACGCTAACAGTCAACAGGATTTTCCACTGAATAAACATATAGGATCCTGCCCATGTGGATAAGCCTTGCTAGATTTTAATAGAAAAAATCACTATTTTTTTACAGGAAATACATATTTCATGGGAAATATAATGCTACATTATACACGAGGCTATCGTACTTTGGTCACATCATGATGAGATTCTCTGGAAAAGTCAATAATGCTAGTGGAAGGCAGTAGGAAAAAAGGAAGACTCAAAACAAGAGGGGCTTAATAAAAGAAGCCACGTCCTCCGGTTTGCAAGATCTGAGCAAGTCTGTTTTGGAGACGTTTTGGAAGTCTCATTCATAGGATCACTTACAGGTTAGAGGAGACTTGAGGGCACATCACACAAACAACTCCACTGGCTGCCCATCAGCTACCCTGCCCAGTTCAAGGCATTGGTTATCACGTACAAAGCTCTTCACAGCCTTGGCCCGGCATACCTATAGGACCGCCTCCCTCCCTCCCTCCCTATGTCCCGCCATGGCAGCTTCGCTCATCCGCAGGTGCCACTCTGCACATGGGCGAAATCAACAACAGCCTGTAAACGGGCTCTCTCTGTGGGGGCCCCGACCCTGTGGAACGGCCTGCCTGAGGAGGTCAGGAGAGCCCCCACTCTCCTAGCTTTCTGTAAACGATGCAAAACCAAAGTAATCAAAAAAGGCTTTTGTATTGTAGGGAGGGGCTCTCAGATGCTTCGCTAATGAGTTAAGGACCAGACCTCACCACTATATGGTCTTACATACTACCTGTTGTCTTAAATATGTACTCCTGTGAACTACTTTGCTTCTAATGTCAGCCCAGAATTGCTTATGCTCCATTTCAGCATTTCTTCAGCTCTGTATTGGATTCTTGCTAATGCTATGACTTTGTAAAATTGTGTTTATTTACCTTATGGCATTGTTTATGGAAATGTCCTTGAAATTGACTGCACTAATCTCACACTGTAATCCGCCTTGAGTCTCAGTGAGAAAAACAGACTATAAGTGACATAAATAAAATCAAATAAATCAAATAATGCTACATTAAGTGCCCTATGGAGCCCCCGTTTCAATTCTACTTCCAGCTGGTTGAGGAAGAGTTAATCCTGCTCAAGTGCAAAACAGCCCTTTGTGCAGAGAATTCTCCAAATGGGTATGTTCCCCTGGCCCTCCCCCTCATGTTCCAGAATGCCCCGAGAAGTCTTGAAAAGGAAATGTCCACAACCAGGCCTGCCTCACTCACATTGTTGATGGGTGAAAGACGGAGGTGTCGGAGTTTATACTCCAAGGCATCGTGCTCGCAGACATTCTCCACTAAGTATGGCCGGTACTCCTTGCTGCTTCTCACCTCTGGCCAATAGGGAACACATTTGTTCTGAATGGAGGGAAATGGAACAAGTTGGTGAGGGACTGGAAGAAGCAAGTTACCCTTGCCATTCAGTGACAGAAAACAGGAAGCAAATTTGCTGATTCCTTTGTGGATGAAATACTTGTTTGGATTAGACTAGAGCCAGTTTGGTGTAGTGGTTAAGAGCGGCAGGACTCTAACCTGGAGAGCTGGGTTTGATTCCCCACTCCTCCTCTTGAAGCCAGCTGGGTGACCTTGGGGCAGTCACAGCTTCTCAGAGCTCTCTCAGCCCCACTCACCTCACAGGGTGATTGTTGTGGGGATGTAAACCCCACTGAGTGGGTGGTCAGTCATCCTGAAGGGCAGTATATAAATCGAATGTTGTTGTTGTTATTTTCCTGGGGAGGTGGGGGCAGGCACATCCTAAGACTGTGGAATGAAAAACTAATATGGAGGTTCTGGGACAGGGAGAATATGAGGGGATCTTCTAGCGAAGCCAGAAGAGTTTCCAAGGGAGTCCGACTAAATGTCACATCACCCCCACGCAGTCAATAAAAGCCTGATGCTTCTTGACTGCACAACTGGGCTTGAAGGTGAGTGGAGAAGCAGAGGAGGATTGTTCACCCCTTCCCACACCCACCTGAAAATCATGCCGCCGCCCCCCCGCCCCACATCTTTCATTACAGGAATTTGCAAGGCAAACATGCATCTCAATTCCCCTAAGTGGAAAAACTGGCTGGAGGATGGTAGGCTTGGGGCCAAGCTCCATGCCCAGAAGATGGCAAAATGCCATCTGGATCCCAAGCCAAGCTGGCCTGCTTCCTGACCCCCAAGAAGTGGGCAGCCCTTGTGCATCAGGCAGGCCATCAGACTAGCAGAATGTGCCAGGGGCACTTCTAACCACATGCCTACAAAAGACATTGACTGCAGAAGAAACGAGAAACAAAGCAGGTGGAAACTCGTGGAAGGGGTTTTTTTTTAAGGCTAGAGACTGGGCCCTCCCTGGCCCTCTTTACCCTTCCTTTCTCCACTTCCCGGGTGGTCATCACGATGATCCGCGAATTCTCCTGCCAAATCATCTGCCAGAAGTCATTAACGGTGGCATCCAGGCAGCCTTGGCTAGCAATGTAGGTCTTGGTGGACTCCTCGGGGCCAAAGAGCTTGTTCTAGAGGGAACACACAAAATACGAATGGCCGAGAACGGCGCATCCTCCCCCCACCCTCTAGACGCAGTGAGAGGATTTCCTCCTCACCTGGATGTAATTGGCATTGATATAATCTGCCCCAGGAACATTCACATCTCTGTCTTGGAGGATGACTCGCGAGTGGTCAACTAGAAGAGAAGGGAGAGAGACGCCATGGCACCAAGGAACTGCTCTACTCTTTTTGCAAAATGGACGTACGCTTAGCTTCTCTATCAGTGTGGGGAAACAGAGTACTAGGATCCGGGAGACCCAGGTTCTTATTCCTGCCCTGCCACGGAAGGTCACTGAAGGTCACCTTGTGGCCAGTCACATACTCTCAGCCTAACCTACCTCACAGGGTTGTAAGCATAAAATGGAGGAAAGGAGAACAATGTGAAAAGCCACTTGAAGGCCCCATTGGGGAGAAAGGTGGAGTGTAAATGTAGTAAGTAAGCAAGCAACTAAGTAAGTACAATATCCATACTTCTCTCCAGGCACTCCAGAGGCAGTCCTCCATGGTGACGCTCGCTTCCTCTCGCCCGAGGCACGTTGGGGATTGCTGGAAAACACTGGCATGGCCAGTGGAAGTGCCTCCTGCCAGAGGAGAAAGCAAGCCCTGAGGTCTGCTTCCGCCATGCCCAGGGAGAAGTGTGGGTGGAACAAAGGTACAGGATCCAAGCCGATTTCACCCGCACACAGTGATGCCCACATACAACTCATTTCCCCCATGTCCCTTGTCAGACATAGTAACCTAGACATGTAAGAAACCTACACAAATGGGCTCTTTCTCCTTGATGCTGTATCCCATTAGGTGAAGCAGAAGCTGTCTGACTAGTAAAAATGCAGGTTTGCCCACTGTCTAGATCGTTCCTTAAGTCATACAGACCCAGAAAGGTATTATTGCCTGGTCATCTGTAACTTACAGAATTCATTAGCACAAGATGGGCTGATGGCCTCGAGCTCAGATGGCTTCAGAACAGGATTAGACCAAAGACAGATTCACAGATCAATCAACAGCTATCAGCTGTGATAGCTAAATGGAGCCTCCATGTTCAGAGGCAACTGGGGACAAAAGCCATGCTTCTGGGATTCCCTAATGTACCATGTTGTCATCCAGGCAACTGCCTTTTGCCTTTTAAATTACAGGGATTTGCTGCTCCTTTCTTACAGCACTAAACCTGCAGCTGATTTATAACTTTCATTCCCAGCACAGGTTTTTCCCTGCTTCAAAAACAGCTTCTCTTAACACTGCAGCTGCCTTTGGCTGCCTGCTCTGTTTCCTCTTCCCTCCTCTGCCTGGAACAAAAAGGGGGACTGAGAGAAACAAAGGGTAGCGAACTAGCAAAAGCACTCAGCAGCACAGTAAAAACTTGCCAGGTTGACCACGCTTTTGTCTTATCTAGCTTCTGTAAAGAAACAGTTGTTCTTTTTTAAAAAACTGAAAATTGTTACTGACTTCTCTGAAAAAGCTTGTCCACACCCAGTGGCCAAGGAGTTTGAGTAATGCTCCATTTCATCCAACATATATTGACTCAAAAGTTAAGTTTCAATGGATGAATGGGGCTTACTCCCATGTAAATGTGCATAAGTTTGCAGCCTTGAAAATGCATACAAAGCCGCCTGATTCACTGGTCCAGCAGCCCAATATTGTCAAGGGGCCATGGACCTCAAGAAGTTTTCCACAGATCAACCCCAGCCCTTTCCAACACTGATGTTTTGATCAGGAGATACCAGAGGTTCAGCCTGGGATCTTTTGCATGCAACCAAATACTCTACGGCTGTTCTCCTTATCTGGAAAAACTTTATCTGAAAAAGCAGAACTTCAGTCTAGGACCGCTTGCCTCCCAAAACCATGACAGTCTTCGAAGTTCCACAGAACTTGTTCTTGGAAAACTTGTCAGTCCTCGTCTTCATATCTGTAGCAAATTGCTTTGGACAGGTATTTAAGCTAAGCACTTTGAAACAGCAAAGACATAGCAACTGTAACAAGGTTCAATACCATACTTAGAGTCTGTCTACGCAAGACATCTTACACAGGGATGCTCAAGTGTAGGGAGACGCAATGGAAGTGTAGTTTTAACAGACAGTGGAGATAAAGGCTGTCAATTTCACTGCCCCTTCATGGAGTTGAAGATAAAATTAACAAACCTTCTGAGGAGTGATCTCAGAGAGCTGAGAGCTCTGTCTTTTTAGACTACGCTTCCCCGCTAACATTACATCTCCCTACACTTGAGCATCCCCGTGTAAGATGTCTTGTGTAGAGAGACTCTTAAATCTCAGTGAGAAAGGTGAGCTACAAATTGAAGTGAATAAATACAGCATGAATATTGCAAACTGCAACGTAATGTAAAATGGATTGTCTTAAATTTCTCTATATTTGGGGTGGAGGGAAATCTTCCACAGAAAATGTATATGTTGTACAGTATCTGAATTTACAAACTTAAATGTATTTGCTATAAAAAATTAGATGTAAAAACTGAGAAAACATACTGGTCAAAAATGACAAAATTTATCACAGCTTAAAACAACCATTTCATGTATTCATCAGTTTAGATGAGACTAAAGATAATGGGCACAAAAGATAGTACGTTTTAAAGCTTTACATTCAAAGAACTGTTTAACTTTTATTTACATGGCTTAGACAGCATCTGAGTAGTCTTAGTTGCCCTGATCTCAATGGGCCAGGCTCACCCACTCTGGACCGATTCCACACGGCTTACCTGAAGCCGGGACGTTGTGCTACGTTGCAGATCATGCTGGGAAAAACGCGAAATATCACATTTTCTCGCTCGAGTTTTGTGCGACGTCGTGCAAAACTCGCGCAAGAAAACGCGATATTTTGCATTTTTCCTGGCATGATCCGCAACGTCCCGGCTTCAGGTAAGCCGTGTGGAATCGGCCCTGGTTAGATCTCAGAAGTTTAAACTAGGTTAACCCCAGTTAGTACCTGGATAGTAGACCGCCAAGGAAGTCCAGGGTTGCTACACAGAGGCAGGCAATGGCCAACCACCTCTGAATATCTCTTGCCTTGAAAATCTGAGCCTGGGTTGCCGTAAGTCGGCTGCAGCTTGACAGCACTTATACACAATCTAGGAATTGTCTCAGTGCAATGGGTGATATTGTGGTGGGATTGCACTTTACAGCAGGCTGGTAGAAAATAATAGTTGGTTATGAAGCCCAGCCACAATTAGTGGGTTCCCCTGCTGGAAAGAAAATGCTGGACAAGATGATCCCTGGATATGCTCCAGAAACACAGTTCTTATCTCACGGCAAATGTTTCATGCTCTCCAGAAGTGGCAAACAGCTCTGCTACCCTAGCCATGCTTTCTATGGAAATTCCAGCCTGCACTTCCTTAGCTGTGCAGAGATCCTCTCATTGCCCTCCAAAGAAGCACATCATTGCTGAACGCTCTTTGGGTGGAATCTATGTATGCCGCAGAATTGACATAAAAATCTGGAATGAACCACTACAAACTTCAGTTAGGGGAAGGAGAGAATACTCTCCCATGGTTTTTTTTTTTTTTTAAAAAAAAGACCTTCTCTCCTCCCTGCAAGTAGGAAGTTAGCACATCAGGGAGCAAGTTTCTAGGCTAGTCTTTTCCCTGTTGTGCAGACTCACATGGCAAGATGTTCTTATAGCGGTTCTTGCTTTTGTTCTCTGGCCTTTGGCCCTCGTGCCGATCATACAGGTTCTTCGAGTCTTGTTTCTGCAGGCTCTGAAAGAGGAAGAGGGAAGCAGAGGAGGGAGGACAGGGCTTCAGCAGCACCCAGCAAGACTCAAGGCTGAGGGATCCGGGTGCGGGGTGTGCTGCAAGGAGGAACCACACGAGACGGAGATCTCAAAATACGGAATTATGCATTCCGCACATAAAAGGGGGTGGGTGGATTTCACGGATATTCTTATTGTGGTCCTTGTTGTGTAGCTTTCGGCCCTCGCGCTGATTGTACGAGTTCTTTTAGTGTCTGCATGCTCAGGAAGACCACCTCTCTCGGTATCCAGAAGGAGCTCACAGGCAGGGAAATACGCCGTTTCTTAAGGCCTTCCTCCAGCAGGGCAGAGGAGGGACAGTCTAAGGCGCTGCGGCTTTGCATATTTATTTCACTTTGGACCTTCTTATTTACATTTTTTATTCCCTGCTTTGTCTTTTCTGACTCAAGGCAGCCAGCAAATGCATCATCCCCCCTTATCACCATGTCAGTTTTTAGATTACAGTTTTCTTATTTTTGCAAAGCGGTCTGCACATTACGGGGTTAAAAAAATATTAATTAAATAATTAGGGAGGATGAACTTGAGTTCCACTTAGGCTTTCCAGAACAGTTCCTTAGGAAAGCCCATGCAGGCTCACAAACCTGGACTCCTCTCCTCTACATGTACAACGCCCCTCCCTCTCCCTGGTGCCCCTCATTGTGGTCCAGGATTCTTCAGCCCCAGCCCAGAGGAAGGGCGTGTCTCAATGCAGCGGCCCCCTGTGGAAGCTGGAGCACGCTAGGCCTTTTCCCTGAGGGGCTGGCAGTTTGGCATGTGCAGCAGTGAGAGCAGCAGGGGTTTCTGCAGCAGGAGGACTGGGCTCCCGAGGAATGGATGTGGACAGGGCAGCACTGCCAACCTCCAGAGATCTCCCAGAATTACAGCTGATTTCAGTTTCCTGAGGAAATGGCTGCTTTGGAGGGTGGACTTTATGGGATTATACCCCACTGAGGTCCCGCCCCTCCCCAAACCCCACTTTCCCTAGGCTCCCCCCCCCCCAAATCTCCAGGAATTTCCCAACCCAAAGCTGGCAACCCTGGGGCACCTTAAGGCCTTGTGATGGCACCCTGGGTCCCTGATTCTTCCACCCACTCACATCAAACTCTTCCCAGAAGCCACCTTTGGCTGCCTCTTCCACTTGGCTTCTTTTGTTGAGCTCTTGTACCCGGTTCTCGATGTCAGCCGCATTCACTCGAGTGGCATTGAAAGGCTGAGGAAGGAAAGGAAGGAGAGCATCGAAACAGGCGGAGCTTCTCCTCGAGCCAGGAGAAAAGGCAGGGCCAGAGAGCAGATCCCTGTGGCACCCCTGACCGTAAGGGCTAGTTTGCACAAGCATGTGCGTCACGGGTGTACACCTCCATATTTACCTGTCTAAGATATACGTAGGATCCAGACACCTCCTCGATTCCTGCTTTCTTAAAATGCTCCACCAAGTCTGCCAAACTACCAAACATTTCAGGGCCTCCAATTGTGTACTTTCCCTTCTGGAAGGGATTAAAAGGAGTGTTATTCATGTCATTCATCTGTTATCCTTGCAACACTGTGGTGCTCTCAGAGGGTCGGTTCACACATCACCAAGGGCTCGTGTCTGTCATCTGGACTGACAGCAGGCGTGCTGTGGGAGTTCCATGCTTGGAACTTAATTCCAGGACATTCAGGGGCTCGGTCTGGTTCGGGACTGTGGCGCACAGGAAGTGGGGCTTGCCTTCTCACCCTGCACTCATTTCCTGACAGCTGTCTGCTCCCCTAAGGAAACTTAGATGAACTGATGCCTACACGTACATTTCCCCTGCGGGGCAAACAGTAGTTCCCATTTCTTTTGCTGTGCCCCAGAGTATGGAACTCCCGGAACACATCTGCTGACAGTCCACAGGGGGAACAGCTGGACTTTGTAATGTGTGAATTGGCTCTCAAAGGAAGGTTACTTCCAAAAACTGATGCAAGGAATTTTGGTGCCCGATGACACCCTCTCGGATACAACACCCACACTCGAGTTTAGATGGGGCACAAAATCCCCAGAAGTTCTGCTGAGTTGTGAAAGAGCACCTACATGTTCCATTTCAATGGGGGGCTGTGAAGGAGAACCTCTTGACGGATTGTGCGACATGCAGCTGGTCTGGTTGGTCTCCCTCTCTCTGCATTTTAATAGCACCCACAATCTGTTCCCTGAGACGGTGGCTCCACGTTACTTCCCAGTAAGGCAGCCTCTTGTCATGAGAGTCTGGCCCTCCTCCTCTAGATCGGGCACACAAAATGCTTCACAGCTGGTTTCTAGGAACTCAGCCCAGCTGGTGATCCCAGACGGCTGATATTAGCCCCCAGTTCTAGCTGTGCAGGGAGTGTAGTTTCTTGTGAAAACCACAAGTCATAATCTTTCACCACCAGCTCATTATTTTATTCTCACTCTTATTTGCACAGTGGCATTCCGGAGTTCAGTAGCTTGACCCGGAACCCTTTTATTAGTGTGCAAGACTCGTGTCCCTCCCCAGTTCTCTCTGTACAGCATTCAGATTAGCTATAAGTGCTTCAACAGAGTTGCTGCTAACTTTCTCAGTTACTTAAGGAGCAAACCTAAGCAGGTCTACTCAGAAGTAAGTCCCATTTTAGTTAATGGGGTTTACTCACAGGAAACTATTCTTAGGATTACAGCTGGGCTTTTAGCCATTTTTAATCATCCTCAACCCCTGGATTTATTCCAGCTCAGATTCCGCTCCAACCAAAGTCCATGTCCGATTCTAAAGGAATCTGTGTTGGCAACAATTCTAATTATTCATTTATTTCTTGTATTTGTATAATGCCTGTCAATAAAAAGCTATCCTCTCAAGGCAGTTTGCAATAAGCAATTTTAAAAGGACTTTTCAAGCCTTAAAAATTTTAAACCAGAAGCTGAACAACTGAAAATAAGTAAGAGCTAAATAAAAGATAAATAAATCAACTCCCCCAAAGTCTGATGAAATCACTTTCAGGTCTTCAAGAGGAAGACAGGCAAAAGATGAAGCCAGCCCCACGTGTATCAAGGGAGGGAATTCCACTGCCCAGGGGCCGCTGCGCCCAAGGCCTTCCCAGGGGGGATCACATCTGACTGCAGGTTCTTTGGATCTCCTTGCCTAATTGCAGAACCAAGGGCAGAGCTCCTCGGCTGCTCTGGACTATCCAAACACATCCCCTCTCTTCACACTATTTACTGTGATTCACGACAAGAAGGAAACAGGTCTTGTGTAGGCCTCGGTCATGCCTGTGTTGGGCAGGCATCACAGCAACCAGGGCCGATTCCAGACGACTAACCTGAAGGTGCTGCATGCCGCCATGTTCTGGATCGCGACGGGGAAAACGTGAAATATCGCGTTTTCTCGTGCGAGTTTGGCGCGATGTTGTGCCAAACTCGCGCGAGAAAACGCGATATTTCGCGTTTTCCCCATCGCGATCCGGAACATGGCGGCATGCAGCACCTTCAGGTTAGTCGTCTGGAATCGGCCCAGGACTCCCGTGGCTCTGGCCCTTCTGAATGCACAAGGCCTGCGCAGCAACGGCCGAGGAATCCACAAAGGGCTACAGCACAAATCAGACCAATCCTCACCACCACCCACACTTCATATTACTTTCTATTTATTTATTCATTTCCTTCATTTCTACCCTGCCTTTCTCCCCATTGGGGGACCCCAGCGGCTTGCATCCTTCTCCTCTCCATTAGAGCAACTGACCCAAGGCCCCCCAGCAAGCCTCCATGGCAGAGTGGGGGTTTGAACCGGGGACTCCTAGACCCTAGTTCTGCATTCTAAACAGTACACCACACTGGCTATAAGAGCAGGAGAGGGCAGTTGCCAGAGCCAGGTTTGGACCAGGAAGGAAGCAAGTTTCATAGAGACTTTAGGTGCTCCTGTGTTGGTCGGCCTCGTGGGAACAAGCGTTACTTGGACATATTCACGGAAGTGTCTCTGGCACACTTGGGCCTTCTCTGCTGCTGCTGCTGCTGCTCTCCTCCAATAAGCAGAGAGTTAGGAGAGGCAGCAGCCAGAATCCGATTCAAGCGGGAAGGCGACGTTCACAGAAACCTCTCAAACTCAGGCATGAGCCTCATTATTATTGGAACTATACGCTCCATGAGGCAGAGACCTATCGTTTTCTCATCTGACAAAGTGATTGCACTATGTAAATAATAATAATCTACAATCAATCAAGAAAAAGTTTCTGGTTTTCTGAATAATTGCTGATTGGATCGGAGCACTTGCTCATCTCTGGATCAAAATCACACAAAGATACAAGCAGCAAATTGCTGTGCAGGTTAGCCTCCTCAGCTGCCATCACTGCCTGAGTCGGAGGTCTTCACTTGCTTTCCTGCATGTTTGCAGGTTGCAACCCTTCCTTACCCTGCTGGCATTACTTGCCCCTCACTGCTCATTTACTTACATGATACTTTACTGACGGATGTAACAGTCAGGGTGGCAGAGCCGCCAGATCGAGGAGGCCCAAGCACCACTCCGCACGCTCAGCCTCCGTGCTCAGACTGAATTCATGCCAGCGAATCCAAGCATTGCGGCACCTTCTCTCCTGCTCTTGATGTGCAGGTATGAAAGATGGCAATGCACTTCCAAGCATACATGTCCCGTTTCTGACTGCCTTGAAGGAAGGCAACCGCATTTTGTCTTTCCTGTGGTTTGGGTGTCACTTGTGACCAGAAGCGTTCTATCTGAGATATATTGGAAGATTCCCTCAATCGTTGGGTTTTTTCCCCCACAGAGTGCAGTGCACGTGAGGAAAGGCTTTTTAAACATGTTAACCAATCCTTATCTAAAGGGAATTATGCACCAGTGTCCTGGTACATAAGCAATGGCAGGACTCTTCTCCCAAGCTAGCCAGAAGGGGTGTGGTGCATTTCAAACAGGGCGAGTGTTCTCTTGGGAATGCCCATAAAGCATATTATCTGAAGAAGATTCCTGGTGACTAAGGCGTTTATAATAAGTACGCTTTCCTGGTTGACCCTGGAGCACTTGCCCTTTCCTAGCCCAACCTACTTCACAAGGCTGTTGAGAGGATAAATTGCAGGTGGAAAGGGGTGCATGTATGTCCCTTGAGTAGGCATAACTATAGGCAAGTATATGATAAAAAATAAATCAGACTGACAGAATTATTGAGGGCCCCTTAGTAAGAGATAAAATTAGCTGGAGGGAGGTTTTTCCTCTATCCTGCAGGAAGCTGCCCCCTCCCCCAGCCCCTCCCCAATTTCTCACCTCACACATAACCTTGACATGAGTGACTTTGCGCCGTTCTTTGGGGGCACTGGTAGCTCCAGGTAGAGCAGCACCCGGTCCAGATTTAGGCTGGTCGGTCAGGATGGACAACACAAAATCACCCGGTTTGCTGAGGCTCTCACGCACCAAGAAGGTCCATGGTGTGGCCTTGGCCTGGAGTAAGGCCTCTGCTGCTGGGCCAGAGAGATGCCCATGGTACCATCTGGAGAGAAGGAGGAGGTCAGAAAAGGGGAGAGAAAAGCAGCCCGGGGAAAACGGCTGTAAATGTTGTTCAAGCAGAATGGGCAGATAGGGAAGCAAGGGCAGTTTGAGGCATTCTTCCACCCTACTCACCCCATCCTGAGACCAGACGAGATACACCCCATAGTAGCTAGGCAGCCTGGACACTCTCGGGTGGCACCACACAGCTGCAGAAGGCCAGCCAGCCCAGCTCTCGCCGACAAAGAGCCTGGGTGTCTGAGCTCCTGTCCGCTTCCCCGGCCCACGGCAATGCCACACAACCACAGGTGGCTGGGCAGCTGGGCAGGGGGAGGGGGAGGGGGAAAGTGTCCAGTATTTGAGAGATGTTTCCCCTAGAAAAGGCCCCAAAACACCAGACTGTCTGGGTGAACACTGGACAACTGGCGACCCTAAATGGCGAGAATCCAGAGGGCAAAGGCATTCCCATCCTGTGCCACTGGTGACCAAGATTCAGTCCTGCAGAGGGCAGACTCTCCGCATGGTTGGAGAAATGTTAACACACCGTCCATGTTCACTCTAAGTAGTTGTGCAAGTCCAATCCATAAACTGACCCGTGCAAGGGATTCAGATGCCAAGCATGGGTGAGGAATGCTGATCAGCTGTTATTAACTAGTGTATGGTTATGTTGTATACTGTCATTTTAACAAGATGGTTTTATGGCTTGTTGCATATCCCTGTGTCCTGCGCTCTGCAGGCTGGCCAGGTCTGGACTCCTCTGGAGTAGCGCTGCCAGCTCAGCCTGGTACTTTGCCTCTAATGCACTGCCTCATCCCAGGCCTTCTGCCGATGCTTGTGGCATGAGAGCAAGTTCTTAGGGGCTGTGGGTGAGGGTTCGTGTCCTGCCCAGTAGAGGTGCTGTGATTAGGGTTGCCAGATGGGGTCTGGCCTAATACTGGGCCCCAGAGAGAGGCAGGGGGACTCATCTGTCATGTGTGCACTCCCGAGCAGCCGGATGACGTCCTCCCACCAACCCTCCCTCCACTTCCAGTTGGACTGGCTGGCCACTTGTGGGTGGTGCTGCGCCGACGCAGGAAGCTGCCTGGGTGCCCAGAGTGGCAGGCCGCTTTCCCGGCGCTGTGCTGCTGCAGGAGGCTGGGAGGCTGGGTTGGGCAACTGACAGGGGAAGGGAAGGGCCGGGGCCAGGCCAGGTGTCCAATATTTGGGGGGCTGTTTTCCTGGACAGTCCCCAAAACACTGGACTGTCCAAGCCAAAACCAGACACTTGGCGACGCTGGCTGTGACTGTCTTGGGGGCTGGTGGCAGGTGCCCCTCACAGTTCTGGCAGGACGGTCTCAGGGACAGCTGGAGGTCGTCCACAGGGGCTTCTCCTGGTCCCCCGGCCTTAGCTCTTCGAGCTCCGCCTCTGGAGACTCTGCCAGACTCACCGGGCACTGACAGAAAGGTAATCCCAGGAAACAATATATACGCAATACACAAAATAAGGCAATAAAGTAACATTTTATCAACAATGCGAAAGTGTATCAAGTTTTTCAAGCAATTTATATGACAATAAATGCAAAAGAATTCATGTCTCAATACTCTACAGCATGTACAAATTCATCCAAATAAAGAATACATTTTAATCCTTTGCTGGCTCGGTGGTGTACTGGGCTTCAGGAGAATTCATGGCCCCACAAAACAGCTTCATGAAAGACACTTTCCTTCTAGGGTTGTTCTGAATTAGGTATGAGGAGTCAGATCATGATGAATCAAAATGTAACTCAGAGCATTCCCACTATTTAGTACAGTTAATATAATCAATGTGATTGCAATAATTTCCAGCACTGAATAACTACTGGGGGGAAAATCACCTCTCTGCCTGCCTTTCATTTGTGGAGAGAAGGACGTCAAGGGGAGAGAAAGACGCAGCACACATGTGCCTGACAGGGATGGTGTGCAACCAGAACAATTTGCTGATGTTTCTGTTGAACAGCTTCCTTCCTACTAACACAATGCTTTTAATCTTTGCCAATTGTTACACCATCTCTATAAGCACAGCTCTCAATTCTGGGAGTTATTTTCTTATTTAGTTTACAACCACTTCCAAGCAGATAGGCTGCACAGACCAAGGGGATGGTAGAAGTAGTGATCCAAAGCACCTCCACCCCGTGATAAGAAGCAAACCCTCCATGAAGAGAATGACAGAGGCAAACCTTCTGATTGTAACCAATAGAGATAAGAAAGGTAGTAGATAGTAGAAGAGAACAAGCCACCCCCCAACACCCCCCTCCAATAAAATACACAGCTTCCTTGCTTTGCATACAGGGAGAATTGAACCAGTCATGAAGGCTTCCCCAATAATAAACATATACACACATGAAACCTAACAAGGGGAGGGGGAGAGGTCGGTGGTGAGGCCAGATCCTGTACTCTCTGGGGGAGGAATTTCTCTCTCTCTCTTTGTTTTATTCGACTTATACCCTGCCCTTCCCATAAGCGGGCTCAGGGCAGCTTCCAACAAAATATATTATTAAAATATAATAAAACATTACTACAAGTAGCATAAAAATCAATATTAATACACAATATACCAGCACCATAAAATTCCAGGCACCACCAAACAAATCTGGCCACTGCAGAGTCACCGTAACCACGGGCACCACCATGATGTAACTCCAGGGCGGCTGCAAAAGGAGGGTGTGGCGGTCAGAAGAGGGGACAAAGTGCTGGCCCCTAGTCAAAGGTCCGGTGGAACAGCTCCATCTTGCAGGCCCTGCGGAACTGTAAAAAGTCCCGCAGGGCCTGGATCTCCATTGGGAAAGCGTTCCACCAGACTGGGGCCAGGGCAGAAAAGGCCCTGGCCCTAGTTGAGGCCAGCTGAATGTCCCTCAGTCCAGGGACCACCAGAAGCTGTTTATCTGCAGAGCGCAAGGCCCTACAGGGGGCATAATGGGAAAGGCAGTCCTGTAGGTATGCAGGTCCCAGTCGATGAAGGGCTTTAAATACTAAGACTAGTACCTTGAACTGGACCCAGAACTCAACCGGGAGCCAGTGCAGCTGGTGTAACACAGGGCAGATGTGAGCCCTAAACGGCATCCCCGTAAGGACGTGTGCTGCTGCACTCTGGACCAGACGTAATTTCCGGGTCAAGCCCACAGGCAGCCCAGCATTGCATGGATTACCGAAGCTAGGTCCTGGGATGGGAGATAGGGCACCAATTGCCTGACCTGCCGAAGATGGAAAAAAGCAGATCTGGCCACAGCTGCAATCTGAGCCTCCATAGAAAGTCTGGCATCCAGGAGCACACCCAGGCTCTTCACTGTCGACGAAGGCTGTAACTGCACTCCATTGAGGGCGGGGAGCCAGACTCCCAGTTCCGTCGCCCCACAACCCAGATACAGAGCCTCCGTCTTCTGGGGATTCAACTTCACGTGACTCTGACACAACCACTCCGCCACAACATCCAAACACCAGGCCAAAGAGTCTGGGGCGGTGTCTAACTAGTTGTCTATTAACAGGTAGAGCTGGGTGTCATCAGCATACTGGTGACAACCCAGCCCAAAGCTATGGACCACCTGGGCAAGGGGGTGCATGTAGATGTTAAATAGCATCAGGGAAAGAATTGCCCCGAGGGATGCCACACACCAAAGGATGGTGGGCAGACATCTGTTCCCCTAGTGCCACCCTCTGTCCCTGACCATGAAGAAAGAAGCTCAGCCATTGAAGGGCTGTCCCACGGATCCCCACAGTGGCGAGGCAGTGAGTCAAAAGAACACGGTTGGCTGTGTTGAACGCTGCTGTAAGATCCAAAAGTATCAGCAGTGCCAACCAGCCCCGATCCAGGTGTCGCCGTAAATCATCTGTCAGGGCGACCAAAGCTGTCTCTGTACCATGGCCGGACCGGAAGCCAGACTAGAATGGGTCCAGGGTAGAGGAATCATCTAGGAATACTGGTAACTGTTCTGCCACTGCCCTCTCAATTACCTTGCCCAGGAATTAAAGATTCAAAACTGGGCGGTAATTGGCTGGATCAACCGGATCCAATGACGGTTTTTTAAAATAAGGGCTGAACCACCCCAGAGCTCAAAGACCGATTAATGATGTCAGCTGAAGGGGCCCGGATCCCAGTATTACCGGCTTTCACCAGCCGTGACGGGCACGGGTCCAGTGGGCATGTGGCAGGCTTCACGGAACACAGGATCCTACCCACCTCGTCCTGGGAGGGTAACCTGAAGTGGCCCAATACCAACCCTGAAGGCGGCCGAGGGGCCTCTAGTTCACATACTGTCTCAAGCGTTGCTGGCAGATCCCGGCAGAGTGACAAGATCTTTCCGCAAAAAAGCTTCCAAATGCCTCACAGCTTAGTGCCAAATTACCATTTTTTCTTGTCCCCTGTGAAAGGGACACTAGTGACCGAATTGCCCGAAACAATTGTGCTGGGCGGGAGCTTGCAGGCGCAATGGAAGCTGCATAATAATCCCTTTTTGCGGGTTTCGCTGCCATCCCATAGGCTTTCATAAGCGTCCTGTAAGATGTTCTTGATGCTTCGTCATGGATCTGCCGCCACACTCGCTCAAGCCATCTCAGACTGGAAGTCATCTCCACGTCTTTAATTTCATGTACTAGCAGCTGCCTGTTTTTGAATCTGCACAGCCAACCTAGTGCAGGGTTCCCAGGTCCCTACACCCTCCCGGTGGGAGTGGGGGAACCAGGACTTACCTGCTGTAGCGTGAAAGCGTGGGAGCACACCTGCGGCCAAAGTGATGATGTTACTTCTGGAAGTGATGTCGTCACGCACCGCTGGAAGTGCGCCCAGTGCGCACTTTTCCAGGTTGCTCGCCAGTGGTGGGTGATCTCCAGGGGGCTTGCCACGTCCTGCCAATCACTGGTGATTAATGGGCAACGGGGCAAATCCCCAGGAGATTGTCTGCCACCAGCGGACAACTGGGAAGCCTAATCTAGGGACTTCTGCATGCAAACCATCGCCCCTCCCTAAATGAGTCTGCCTTACTCAGAGTCAGACCCTTGGTGTATCAAGGTTAGGATTGTCTACTCCGTGGGTTCCCATCATGGTGTCCCCCAACGCCTTCTCTAGTGCCTGTCCAGTGTTTTTAGAAGGCAGGTGGGGCCAGGTGGGGCTTTTGCCCAGCAGGGCTTCTAACTGGCCAATGGTGATCTGATTGGCTGTGCAGATTCAAAAGAAACATTGTTCCAGCAGCACCTCCTACCACAGCACAAGGATCTTGTCTTCTTGAGTGAAAGTAAGCTGCGTGCCAGTGAGAAAATATTTTTAAACAACACATTCATATTAAAAATGTGGCCTGTTGAACAGAGCTTCTGCCTGTTAAAGAGTTACTATTAGAGTTATGCATGACCTCACTTCCTAACATTCTGTGGTTGGTTCTGCCTTAGGGTTACCAGGTCCCCATATCCTCCGAGTGGGAGGCAGGAGACCAGGCACTCACCTTTCCCAGATTGCACAATGATGTCACTTCCAGGAAGTGACATCAACGTGCAGAGCCTCATGCTGCCACTGGGAGCACTCCTGTGCTCCACAGCAGGCCAATTCTGGCCCATTTGGGGTCAAATCAGATCTGTTTGGGTCTGAAATCGCCCTGCTGTGGAGTACGGGCGTGTTGCTGGGGTGGTACTATGGGCCCTAGAGTGCTCCTGTGCTTCACAGCGGGCCAATTTCAGCCCCAAACAGGTCCAATTTGGCCCGCTGCAGAGCACAGGAGTGCGTTGCGCCATCTGGGAGCACACCCCAGGAGGCGTGTTCCCCCCACCTTTTCCCCCGCTGGCAAGGTAAGCGGGGGCAGGGGTGTGGAGGGTGGGAGCGGGGGATCCCCCATCTCCAATGGGGGACTGGCAACCCTTCTCTTCCACCTGTGGCAGCTGTTATGTGGTTAGCTGCACCTCCCATGGCAGCCATTTTGTAGTTGCGCCCACCTCCCCATGTTAGAATTCCAAAGGTGCCCACAGGCTCAGAAAGGTTGGTAATCTCTGGTCTACTGTGACTGGCAGCAGCTTTCACATTACCTGCTTCTAGTTACCTTTGACTGGAGGTTGAACTTAGCACCTTCTGTGTACAAACTAGATGTTTTACTACTGAGCCACCAGCCCTGGTTGCATTTTACAGTGAATACACACACACACACACATTTTTAAGGTGTTTGTTGAATTTTAAAGGTGTTTGTTGTGATTACTTTTGTATAATACCTCACACTAAAATAAACATTAAGAATAAGGAGCTGAAATACTTTCTTAATCTACTCCCAATTTTTTATGTCATTCATTGGCTAGAGATAAAAGCTTGTTGCAGGAATAAATCAAGTATTAGGAAGTAAACGGGTATCTAGAGAAAGGCAATGCTGAAATATCTTATTTAAATATCTTATTTTTTGGCAATCTGCTACAAATAAATGTTCCTCTTTGGGTATCCGACACCAGTCTGTTTTCCCGGGAGTCTAGTCATTTCTGCATAATATATACTGTTTTGCTACTAGTTTCTGAAATGTATACATAATTAGCTGACTGTCCCTATATCATGCTGCCATTTTTTGATTTGTTTTGAAATAAGCAAAAAAAATGGATGCTTGCTAAATAAGAGTCCAGTCATATTGTCTGTCTATTCCACAGAACCCCTCCCCAGTCAGGCTGCACCGTGAGGTAACAGCCTGTGACAGGCAGCACTTTTTAAAAGCTTAGAAGTGCTGTACAACAGCTGAAGGACTATGAAGGGTTAATGCTTCACAGAAACAGAGAGTTTTAAGTGAACGGCTACTCCAAGGAATCAGATTGAGTAGTTGAGAGGAGACAGTTTGGCGATTCATCCTTGACTGAGAACAGTTTAACACAGATGAGAGAACTGGGGGAAAGTTAGCAAGGAAGTTTGGGAAGTAGGCGAAGACTCCCACTCAGGCCAAAGAAATGGGACAGATCTTTAGTGAGAGGAGAATTCCCTTACCCAGTCAAACAGGAAATTAGCTCTGAAGAGTGAAGAGATCCCTGGTCTGGTGTGGTTAGAAACTGCCTTGGGAGACCTTAAGAGTCAGTTAAAAACTGAAGATAAGTACTGTTGTTTGAAGAGAAGGGGTTTGGGTACTGGAAAGAGGGTACCAGCCTTCCGGAAACCAAGAAGAGACAGATAATACTCAAAGAAAGTGTGCTAGAGTGTTTGGAGAAACACTGGAACAAAAGCGTCCCAACATAAAGATTTAAGTAACTGTGAAGAGTGTAAGAATGCCTCAGCATAAGAATTAAAGTCTGTGCATGTACTGATTTTCCCTCAGAGTTACCTATACTGAGTTACCTCAGAAATTTTCAACCCCTGATCTCACCTGACTTTCCTCTCTATGTTAAAATATTTTGCTATTTTTGAATTTTAAAACGCCTCCAGTGCCATTTAAGTCAAAAGTGAAGGGGGGCATCATACAGGCCCTGTCCCTCTTCTTCGCCAGGTCTCAGCCTCTGTTCCATCCAAGTGCTGCTAAGCTTTGCCCCTACCACACCAAGCCAGCGTGCTGTAGGGGTCGGAGCATCAGACTAGGATCTTGGGGTCCTTTGGGGCGCAAATCCTCACATCGCAATAAAGTAAACCTCGAACCAGTCACAGCCTCTCAGCCTAACTTCCTTCACAGGATTGTTGAGATAAAATGGACGGGGGACCCATATATGTCCTCCCCCCCCCACACTCATATGAAGCTGCTGTATACTGAAGCACAGGGCATTTTTTTCTGAGAAAAGAGGTGGTGGAACTCAGTGGGTTGCCCTCAGAGAAAATGGTCACATGGCTGGTGGCCCCGCCCCCTGAGGGCGGCAATCTCAACTCCCCTCTGTCTGGTGATCAGGGGGCGGGGCCACCAGCCATGTGAGCATTTTCAAGAGGTTCCGGAACTCCGTTCCCCCGCGTTCCCCCTGAAAAAAAGCCCTGCTGAGTCAAACCATTAGTCCATCAAGATCAGTATTGTCTACTCGGGCGGGCAGTGGCTCTCTAGGGTTGTAGGTGGAGGTTTTTCATATTGCTTATTGCCTCAAATTTTTAAGTGGAAATGCCAAGGATTAAACTGGGGGACCTTCTACTTGCCAAACTTCAGGTTCTGAGCCTCAGAATCCCTGGTAAACCGAGTAGCAGCAAAAACTTCATTTTGAATGATATTTTTTCATAGGGGGAACTTTGCTTGGGCAATGGAGAATTTTGGAACACCTCCTGCTTTGGCTGTTATCACCGTCCTCAGTTATTATCCAATTTTGCAATAATCACAACCAGAGGCTTATTTTTCTGGCCATCTATTTCCTTTTGCTGCCTCTGCAAATGCAACAATTCTTTGAAAAAATAGATGCATGTACAGTTGCAGGCAGTTAAAAGTAAGCATGGCCGTGGAAGCACAGACCAGTTCACAGGCGGAGGAACCACATCACAGGTACCACAGAGGCAGCTGATGCTTCCATGTGGGTGAGCTCATAAAGGCACACAGCTTGCACAGAAGAATCCACCGGGCTGCAATAGGATATTGCAGCACTTCCAAGCCATTGTGTGTGAGAAAGACTTCCCTTATATCTGTACAGCCACCATAAAGTTTTTAAAAACCCAAACCTGTAGCCTTGTTCAGATGCGCCAACTGTTTCTGGACATGCTTATGTGGCAGAGGAACTTTGAAGGTGTTTGGCTGCCTTATAATGAAACAAGGGAATCAGCATGAAATTATGGCCATTTCAGCTGAGCCCAAACCCTAAAACACAATCCACATAGTATCTTTATAGGATCAACCAAGTAACACATAACTCTGTCTTTTGGTGCTACACCTCTGAAGATGCCAGCCACAGCTGCTGGCGAAACGTCAGGAACTACAATGCCAAGACCACGGCAATACAGCCCGGAAAACCCACAACAACCATCGTTCTCCGGCCGTGAAAGCCTTCGACAATACATCATAACACATAACAGTTCTCCAGAACTCTTCTTCTGGCCAGAAGCTATAAAAAAAAATTAAACTAAAAAATAGGGTAAGGAAAGCATTTCAGGACATGATGCAAAATCCTGGTGTTGTTTGCCTGGTGCTATAGAGGTGAGATGCAGGTATCTAGTGATACCCAGCTTTTCTATGAGCAAGAGGCCATAAAATGGTCAGATAACCACAGAAAACACAAAGACAGCAATGGCCCTTATATCTCACCTCCTAGTGAGGACAGATTTTTTTTTGGTTGGATTTCAGATGAAGCCTTTTAGTGAGAGATGGAAGACCACAGAGTGGGGGGAGGGGGTATTCCTACCTGGGTCTCCCAGGTCCAAGTCCAGCACTCTAGCCATTATGCCACACTATCTCTCTAGGCAATGGAAGATGGTTTTCACGGGGAGTGGAAGGTTAAAAATAAAGAAGGACATGTCAAGGGTTTTATCCAAAGACCTAATTGAGGTGGGTAGCCTTGTTGGTGTGCGGCAGAACAGCAGGATGAGAGTCTAGTGGCACCTTAGAGCCAAGCTACAAGTGACGCTTGACCCAGGTTGGACACTTGTCAGCTTCCCTCAAGTTTTGATGGGAAATGTAGGCATCCTGGTCTTGCAGCTGTAATGGAGAGCCAAGCTGTAAAACCAGGACGCCTACATTTCCCATCAAAACTTGAGGTAAGCTAACAAGTGTCCAACCTGTGTCAGGCATCACTTGTGGCTTGGCTCTTAGAGACCAACAGGATCTCTGTCTGTTGTGACTCTCTGCAAACCTTGCTGGTCTCTGTGGCGCCGCTGGACTCTCATCCCGCTATCCAAAGGCCTGGGCTTTCAACAGCAGCTTGAAACATTTGCAAGGGGTGTTTGCTTTAATTGCTAAATATTAACATTTCAAAGGTTGTTACTTCACTCACAGCAATTCTGAATTCTGATTGTCACATCCAGGCCCTCCTAGTTGGGTGATTGAAGGGGGGGGGAATCAAATGGTACTTTTCTACTGCCAAGAAAAATTATTTAAAATAAAAAGCAAATCTTTAATGGTACCTCAGTTTTCTGACCTTCTTTGGCTGACACTAGAGGTGCCTCCACTGGGAGATGCAGGTCGCTCGGGTTGCCACGTCCCTGGGTTGCCCAACTGAGGAGCAGGGGCGGGCGGGGGAGAAGGTACTTAGCTCGGGGCAAAGGGTAGTGGCAGAATTTACATCCAAAAAATGGCATGGAGGAAAGGCGTAAATTCTTTCATAGAATCACAGAGTTGGAAGAGACCTTACAGACCATTTAGTCCAACCCCCTGCCCAATGCAGGAACATCCCTGGCAAGGGTTTGTCCAGCCGCTCCTTGAAGACCGCTAATGAGGGGGAACCCACCACAGCCCAAGGCAGCCGATTCCACTGCTGAACTACTCTTAACATGAAGAAGTTTTTCCTAACGTCCAGCTGGTACCTTCCCTCCTGTAGTTTAACCCATTTTTTTCCAGTCCTATCCCCTGCTGCCAACAGGAACAGCTCCCTCCCCTCCTCCAAGTGACAGCCTTTTAAATACTTAAAGAGAGCAATCATGTCTCCCCTCAGCCTCCTCCAAACTGAGCATTCCCAGGTCCCCCAGTCTTTCCTTGGAGGGCTTGGCCTCCAGGCCTCTGATCATCCTGGTTACTTTCCTCTGCACCCGTTTCAATTTGTCCACATCCTTTTTGAAGTGAGGCCTCCAGAACTGCACACAGTACTCCAGGTGGGGCTTGACCAACACAGTATATAGTGGGACAATGACATCCTGTGATGGATGTTACGCCTTTGTTCATACACTCCAAGACTGTATTTGCTGTTTTTGCTGTTGCATCACACTGACTGCTCATATTGAGCTTCCCAGCCATCCATACCCCAAGATCTTGTTCACACAAACTGCTACCCAGAAGTGTATCCCCATCCAGTAGAGATGCTTTGCATTTTTGTTACCCAGATGCAGAACCCAGCACTTACCCGTGTTAAATTGCATCTTATTCAAATCTGCCCACTTTTCCAGTGTGTTCTGATCTCACTGGGGTCCCAATGTAATCCCCTCTAGGAGGCTCCTTTTAAAAGAAATGTAAAGAGATGGAAGATCCAGTCACAGATCTCCGATACCTCCTCTGGCCCATCAATATGTAACGTCCTCCAGGAAAGTAACCGTGCACAGTCACGGGCTTACTATTCGTGATAATCAAAAATACCATTTGAACACTGCAGATGGCAAAGCAGCGTGGCCAGAGCAAAAAATTTGTAGGTAGGAGGAAAGTCAAGTGTATGCACGCACGCACATGCACGCACACGCACACGTGTACAGCTTCTCTCCTCCAAAATCCCACCTCCCAAAAAATGAGAATGGAGCTTTCTTACACAGGTTTGTGCCTCACATCCCCTGTCTTTATTAGCCCCATAACATGCTATGAAGGGAACTGAAATGAAGTGCTCGCATTATGGCCCGCTGAGTGCCTGGCCCCTGGACCACACACGCAGCTGCAAAGTACATTCACTTGGAGACAAACCACTGGCGAAAGAAGCCAGGAGACTTCAGCAAGGATGAGAAGGGATTAAAAATCCTTCTCTGCAAGACTCATAGATCTATTCTTGGATATAGTCAATATTTTATGAGCATCTGTTGTGATAGCTTTTTAAAAAATATTGTTGATAATAAGGTGATCAACACATATGAAACTGTCAAACTTTTTTTTTTAAAACAAAACGATTCATGCCTTTGGCATGCATGCTCTGCTCATGGGCCCATTTAATCGCTTTTAAGAAAAGCCAATGTGTACGTAAGACCAAGGAGTTGTCCAGAAATAGAGGTACGCCTGAAGAATAATCAACAGTCGTCTGAGATATGGAAGCAGCAGCAGGTGCTGCTCTCCCCAAATGGCATCCCACTCGGAGATTTCCCTGGGGCTTTCCATACACCGAGGCTTCTGGTCATGTGAACTGATTGCCAGTAGGAGGCAACCACTTTTCACTTTCAAGAACAAAAATGTCTCCACTGAAGTTTCGTGGCCTTCCCCACCCACACTTTTTGTAAAAAAAATACACTTAGCCACATGATTGATTTCTCTGTGCATTCATATAGATTTCAAGACAAATGTTGCTCCTATATATGAATGTACGTCAAGCCCAGTAGTGTGCGTTCCAAGTTCAACTGGCATCAACTCTCCAGAGTCTGTGGAGATCTTTTCAACAGGTGATGCTAGAAATTGGCAGGGGGGAAGCTGCGCTTCTGCGCACAACACCTATGGACTCTACCACTGAGTAATAATAACCAGGGCTTTTTTTCAGCGGGAACGCGGGGGAACGGAGTCCCTGAACCTCTTGAAAATGGTCACATGGCTGGTGGCCCCGCCCCCTGATCTCCAGACAGAGGGGAGTTGAGATGGCCCTCCACGCTGCCAAGCGACTTCAGTGTGGTTTAGTTATTCCTGCTGGAGTTTGAACTTGTGTCGTGCATCTCTAATACTCAAAATCAGTCCCCCCAATCTCATGTGAAGCCATTTACTCAAAGTGAATGCAGAATGTACTTTCTGAATCGTCTTAGATGTGCACTAAGGATGGGTAAGGCATGTTGATAACACCAGGGCTTTTTTTCAGCGGGAACGCGGGGGAACGGAGTTCCGGAACCTCTTGAGAATAATCACATGGCCGGTGGCCCTGCCCCCTGATCTCCAGACAGAGGGGAGTTGACATGGCCCTACGCGCCGCAGGAGCGGCGCGTAGGGCCATCTCAACTCCCCTCTGTCTGGAGATCAGGGGGCGGGGCCACCAGCCATGTGACCATTTTCTCCGAGGGCAGCCCACTGAGTTCCGCCACCTCTTTCCCCAGAAAAAAAGCCCTGATAATAACCAAGGAAGCTTTGAGGCTGAGTACCTGATTGTTTTCCCCTGCAATTTTTGGTTGCTATGGTGGCTTAATGTTAAGACATCTGACTACGGAAGTGGGGGGGCCGGCAGAAGGTTGGGTGGCCAGATGTCCTCTTTTTCAGGGTAGTTTCAGATGGGTAGCTGTAATAGAAGAGCAAGATTCGGGTCCAGCAGCACCTTAAAGACCAACTAGATTTTCTGAGTATGAACAGTCAAGAGTCAGAGCTCCCTTCGTCAGATATCTGAACATCTGACAACGGGAGCTCTGACTCTCAAAAGCTCCTACCCTGGAAATCTTGTTGGTCTTTAAGGTGCTGCTGGACCTGGGTGTTGCCCTTTTGCAGGGGACAGTCTTTCTGAGGCCTATCCTTGTAAATGCTCAGATTCTGCTTCTGTCCAGTAAAATCACAGTTAGGAAAAGGGAGGCTCAAGCTGACTAATCTGTCTGGAGCGAATAAATAAAGATGAAGAACCCTGTAAAGGAGATCAGGAGGGAAGGGCCTCGGAAAGTTCCCCGTTCACAGTGAGCACTCAGACAGCAGATGGAGCTGCCACTAAGTATTTCTCCATAAAGTACTGTAACGCTGCATAAATTTGCATCTGTGACATATGCAAACTAGCACATGCACATATTGTTCTTCCCCTCCCCTTTGTCTTCTTTTTTTGGGTCATCCACAGATGGCCAGTCTAGCTGGAAGGCAGCTTATGGAAAGCTCGTCAAATGCCTGCTAGCAATGTATTATAGCAAGACTCATTCCACACATTCCACAGATACAAACCCAAGTAAGCCCCTGAGTGCCCACTCAAAACCAAAGTGCAACCAGACCTGAGGAAAAGTGCCCCCTGACCCCAAGGTGGCCATTGGCCTTACCCTGGGCGTATAAAAAGGGGCCACAAGAACTAAGCACGGATGCAACCCTTCCCGTCCTCCCCCTGCCTAGGTTCACAGGATCAGCATTGCTGTCAGATGGCCACCAAAAACCTCCAATGAAGGCAGTCTTTACTAACAGTCCAGTAAAGTCAGTCAAAGTGATTATTCCTATATCACAGATGGGGGAGGGGGCTCAGTGACTGCAGTTTGCCAAAAGACGCTTAATGAAGTCACGGATTTAAACCAGGACCTTCTCAGCTCAGACTTCATGGCTGCCGTGCTGCACCTGCTCTTGACAGGTAGGCTTTGGATATATTTATACCAGCTCTTGCTACGAATGAAAATGGCTAGTAGTACCTAGAACCTAAAGTCCTTCTTGCTTCCAAAGCTCTTCATATGGATGCTAGCAGTTTATTACATACCCTCTCACCAACATCCTACTATGTGGCTCAGTGACAGAGCATCTACTTGGCATGCAGAAGGTCCCCAGTTCAATCCCCACCATCTCCAGTAAGAATCAGGGCATAAGTGATGTGAAAGGCCTCGACCCTGAGACCCTGGAGAGCTGAGGCCAGCCTGAGCAGGCAGTGCTGACTTTGATGGACCAAAGGTCTGATTCAGAATAAAAGGCAGCTTCATATATTTGAGTCTAGACAAACTTTGTGGAATGTTTCTCCCCCGTTTTCCATGGCAGTGTATGTTTCTTTTAATTTTTCAACAGTGCACCCAGGCAGGCAGATCATATTCTGACAAGTGTGTTATATGTCACAGTAGTTTCAGTTGAAGAAAAAACTCAAAAATACTAAAAACCATGAAGAGGAGAAACAGAAAAGCTGCTGTAGCACAGTGGTTAAGTGGTGTGGCTGTGAATCAGCACTCTGCTGGTTTGAATCCCACTCCAGCCATGAGCTCAGTAGGTGGCTTTGGGTGAGTCACTCCTCTCAGCCCAGCTCCCCAGCTGTTTTGTGGGGATAATAATAATACTAACTTGTTCACCGCTCTGGGTAAGGCACTAATCTGTCTAGAAGAGCAGTATATAAGCGCTGTTGTTGTTATTATTAAAAGGTATAAGAAAAGGTAGGACATGCTTTCCCTCTGCCAAGACTCCTGAAAAAGTCTGCAGACCTTCTTGGTATTTTGGAGTGATTATTTAGCTAAGGGCTTTTGCCATGATTTGAAGCATTTTTAACATGTATGTGTTTCCATAGATGTTTGTGAATATTTTAATGTAACTGATTAATTGATTAATTAATAGACATATAATTAACCAACTAAAATGATTTATTCCAGACTGCCTAGATTTGCTATAAACAACTTCTAAAATAAATATTATAGCCTTGAAAATTTAGCATTTTTGTATTATTTGTTTATAGGATGAGGCTACACTAGCAAACAGGAATGGACATTAATCCAACTCTTTTCAATTCCACAAGTTTGTCGGTCACAGCAACAAGGAACTCAAAACTATTTAAACTGTTATCTATGAGTTCTTGCCTTGATGTCCAAAACACTGGTTGTCTGGATGGGACCAGGAATAGAACCAGAATGATCAGAGCCAAAGGAAAAGCCACTGGGTCATGAGAAAGCCTGAAGGAACTGGCCTAGGTCAAGGCAGGGCAGAATATGGCAGGTGATAGGTGGAGTTTGTTAGACTTTTGCAGGTCACGGCAAGGTGGATTTCAGCAGAATGTGGGCTTCCCTGGCTTCTGAGACCCCAGTATTTGTTGCCTGTGAAAATGCAGTTCTACACTTCAGTCCACTAAAAGGCAAGTGAGCTGAACAGTAGTATTATTTTCCTGCAACAGTGAATGTAATCCAGGGCTTTTCACCCCTTTTAACTGAAAAATCAATACAAACCAAATTCTGCAAAGTCTAAGGAGGCACTATTTTTATTGGGTTCTCCCAGCAAAGAATGCAAAATAGCACCAATCAAAGATAATCACAAGTGAAAGTATTCAGTTCTGCTACCTTAAACCAGACAAGGTGGACTAGGCACAAGCAGGACTGAGTAATAAAACGGAGTCTCTCATCCTTTCCTGCTGAGAATTTCTGTTGTTATATCTCAAGCTGCCAAAAAGTCACGCTGAGATCAGATCAGGCCTGTGTGAACACAGATGACAAGCTATGTATGGTAACCTCGTTCTTTTCTGAAAAATCGGGGTGGGGGTGGGGGTGGGGGGCACTATCAACATCCACCAAAGCTCCTACCACCTTCCTAAAATCGACAGTGGGTGCCTAAGGAAGTGGGACTGCTATTCTCACAGTGTCAAACCTTTCACAATTGGCCAGATTGACAGCTGTGCAGTGGGCCTTCCTCCTCTGCAGGGAAGAAACAGTTAAGTCCACTGTGACCCAGCTGTGAGGAAGCCACGTGATGGAAAATCTGCAGGGGAGGGGAGACAAAAGAGCTCAAAAGCTTTCGTAAGTGCCTGGAGGGCAGAAGTTTCCAACCGCAAGGGAGGAAGCAGCAGGCTCCATGACCAACTGTTGCCTGCTGGATGCAAAAGAAGAAGAGAACAGGAGGGAGATTATATCGATCCCCTGTAGAGACTCCTAATTGTAGCATGAACTGTCAAGCCCTTTGCTGCCATCCACACACCTGAATTGCAGAGCAGAGGGGACTGAGACCAGCCGACCTGCTTTGGTACGAATTGCAGGCCAAGGGGCACGACAGGCAACTTTGCCACAGAGGCAGAAAGGAAGCTGGAAGAAAGCTGCTGGTGAGCCACGCGTGCCCTGGACCGATAAGGGTGCCCGCTATCGTACACCTGACGCTCTGCCTCTACACCTTATCAACGCCACAGTTTTCAGTGAACCCAAAATAGCAAATCAGGGAGGCACAGGAAATCCAGTTTCCAAATATGAGTCAAATCAATACCAAAATATTATGTACCAATATGCAGAAAGGCAGATTGCAGGGTGCAGCCTTCCTCTGGGTACTGATCTTTCCCAGTAAAAGAAGGGTGCAAGAGTAAAAAAGGGGGGGGTGAAGAGGGGAGATGACTAGTTTGTGGGAACCATCAATCTAAACGGGAAAGACGGGGGGGGGGAGGAAATGGAGAGAGCAGTACGCGCAAGTGGGCCTGCTTCAGCCATACCTTTCTGTCGTGGGATCGGAGCAGTTCAGTGGATATTTCAAGTCGATGATGGTCCCATCTTTATCTTGCAGGGATCCCTGTTGCTGTGTGTAATATTCCACCAGTTCAGACAAAGTGGCAAACTTCTCCCCACCATAAAGGTCATAAAAATCCCCGGTATTCTGGATACGGATGTGGGTTACCTGCTCCCCAACCCTGCAGGGAGAGGCAAAGGGTCAAGAAACACTGATGGTCCTAGGACCGGGGAGGCGGGAGAATATGGTGAAGCCACGGTCCTCCACCCACGGCCCTCCCCAACCACAGGAGTTCAATGAACAGGAGCCAAAGGGAAAGGAGAAGCAGAGTTTGTTTACACCAGGACTTAGTCTCAGGGCCAAGCTACAAGTGACGAGTTACACTTGCCTGGCAAGTGAGCAGACTCACGTGTATTCCTCCCTGTTCACTTGCCATTCACTTGCTCTGCACTTGATCAAGTGGAGGGCAAGTGAACAGGGAGGAATACACGTGAGTCTGCTCACTTGCCAGGCAAGTGTAATTCGTCACTTGTAGCTTGGCTCTCAGCTGCTTTCAAGGTCAAGGCTCGGTCCCAGAACATACAATCGGCTTTGCCCCACCACTCACGCCCCTCATTCAAACCAGAGAGCCAGGGGAAATGTTGTCATCCCAGAATCTAAACGGATGGTGTACTTAGAAAAGTGAAAGTCAGCTCTCTATTATGGATCCTACTTAAACTTTTCTGGCAGCCACTCAAGCCCTCCTGAGCATGAACAGGAGGTGCATTCCCTACTTCTGAAACAAACCCCCAAATTGAAAGAAAGGGCAAACCCTGTGAGATAGAGCTGCCACTGAAACATTTGAGTTAAATTTGAAGCAAAGCTGAGGGGTGTTCCTTAGGAAAGGAATCCAGGGAAATCTTGTGGGAAATGAAGGTTTTCTGCAACTGTTCTTCCAGTAACATTTCTCAGGAGAGTTCTGTAGAATCATAGGGTTGGATGGTACCTCCGGGGTCATCTAGTCCAACCTGCTGCACAATGCAGGAAATTCACCAATACCTCCCACCCACCCCCAACACCCAGTGACCCCTACTCCATGCCCAGAAGATGGCAAAACACCATCAGGACCCCCTAGCCAAACTGGCCTGGGGGAAACTGAACCCAAGGCCACCTCCTGAGTTGCAGCGCCTCCCTTAAATTAAACTGCCTTCTCCTTAGACCGACCCTTGGTCCATCAAGAACAGCACTGTGTGCTCACGCCAGCAGCTGCTCTCCAGGGTCTCGGGCAGAGGCCTTTCCCGCCACCTCCTCCCTGGTTGTTTGAACTGGGCTTATAGCCCTGAGGTTCTTCAGGCATTAGGAAGCAGATGGAGGGAAGCCAAAAGCATTTAAGAAAACCTTTGAAACTGGGTTGAGAGGGGGAAGAATTTACACGTCCCACGCAGGCTGGGGAGGCTGACGGTAAGGAAGGCTGCAGCTGGCCCCAGCTGTCAGCTGTCGGTTTGGGAGCTGTACAGCTAAGAGACGCTGCTGAAGGAAGCCCCCAAGGGGAGGCTTGCAGCCTGAGCCCACTGCCAGGAAAGGGCTTTGCATGATCCTGACAGCTCCCCAGATGCAATCACCTTGAGGAAGTGTTTGGACACTGAGGGGGAGAAGTACAGTTGCCAGAAAAAAGAAGAGCTTGCATATAGTTCCTAGTTCCTACAATGACTATTAGGTCAGTTGCCACAGCAGGGAGGAGCAAGGCTGTCATTTTAAGCATCGAATGGAAAACTTGCAAAAACACAGCAAAGTTCCATCCCCAACCCTGAAAAAAAAAGTGATCCCCGACTTCTGGTCCCCCAGTAGACCTGGGCAGGGGTTGCGGCTCAGCGTCAGAGCATCTGTTTGCCCTGCAGAAGGCCACAGGGTCAGCCCCTGGTATTTCCAGGGATAGAGAGAAACTTTAGAGGGAGAGGATCCCCAGGCAGCCCATTTCGATCCCTCTTCCTTCATCTCCATCCCCCCTCCATTTCCACCCTTCCCTTCCCAGTAGGTCCCCCAAGTCCCTATTCCAATTTGCCTAGCAGTTCTCTGGACGTTTTAAAAAGGAAACATGGAAACAGCCCCAGAGCATCATTCACAGACAGTGAGACCAGAAGGACAGAATGCAAAGAGCCCCTCGGAAATGAATCGTCATTGGAGGCCTGGAGACCAACAGCTGGACAGTTACCTGACAGAAAGGGAGAAATCACCCTTGTTCTTCCGGCTGGGCCGAGCCAAAAAACTGCCATGGACTCCTCGTGCTTTGAGCAAGGCCTCGGCGTCTATGCCACTCAGGTCACGGTGGAACCACCTAATTGGTGACAAGGGGAATAAAAAGGAAGAATTAGGACAGCTGGGGAAGGGAGGAGAGAGGGACGGATAGACTCTACCCTAAAACCAGAAGAGTCAGAAAGCAGGTCAAGTTCTTTCTGCACTCCTCCTTTCCTGGCAGTTCCAGCTGAGCTCTGGTTCAGACATGCAGGTCCGTGCACGGAGCTTCAGGGGGCAAACAGCATGTGTGAATGAACTGGCAGAGATGAAACACTGCAACAGAACCCTCGAGCCACTTATAGTACAATACTTCTCAACTGAGCCTGTTCACACATTCAGCTGCCAGTCATAATAAACTGCTGAGTAATCCAGTGATGTAAAGCACAGGGGGGAAAGTTGCAACCTTCTCCTCTTACCCAGCACTTTCTGGCCTTGAACCACACTCTCACATGTACAGATTTCACAGGCACAAAGCTTTTTCCATGCTGGGAAAAACCTCCCCTTCTAAAAATCTTTATGACAAGGGGCTGTTAAAAAACATAGAAGTTGGTCCAGTAAACCAGGTGGCAAACCTAGAAATGTGGGGGCAACCTTAGGCAACTGGTCAGGTGGTGAAGCAATCCAACTCTCTCTCTCCCCCACACGCCACATCCCCACAGCCAGATTCAGTGAATGGAATGGTCCCCCCTCTAGCCAGACCCATTGCATGTATGAAGTCCTTCCCAGCTCTAGTGCCCGGAGGGTATCTTTCAAAGGACGGGGCAGAGAGGGGCGAACAGCCACCCGTCAGCTCTCTCCTTACCTCATTATTGACAGGGGACTTCAGGCAGAGTCAAAAGAATGGTCAAAGCAACTGGAGAACCTTCCTTTTCAGATAAAAGAGAAGCGTCTAATATCTCAGTGAGTCTTCCTGGCTCTTAAGTACTCCTTCCGTGTCTGTGGCCCTTTACTACCACACACATTTCCTCTGCCTCTCAGCGTTTCGTGGTCTACTCCACCATCTGTCTGCAATGGTGGGTATGAACGGACAGGCAAGCAGAATGGAGGCAAAGGCACCATGCAGAGTTGCTGCTTGCGATTACAGGAACAGGAAGCATCTCTAACTTATCGCCAGTCTCCGTTGCAAGCTGCGTGGCGCCCACTTCTTCTTCTCCTTTCGTCTCTTCTGCTTCTGTGACTGTCCCTCGCTCCCCTTTCATCATTATTTCTGGCACTTTTTAAACTGTGTTTTTGCCACAGGAGTGGAGAACCAGCACAGGCAACCACCACCAATATGTATTTATTTATTTAGAATATTTCTGTGTTGCTTCTTCAGAGTTCTGCTCGAGTTAGCTTACAATTAGAGACTCTGAACCCCAAAGGCACATGAATTCAAAAGACCCATCACCAAACCTGAACTTCCTATAGCAGGGGTCCCCAACCTTGTTGAACCGTTGGACATTTTGGGAATTTTGATTACAGGGATTGGGCTCCACAACAAAATGGCTGACAGGAGAGGAGCTGGATCCAATTGATGTTGGGAGGTTCTGCAGTGGAGACCACATTTCCAAGTTGGTGCTCCCTGTAGACACAGAAGGAAGGCCTCATGGGCTCTTCTGAAACATCTCCTGCTCCACCGAAGTGGAGAAGAAGTCAGGATTTGCTCAGTTTTAGGGAAGAGATGCTTTGGGGAAGAAGCAAGTGGGCAAATACATCAGCAAGTGCCAAGGTACCCCTGGGAATTACATTGAGGACCACTGTCCTAGAGTGCACTCACCTAACACCTGAGTAAACTGGTATTGTTCTCCCAATGAGTGAAAAAACTGGCTATTTCCCCAGATTTCTGAACTGGTAAGGAGTATTGTAAGATTATTCTTACTGCATGACAGTACAATACGGACAGATGACATCCAGGGGGCTACGTGCATACCATAGTAAGTTAACTACTTGGCCCAGGTTCTTACTCACAGTTCGGCCTGTCTGGCCTCTGGGTTGAATCCGGACTAAAGGCCATTTCCATACATCCTAAAAAGAGTGCTCCACTCACCGAACACTGGCGGCTTTTTCGTTGGATTTCTGACATCTCCGTTTCCAAAATGGATGCAGGCAGTTTTCTCAGCGCCAAGAAAACGGAAGCAAAACTGCCTGTTTGGGGCACTCCTTTTAGGACATGTGGAAAAAGCCTAAATTTTCTGCGAATGGAAGGCATGTCTGCCTTCTACAACTTTTCAGCCCATCTGACACCTTGGCAGTGGCTGTGTTTGCCCACCCCCTGGGCAGCCAGCTTGGTACTGGCCACACACTCCAGCCCACTCAGCAGCTGGTTCAAGGGCCACCCCTTGATTAGGCCTAGGGTGGCCCTAATGGGAGCTGTGGGGGGAGGGGGGAGGCAGCAGAGGGTGCAGTGATTCTGGGACCCCATCCTGGACTTTTGCTCACAGCCCCCAAAATCACTGTGACAACATAAAGGAGACAGAAATTGGAAAATAGCACAGAGGAAAAGACAGCTGCCTCCTTCCCTGATGCCCAGGCCTCAGTCCGGATTTGGGTGTGTGCGCACATGCATATGCCTACCTGCTAATTATACTTTTTAAGAGATGACTGATCCGTCTAGGATGTTTCCATACAGCAACATTGCAACTTTAAATGCAGAGGCCTTTGCAGTGGCAACACAGCAGTTTCCCTCACAACTTCCTTGCCTTACACCTGTACTCCCCCCCCCCCGCCAGCTACCATTTCCTCCCCCTCAACTGGAGGATTTTTTAATTAAAATTGCTATATCACTATAGAGTTATGACATTATAACAGTCTATTGCAACCACACTATAGGTTTTAACTTTCATTTTTTAAAAAGGAAATCTCTAGGCCTTCTGTTGTGGAATTATAAGGAGAAAGGTGCAACCTGCACCTTTCCTTGTAGAACTCTGCTGTAGTGTTATCATGTTACAGCAATCAATTGACACAACCTATTAATCCCCAGCTTTTGTTATAAGTAAAAAAATAAGTCTCTATCCTTTTTTGTTGTAAGGGGGAAGGTACAAGTTGTGCATTTCTCCTTATAACTCTGCAACAAAAGGTCTAGGAACATACTTTTTTTAAAAAAAGCTCAGACCTACTAGATTGCTTAAATAGATTGCTATAATGCTATTGCAATCTTGCAATCCTTATTTTTTTAAAAAAGCCTGAAAACCCTTCAGTGCAAGGAGGGAGAAATGGTGGCCATAGGGGCTGAGGTGAAAACGGCCACGCTGTGGGCAGCACCTGCAAAATGCACCCTATCCACATGGCATCTGAAGGTTCTTTGACTACAACCTTTCCAAACCAGGGATCCCATTCCACTGTAAGGAGCAAAACATCCACGTAAAAGCAGCTATACTACCTGTACTGACTGACAGTGGTTTTCGAAGATCTCAAGGAGAAACTTCTCCCAGTAAATCTGGCAACCGTCCATTCAGATGCGTTTGCGGCGGTTCCACACACTACGGGACAGCTATCAGCAAGGTCCCCAGGCTTCTGTCGTTTTGAAGAATGTGCAAAATGGAATTGGCTAAGAGGGCATTCTTATAAAGGGAGCGGACCACAGCCTCACAGGCCAGCTCAGGTGGTGACCTCTGAAGAACACACGGGAACACATGAAGCTGCCTTTCACTGGAACAGGCCATCGGTCCATCGAGGTCGCCTCCTCCATCTGGCAGTGGCTCTCCGGGGTCTCGGTCTCAGGCATTTCACATCACCTGCTGCTTGTTCCTTTTGACTGGAAATGTGGGGACTCGGCCCTGGGCTCTTCTGCCAAGCAAGAGCTCTACCGCTGACCCCCAGGCTCTTCTCTTTTTCGATATTGTTTTGTTGCCTTAAACAACCGCCGTATTACTTTGTTTTATTAAGAATCTTGCTATTAGATTGCTTTCTATAAGGGATACATTTTATTTTATTATTTTATTTACTTCATTTATACCCTACCTTTCCCAACAAGGGGGACTCAAGGTGGCTTACAAAATTCTTCTCCCCTCCCTTTTATCCTTACAACAGCCCTGTGAGGTAAGTATATTGATGTTTTACATTTTATGCTACCGTGTTTTCATCTATGAAATGTGGTTGTGATCCGCTCTGAGCCCATTCACAGGGTGAGCGGACTATAAATCTAATTAGATAAACAAGTAAGTTAGGTTGAGAGTGGGAGACTGGATGAAGGTCCCCCAGCAAGAGTCCGTGGGGATTCGATCCAGATTCTCCCAGATCCCAGTTCAACTCACTAACCACGCTAGTGTAGTGTAATATTACTTACACCAACTGGTTTTGTTGCCTTAGACATTTTTAAAATTGTGTTATTCTTCCAATCCTGCTGTCCCAGTCCTGCTGCATTATTTTGTCCTGTAAAATTGGCCAATGTTTGCTTTTAAGTTTTTATTATATATTTTGTACTTTACTTGCTGACTGACTGAAAAGTCTTTCTCATACCTGTACTCTACTCAACCCCACTGCATTATTCTGTTTTAATAGTTATCTTTAATAGTTATCTTTGCTGTTCAATTCAATACTTTGAAATTTGCTTACTGGTTGACAGAATAGTTCTTATATTTGTAATCAGCTCTGGATCCCAGTGAGAAAGGCAGACTATAAATGAAACAAATGCTAATACATAGGGAAGCCAGGGACCTTCTTCAAGCAAAGCATATGCTCAGCTGTTTTTTTCTGGGAGAATGGACCCATTTGCAAAATGAAATACGAACAGGGCTTCTTTTGAGAGAGGCAACCAGCAGACACTCATTACTGCTTGTGTTTATAAGACCAGGGCTTTTTTTCAGCGGGAACGCAGGGGAACGGAGTTCCGGAACCTCTTGAAAATGGTCACATGGCCAGTGGCCCCGCCCCCTGATCTCCAGACAGAGGGGAGTTGAGATTGCCCTCCGCACCGCTGACTAAACTCCCCTCTGTCTGGAGATCAGGGGGCGGGGCCACTGGCCATGTGACCATTTTCTCGGAGGGCAACCCACTGAGTTCCACCACCTCTTTTCCCAGAAAAAAAGCCCTGTATAAGACCATTCAAATATTGGTCTCAAGGGCTTTATCACCCACCCTTATCACTCCAACCTGCTTCAAACTCTAATCCAGCAGCTATATTTTCTTTTCAGCAGTGGAGGAGGAAACCCCAGTCCACAGCACAACAAACTGGTGCCCTATGAAATCTGGACACCGTTGCATTTCAAGAATTAAGCACAACCAAGAAGCAACACAGGTGAAGGTAGATGGGATGCTGTAGCCACCACCTCTGAACACGTCTGCTTATGGCCACGTGAAAAATCCACACACAACGCCCCGGTAAGCTTTTTAAATTTTGTAACATCCAGTCAGGTGAAGAGTTCTGGTGAGCTCAAAAGTTTGCATAATGTTAATTTGATTGGGCCTAATTAAAGGTATCACAAGGATTCCATTCATGTAGCTACATGGCCTTCCAGAATGGCTCACCTTTTATCCCGTCAAATCCTAAAATTAAACACTAGTCATAAGACTTCAAGTGTATCAAGATAGGGTTGCCAGCTCCAAGTTGGGAAATTCCTGGAGATCTGGGGGGTGAAACCTGGAGAAAGAGGGGTTTGGGGAGGGAAAGGACCTTGGCATGGCAGAATTCCATAGAGTCCACCCCAAAAGTAGCCATTTTCTCCAGGTGAACTGATCTCTATGGCCTGGAGACCAGTTGTAATTCCGGGAGATCTCCAGCCACTACCTGGAGGCTGGCAACCCTATATCAAGATGGTATTAGCCCGAGACATCAGTTTCTGTGTGTGTGTGTGTGTGTGTGTGTGTGTATGTGAGAGAGAGAGAGAGAGCAGTTGCTCTCAGTGGCACAAGGAGAGCAGGACCAGAAGAACAGCCAAAGGACTCTGCTGCTTAAGTGTGAACCATTAACAGTCCTCCCAGACAATGCAGCTGCCTGCCTAACCCTTGGGTGGCTACAGAAATGATCAAACAGAAGAATAAAGCATGGCCACACTCTCTTCTTAAGTGGAGGTGCCCCCAAATCAACTTTATTGAATCTACCATCCAGGGGCAGACTGGCCATTTAGCTTACCGGGAAAGCTGCCAGAGGGCCACTGCCTTTGAAGGCTTCTGAGCCAAGCCCCTGTAGCTCCGTCTGCGTTGCAGGGCCATCCAGCTAAGTCGGCCCTGCAGTGCCACACCAGCCACTCAACCTGGCTTGTTCCTGGTGCAGTTTAACTTCCTACCCTACCCCACTCCCCCCCTGCCCCAGTCATCGTCACTCCCTCTGGCTAATAAAACTCCTGAGCTCAGTTCCCTTAGAGTTTCTGGTTTGCTTCTCTCCCACCTCCTCATGAAGGGTTCTGTTCCCTAATGCCCTAAGCAAGAGCTGGGCACCCTCACTTGGGCAAAACATACCTGCAGGATGGCATCAGGACCCCCCGCTAAGAAAGCCTGAGTAGGCAGGACTCCGTGGCCCGCAGCCCTTCTGGGAAAAACAAAGAAAAGAACAGAAACAATGTGGACACTATTAAATTCCATTAGGAAGGGATCATCTAAGGTTGCCAGGAATATACAAAGCTCTTTGCAGGGGGGGTTTGTAATAGTTTTGAATTCCGCATGAGATGACACTATATAGAAAATTATATACATTTCTATATGGCAATGATATATATTGCAATCTATTATAAAAATCCTCGATACATTGACAATAACTATTATTGTGGATTTTCCTGGGGTATTTACATGCCAAGATCATAAAATTTCACCAGTCCTTTAACTATTCAAGACGGTATCTCTCCACCTCTAAGTTACATGTTAATTTTCACATTGTCACATTCCACACTGTACTCCAGTCAAGGTTTCTTTTTATTCTTCCATAGTCCCCGCGGCCAATAATCAATTTAGCAGCTACTAACTTCCTCTGTATCTCCCCCCCTCCACCAATTTAATTCATCATTTCATAAAACCATCTCACAATGTGAAAAATGAATAACCTCCCGTTAATCACACTGAAAATGAATTTTCAAAGACTTGCATGATACATCTACTGCTTTAGAAAATTTAGCTACCCACCCGCCCACACACACACCTTTGGAGACCAGAAGTGCAAAAAAAAATCCCTGCCTCTTTGCTTTGACATAATCAACATTCCTCAAAGGGAGAACGGGAAGGGTTTCTTCGGATTTTTTCCTCCCCTGCAGTTCTTAATGCAGGGAAAGAATGCAAGAGAGGCCAAGCGCAGGCCAGAGCAGGCAAACCTTTCCCTGCAGCACATCCGAATCGAAGCCAAAAGAGTTCCGTTTACCTGCCCGAGCAACCAGCCTCTTCTGTGGCAGCATAGGGAGGGTGGAAGCAGGAAGGCAGCCCCACCTCACATGGCCCGGCCTGCTACAAAAGACTCCATTCTCTCCCTTTGCAAATGTCCCCCCTCCCCGCCAAGCCGCAGTTAATCGACACCCAGGAGAGCTTTGGGAGGGGAGAGGCTTGGCGACCTGAGGGGAGCAGGTAACCAGGGGAGGGACTTGGCGTTCTCCCCGCCCCGGCCACCTTCCGCTGGGGCCCTCCCTGGTGGATCCTGGAGCAAGTGACAGCTGAAGGCCGAGAGCAAGACCTGCTGGCCCGCCAGGCCTCCGCTAGCCGGACCCCTCCGAGAGTGCTTCTGGTCTCTCCCTGAAGGGTGCCCAAAGTCTGGATTTTGCTCCCTTTTTTCCTCACAGGCCACCTCTCTTGCAGACCCAGTTCTTATCAGAGCATAATATACCCAAACGAAGCACAAACGTGCTTCTATTTGAAACCATTTATTTATGCAGGTGAAACTGTGAAGGCCCCTCCAAGGAAAGAAAGTCGCCTCGCTAGTACAAAGCAAAAGCCAAAAGATACCTTTTATTAGGACCAAGCCAAATGGTAAAAAATGAAATTAATTAATAAACAAGGGATCGTATTGTGATGCATCCAAAAGACGCTGAGGACTGAACTCCACACAGCATTACAATTCTGTGACTGGAAAAGGGAAAGCAGGTCTACTCAGAATCCTACACAGGTCTATTCATCGGGCTGACTCTCAGGAAGGAGTTCTTAGGAAGTTAGGAGTACACTTCAAAGTGTTCCTCAACCCCAGATTGTTCTTGGTTGAAAAGCCTGCCTCCCGCTTGCTTTAAACTGTGGGGGGCGGGGGACAGTATTTGGTCATCAAGCTGCAGCTAACTGCGGGCAATCCCAAACAAGGTATTTTCAAGGCAAGTGAGAAGGAGAGGTGGTTTGCCAGCGCCTTCCCCTGCTGGGTCTACCAAGTACTGACCCTGCTTAGCTTCCAAAATTTGTCTACACGGTGCTGCCTTCCCTCCCTTGTGCCTTACCTAAGTTGAAGGGTGGTTCGGTGGTTAGAGTGCAGGTCTAGCATCGGAGGGACCGCAGGCAGAATCCCCACTCTGCCATGCGAGTCCATTGGGTGTGTTGCGCCTTTCCAGTCAGAGGAAGAGGAGTGCAATGGGAACAGAAGATTGTGGAGGTGAACCACTGGCTGCATTTATGGTGCTGGCAGGAGTGATTTGGATAATGGGACCATGGCTTATATTTTCCTGAAGACGGCCTGCTTGCCCGCGAGGGACTCCACCTGTCAAAGAAAGGGAGAAGCTCTTTGGAAGAGATCTGGGGCCATTCCGTGGGAGGGCTTTAAACTGACATCGCAGCGGAATGGAGACATTTGGGAAGAAGGAGAGCAAACAGCAGAGGCCCACCTGGGAAGGCCAGGTCAAAGGGGGGGAATGTTGCAGGGCTGCTGGTGCCGATATACCGATGCCCAAAGCTTGGGCAACAAGACAGAGGAACTAGATCTACTAATGCAGATGGAAACGCATAATAGAGAACGCGGCAGTTGTGCTGCCGGACTGCTCCCATTGAGGCTGTGAATTTGTGTGTCTGTTTGGTTTAAGACTTCAATCTTTTTTTCCCTGTGTGTGGCACCTGGTTACCGCCCTGAGGAAGCAATGACCTGTGAAATGGGAATATGAAATATGCAAGCATGAGCCCGTTGGCCCTTTCATAGGAGTTTTTGGTGTCTAGCTACTCAGCGTATTGCCCACATACGGACATTGTTTGTACACATGAACTGATTACCAACCCTTTTCCTTTATAAGTATATACTACATATTTGTGGTCTGAACCAGCTTACTTTGACTTTACATTGATATTGGTCCTGGCACTTTGTAAATTACTTCCATGTACTGACTGTATTGTGTTTTGCCATTAATTTGTCTGGATATATTCGGCTTTTGGTCTCTAACCTTTGAATTTTTGTATATATGACTCACTGAATTTTTGTATATACGACTTGTATATATGACTCATATCTTTGATTAATTTTCACATATGCTGTTTATTCAATTGTATTGTCATTACTATAAGCATATATATCATATTTTCATAATTCTTTTGGTATTGTAGTTGCTGCCTTCCCCTTCTTTTTGTTTCAGCGATAAGCCTGGCAGAACATCTGTGTCTTACAGGCCCTGCGGAATTGTAACAGGTCTTGCAGGGCCTGGGTCTCAGCTGAATTAGGGTTTTACCAGGCTGGCACCAGAGTCGAAAAGGCTGTGGCTCTGGTTGAGGTCAAGCAGACATCTTTTAGGAACAACCAGCAAATGCTGACCAGGGGAATGCAGGTCCCTCCAGGAAGCATAGGGTCCCACAGATATGTGGATCTCAGTTTGTTTAGGGCTTTGAAGGTCATAACCAAGATCTTGACCTTGATCTGGAATTCACCCAAAAGCCAGTGCAGCTGATGGATCCCCTGGTGTATTGGGCTCTACATGGGGTCCCAGTAAGAACCCATGCCGCTGCATTCTGTTTATTTTATTGCAACAAATGACAAACAAAAGTTCACATAAAAAAACAGAAACATAGAAACAAAAAATACATGAAAACATAGAGGGAGACATACCATTTTGACATTTTACAGAATTTCTTTAAGGTCATTACTTAATCAGCAACTCTTCTGTATTACCCATATCTTAACTAAACATATAACTTTGACTCTACTGCGAAGATATCTGCATTTTTTATCCCCCATACTTCAGCCTATCATACCTATCATTTGTTGCCAACCTTATAACTCTTAATTTTCAAATCCAAGATCATTAGCTCTGACGTCTCTTTTGCATACAGAAAGTTCATGAAAGGTTTCCAGATCTTCACAAAACTGGCTGTTGTTTTGTCCCTCAGCAATTCCGTTAATTTTGCCATGTCCGCAATCTCCAACATCTTCACTAGCCAATCATATACTGTTGGAAGTTTATTCGATTTCCAATATTGTGCATAAATTATTCTTGCGGCCGTTGCCATATATCTAATCAAAATTCCAAATTCATTTTCTATTGAAATATCCACTAAACTCAATAGGCACATCTCTGGCTTTAATTGTAATTTACTCTTTAATATTTTTTGCACTGTTAGATGTATTTGCTTCCAATACTTTTTAGCAACAGGGCAGGTCCACCACATATGGTAGAAAGAACCTTCATTTTTTTGACACTTCCAACATCTGACACCCCATTAAACATCTTAGCTAATTTTTGTGGGGTCATGTACTACCTATACTTCATTTTGTAGAAATTCTCTTTCAAATTATAACATAATGTAAATTTTAGACCAAAATTCCACATTTTCTACCATTACTCCAAATGGATATTATATCCAAAAATTTTAGCCCATTTAATCATATAGTCATTCACTTGTTCCTCTTCCAGTTCAATTTTTAACATAAATTTATACATCCTAGATATTAAGTGATCTTCCTTTATACATAACTCTTTTTCAAATGTACTAGTTGTTTCCTCCATACCATACATTTTAAGGTTATTTAAAAACCTTTCTGATAGTTGCATATATGCAAACCACTGACAATTAAAACCATTCTTTCAATTCCTCTCTAGAATGCATTTTTATTTCCTCTTGTGATAAATTAGATTGTAATACGTTAACCACTTATCTTTATGTACTATTGCTCTTCTAAATAACGCCTCATGTGGTGAAAGCCATAATGGTGTTTTTGTTGTTATTCTTGCCTTGAATTTATTCCAAATTCGTATCAGGGCTTGACGTATAATATGGTTCTTAAAATCTGCATTTACTTTAATCTTATCATACCACAGGTATCCATGCCACCCATATCTTAGGTCATGTCCCTCTAATTCCAGGAGTCTATTCTTTAACTTTATCTAATCCTTTAACCAAACTAAACAGGCAGCTGCATAATATAGTTTTAGATCAGGCAGCCCCAATCTACCTCTTTAAAGCTCACTACCGCGCCACTGCATTCTGGACCAGTTGCAGTTTCCAGGTCAGTCTCAAGGGTAGCCCTGTATAGAGCAAGTTACAGTGGTCCAAAGCTGGAGGTGACCATCGCATGGACCACCATAGCTAAGTCGTGGGAAGAAGGATAGGGGACAAGCTGCCTAATTTGGTGAAGATGAAAAACCAGCAAACGGGCAACCTTTGTGTCCTTGGCCTCCATTGAAAGTGATGCATCCAGAGCCACATCCAAGCTTGAAGTCTGATCAGGTTGAATATGATTAACAATAATCTTCTCAACTATAACATACGGTTCTTGAGGAATCACTGGCTTGAAAGGGGATGAATCCCCCGTCTCAAAAGGAACAATCACATCGGGGTCTCCCAGTGCATTTAAAGCATTGTTTTGAGCAGGAATATGAGGAAGAGTTCTTCAGCACTGCCACCGTAGCAGGAACCAGGTCATTTTGCAACGTATTATCGTTTTTTACCAAAGCGCTATTTTTCAGGGTTGAATACAATGCTTTGAGTCTAGTTAGCAAAGAGGACTGCTCAGAGGGTGGCCATCTGCTAAAAGAGCAGAGTAAATCCAAGTCAGTTTGATCTCAGTGAGTTGCTGAGCCAGTGGAAACATTGGGGCTAGTTGTCAACGGGGGGTTAGCATGCATTTGCCACTTCATGCAAGGAGATGGTACAGTCAGGTCAAGAAGCAGAGGAGAATCATTCTAGGACCAAATTACACATCTGGCATGTCAGTTGCAAATGTAAGTCACATGTAACTTGGTACTTCATGAAGAAACAAACAAAAAATCCTTGTTCCTGGCTGCTAGTTTGCTTTATCAGGGAAAGATATTATATAGAGGAGCACTGTTATGTGACCCCCGCTCTGGCACTCTGAACTGGGTGAGCCCATATATTTACATTTATTTTTTTAAAAAATTGTATCTCCAGACACCTACAAGGCAGTGAACAAAAAGTAAAACTAGCCAACGAATACAACCCACCCAATTTTAGCAATCACAAAGCCATCATTTAATAACAGCAGCATAAATCATTCTTAAAAGCAAGTAATGAAAAATGATAGAGAGAACTATAGTTGCAATCTTTTCAAGCAAAAATGGCACAGGGGGTGCCATTTTAGCCTGTATTAACTACATACAAGGGATTATCTCTTCTCTGAGGAAATAAATGCCTGCCTTCTTTGCAAAATTGATGGCTATGCAGTTGAACATTGATCAATGCTTGTCTCCTGGGAAGGATTCTGTTCGCCCTAAAACTGACACCAAAGATAGACACACTTTTTAAAATAGATGCAAATGAAATAGTAGTTCTGCCAAGGGAAATAAATTCTTTTCCATCATAATTCTCCTGTAAGATGCCTTATCTGAAGTGGCTGAAACCATATGAATCTGTAAGCAATTTTCATTGTCTTGTGAATCTATAATCTCAACCTGTATTCTACAAGTCTAAGATTCCTTGGTGCTGTTGGAAATCCACTTCCTCCCTAGCCAAGAGTGGCAAGAGCGATGGAACCCCCACTTCTGAATATTCCACATTGGCTTGTCTTGCTCTGACCTCTCCTATGAAGGAATCTTCCCGCCCTGAATTTTCAATGTTATTTACCTAAGCATTTTCTTTCATTCTTGCAAAAGGAGGCCAAAGGCATGAAAACTTTACATTTCTGTAGAATAACATGGTGTCAAACTAGGATTTGGGAGACCAGAAATGGAACCCCTGCTCTGACATGCAGATTCTTGGGGTGACTTTGGGCTAGTCACTCTCCAAGCCTAACTTACTTCACAGTGTAGGAGTGTAGGAGACAGTGTAGGAGAATTATGTTGTAAAGTACTTTCAGTCCCCATTGGGGAGAAATCAGGTATAAACAAGCAGGTCTTGAGCAATATATGCATCAGGTTTCTTGAAGAGCCCAAACCCATGACCAAGGTGGTCATTAGCAAATGCCATTACATAGTCAACTTACATTCAATCATAGATGCGCATTCTACACAGCTTACATCATTCTCCTCTCCTCCACTGTAGTCGCACAACAACCCTGTGAGGCAGGTCATGCTGAGAAAGTATAAGAAGGGGCAAGGGAACTCCCAACATCCGTGGCCCAATCCTCAGCATTTTCATTTAAAAGGTTAAGTAGGTGGTGTGAAAAACCCTAGAACTGAAAGCAACTGGGGGAGACTGTACTGACCTGGCTGCACCAGCGGTCCGATTTAATCTAAGACAGCTTCATGTGCGCAACAGCCATTACAACACATTATGCTTTATTTACTTTGAAATTCTGCAGCACCCCGAGACACCTTAGGACCCAGCAAGAAAAAAGGTCATACAAACATGGACTAAAGAAACCAAAAATAAGATGAATATTCTTAATTCTTCCCCTCCACAGCTCTGTAGTAATGAGTGAGGGAAATAATTTTGGAGGGGGAAGCACGTTAGTCACAGCACAGAGTTTTGCACCGTAAAGATGAACAGTTTCATGGTGGAGTAAAATTGTCTAAGTTTTGGTAGACTTGTTGAAATAGTGCTAGCCTTCAAGGCACCACAGAACTCCTGTATATTGAGTACAGGAAAGTATCTTTTCAATTCTGACACCCCTCAATAAATTCCAGTCAGTACTCAATTGTTATAAATTACATTTTTTATATATCCATCCATGTGCATGTATATAAAGTCTCAGCATTTATTAGGGTTGCAGGATGAGATTACAGAGAACGAAGCAATACTTCCATCTTATGTGCCCCTAAAATGGCTCCCCACTGCGGTGAACTTTGACACAGACTCAGCCAAAAAAAATGACCAAAAAAATATTTACACCGAAACTTTGTCCTGCAGAAAAGAAATTCACAGAAAGGGCAGAGTCAAGAGAGTGTACGGAAATCACAAAACATCTCTCATTGCACCGAGAAACGTCCCAGAATCCAGGCAACTAACGTGCTTGCCAGGACACTAACAGGGGCCAGAGAGATGGCTGAGGGCTTCAGGATGCTGCCAGGCCCCCATTTCCAGCCCCATGTGGGGGCAGCGTCATCGGAGGGAGAAACATGGATTTCAGCTTCCCTGACATGTTGGCAATCTCCGGGTCCTGAGATTCATAAGATTTTATCAAGCGGGCAAACTTAAGGACTCCTAAGAAAGAAAGAAGAAAACCCCTTGGAACAAGGTCTAGACACATCACCATGCCCTCTACTCTGTTGCTACCCAGGGGAGAAGATGAAAAGCATCTGCTTGGATCCAGATTAAGTCCTCTAACAATGGGGTAGGACTTTCCTGACTCCCCCCTTCCACGGAGCTCCACAAAAGGGTGATCCTGGGAGAAGGAATGTCACAAAGAGGAGATTAGTGGGAACCGCCAGTCAGGATCTGCAAGAGCACCTCTGTTGGCTAGCCTGAGAAATGGGGTGCCCCCTGCCGTTGCCTGCCACACCCTCACTCCCAATGCAACGCATCACCCACACAGGGACAGAGATCTGCAGCACCCCCTTCCCCTTTTAGGTAATTCTACACTTGAGACAAACCTTCCCCATCGTTACTGAAGCCATAGGCTTTGATCACATCCTGCTGGACCTGAGTGGCCACGGGCAGCAGGAACTGTAACATCTTGCCCATGTCATTGCCAGCGTTCTCCCTCGCTTCCTCCAGGCGCTGGGCATTTTCCGGTACTCCGAACGCCTTGATCACTTCTGCCAGGACCACTAAGGGAGAAAGCGGGGGGGGGGAGAGACTCATCAGGCATCCATTTAACGCGAATAAGGTAAATATAAAGACTACCAGGTGCTTTCTTCTGTTCTCATCCTCCAAGAGAGGTGCATGTCTCAGCCAGCATTAGAGCGGATCTGGGAGGACTTTAGCAGGCCTTTAAATTTCCAGTGAGAGAACAAAGAGCAGAGGCCATCAAACAACTGATTCTTCCCAGAGAAAGTGCTGCAACCCAACGCCAGCGATAAAGTGAAGCTATTTGCCTCCGTGCATTTAACCGAGCATGTTGGCGCGATCAGGTTATAACATCATGCCTGAAAAATCTACTTCCCACACCTCTTATCTTTTCAAAATGTTGATGAAGAGCTCTACTGAGTTCAAAAGCTTGCACAATGTTTTTGTGTCCATCTGGCTGGTCCTAATTTTGTTCTTGTTTTTGGAATCCGCGTGGACTAATGTTCACAATTTTTTATCCCTGCAAGCAGCCACAGACCTGTGAGCTGTGGACACAACGCACCCCAGGAGGGGAAAGAAGCACGGCTCCTGCTTCGGCGCTAGGGCAGAGAATGAGACTCAGGGCCCCAAGCCCATCCATTGCCCAGCGCAAGCACTGCACACTAAGTCATGCCCAAGCAACCTGGAAATAGACTTCCTCAAAGGTCAGGGCTCCTGAGAAGACAAAGTCATATTCCTGGGAAAAGGGAGAAGAATAAGATTGTTCTTAATTTCACAGAATAGTCTTCTGCAGCCCAGTACAAACCATGCAGTGGCTCCCTGGAATACTAGGCAACGCCCAGTTTGATAGAACTGTTGGTTCCAATTTTCTGACTTCAGGGGATCCTCATCATAAATCATCTGCCAAAGATGATGATATCTGATTTATATACCGCTCTTCAGGACAACTTAACGCCCACTCTGAGTGCTTTACAAAGTGTATTATATTATCCTCACAATAATCACCCTGTGAGGTGGGTAGGGTTGAGGGAGCTCTGAGAGAGCTGTGACTGCCCCAAGGTCACCCAGCTGGCTTCAAGCAGAGGAGTGAGGAATCAAACCCAGATCTCCAGATTAGTGTCTTGGCACTCTTAACCACTACACCAAACTGGCTCTCAAAAGATCAAAAGACTACCATAGGAGTATTTTCAGGGTGCACACTCTGGCCAGTTGCCCAGCTACAGGCAGAGTGAGTAGATCCATTTTTTCCCTCCTCTTTTATAATGCCAGAACTCAGAGTTACCTTATGAAACTGGCAGGCAGCACTTTGAGATACAGAAAAAGAAGTGGGACTTCACAGATGGTGGAACTCGGGGAACTCCTTGTAACATGATACAGAGATGGCCACGGGGTGGAGGGGGTTGGGACAGGAGCAAAAGGAGAATGCGTCTGTTGCTAACCATGACAGTCAAACTGGATTTCCTGGTCCCCATGAGGAAGGCCTCTAAATTGTGAGATGCCAGAGAAGAGGGGAAGGCTGCTGCCTGTGCCCCGCTTGTGGGGTTCCCTGGGGCACCTAACTGGCCACTCTTGGCCCTGGGATGCTGGAGTCTGGCACAAAATGGCTCCTCTTGCATTCTGACGGTGCTGGAACTTTACAGAACCCACAGGAAAAGATGCCCCAGAGAGAGAAAAGGGCAAAAGGCACTTTTCTTTCAACAACCGCGTGCACACACACTAGCGGCGCAGGCGGTGCCCCGCCAGGGCCACTGAACGGACAAACCGTCTTCCCCTAAGAGTGTATTTCGACGCAGAGCACCAGCGGGGCCTGGCCGGCTCAGGCGGCGGCCCAGCATCCCAGGTCCCCGGGTGATCCAGGCAGCTGCCCAGGTGGGCCGGGCCGGCAAACCGCCCATCTCGTCAAGCGACATTTGCACACCTACCGACGTGGCTTCACCTGCAGCGCCGCTCTGGGTCCCGGAGGGCGGGCAGCGCCGCCAGAGCGCCCCCCGCAGTCCTGGCACAGCACCCCCGGCATGACCGAGCGGCGCTTTCCCGGCAAGACTCCGCCTGCCCGGCCAGCCCTGCCAAATGCGCCCCGGCCCCCCAATTCCCCCGCCGCCTCCGCGCTGCCCACGCAGCGCAGCGCAGCCGTGCAGCTCCCGGGGGCAGGCCACCCAGCCCGGCCCCGGGAGCTGCAGGGCGCCCGCCCGCTCACCTTTCGCTTGCTCCGCGGTCAAGGCGACAGGCTGCGCCTGGGAAGACGCCACGGGCCGCTGCAGGCTGGACATGAGGCCGACCGGCCGAGGGCGACAGGCGGCTCTTGCGCCTTCCCCGGCCCCGCTCCGCCCCCAGGCAGCCTGCCAAGGAGACGCCCCGCTCGTCGCCGCCGCGCCTGCTCCTTGTCTTCCTTCGCGGAGCGCGCACGAAGCCTCGGCTCAAAGGCGTGGCCAGAGCCGGCCGCCTGCCCGCCCGAGGGGACGAGGCGCCTCCGCGCAGCGGCGCTCGACGGCCGGCTGGGCGCGACGGGCGCCTCCGTAGCAAGAAGCGCGTCGCGTTTGGCTGCTCGCCGCGGGAAAGAGAACCCGGGCGGGGCGGGGCTCAGGCGCCCCCTTTTTAAGGCTGGTCGCTGCGCCGCTTAAAAGCCCCCGCAGCAAAGAGCGGTGCGCAATAGGCGGTTGCTTTGTGGAGGCCTCCACGGCAATGTCCATCAGGGGGTTTAAGAGGCCGGGGAAACGGGGTCAGGGCATAGTCATTGCTTAGCAGGAGGAATGCGAACGTTGCAAGTACAATTGCAAATGTGATTGGGGGGGGGCGAGTTAGACGTTTAAATAATTTTAAAAAACGAGACAATTATTTTAAAGAAATATTTGTAATCTGACTTTAAGCACGTTAGGCGAGGCTCTCTGCTACAGCAGAAAGCCTACTAGACAAATACTAAAAGAGCTGAAATCACTTGGCGGGAAGAGTTGCGCGTTGTTTACCCAGTGAGAATGGACAACATTTCAGGTGAGGGTGAGCAGTGGACCAACACCACATCTCATCCCTGTTGTTACCATAGCCCGAATTATGACTTCTATTTTAGAAGAAATTTGGTATTTTCTACAAAACTTAAGGATTTAGCCCTTAAAAAGCAGTTTATAGAACAGATGAGTTGCTATTCTAATCAGAGCCATTTCATTGGTCACCACCGTTGAAGCCACGCCCCAGCAGCGATGACGGCAAGGGGAAGGGCACTGCCAAGCAGGATTCCGAATACATTTTGCAGCGGCAGGCAGTGTGACAGCCAGTTTGTAAGGATGCCGGAAATCTCGCATCAGGTTCTTTTTCCTTTGGGGTCCGGTTTAAACCATTGGCGGTGGGTCAGGAGCCCACAGGTCAGTGATCCTGGAGAAGTTGTAGGGCACTCCCCAGTTGGATGTCATTCAACTGGCTTTTTAAAACTGCTCAAGACAAATCCAACGTTCGCCTCCCTGTGCAGCATAATATATGAAATCCCACCGACACACGTCTTAGTCATGATTTTGCTTCTAAGCAAGTGAGCCATAGGCAGGGTTGCCAATTTCCAGGTGAGATCTGGAGCTCTCCCAAATCACAGCTGCTCTCCAGATGACATGGCTCAGTTCCTCTGCAGAAAACAGCTGCGCTGGAGGGCGGACTCGAAGGCACCATGCCTTGCTGAGGTCCCTCCCCCTCTTCAAAGCCAGCCCTGTCCAAGCTGTACCCATGAACCTCTGGGAAGTTCCCAGCCCAAAGTTGGCAACCCTAGCCATGGGGCAAACTTGACTCTGTGCTGGAAACAGCCCCGTAAATGCTGCAATCTCATATTCTCTTGGCCACACGTGGGCACTGGTGCCGATTATCCCTCCTCCCATGAAGACAACAGTGCCACCAGTGTATCGGACTGCCCCCCCCCTCCAAAAGCACTCGCCTCTCTTTGTGGTGCAGCAGCACTTTGCTTGTGTGCGGTACCAGTCCGAAATCCCAGTAATCATGGAGGCACCCTGACACTGAGCTACTGTGGTAGCTAGACTATTACTGGGGGAGGGGGGGCAGCTGTGTTCAAGACCCCCCATTGGTGCAATGCTTGTGACAGTCCCTCTCTAATTCTAACCTACCCCATAGGGTTCTTGTGAGGCTAAAATGGAAGAGATTCATGTCCACTGGAAGGAAGGGCAGGATTAAAATGTACTGGCTAGATGGCCTCTGGGGGCTCTCCCTGGGACCCCTCTGCTCTGTGCCTATTTTGCTCAGGGTGGGGGCTGTCATTTTTCTCTTCTCTGCCTCACAGATTTCCACGCTGGCCTCCCATTTTTCCATCGCCCTCTTTGCAACTCCATGTTAGGGCTGCTTTTGGCAGGCATGTGTGATGGTCAGTTGCTCAAAGGTTCCATTGGGACTAACTTGGCTAAACATGCCTGGATTCAAAGTAGTTGAGCACCATCCCCAGGTAAGAGTCAACGTGATGGAGAAAAATCTGTCCCCACCGAAGCCTCATTCCCCCCCCCCCCGTTACTCTTCAAATCAGGAGCTGCTGCTTGGGCTAACTCCAAATACTATTCCTCTCTGGCCCCTGCTTGCTTTGGTAGGAACCAAAGGGAAGAGGCCAGGTTTATTCAAAGGGCCGGACTGCAAGGAGAAAGGATTCTTCATTCAGCGCACAGGCAGCATCTCGTATTTGTGTGCCATCAAGATTTAGAGCAACCCCTCAGGGAGTTTTCAAGACAAGAGGCGGGCAGAGATGGTTTGCCACTGACTTCCTCTGACCCAGTTTCCTTTGGTGGTCTTTCATCCAAGTACTAACCACGGCCCAGGCAGCACCTACCTGTGGCCAAACACCTCCTGCTCCATTCTAGAGCAACAGTTTCCAAAAGTGTCCACCTCCGTGCCTCATAACATGATAGTGAAGGGGTGACTTTTCAGAATCTCAGATCTCTAGATTAGTAACAGCTTGTGGCTACGCAGACCGCTAATACACCACAACCATTTTGGGGAGAAGGGGTTTTTTTAGGGGCAAAGGGGGGAAACTGCATATGTAGGGAGATTCTTCTCCCATAGTTGGGTATCTTTTAATGTTCTTATGTAAATATATATGAGGACAGATCAAGATATACAACTGTGAGATCAGACACACACGTGGGGAGCTCAAGGAATCACAAATTGCTACGCAAAACTGCCACATCTAACAGGATGTGCATGAGTTAAAATACATCAATTGGAATGGGTGAAGGGGGGAAAAGGGGCAGCTGCCATCTTGGAAACAGTCCCACCATGCCATGTTTTATTCCGCCCCCACCCGCCCGAGAAAGGAGAGTAAAGATGAGTTGCCCTCCGGTGACGGCCTCACGGCACTCTCCCCCACCAACACCCACTCACGGCATGGTTACCAAGGCAGCTTGCCTGCTTGAAAGAGTCCTGGGGCCCTGTGCACCTCTCGACATGGCCCAGTCTCTCAGGGGTTAAGCAAGACCACGCCAACGCCATCTTGAGAAGTCCCACAAGGCATTGTTCTTCTGGACTGCAGTGTGTCACTGCAGAGGGGGAGGGAGCATTATTTCCAGCCCCATCATACTCTGACTGGCAGCACCGGCCAAAGGAGAGGGAGGGGAAAGGGCAGAGGAGGCCTGCCGGATGGATGACACCTTTACTGATGGGAGAGACAAGTGAAAGCTGAGGCGATTGTCCCAAAATTCTTGGGGGTGTTTGACACCCGGTGTCCCTCCCCTCTCATCGCCCCACTCCCTCCCAGAGTGACCCCCCCTTCGGGGCTTTCTTCATGCGTCTTCCATCCTTAAACACACAAGGTGTATCGTGCGCTTTTCCTCTTGCCCAGGGTGAACATTGGTCGACTTTCCTCCTCTTTCTTTCTCTGGCTTTTGAAGAAGGAGCTGGCCTCATGATGCCACAGCAGGGGGAATGGGGGTCCATTTAAAGGGGCTTGTCGCTTTCTTTTTTCAGGTGACTGGGGGGAGAAAAAGAACAAGAAAGCCCAAAATGGAGGGGGGAAGGCCATGAGCAGGGCCACCCCACCCTCGCAGAGTTTACGCAACTCATTTCAAGACCCCCAAGTCTGCCTCTTCTGGCCCTCTCCTTTTCCCTACTGAAAAGAGCCCCCAAATGGGCGGGGGAGCTTACTGGCCCTCTACAGGCAGGCACTCAGTCTTGGCAGCTGGTTGGCTGGCTGGAAGCAAGACTCAGACCCAGGCCTTACAAATTCAGATACGCTACGAAAGCAGGACTTTTAGGAGCAGCTGTTCCCCAAAGGTCGGCTTTCAACAAATACTTCCCATGTTCCTATGTCTGTCAAGGAGCCTCCCGAACCCATTTGCAGAGGAGTCTGGAGAATATTCTAGGTAGCACAGTCAAGTGTGAGTGGCACACTAGTCACATGACCCAGAACATACTCCACACCTCTGTGGCTGCACACAGCATGGGAGATTAGGGAGGGAGGGAGGACATTCGCTCAGCTCTCGTCCAAGGAAGCCTAGTTGGACAAGAGAACACCTAAGAAACTTCCAAGGAACCCTGAAGCCCCCTCAAGAGACTCAAAAGCGCGCATGCTCCAAGCCCACAAACTCGGCTCTCAGCTGTGCTTTACAGCCTCTTCTGCCTTTATTTTTTTTAAATTTCTTTTGCAAATGCAACTTTCAGAACTGTTTTATCATAGAGGAGAATGGCATAGGGAGACGGGAAAACATTAATCCTTTCTTCTCCTTCCCTCCAAAAAAGCCACCCTCAAGCTGCTTTTACTCCCACCAGGGACAACTTACAAAGGGATTTATTATCCAGGGGGGAGGAAAGCACCTCGGGGGTGATTTTTTTTCCAACAAGAAAACAGTAGGAGAACCAGTTAAAGCCCCATCCCATTTTCCTCCTTGATAAAGCAGTCCTGGAGGCTACATTTGCAAAAGTAAAAACAAACTCTAGAAATTGTGCCTCAGAACAAATCGGTTCTTGATTTCTAACTTCTGGACCCCCCCCCCCTCTTTGCCTTGGTGAAAAGAGTGTTGTGCCACCCCCACCCCCACAGAAAGCTGCCAACCTGTAGTAATCCTCCTGCGTGGGGAGCGGCACTCCGTGCAGAGGGTGATGGGCATGCAGCCACTGCTGCTGTTCCAGGGCCAGGCGTTGCAGCTCTGCTGACTGCGCGTGCATGGCTTGGAGCTGATGTGCTGCAGACATCGGAGCAGAGAGCGAGCCAGGCAGGTCTCTGTAGGGGGCAGCTGCAGCCAAAGAAGAGAATCAGAACAAGAAATCGTGCTTGTGCTTTTTAACAGGAGGCTAAGAGGCTCTGTATTTTTCAGAGTAGCAAACAAGAAGTGGTTGGCAAACTCTCCAGTCCAAGGACCCAACACTAGGTGGCAGCATGGAGCACCTGAAATTTGAGCACATGACAGGAAGTTGTGTGACGCTGGGCTCCCATCACAGGAAGAGGAGCAGCTGAAATCTCCAAAGTTGCCCTTGCCAGAAAGGAGTTCTCTCCCTTGCTGAGTGGTTCATTTGCTGCTTGTCTCAGGGTTTGCGCGGAGAAGAGCAGGGGGTTCCTATGCGTATGACCTAGCAGCAGGTCCTTCCAAAATGGAATCAGAACACAAGCAGCATAGCACCGGGTGAGAACAGCTGTGCTCGACAAGAGTTCCCTCTTCTGCATTTTCACCCAAGCAAAGTGAGACGGCTGTCTTCTGGTTCTGCTCTCCCCTCTTCTTCGCCATTGCTTTGTGCCATCAGTTCCCCCAGATCCTGTGTATTTATTTATTTATTATTTATATCCTGCTTTTTTACCTAATTGGGACCCAGAGCAGCTTCTCACATTGTGACTGTGACAGGCCCAGGGTCACCCAGTGAGCTTCCAGGGCAGAGCAGGGATTCAAACACAGTTATCCCAGGTCCTAGTCTGGCACTCTAACCGCTGTGACACACTGCTCTCCATACGTCTACTTTGATTTTCCAGTTGGTCCTTCTCTCTCTTCTAGCTCACTGTCAGACATTTTGTGGTGGTGGTGGGCTAAAGAAACATTGGCGGAGGGGTGATAAACCACGGTGAGAGAGAGAGAGAGCAAAATTTAAAATCCAGGATGACTTGTATGTTTAAGCAAGGGAACTGAAGACTTGCTCTTAAAAACTAACTAAATAAATGGAAGCAGGCAATGTGAGGAAGAAGCCTGGAGTATCCCTATGGAACTCCCCCCAGCTTCCCCCCCCCCTGCCTCCTGTTCCAGCTTTGCTGTTCTAGACCTGGACTCCCCTCCCTTCCTGCACCCATTCCCTCCGTGCATCCCTTCTCCCCCATTCCACCATTATGCCCCTGCCAGCCTCCCCTCCCCACCCCTAGCAAAGTGCATACCAAAAAGCTGGTGTCGCAGGACTTCGTTTTCATGGAGCGGGTGTGGAAGAAGTGGGTTTGGGATGGTCCCAGCAGGGTAGGGGATCCGGGTGAGATGTGACCCAGAGGCCAGCGGATCAATAAGAGGGTGGACAGAAGCTGAAGCTGCGGAAATTGGATAGTCAATGGTTAGCTTTCGGTCAAGGAACAGGGGCTACTGTGACATGAAATGCCCTCCTGCCCCATTTGTTCCCTGGTCTTGCGTTCAAATGAAATTTTATGAGCCCAGGAAGCTACCTTATGCTGAGTCAGACCACTGGCCCATTGAGGTCCCTCTTGCCTACTCGGACTGGCAGCACCTCTCCACAGTTGTTCACATCACCTCCAAACTGATCCTTTCCTGGGAGTGCCGGGGATTCAACCTGGGACCTTCCCCACCGCTGAGCAACGGCTGCTCTTGCCCTCTGTCTCTCCCCCCCCCCAACACACACAGGTGGCGCTTTTTCAGTGATCCTCTGTAAGGTGCCATTCTCCATTGTCAGTGGCAAGACGGACTGGTCCATCTGACTAGGACTCTGAGCATTTTGACAGTATAACTCTTTAACAGTAATTTTTTGACATTTCAGGCAGATGCTGTTTAACAGGATGCCTTTTTAAAATGAACATAGTGCTTAAAAATATTTTCTTGCGCACATACAGCTTACCTTTAGTCATGCAGTGAAAAGCCATGTGCTGTGGGCGTAACTGCTGCCAAAGCAACATTTTAAAAAACCTGCATGGCCCATTAGATCTCAAATGGCTAAACAAAAGCCCTGCTGGCAACAGTGCCATCTGACACCTTCCAGTTTCTAAAAGCACTTGGCAGGCACAAGGAAAGGTGCCCATGGGCACCACGTTGGGGACCCCTGCATTAACTGAGTGAGACATGCAGACTTAACACAGTTGCTAAGACCTCGTTTGCACTGAGGTGGAAAAGTCATAAAATTTTTGTTATGACTTCAATAAAAAAAACACCTCTGCATGTAGAAAGTTAAGTATCAGGAAGATGCACTTTGTAAATATGGTCCAGGATCTTTTTTTGCATGATATCCATTAAGTAAGCTTCCCCCCCCATCCCGATTCGCACGCACCCCGAAGTGATACAGCCAAGAAATGGGTTCATGGCCACACTGAGAAATCTCTCAGAAGATGCTGCTGCGCTTGAGCCCAAAGGGACCCTGCTGTTCTTGCAGAAGACAGGAGGATGGCCTCACCTGCATGGATGGCGTCCTGCTGGTGCAGGTGGAGGTGGGAGTGGATGTGGGAGTGCTGGTGGTGATGGGGGGTCACGTTGAGCATCTGCAGCCGAGCCAGAGGGTCATTGCTCAGGGCAGCCACCCTCTCGGCGTGCTGCCTCTCGGCGGCTAGTCGCTCGGCATAAGACATGTCAGGACGCAGGGCCGGCCCAGCTGCCAGTGCTAGCCGCTCCCGCTCCAGGTGGCCCAGCCCCGGGTGGAAGGGGAAAGCTGGGTGCAGGCCTGGGCCCGCCTGCAGAGCCAGCCCCCCGTGTCGTGGGAAGGGATCCATGGCAGCACTGGGCACAGCGTGGAGCTGCTCCAGCTCGGCAGGCTTGACTTCAAAGCCGGGCTTAAGGCGCTCGCGCAGGTCACGGTCCCTGAGGTCTCGCTCACGGGCCTCTCGTTCTCGCAGCTCTCTCTCCCGTGTGGCTGGGTCGCTGCTATAGATGGCTGGCACATTGTAACCCAGCAGTCCTGGATCAACCGCCCCCAGTGGCACGTAGAAGGGGTGGTTGCGGTTGCTCGGAGACATGACGTGGGGCCGCGCGTACTCGCTGAGAGTGCGGAGGGCTGGAGTGTCAGGGCCCAGGTAGGGTGGGACGGTGGCAACTGCGCTGCCCTGCTCAAAAGATGGGCGATGAGAGATGGGGCCGAGAGATGGGCATTCCACGGGCCGGCCCTCTTGGGCCACTTTCTGCAAGAGATCGAGAAGGCCACGTTCAGTGGGGGAGGTTCCCGCAGCGAGAGACACAGCCTGCAAATATAGTCTACAGAAGGAGGACTGGCAAGGACTTGTGGGGAAGGGAAATCCTGTTACTGGAGCCCCCGCTCCCTCCCCAGCTCCACCCCTCCTCCTCGTGCAGGATCTAGTCCTGCTTCTCTTCCACTTCACCACCACTTCCTCCTCCTGGTGTTCACAGTCACTACTGCTAAGTCAGGACTATGTGGGATTGCTATAACAACACAAAATGTTGCTTAAGCTCTCGTTTGGGGGTCTTTACCCCCTTAAAAAAAAATTTCGGCATACTTGGGGATTTTCTCTAGATTTGCATAATGCTTAATATAGCTAGGGGTGGCCCCATTGTGCAGATATTTTTTATCCACATAGTAGGTTAGCCCTTGGCTGTTTGATATAAGGACAATATCCATACATAGGAGTCAGAACCCTTGTTTGTTGAGACCTGTGCTGTACACTCAGAGCAGCAGATGCTTCCTGAAATCCCTTGCAGAGGTCCATCCTTTTAAATAAGGATATGCCATGAACTGAAAAGAGGACCTTCTGCATGTGCGCTACCCCTGGACTATGGTGTCCACTCCCACTTACCACACTTCTTTCCAGCTCTCTTTCCTTCTCCCTCTCCCGTTCTTTCTCCCGTTCCCGCTCTCTCTCTCGTTCCTTCTCTTCACGGGCCTTCTGTTCTGCCTCTCGACGCACCTTCTCTATGAGGTCTGCCCGTTTCTTGGCCAGTTTTGAACCATCCAGGGGCACAAAGTAGAGATCTGTCCGTGAGCAGGAGTTGAAGCCACGATCCAGGTGTTTGTTGAATCTGCAGAAGAAGGAATTAAGACCTTTAAGTTGGGCGGGGAAGGGAGAGAGATGTGCTACACCTCATCTTCCCAAAGAATTGGGATGTGTGTACAGTGCTAGAAAAGACAAAAGTCAATGTTCTACTCCAGGATTAGCCAAAAGGAAAAGCAAAATTCCATCATCTGTAGGAATTATGCAAATCAAGCAAATTGGTAATTATTTTGCATAATTTATTATGCTTTTCTTGTCATGGCATGAAGTCCACTGGGCCCTGAAGACCAGCCCCTACAATCTACCGGAAATTTTCTCCTGCAACTCTTTTGGCTTCTGAGATTTCTCCAGATTTAACCTCCATGCTTTCAGACCCATTTCATAGAGAGGTCTCTGGGGGCTTACCCAGCTCAGGGAATCTCCAGGCCCCTTCCCTGAAGTTTCAGCTTGTATTAAATCAAAAACAAGTTCCTGGTCCCTTTTACTTACAAAGGAAAGAAAATTGTTCAGGCAATATTGTACTCAAGTGCTCTATAAGAAAGAAGCTGCCGAATTCCAGTTTTTTGGACAATGAGTGAAAAAGCATCGAGATAACTGGTAAGCAAGAGGCACTGATTTTTACATTTTATGAAACAAAACTTAATTTTATTAAGTGCAGTTAACTAGCTTTAAGTGTGCTAGGGTAATATTTAGATTTAGATTCTGGGTGCCCTGTACCTCCTGTGATACAAGCCCTCTTGTTACAACATCCTGCACTTTTAACTTCACAATAACTCTGAGAGGTAGGTAAGGCTGAGAAAGTATGGCTGGCTCAACATCACCCCATGAACTTCCATGGCATGGTAGGGATTCGAACCTGGGTCTCCCAGATTCTAATCCGACTCTCTAGCCGCTACACCACACTGGCTCTTTGATTCCCCACTCCTCCGCCTGATGCCAGCTGGGTGACCGTGGGACAGCCACAGATTCTCGGAGCTCTCTCAGCCCCACCCACCTCACAGGGTGATTGTTGTGCGGATAATAACAACATACTTTGAAAACCGCTGAGTGGGCATTAAGTTGTCCTGAAGGGTGATATATAAATCGAATGTTGTTTTTATTATTATTCACTTCGTAAACTGCTCTGAGTGGGTGTTAAGTTGTCCTACAGGATGGTATGTAAATCTAATGTTGTTATTATTATTATTCACCATAGGTACTAGAAACATGAAATTAAAATATACATATTAAAGCTATGATTTTTCATGAAGCTCAATTTTTTAATCAATATTTGTACTCTCATAGAACCATACCATATATGTAGTTAGGGTTGCCAGCCTCCAGGTAGTGGCTGGAGGTCTCCCGGAATTACAACTGGTCTCCAGGCCACAGAAATCAGTTCACCTGGAGAAAATGGCTACTTTGGGGGTGGACTCTATGGAATTCTGCCATGCCGAGGTCTTTACCCTCCCCAAACCCCACTTTCTCCAGGTTTCTCCAGGTCTCACCCCCCCAGATCTCCAGGAATTTCCCAACTTGGAGCTGGCAACCCTATATGTAGTCCATGAATTGCTTTACACTGATATCTACCTAAACAGGATGAAATTCTGTCCCTAGATCCCACACTTTAATAAAAGTCAGTAAACAGGCCGAAAAGCCCCAAGCTACTGCAAGAGACACAGCAGCCTTAGGGGCTCTGTGTCCTTGCCATGCCCTCTTAAGACAGCACATGAGCATTCTTGGTTTGCTGCTTAATGCAGGAAGCTTCAATGGATAGCAGGCGGAGGGGTGCAGAAGTGAGGTGTTGCCCACCAGAGAGAGCTACAGGAAAGCTCTCTGGCCTCAGGGCTGATCGCTTTCATTTTTTGAGTTCACTTGGAAACTTTCAACCTAGCCCAGGTCTAGACAATCTTTGACACGCTGAGGTGGACTCAGCCCGCCAGAGAGGTACAGTGGCAACACCAGAAGTTCACTAAAGTTGTCTTCGGAACTTGCCTGGCACTGCAAATAATAATGATGGTGATGATAATAATAACAACAATAACAACATTAGATTTACATACCGTCCTGTAGGACAACTTAACACCCACTCAGAGCAGTTTACGAAGTGTGTTGTTATTATCCTCATGATTATCACCCTGTGAGGTGGGTGGGGCTGAGAGAGCTCTGAGAGAGCTGTGACTGATCCAAAGTCACCCAGCTGGCTTCAAGTGGAGGAGTGGGGGTTCTCCAGATTAGGGTCCCGCACTCTTAACCACTACATCAAACTGAGTTGAGCAGAGTTTAGCTTGGTGGGTCACCAAGTTGTGTGGCCCTGATCCAATTACAAACACCCCCCCACCAATTCCTTTCTGTCTTCCCAGCCATATTCCCGACTCCCACCCTGTCATTCTTGCTCACCTGGCTGACTGGCTGGCATGACTTGGGACATCCACCACTTTGGGGGCTGGTGAGGGACTTCGCACGGGGGGCATCGGGCTCTCTGGGGGCTCGTATTCCTCTGAAGGCTCTTGCTTGATTTGTGCAGTGCTGAGAGGCAGTGGGGGCAAGGGCGCGGGTGGAGCGGGCAAGCCTGCAGGGGCCGGAGGGGCAACAGGGGCTGGGGAGGTGGCCTTGTAGCCCCCAGCTGCTGGGGAGGAAGCCAGCCTGTACCCGGGAGGGGTAGCTGCACGGAAGGAGGAAGCAGAGGAGGAAGGAGGAGAGCCCGGCTTGTAAGGCGCAGGGGGCTGGAAGGTGGGAGATGGCGAAGCTGTTCGCTTCCCATAGGGGGCCACGGGAGGGGGCCCCACCGGAGGGGACGCTGTCTTGTAGGGGACTGCTGAGGAGGTGGCCATGGTGGTTATGACAGTGGAGAGAGTGGCTGAAGCTGAAGTGACGGGGGGCCCAGCCCCATGTGCAGGCGAAGGGGGTGGGGGTGGAGGAAACGCATAGGCAGCAGCGTTCTGTCCTTGGGGGTGGCTGCAGGCTCCGGAGTATGTTCCTTGGGAAGAGGAGGAGGAGGAGGAAGAGGAGGAGGAGGAGGAGGAGGAAGATGCAGGGGGGGCCTGACTATACGTGGCATGGCTGTGGGGCGGGTAGAGGCGCAGCCCATAGGCAGCATGGGACGGGTGATGTGGGCCTGGCTCCAGAGGGTGAGTGTATCCTCCAGGCGCCTGGGACGGGGCAGCCGCGGCAGGAGACAGCCCTGTGCTGCCGCCGTGGTTGTGATGGTGTTGCTGCTGCGGCTGGTGATGGGCAGCCTGGCCAGGAAAGGAGGCGGGAGGGTGGGGGGCACCATTCCCCAGAGGGCGGCTGTAGGGGGGTGGGCCTTGACTCCACACGGGCTGCGAGGGCATAGAGGGCTGGGTGTATTTGGGTGGCTGGCTGGAGACAGAGAGGGTGCTGGGTGGGGGGAAGGAGTGGCCGTAGGAGGAGCTGTAGCTAGGCAGGGCCTGGGACGGCGGAGGGAGGGGATACTGGGTGGAAGAACTGGGGGGCGGTGGAGGGGGGGCGTAGGGGTAGCGCGACGGGGCAGGGGACTTATCCTGCCCTGTGCTGTGGGGTGATGGAAGGTGGCCACTCAATGCTTGCCCCACCATTCCTGGCGAGCTGGAAGTTGCGGCCATATTGTTCAGAGGGCGCAGGGCAGGCGGGGGTGGCAAGTTAGCTAAGACATGAGGAAAACCAGCAGCAGAAGAAGGAGGGACAGAGGGGGGGTTGCTAGGGGGTGTCTTCTGAGGGGGAAGGCCGCCTGCCACAGAGGCGAGGGAAATAGGTGTTGTTGGGGGCGGGTTGTGTTTGGCAGCAAGGGATGGCTCACGCCCACCCGAGGGTGGGATGCCTGCTCCTGCACTCACAGCTTTGGGGCCCACCTGGACCACGTTAGCACTTGGATAAAGAGGGACATGGGTGCTAGAGGAGGAAGAGGAGGAGGAAGAAGAGGGAGAAGAGGAAGAATTGGTGGAGGAAATAGCAATGGAGGGCGCCTGGGCCTGGAAAATCCTCGAAGCCTGGGCTTCTAGTTGGGCCTGGTAGCTGCCTGTAGGTCCCTGTGGATGAACCTCTCCTGGTAAACTGAAGTTTGGTTCGGGGGGACGAGCTAGGCTCTCCGCCAGAGGGGCAGGCGAGGGGCTCTGGGGAAAGAGTGGGGGGTGATGGTAAGAGCGTGAGGGACCCTGGGACAGTACAGAGGAGGAATCGGAATCGTTCTCCACGCTGCCAGGGCTGTAGACGCTGGGAGAAGTGCTCCGGTTGTCCTGGTCGATGTCACGCGGGTCACTGCTCGTCTCATCGTTGAAGCTGTGGCCATCTAGGCTGTCCACGTCGGAAGGAGACTGAGGCCGCGGCAGCTCCTGCGTTGGAGAGACAGGCACCGAGTGGGGGAAGTGAAGGGAGGGGCTTCCCCAGGGGGAATTCTGGAGCCAGGCAGAAAGAGGAGGATAAGCGCTGGGTCTGCGCTGGCAGGTGCTGTCTACCCAAACCCGCAGAGGCTCTCTGGTCAAGAAGAGCCTCCCCCAGGACTTACCCTGAGACCATTTTTTAAAAAATGCCAACGATGGGACCTGGGATTTTCTGCCTGCGCAGAATGTGCCCTACAACGGCTGTGGGCCCTCCCCAGTCCCAGGGGCCCCCCAGGCACAACCAGAGAAGTGCTGCTCACGCAAGGATGTCGCCCTGGCTTGGAGAATTTGGTGCAGCCTGCAAGCGGCACTGTAAGCGGCCGGCTAGCCTGATAGAGCCTAGGGGAGCTCTAGGTTGGAGGAGCTTAGGAGAGGCTGGCGCCACCTCAACAGTGCATTCGGCACAGCAGCCCAGGTAGCACGTGGGCCTCGCAGAGCGAGGGGGAGCACACCAGAGAGAACTCACCTCTGTTTTCGTTTTCTTTGGGGCGTTGGTGTCCTCTCCTTCACTCTCTGAAATCTCCTCTGGTCGGCCCTGCTTGTTTCCTTTGGAGGCCATGGACTCCTCCATGCGGCCCTTCTGTAGGAGAGAAAGAGGTCACACTCTCAAGGGCTCAAATTCCTCCTCCTTTCCACCTCTTGCTACTTGTAGAGGTTGTGATGTAACACACAACGTGCAGGACAGATTAAGCCTCAAGCAAAACTGCTCCCAATTTTGGGGGAAAACATTTTCGGCAGTGCCAAAAACGCTTCCCCTGGGTCGGGGGGGGGCACTTCTTGTTCATGTCGTCATTTGCAATGTTCTCACGCTCAGCTGCCAGCACTTGCCCGCAGTGAGGCCGGCACACAGACAAATCCGTTTCACTGTGCAGTGCTGTGATGTTGTTGTGTTCATTGTGTTCTACCCCATTGTAGTCACTGGCTTTTACCTGACTGCAGGAACTGAAAAATATTCAATGCTGCTCTAAATAAGTGTGTATTGAATTGTGCACTGCACGCAACGATATCCAATTCTCAGCAAAACAAGGAGAACACGAACAAGATGAAATGCCAGACAAAAGGTGCAATATTGACCTACCTTGGTGGTTTGTCGAGATTTCTCTGCTTTGCCATCACTGCTAGAGGTGCTGACGCTACCCGGAGAGGCCCGGCCCCTTGTCCTGAGCTCCTCTCGGGGCCCCGGAGTCTCTTTCTTCCGACCACTCCGCATTGACATCTGGGGGGGGGGGGACAAGAAAATGACTGGTTGCTCTAGAAACTCCCTCCTGAAGTGCCCAGTCTGGCTCGGGTCTCATTTTGCTCTGACAATCTTTCTCTGGCCCAGTTTACGCATTCACTTGGATGCGCCACTCAACACCTCACGTGTGTCATCTCCAGATGCGACTGGTACAATCAGGCTTCCAGCCCCTACAAATATCAGCCAATCAAATGCTGCAGGAGAGGCGACCTTAGTAGGTAAAAAAGTAGGTGGGGGAGAGTTTGGACTGTGCTCTTACAAAAAGAAGAAAGAAAATATGCTACATTTGAGCTTGTATGTGTTGAAAAATCTGTATGGGATTGTGCAATCGGCATCAAACAAATGCAAATTATCCTGCTCTTTTGCAAACCGCCACTTCTTTCTCTTCCAGCGTTCTTTCCTTACCCCAAAGAGGAACTTTCTATGCCACCTGCTCTTTTGGAGTTCCTTCCTGCCACCTTTAGATGAATTCACCTGACAGGCACAGGAACACTGATGGCCATACAGAAGCTCGGTTCAGACAAGACCTGTTGATTGACAGTACCATCCATCAGGGATTCTAGACATGGTTACATTCTCACTGGAGACGCAGGTTCATCGTTTGGGGTAGCTATTAGATTCATGTCTAAAAACAGAAGTGAAGTGTCCTATGTAGTGGGCAGTCCCTTTGCTCAGGTTTCAGTGTGTGCCAGCAACAGCCTTGCCGTAACAAACTCAATCCAATTTCTAATCCATTTCCTGATCATATTCAGGATGGATTACTGCAATGCACTTTGCAGTGGGCTGCCCTTGAAAGCTGCTTGGCAGCTACAATTATTGCAAAAAGAGGCAGCAAGACTAGTATGAACTATCAGAAACTAGAAATATGAACGTCTGGGGGAGAGGAAAAATTCTCCCCCAAGACTGAAAAAAAAATTACCAATGGAAAAACTGGAAAATTTGGGGGAGAACTGCAAAAAAATTCCTATGACATAATTTCTGTTTTGAAATGAATCAAGTACTTTTTAAGACAAGGGGCTGGATTCGTTGTAGGTTCCTGAGGGCACAAGAAGAGAGAAACTAGCTGGTTTCCCCCTTCCACAGCGGCACAAAAAGTCCCTGCAGTTGCTGCTCCTGGGGAAGGAGGTCTCCCATATGGGATGGAGGGATCAGTTACCGGCAGAAATCTAGACAGCATTCACTGTACACGACAGCATTCACTGTAGACGCAGACAACATACTTGCAAGGATATGTTATGAACAACTTTGGCATCAGTCAATATGTTATAACATCTTTAATATAATATGATAATACATTATTAAATAATTCAGTGTTTGCACTTTTATATAAAGTTTAACTTGATATTCAAATATGCTAGCAGACCTGTTGCAACTGTATTTTCTGCCTACGTCTAAGATGGCAAAAATAAGACGCAAGTGCTTAAGGCAGCCTGAGGTGCAGCAGTTTGCAATATTCTCTAGCAAGTTTGGGGTATATTTGAATGTAGAAAATGAAGGCAAACCAAGACCAAAAATCTACAATGGCTGCCCTACTTGCTTCAGAGCAGACCTCACAGTGCTGTTTATTACCCTTACACCTCCCCAGTTTGGAGCCATACTTAAAGGACCACTTGTCCCCGTACAAGCCTGCCAGTTGGAAGATCCCCAGCAAAGGCCATCCCGTGTGCGCCACCTGCCCCCAGAAGCCTGGTGGTGGGCGGTTGTCTTTTCTACAGTGGCACCTCGTTGCTGGAGCTCCCCCTCCACAACTTTGTGACTGCTCTTTCTAGCAGAGAGAGCAGGTGAATGATAACCATGTAATGGACTGAGTGTTGGATATTATTTGGAAAGACCTGTTCGTGGTCAGCCATAAATTCACTTGAAGTTGGATCACAATCTTTCCCTCTCTTAGCCTGACCTACTTCCTAGCACTGTTGTGAGGATCGTAAGGAGAACTGCCCGTGTAGGGTTCACTGGACGTCTGGGAGGAAGAGAGGAACAGAAATGTAGAGCTGTGGCTTGCTGGCAGAAGATGTGCTTCACATAAGTAAGGTCCTCGATTCAATCCGCCCTGAGCCCATTCGCGGGGAGGGCAGGCTAAAAACTGAATAAAATAACAATAACAATAATTGATTGCACATAAGCTGCCTCGCAAGCTTAGGTACAGAGTGCAAGAAACATCTCAGCCCTCTTCCATTTCTCCATCTGCCCAGACATCTTCTGCCACTTACGGAGTCTTTGTTCTGTCGAGTCTTCATTCTTTTGGGTGTAGGATCCCCATTCTCCTTTGTCCGGGTGGATGAAAACATTAACTTGTATGCCCTCCCTCACGCTGCTTGTTCTGGGGAAGACTGAGGTGTGGGAGCCTCGAAGAAGCACACAAACGCCACTCTTCAAGGGAAAGGGGGCAGCAGGAGGCAGCAAGGACTTTGTCCAGGTATTTTATGGATTCCTGGAGAATTCGAAAAGAGAAAGTTTGAACAGTGGAGAAAAATTAGAGAGCTAAAAGAATGAGGCTCATAGCTTTCCCCTACTAAACCTCAGCCCCACTGAAAATTCTGTGAATATATTAAAAATCTGATAAAGCTGGTCCATTTATTTATGCCTTCTTCAGAACGCTAGATAGCGTGCAAAACTGGTAACATAAAATAAATTAATGACATAAAACACAATTATTTCCTGTGTCACAGCTGTTTCTACGTTTGCGGTGTTTGTTATTTCTAACTGTGGTACTCCTGGTTTCACTAACTAATATATAATACCCTTGGTTGTGTTTCTGTGGAAAGAGAATACAAGAAAACGGGACTCCGTTTTAAAAAATGTGCACAATTCACAGTCATGCTACTCATCTTGTTATGAGCTGCTTATAAATCGTGAACCGAGATCAGTTCTGCAGCAGTCACATTAACAAATGGGGTTAATGAGAGGCAGTGTAGAGTAGTGGTTAGTGTTGGACTAGGATTTGGAAGAACCAAATTCAATCCCCCCTCTGCCACAGAAGCTCACTGCGTGAACTTGGGCCAGGCAGTCACGTCCCCTTAGCCTAACCTACCTCACAAGGTCATTGTGAGGATAAAATGGAGCAAAGGAGAAAGAGGTAAGCCACTTCCGGTCCCTGTTGGGGGGGAAAGTCGGGGTATAAATAAAGCTGGGATATAAATGAAGTTCTACTGATGGTGCCACTTTCCCCAGGGGCAAGGTGCTTTCTCCTGATGCAACAGGCAGAGCGTTGGGAGAAAGTGCCACTGTCGATAGATCTCTGGAATCCATCCCCCTGACTTTGGGCAACACCAGGCTCGCGTCAAGCTCTTTTGGAATGCTTCTGCAAGGTCCAAAGCACACTCAGACAGGCAATACGTACAAAGCAGGATTATACCCATGAGCCTACGTGTCCTGCTAGCATCCCCCATATGTTTTGACATGTCTGCACAAGGTATATGTATGAACAAACCACATGCTGGTTTTCAAGGGATATGGACTGAATGCGTGCAGACTCTGACAATGTGAGCAGAACATCTACATACGGGGGGCAGGGTCAACTAGCAGGCACAATCTCGCTCCCCTGTCTACACACAATGCCAGGGCATGCAAACATCACACGTACAAGGCTGTTACAAACCATTTATTCATTACAACAAAATCTTCCATCTGTATGTGTTCTTCCTTTGCAAACGTCCTTACTAGTAGACATGATAGTGGTTACACCTGCTCAGATACACGTGAGCATCAGGGTAGGTACACTCTCCTGGACTGTGAAATATTTCTCCAATATCAAGTGTGAATGTCCACAGCAGGGGGGAAATAAGTTCTATGCAGTGGACAGTAAGTGTATAATAGCAGAGTGGGTGCTATGTGAGCTTCACATCCCAGACATGAATCTTGGCTCTAGTACAACCTCGCTATGCAGCCTTAGAGATACGGCACTGTGACTCAGCCCTGTAGTTGCTACTTGGTGGTATTACTGCTAGCCTGCCACAGAGGGCTTCTGTAAGGATTAGAGATCATGTACATGGAGACCGCTAAATATGCTGTATTGTTATCCATGACACTGTACAACTGGAAAGCATCAGCTGAAATAGTTTTGGGCACTTTGTTGTCATCAAAACACAACTATCTGTTTAGTGCTGGGAGTGAAAGGCAGGATTCGGACTGTGGGTGTGCTGCCCGCCCTGCTGCCCAAGTGACAGCCATGGGGTGTGTGTGTGTGTGTGTCATGACAGGCTCCATACATTGTGCAGGGCACACTCTTGAGCTGAGGTTTTGTTCCAGTTAGGAGGAAGGCAATTTGAAGGTGGGGGGATTGAAAATGATCCCCTTGCCATGGACAGATCACAACTTGTTGAGGTTCAAGCTGACGGGTTGGACTAGATGGTCCTAGAGGTCCCTTCCCACCCTATGATTCTAGGATTCCACACGTGTGAGGGATCAATTAAAATGATTTGCTCCTGGCTCCTGCAGCCCGATGGATCCGATTGGTTTTCAGATGGCATTAGGGGATTTTCCCGCTGATATGGTTGGTGTTCTACTGATGCACTGGTTGATCTCTGGAACGAGGACATGCCCTGGGCGACTGACACAACTGCTCCTAGGTGCCTTCTTCCAGGTCTAAGCCCAGGCAACCCCTTGGTTTACTGAGGGGCACAGACAATGAAAAGACAAGGGAGAGAGCTAGCGTCAAAGCAGAGAAAGACTCATCCTACAAGACACAGGCTGGAGCTCATGGGGATGGTGGAGAGTAAAAGGTCAAGGTCAAGGTAGTCCCCTGTGCAAGCACCGAGTCATCACGGACCCATGGGGGGACGTCGCATCATGACGTTTTCTTGACAGATGTTTGTTACGGGGTGGTTTGCCGTTGCCTTCCCCACTCATCTACACTTTACCCCCAGGAAACTGGGTACTCGTTTTACCGACCTCGGAAGGATGGAAGGCTGAGTCAACCTTGAGCCGGCTAACCGGAACCCGCCTTCCGCCAGGATCGAACTCTGGTCGTGAGTAGAGCTTGGGCTGCAGTACTGCAGCTGACCACTGCACCACAGGGCTCTTCGATGGTGGAGAAGAAACTCTTATTTCTCTGCCATCATTGCGTCTGCGCAGTTTAGACCAGGGGAACTTTGGGGGATTGTCAGGGGGATTACAGGAGGAAGTGGGCTGTTCTGCAGCCCGCTGTGGTCATTTTGCCAAAAACTTCATGGATAAAATCTCTTGCATTGACATTAGCGGTGACAGGATCAGATGGTCCCAGGGTGCCGATTTGTCCACAGGGGATCTTGCAGCTTGTGCGGTCTGAGGATGTTTTCAAGATTCCTGGAACTGCAAGACCTGCCACCTTACTTATATGAGCCTTGCCCCTCCTGCTGTCTGTGTGCAGCGGACTGTGCCTGGGAAACAGTAGGTGCCCCTCTGAGAGAGGAGGCAGTTGCCACCGCCTTTAGGGCAGAGGTTAGGGTTGCCGGGTGCTTATACCCTCCCAGCAGGGGGCCGGACCGAGGATGATGATCCCTGTATGCGATTTGCACGTGCATGCTCCCAGCAGACACGGCAGCGTCACTTCAAGAAGTGATGTCATCACACCAGCCACAAGAGTGCTCCCACACTTTGCCCCAAGTGAAGCACGGGAGCACTCCTGCGGCCAGCACGACGGGGTCGCTTCTGGAAGTGATGCTGCCGCGTTTGCTGGGAGCTCACGTACTGCGCTTGTGCGCAGGGTGCCTGCTGGTGGTGGCAATTGCTGGGAGGCTTGGAACGTCCCACCAATCGCTGGCAGCCGGCGGGCAAGTGGGCAAACCACCGGGAAGTTGCCTGCCATCAGCAGGCACCTGGGATAGCTAGCAGTGGTACATCCAGGGCTTTTTTTCAGCGGGAACGCAGGGGAACGGAGTTCCGGAACCTCTTGAAAATGGTCACATGGCCAGTGGCCCCACCCCCTGATCTCCAGACAGAGGGGAGTTGAGATTGCCCTCCGCACCGCTGACTAAACTCCCCTCTGTCTGGAGATCAGGGGGCGGGGCCACTGGCCATGTGACCATTTTCTCCGAGGGCAACCCACTGAGTTCCACCACCTCTTTCCCCAGAAAAAAAGCCCTGGGTACATCCACTCATAAAAAATATACTCCAGGTCCAAGAGAGCTGAGTAACTACTGTCCAAATCTCAAATGTAACATTCGTGAGCAAGGGGCTTGAACAAGTAGCTGCGGAGCAACTTCAGTGATTCCTGTATGAAGCTGACGGTTTGGATCTGTTCCAGTCTGGGTTCAGGCCTGGTAATGGGGCTGAAATGGCCTTGGCCGCCCTGATGGACGACTTGCAGGGAAGACGGACAGGTGGGGAGCAACCCTGCTAATCTTCCTGGATCTCTCAGCAGCGTTTGACATCATCAGAGTACCCTTCGGGACCACCTTGAGGATGAGACTGGGCGGCACTGGCCTGTGGTGGTTTCAGTCCTACCTCAAAAGTAGGTTTCAGAGTGGGGTGCTGGGGGACTGCTGTCCCACCCCTTGGCCTCTGGCTTACGGGGTCTTGCAAGGTTCCGTCTTATCCCCTATTCTTTTCAACATCTATGTAAAGGCGCTGGGAGAAGTCATCTGGATATTTAGGCTCAGTTGCCACCATAGAATCATAGAATCACAGAGTTGGAAGGGGCCGTACAGACCATCTAGTCCAACCCCCTGCCCAGTGCAGGATCAGCCTAAAGCATCTCTGACAAGTATTCATCCAGCCTCTTCTTGAAAACTGCCAGTGAGGGGGAGCTCAGCATCTCCCTAGGCAGCTGATTCCACTTTTGAACTACTCTGACCGTGAAAAAGTTTTTCCTAATATCCAGCCGGTACCTTTGTGCATGTAGTTTTAGCCCATTGCTTCACGTCCTACCCTCTGCTGCCAACTGGAACAGCTCTTTGCCCTCCTCCAAATGACAGCCTTTCAAATATTTCAAGAGAGCAATCATGTCCCCCCTCAATCTCCTCTTCTCCAAACTAAACATTCCCAAGGCCCTCAGCCTTTCCTCGTAGGGCTCAGTCTCCAGACCCCTGATCATCCTCGTCGCTCTCCTCTGCACCCTCTCGATTTTGTCCACATCCTTTTTGAAGTGAGGCCTCCAGAACTGCACACAATACTCCAGGTGTGGCCTGACCAAGGCAGTATAGAGAGGGGCTATGACCTCATGCGATTTCGACGCTATGGCCCCTTTGATACAACCCAAGATTGAATTAGCCTTTTTTGCCACCGCATCACACTGACTGCTCATATTTAGTTTACAGTCCACTCTTACCCCAAGATCCCTTTCACATATACTACTGCCCAGAAGTGTATCCCCCATCCAGTATTTGTGCTTCCCATTTTTGTGGCCCAGATGTAATACTGTGCACTTGTCTTTGTTGAATTGCATCCTATTCACAGCTGCCCACTTCTCCAGAGTATTCAGGTCTTGTTGAATTTTAATTCTATCTTCTTGGGTGTTTGCTACTCCTCCCAATTTGGTATCATCAGCAAATTTAATGAGCAGCCCTTCCACTCCTTCATCCAGATCATTGATAAAAATATTGAAAAGTACTGGGCCCAAAACCGAGCCCTGCGGCACCCCACTGGACACCTCCCTCCAATCTGATGAAACGCCGTTGACCACCACTCTTTGAGTGCGGTCCTCCAACCAGTTCCCTATCCACCGAACTGTCCTATAGTCCAGTCCACAGTCTTCCAGTTTGCCCATCAGAATGTCATGGGGGACCTTATCAAAAGCTTTACTGAAATCCAGATAAATCACGTCAACAGAGTTCCCCCGATCCAGTAAGCTGGTCACTCGATCAAAGAAGGAAACCAGGTTGGTCTGGCAAGATCTGTTAGGAACAAAACCATGCTGACTTCCCCGGATCACTGAGCGGTCCTTCAGATGCTTACAGATTGATCCCTTGACACCAAAATGTCAATGATACACAGCTGCAGGGCTTTTTTTCTGGGAAAAGAGGTGGTGGAACTCAGGACCGCACAGTGACGTCACTTTGAGTCAGCTGGAACAAGGGGGTTGTTTTTAAAAGTTTAAATCGCCCTTGGTGAAAATGGTCCCACGGCGCGGAGGGCAATCAAAACTCCCCTCTGTCTGGAGATCAGGGGGCGGGGCCACCGGCCATGGGACTATTTTCAAGTGGTGCCGGAATTCTGTTCCACCTGTTCCAGCTGAAAAAAGGCCCTGCTCAGCTGTATCTCACACTTCCAGCAGATTCCAGGGCCGCTGTGGTAACTGTGAACAGGTGCCTGAAGGCAGTTTGGAGATGGAGAAGAGCTAACAAGCAGAAACTTAACACCAGCAAAACAGAAGCTTTTCTGGCGGGGTAAAGGTTTGACCCAGGAACTGGGAAATCTCCTGTTCTGGATGGAGTCGCACCTCTCCTAAAAGAGCAGGTTCATAGCTTAGGAATGCTACTGGACCCAGAACTCCTGTTGGGTAAACAGGTGGCAGCAGTGTCCAAGAGTGCCTTGCACCAGTGTAGGCTGGTGAGCCAGCTGCAGCCTTTCCTGGGCAGTTAACTTGCCACACTGGTAATATCTAGATTAGATTATAGCAATGCACTCTCTGTGGGGCTGCCCTTGAAGACTATGCAGAAACTACAGTTAGTACAGAATCGTGTCTGAAGTGGGCTGTTGTGCCCATATTACTACAGTCTTATTCCTTCTACACAATTTGCTTCTGGGCATAATTCAAGGTGCTGGTATTGACTTTTAAAGCCCTATAGACCTTACATACTTTAACGACTGCCTTCTCCCATATGAACCTACTTGACCACTCCAAGTCATCTTTGGAGACTCGAGTAGAGCACCCCCCTCCCCACCTGAAGCGAAAAGAGGGGCAACCCAAGAAAGGCTCTTCTCAATCGTGGGGCCAAACCTTTGGAACTTCATCTCTTGCGAGATTCGTCTGTCTCCCTCTATCATTGTGTTCCACCAGCAGGAAAAGACTTTCTCGGTTTCATCTGGCATGCCTTCATTGACTTATTGGCCCTCCTCCCTGGTTGTCATGTGTTTGTATGTCTGTATTTTTACTGAATTACTTGAATGTTTTATATAGGCCTTACTTTAATTGCTGTTTTAAATGTGTGTCTAGAAGCCACAAGCAGGGCTTGAAGAACTTGTGTCTGCCCCATCGTTGGGTATTCAATGATGCACAGAGGTTCCACTGAGTGATGATGGGATATAACTATGGTTTGACCAATCACCATGAAACTGAGCAATCATTTTGAAAAACTATCAATACAATCAATGTGATATCGTATTTTATATATGAACTAGCAGCAAAGCCTGTTATGGGAAAAAATACAACAGGCTCTAGAAAGGGGAGGGCAGGCAGGTGGGCACTGCCTCCTCCTCCTCCGTGACTGATCCCAGCTGGGTGAAGGTGGTGGTGGGGGCATTGCCACCTGCTCCATGCCTGATCCCGGTAGGGTGAAAGGGGGGTGGGCATTAACTCATGCTCCGCTCATGATCCCAGACAGTTAAGGTGTGTGTGTGTGGGGGGGCTTTACCACCTGCTCCACTCCTGATCCCAGCCAGGTGAAGGGAGGGTATTGCCACCTGCTTCATGCCTGATCCAGGTAGGGTGAAAGGGGAGAGGGCATTAACTCCTGCTCTGTGTCTGATCGTGGCCAGGTGAAGGCGGGGTAGGCATTGCCACCTTCTCTGCTCCTGATGCCAGCCAGGTAAAGGGGGGGGGGAGGCATTGTCTCCTGCTCTGTGCCTGATTCTGGCTGAGTGAAGTGGAGCAGCCATTGTCTTCTGCTCCGTGCCTGATCGCAGCTGGGTGAAGGGGGTGGGAATTGCTGCCCGCTCTGTGCCTAATCCCAGCCAAGTGTAGGGGGAGCGGACATTGCCGCCTGCTCTGCACCTGATCCCGGCCCGGTGAAGAGGGGAGGGCATTGCTGTCTGCTTCGCTCCTGATTCTGGCAGGTTGAAGGGGGCATGGGCATTGCCACCTGCTCCTCTCATCACAGCTGGGTGAAGGCGGGGAGCAGGCATTGCCCACTGCTCTGTGCCTGATCTCAGCCAGGTGAAGGCGGAGGGGCAGCCATTGCCACCTTCTCCGCTCCTGATCCCAGCCAGTGAATGTGGGGAGGGTGGGCCCTGCTACCTTCTCCACATTTGATCCAGCCACGTGAAGGGGTGGTGGACTTTGCACACCTGCTCCGTTCCTGATCCTGACTGAGCGAAGAGGGGGAGGCATTACCACCTGCTCCACGCCTGATTCTGGTGGGTTGAGGGGGGGCGGGCATTGTCACCTGCTTCCCACTATATCCTGGCTCAGTGAAAGGAGGAGTGGGCATTTCCTCCTGCTCTGCACCTGATTCCAGCTGTGTGAAGACGGGGCAGGTATTGGAGCCTCCTCCGCGCCTGTTCCCAGCTGAGTGAAGGTGGGGAGGGTATTGCCACCTGCTCTGTGCCTGATTCCGTGTGTGCGTGTGTGTGTGTGTGAAGGGGGGCCTTGCCACCTGCTCTGCTCCTTATCCTGGCTGGGTGAAGGGGGGAGCAGGCATTGCCACCTGCTCAGTACCTGATCCCAGCCAGGTGAAGGCTGGGGGCGGGCATTTTCACCTTTTCCACTGTTGATCCCAGCCAGGTGAAGGCTGGGGGCGGGCATTTTCTCCTTTTCCACTGCTGATCCCAGCCAGGTGAATGGGCATTGCCACCTGCTCTGCTAATGATCCCAGCTGGGTTAAGGAGGGGGGTGGGCATTGCTACCTGCTCCCCTCCTTTTCCTGGCCTGGGCTTCCCATCGCGGCACGCTCTCTGGAGGGTCAGGCTGCCTCACCTGGGCTTCCCTCCATGGCAGCGCCCTCTGGTGGCACACCAGGGTAGGAAGTGTGTCGTCTGGAACATGCTTACTCTTTTATATAGTAAGAAGATCGTTCCAGGGTATTATTATTCTACCAAGGAGCTAGAGGAAGCATACATTGTTGTCCCACCTCTAGGCAGAGACTGTAACTAGCCCAGGTCCTGTCAGCAAGCTGTAAGAATAGAAGGGGGATCTGAACCCAGTCTTCCGCATCCTAGTCTGACACGCGAACGCTGTGGTGCTCACAGAGAGCAACTTTCACAATTGTCGTTAACCAAGACAGCCACATTTGCTTTCCTCCCTGGCGTAAGGCCTGTACCTCGGGAAGGCTCACAGCTTACTTGTTCCTCCCACACCTGCTGTTTCAAATGGGAACCACCTGCCTACCACAAGTCCTCCCGGGGAAGGGCCTTGCCCGCTTTTCTGGAACATGGGGTAGGTGCCACATTGGGGAACAGTTTTCAAAACAGTCATGGCTGGCTCCAGAACCACTGCCCTAATGACTATACCACACAAGCTCTCAAGCCATAAATAAATATAAATCAATCGATGCTGGATCTTAGAGGTAATATCACTAAACCAACCCTTATACTGAACAACCCTTATACTTACTTCACTTACACACTACCTTTCTCCCCACAGCAGCTGACATCATTCTTCTCTCTTCCATTTTAGCCCTGTGAGGTAGGTTAGGCTGAAAGTGCATGACTGGCTCATGGTCTCCCAGCAAAATTCCATGGCAGAGTGGGGATTCGAACCTGGGTCTCCCCAGTGCTCTCTAACCACACCACCACCATGGCTCTCAAGGATGCAACTCAAATTATAGCGGCTGCATATTCTAGGAGCGCTGAATGTTCCTCTTGCCGTGCTGCTCTTTCCTTTGCAAACAACCCCCAAATCCTATTTCCTACAGGCAGGCGTGAACCCATCAGAAGTGAACCCACTTAGGAGAACAGCACTAGGACTGCTAGAGAGGGGTGTGGCACGTCTAGCTCACACTGGCCCACACATTAGATCCCCCATCTACCTTTTTTTACAAACGGGCCTTCAGACTTTCCAAATATGGCATTCACTAAGCTGCCAAAAAAAAAGGTCACGTGGCATCACAATCACGTGCTAGGAAGAGAAGGCGCCAGAGTTACGACTTCGCCAGCATTGAGCAAAAGAGCTGATGGCCAGAAACAAATCAAAGGCCAGGAGGTATCCTGCCATGAAGCCAAGAGTCAGAGGACCCGAGGAATTATCTCCTGCACCAAGTGGCCCCAGCCAGGACCCACTTGGTGGTCCCAGCTGAAAGCCACTGACTCCAAACACAAGGACCTTCCACCATCACATGGGAGTCAGAAGAGCCTGGAAAAGGAAGAGGAGCCCAGAGAATCCAAAAGAGACTCAGGGTTTAGTCCACCACAGGTCAAGCCAGCACAAGTGACAATTCACAACCATGAACTAGCCCCCTCCCCATTTTTTGCCAACTCTGGCAGACAGGAAAAACAGGAGCTTTATCAAGCCCTGGTGAGCCTCCCTCCATGGTAAGCAGGGTATGTGTTGCTCTTGTGGGACAGTAGTTGTGCATACCTGTCATACGTGAAACTCAAAGTTCACGTTTTGCTCTTTTGGAGAAGTGGTCCTATAAAGCAATTCTGGCTTGAATGGTTCTGGTGTGCATGTGTGCATTTGGTCCCTGTCTCAGACAACTCACCAACAGGGACCCTCGAGGCTATGGATGGGCACCTGGATCCCTGCACTCAGTTCTGCACCCATCGACCTCAGAAACACATGAACAAAACAAGCACAACGAAAGAGATCTTGAAGACAGACCCTGATTCTCAAGAGGTTGCAAGGACAGCTGCTCAAGGGGTTTCTGTGCGTGTCCCCTTTTTTCTTTCAAAGAATCCAAGGTGGCTTACACACGACCAATTATCCAGCCACGCCACCCAAACAATTGCTTCAGGTGGCACAAGAGGGCACAACTGACCCTCTGCAGGGGGCTGAGCTCGCTGCTATCTATCGCTGGCAGGGGAGGCGATTTGCAGCCCCTGCTGGGCCTGTGCAAATCACCTCCCCTGTCCAAGCCAGCAAGTCCCTTGCATGAAGCAATGACTGGCCCTAAGGATGCCCAGGACCCCTCCCACCCAGCCACTGACCACACCCAAATCGAATCTGTGTTGATTTGGCAATGGTTAGGACATGGCTTCAAAGAGTTGCATTGCTGAAGGGGTTTGTTTTGTTGCCCTCCTTTCTCACTGAGATCCAAGGCAGATTACACACCTAGGACATTCCGTGAACAAGCACAATAGGGTATGCAGTGTAGAAATTTGAATACAGCATAAATCAGAATGCAGAGATGGAACATTGCTGTAATAAAGCATATGTAATTGTTGCAATGACATTGTTAATGTCATCATTGACATGATGACATCATAATGACATCCTTATTGATACAGAAACTACCCAGTAGACCATCTACATCAAAAGACAGTACCTAGTAGAATAGTCTACAGTAGAATAGACTACCAATAGGGACTGTAGACTATACTGCTACATACTGTTGCTGTAAGTATGAGCCTACTGAGTCATGTCTGTGTTGTTTAATATGCCAGGTTCAGAATTGTTTGAGCTGTTTCAGCATTGTACCAGCCCTGTACCAAATCTCAGCTTGTTTTCAAATCTCAGGAAATTTCCATTTGTGTGTCCTATTGCATTGTTTATGGAACCTCCCTGCTGTTGACTGTATTGATTTACACTATGGAACTGAGTCTCAGTGCGAAAGGTAGACTGTAAATACTGTAAAAAAATTGAAAAAAAATTTAAAAACTATATCCCAAGTTTGACTGAGGCAGCCTGACAGAACATTTGTATGGGAATAAACAGACACAGTAGCTTCCATAGTATGCTCCCTTCTGTAAGGCAATTTTTAAAATGGAGTTTCAAATACGTTCAACAGCAAAGCACAAATCCATGGAAAAAGCAAACCTTACTCAATCAAAGCACTCCAGCTTGTTGAGCTTGGCCCTCCCTTCCTATGGAACAGACCACCACTCAATTCTGGCGATCTCTTCCTGCCTCTTGTCCCTGCCCTGTGAATAAATGATCCCCCTGGATGGGCTCTGTTCTACACACTCACATCTTTATAAATTTATTTTTTCCTTTAGGCTTTTATTTGAAAAGGCCTTTGAAGAGCAGGTGAGATGAATTGGGCTTCAAACCACTAATCAGGTTCATGAACCTCAGTGTGTGACTTTTGGACTTGCTATCTTTACTGAGCCTAACCTACCTCACAGGGATGTTGTGAGGATAAAGTGGGATAATGTCACGTACATCACCTTGAGTTCCTTGTTGGAAGGGCAAGAGAGAGTGTAAGAAATACAATAAAATGTACTGCTACCCTTTTGTAATCTAATGTACGCTGTTTTTATAAAGGTTCCCCCCTAAAGGTTTCATGACATGGTCATTAATTTTTAATACTGTGATTTTAATGTCACTTTGTAAGACAGCCCATTGGGAGCTGTAAAGCAAGATTCTTTTTTAAAAATGCCAACAATAAATAAATACTGTAATGATTACAATCTTCATTTCAATGGAAAAGGCACACGGTCATAGATGTAGGCATCTCAAGAGGGAGCGGTGGCTTCTCTGGCATCTTGAAAAGTCCCCCATCCGTTCCCCTAGTTGGAAATAAAACTGAAGGAAATATGCAGAAATCTGAGAAGTATCTCTAGCCGGAATACAATACGCAAAGCTGCCAGATAAAACAGCAAATTTAAACCATAAAAATTTAGCAGCAGTTCTGCGACAAGCTTTTGCCCCTAACGTTGAGCTCAAGAAAATTAAAGAAGGGGGGCAAATCTTGCAAAACAAACACCTCAGTCAACTTCTGGGGAGTGAAACCAAATCAAAATGGATCTACTACAGCGCAGTGGAACAAGGAGAAAGTACGTGGTGGGGGTTTAGTTCCTACCACGTGTATTTGGGGACGAGGGACAGCTGCCAGACTGCCACAAATCAAGGCTGCATTTTCCCTGGGCCAAAATGTTCTCTTCTCTTTGGCCAACGCACCCATGGATGGCAACATGGGCTGGGGGGGAAAGGTCAAATACAGCCCCTAGGCAATGTTGCCAACCTTCAGGTGGGGGCTGGGTATCTCCCAGAATTACAACTGTTCTCCAGGCTACAGAGATCAGCTCCCATGGGGAAAATGGCTACTGTGAAGGGTGGACTGCATGGCATTATTGCTGAAGTCTTTCCCCACCAAATCTCCAGGAATTTTCCAACCAAGAGCTAGCAAACCTATCCCTGGGCTTCATATACCCTCTACCCAAATTAGACTATTTCTTCAAGTATCCACTATACAAAGACCCACCTTACTTGGAATCAGACTGTTGCTCTAACTTCGATGTGTAACAAACCGAAGGGGCAATGCAAAGTGCAATTCAAGTGCTCCAACATCAACGGCTTTACATGGTCTCAAGCAGAGGTCTTTCACATTCCAGGTACTTGAGATCCTGCAAACCAGAGACATGAGGCCTTGAACCTGAGACCAGGTATTTACAAAGCACATGCTCTGACAGATTTTGCACTTTTTCCTGCTAAGATTTCAGAAATCCTAACAATAGCACCACTGATAATAACCACTCCCCTCCCCAATTACTACCACAGCTATGCAGATAATGCTCAAGCCACACAGAATACAACAAACCTCAGAAACAAAAGGCACATGTACTTCATCCAAGTCAGCAAACCTCGACTAAGAACTCCAGCAACCCTCGAGTAAGAAAGAACAGCATCTCAGTCATGGAGAGGAATCCTGACTCACTGGCTGAAGGCAAGACATGCGATATTCCAAGCACAGGCGTCATTTTTTAGAAACTTCGCATCTGGGAGAACCCGGTTTGAATCCTGGCTTTGCCATGCAGGCTCACTGGGTGGCCTCGAGCCAATCACACCCTCTCAGCCTAACCTACCTCACAGGGCTATTGTGAGGATAAAGGGGAGGAGGATTACGTAAGCCAATTTGGGTCCCTGGGGAGAAGTAAATAAATTCGACTTGGCTGCCTGTTGCACCTGAGGACAGAGGACACATTGTCCAACTGTCCACTTCCTTTTTAGGCCTGCACATGTTGGGGCCACTGGGTTTATCAAGGCCTCCTCCTGAAGGCCACCCCCCCCCCCCCGCATGGCTGATGGGAAGGCTGTGTTTGGCATAGTGGCTCACAAACCGCCGAGGCCTGCTATAGGTTGCGCCCCATCGATTCCCGTCCAGAGAACATTTCTTCTGCAGCATTCTTCTGGCATTCTGTTAAATAATCAAAAACGGAGGCCCTAATTGGCATCAAGATGGTCTAGGCCTGCAGCAGAACGCAAGGGCCAGAGCTGAGGTGCTAGAATGGGTTGTCCCATTTCAAACTAGGGGGGAGGTTTACAGTCCCCACAGTTCCCACACATCAGTCAACCCCAGCATACCATGTGAAGATTTCCCTTTCTCTCTGATATGTTCCATTTTTTTTAAAAAATGGAGACATCTTACAAATGTGGCTGCCCCCACCCGTCCGAAGTGGTACAGCCCACGCTATCACCTCAGAAGCCTGCCACTTCAGTCTGCTGCATGTGTGGCGTAGCAGCTACAGTGCCAGCCTAGGGTCTGGGAGAGCCGGGTTCAAATCCCTACTCTGCCATGGAAGCTCACGGGCCAGCCACATACTCTCAGCCTAACCCACCTCAGAGGGTCGTTGTGAGGATAAAACAGAGGGTAGGCAGAATGCTATAAGCAGCTTGGGGAGAAAAGTAAGTAAATGTGGAAGTCAAAATGTTTTCTGGAAAATTTAAAGGAAATTGATTGTAATGGATATTATAGTTATTTCTAATCCAATAAAAAATTAAAAAAAATGTTTTCTAAGAACAGTGGATGGCTGTATACAAGGGGGAACCTAACAGAAAGACGAGCCACAGGACTTGTTTGGAGGAGGAGATTTCCTGAAGAGGAAATCTATCCAAAAGGCACCCCAGAACACCAGCTTGGAGGCGGATGGGGATTCCCTCTTGTGCTCATAGGTAAGATCTGTTCCTATCACCCAACATTAAGGACACCCCCAATCTATGGGGCTAACCCCCCAACCCCGATAAGGCCTCTGCCTCCGGGCTCCCCAACAGCACAGTTGTCATGCGGTTCTTCAGCAAAGCCTTTGCCTCAGCTTTGCTTCCTAAAAGTGGTGGGTTGACAATTCTGCATTTCCTGCATTCTTTCCTTTCTCCACCTGAAACACAGGCCTGAGACCTTGGCCCTCTAGCCTGGAGGACTCCCTTGAAACTCCTCCACATTCCTATGGGTCTATGGCACCAGGGAGGGTGAAACTGTTCAACCACAGCGCTGGGTTTCAGGGCATCATTCAAAATGGTCAATAGTGCACTTTATTATTATATATTTACCATTACAGAGGGACACTACCTAGATTTTCTGCCTCAGGCTCCAAAACACTGTGGGCTACCTCTGCCTGTTCCCTCCTCCCCTGTCCTTATTACCCTTCCTGTCCCTCTCACAAGCCTTTTGTTCTTTACAGATGCCGTGAGAGCCTGCCTGGTGTCAGAGCGTTGGACTAGGATCTGGAAGACCCAGGTTCAAATCTTCCCTCTGCCATGGAAGCTCGCTTGAATAACCTTGGGCCAGTTATTCTCAACCTAGTTGACCTCACCAGGTAGGATAGAGTGAGGATAGAGGAGGGAGAAACAATGTTGTAAGTCGGGTATAAATATCAAAGTAAATAAAAAGACATAGAAGGTTTTATGGGGGTGGGGAGGCATGGAAGCATTAGAAAAAGCATGAGGAGGAGCAAAGATGGAAGACAGCCATTTCCCCTTGCTACAGGTACACACATGCATACATATATATTCATTTTTCAAACCACAATGGCATTAGACACACAAAATGACAGATGCAGGGACCTAAAAGAGCAGTGTCTCCCCCGCCCCCTTCTCCTAGTTGTCAAGACTTTTTTTTTTTTGCAAAATAAGAGCTATGGAGAATCTTGAGTGAAGAGAGGCTGCTGAGGGGCTGTGTGACCTGGCTGGGGAAGGAGCGATCCTGTGCGAGCTTCCCTAAGAGTCCTATTGCCTGGTGGAGCTCTTTGGAGTGCAGGTCCCAAGTCAGCAAGCAACTCTCCAGGTGGCTTTAGAGCAGCAGGGTGGTTAGAGGGACCGGCCGGAATCCTCCCTCGGCCATGGGAGCTCACTGGTGACCTTGGACCAGTCGCGCTCTCAGCCTAACCTACCTCACAGGGCTGCTGCGCTGCTAAAATGGAAGTACAAGGAACAGTCCACCGACTGCCCTGGGCTCCGTGGAGGGAGGATGGCATGAAAACGTACCAAATGCAATAAAGCTTTATTCTCCCTGCTGGTCAGCAATCCAGCTGGCCTACTTCAGAGGGCTGTTGTAAAGATGTGCAAAAGAATACCTGCCAAGGATTTTGGTGCCTGCTGAGTAATACAAAATGGAGAAGGTTCTGCTCGGTGGGGCTCACAAGAGATCCACGACGGGGAATTATGAGTGGGGAGACGGGGGGGGGGGCTCTGAGAAGCAGCAGGCCCAGCTTCGGGCGGGTTTCTGGGCCTGGGGCGCTCCATCCCAAGCAGCCAGGCCCCCCGCCCAAGAGGAGGGTCGCGGCGCTCTCACTCGACCCCGCCGGCGGTGGCGGCACGGGGGGGGGGCTATCTTCCTAGCACATCCATCGCCATAAGCTTCGAGGCGGAGGGACTCTGCGCAGGGTTTGCCCGGCAGGGCAGGGGAAGCTGCGCCGCCTCCCTTCCCTTCCCCTCGCAACTGGATCCATCCCTCCATCCATCCCTCCATCCTCCATGTTACGGTTTCCCCAGCCGGTCTCGGCGCGGAGCTCACGCGCGTCCTTCCCTCGGCTCCGATCCCCCGCCGAGCCGTCGCCCCCGGAGCGAGACCGCGGGCTGCTCGGTGCCGAGGGCCCGCGGGCAGGGCAGCCGCTTTCCGGCAGGATCGTGCGCGGCCGGGGCACGAGGGAGCAGCCGAGCCGAGCCGAGCCGACGGGGCGCCACGCTGGAAGGCGGCGGATGGAGCGGGGCGGAGGGCGCCGGTGCTGGGAGGGTCCGGCCGAGATCGGCTGCACGGAGCGGGCTCGCCCAGCCTCGAGAGATGCGAGCGGGGCGGGCAGCCTCCCTCGCGGCGCCAAGGGCTGGGCTGCCTCTGCTCCCGACCCCCCGCGAACTTTCCTTCCCTCCGTCCCACCTCGGCCTCGAGAGAACGGCGGGCCGAGCCCGGGGCGAGAGCGCGGCGCGCCAGGGGCAGGGGCAGGGGCACTTACCGGGCTCCGGAGGGAGGTCGAATGAAGGGGGAAGGGGGGCGAAGGAGCGCGGAGCGGAGCGGAGCCTCGGCCAGCCAGCTGGAGCGGCGGCGGCGGCCCCTCACTTCCCCGCCCGCTTCTTCCTTTGGGGCCGCGGCGCAGCAGGAGGAGGAGGGGGGGAGTGGGCAGAGCGGGCCGGCTGGCCCCCGCGCCTCCGCTCTCGGTGGCCGCCTCCGCCTCCGCCCCCGCTGCGCCCCGGCTTCAGGCGCCGCCGCCCGTGCCCGTGCCCGTGCCCGTGCTCGCGCGCTCGCCCAGCGCTGCGCCCGCCCGCCGCCGGCCGCCGTGGCCACCTCCCATTTCCGAAGCGCCCAGAACGCCCCGCCGGCCCCCTCCCTCCCCCGCCCCGCCCGCGGCGCGCGCCCGCCCGCCCGCGCGCCCCCCTCCGTCCGCAGCGCATCGATCGCCGCCGCCGCTCGCCAGGGAAATGTTTGCGCCGGGGAGCCGCGGGCGGGGAGATGCTTCGCGGGCCGGGGCCGCGCTTCCCGGAGCCCTGGGCGGGGGGGGGGGGGACTGTGTGGCTGTGCAGTGAAACTGGCCGCTGTCCTAAAGGCGCCGCTTCCTCGCGAGCAAGTCCCGCCCGGCGCCAGAGGCAGCGGTGGCGTTAGGACGGCCTGGGAGGGGGTCCGCGTCCAAAGGGGGCCTTTTCCAGAACCGGGCAGGATCTGCTCAGGCAGCGGGCGTTTGCGGGGGGGGGGGGCAAGACCAGCAATTGGGGCGGGAGGGGAGGCTTCCCGCGAGCTCCCCTCGCCCCGAACGGGCTGCGCTCCGGCCCCCGCCCCTCCCCCGCTTCCCCGCGATCCCTCCTCCCCTCTCCATCCCCAGTACAAAGGAATGGGAGATGCCGGGAGCTTTTTTTGGCAAGGCAAAGCTCAGGTGGGGGGGGGGGAGGAGGAAAGAAGAGGCGGAGCGGATCCCGCAGGAGCGGGATTCCCGAGCCAGGCCTCCCGCCCTCCTTGGAAACGGAGGAAAGGAGCGCGGGGCGGCAGGAGGTGCTGGGGCGCGCTGCTGGGGAAACCGTCGCTCGTCCAGGGCTGCGTTCTCAGCAGAGCGCTGATGCTGCGGTGGCGATACGGAAAGTCTCCGAGCCGGGCAAGGCTACCCCGGGAAAGCGCAGCCACTTCTGGGGACTTGCTCAAGGGGCCAGGCTGGAAGGAGCTCCCAGGTGAAGACTGCAGAATGGTTTCCGGCATTACTCTGTGTCGTTTTCATGCAGATGAATATCTAAAGGGAGAAGGGCTAGGACTGCAATCTGAAAGCCATGGGGTGGTTCTATCTCCAGGCCTGCCTTGAGACAGCAGGCTGGGGGGGAGGGGGTGGAGAGGAAGTGCATTGCCCCTCAAGGATTTCCCAAATGTGGGTCCCTTTTGTCTGCTCTGTAGGTTCCCTCCCTTCTCTTGTGTAGTGAGAGAAGAGAGAGGCAGCCCTAGGAAAAATGGAGGAAGACACTGCTATCTGGATGGCCCAGGAAAACCTGGCCCAGGCTGTACTCTGTAATCATGATATGGTGTAATTAGGACATCTTAAGCACAAATACCCTGACCTAGATAGCCCAGGTAAGCCTGATCTCAGAAGTTAAGCAGGATCAGTCTTGGTTAGTAATTGGATGGGAGACCTGCAGAGGCAGGCAATGCCAAAGCACCCGTGTTAGTCTCTTCTCATGAAAACCCCACCAAGGGTCACCATAAGTCAGCCATCACTTGACAGCACTCTCCACCTCCAAACACAAAATAGGAACTTTGCTTGTATGATTCCCAAGACTGTATGAATGGGATGGAATCATGAATTTATTTACTTCATGTGTGCCCCACCTTTCTCCCCAAAGCAGTTTACATCATTCTCATCTTCACTTTATCCTCATAACAACCCTGTGAGGTAGGTCAGGCTGCGAGGATGAGACTATCCCAGGGTCTCCCAACAAGCTTCCATGGCAGACTGGGGATTCAAATCCAGGCCTCCTAAATCCTAGAAAGGCACTCAAACCAGAACCCAGGGGAAGCATAAGCTTTTGAGAACCACAGTTCTATTTCTCAGATGCATCGTCTCAAAAGCTTATGCTACAATAAAGTTGGTTAGTATTAAAGGTGCTACTGGATTCTTTACTATTTTGCAACTAAAGACTAAGTCGGCTAACTCCTCTGGATCCAGACTAGTCAAAGCTCAGCTAAACAGGGTGGGCCATGATGACCAGCACTTGGATGGAAGGTCCACCAAGAAAGACTGGGGTTCTCCACAGAGGAAGGCAATGGCAAACTTCCCTCAGCTTATCCCTTGTCCAGAAAACCCATGAAGGGTCACCATACATTGGTTGTGACTTGACAGCACACACACACACACCAGAGAATCTAGAGTTAATTTGGCATTCTGGAACTAATTTACACTGAGCTAAAAAAACACTAAACACCTGTAGACCATTTTTCCATAAAGTAAAATTCATTGAGTTGTTACTCATTTCTACCCCACCTTGCTTCCCAGCAGCGCACATCACTCTCCCCCATTTTGTCCTCACAATAACCCTGTGAGTTCAGTGAGGCTGAGTGAAGTGGCCCAAGGCCGCCCATGACCCTGGCATGGCAGTGTGGGGATTGGAACTGGGGTCTTCCCCCCAGTTCCTTTTCCGACGCACTAATCATTACACCTCACTTACGGTCCACACAGGTAGCAGAAGGAGGTGAAGAGTGCAAGTGGGGGAATCACTTCCCCCCACTTCAAGGACCCGACTGGTACTGTCCCCATGAGGTAGTGGCTTGACATTCTGGATTCTGAGCCCAGTGATCCAAGTTTAAATCGTCATAGAATTTGCTATCTGGTTTGCTATCAATAGTTGTTAGCACTTCACAGAGAGACTGTGGAGACGCAAGTCCAAATCCATCTGCCATGGAGCTCATGGTCTAATCTTAGAACACTCAGATTCTCTCTCGGCCTAACCTTACCATACAGGGATATTGTGGTGATAAAATGGAGATAACCCAGTGCAGTATATGAGGAAAGAAGGGTTCAAAGTAAATAGTCATTGCTAGAAGGAATGGCTATCTTATTGCAGAAAACAATTGCTTTTCTTTAGAGGTGCTCACAAAGAGGGGCTGTCAAGCTTTTTGAAGTGCGGCCCATTTCTAATAGTACGTATAGTGATTGTCATCTAGTCCAGCCCACTGCACAATACAAGACATTCACAGCTGCCTCCCATCCACTCCCCTAGTGGCCACTGCTCTATGTCCAGAGAAAGGCTGTCATGACCCCCTTTCTATCTTATAGTTAGGTTTCTGCAACTTAAACCCTCTTGTTCTTTCACCCTCTGGATATATAATGCTGCCACCAGGAATTAAATTCCAAACTAGTTAATTTAATTTTTCCATGAATAATGTGCCTAAGCATTAGGCTCCTTCATGAGACTGGGGCCCTGAGGATAATACTGGGATATATAGAAATCACATATATGCTGGAGAGAACAGAAAAAAGAACAAGAAAGAACCAAAATAAACCTTTATCGGCTCATGAAGCATACTGGTTTCACACTATTTCTTAAGCTTGGTAGTTCCAAAGATAGTTATCTGTTCTTAAAGTTCTTTCCCCATAGACTCAGTCACACAGAGTAATTATCCACACAGGTCTTCTTTAAGAGAATAAACTACACAGATTTAGATTCAATCATGCATTTCCACACAGCTTGCCTGAATTAAATAGATCAATCGCTCAGATATAAACAGACTTTTTTTCTCAGGCTCACACATAGTTTGCCAGACAGAATGAATATTTTCTCTCAGAAACACACAGTTCGGGCTTCGCACAGATTGCCTGACAGAACAAGAATGAGAATCCTTTCAGGCTTCCACACAGGTTGCCTGCTTCACCCAGAATGAATATTTTCTCTCAGAAACACACATTTCGGGCTTCATGCAGATTGCCTGACAGAACTAGAATGAGAATCCTTCCAAGCTTCTACACAGGTTGCCTGCTTCACCCAGAATGAATATTTTCTCTCAGAAACACACAGTTCAGGCTTCCCACAGATTGCCTGACAGAACTAGAATGAGAATCCTTCCAAGCTTCTGCACAGGTTGCCTGCTTCGCCCAGAATGAATATTTTCTCTCAGAAACACACATTTCGGGCTTCATGCAGATTGCCTGACAGAACAAGAATGAGAATCCTTCCAAGCTTCTGCACAGGTTGCCTGCTTCGCCCAGAATGAATATTTTCTCTCAGAAACACACAGTTCAGGCTTCCCACAGATTGCCTGACAGAACAAGAATGAGAATCCTTCCAAGCTTCTACACAGGTTGCCTGCTTCACCCAGAATGAATATTTTCTCTCAGAAACACACATTTCGGGCTTCATGCAGATTGCCTGACAGAACTAGAATGAGAATCCTTCCAAGCTTCTGCACAGGTTGCCTGCTTCGCCCAGAATGAATATTTTCTCTCAGAAACACACAGTTCGGGCTTCATGCAGATTGCCTGACAGAACAAGAATGAGAATCTTTCCAAGCTTCTGCACAGGTTGCCTGCTTCGCCCAGAATGAATATTTTCTCTCAGAAACACACAGTTCAGGCTTCCCACAGATTGCCTGACAGAACAAGAATGAGAATCCTTCCAAGCTTCTACACAGGTTGCCTGCTTCACCCAGAATGAATATTTTCTCTCAGAAACACACATTTCGGGCTTCATGCAGATTGCCTGACAGAACTAGAATGAGAATCCTTTCAAGCTTCTGCACAGGTTGCCTGCTTCGCCCAGAATGAATATTTTCTCTCAGAAACACACAGTTCAGGCTTCCCACAGATTGCCTGACAGAACAAGAATGAGAATCCTTTCAAGCTTCTGCACAGGTTGCCTGCTTCGCCCAGAATGAATATTTTCTCTCAGAAACACACAGTTCGGGCTTCATGCAGATTGCCTGACAGAACAAGAATGAGAATCTTTCCAAGCTTCTGCACAGGTTGCCTGCTTCGCCCAGAATGAATATTTTCTCTCAGAAACACACATTTCGGGCTTCATGCAGATTGCCTGACAGAACTAGAATGAGAATCCTTCCAAGCTTCTGCACAGGTTGCCTGCTTCGCCCAGAATGAATATTTTCTCTCAGAAACACACAGTTCGGGCTTCATGCAGATTGCCTGACAGAACAAGAATGAGAATCATTTCAAGCTTCCACACAGGTTGCCTGCTTCGCCCAGAATGAATATTTTCTCTCAGAAACACACAGTTCAGGCTTCCCACAGATTGCCTGACAGAACTAGAATGAGAATCCTTTCAAGCTTCTGCACAGGTTGCCTGCTTCACCCAGAATGAATATTTTCTCTCAGAAACACACAGTTCGGGCTTCATGCAGATTGCCTGACAGAACAAGAATGAGAATCATTTCAAGCTTCCACACAGGTTGCCTGCTTCGTCCAGAATGAATGCTCTGTCTCAGGCACACACAGCTCACTCCACCCCTAGAGTACTGCTATTGTCCAATCAGATTTCACTCCACACACAATTCTCAACTCAACTAGAATGAGAATCCTTTCAAGTTTCCACACAGGTTGCCTGCTTCACACAGAATGAATATTTTCTCTCAGAAACACACAGTTTGGGCTTCATGCAGATTGCCTGACAGAATTAGAATGAGAACCATTTCAAGCTTCCACACAGGTTGCCTGCTTCGCCCAGAATGAATATTTTCTCTCAGCAACACAGAGTTTGGGCGTCACACCGATTGCCTGACAGAACTAGAATGAGAATCCTTTCAGGTTGCCTGCTTCGCTTTTCTCTCAGAAACACACAGTTCGGGCTTCGCACAGATTGCCTGACAGAACAAGAATGAGAATCATTTCAAGCTTCCACACAGGTTGCCTGCTTCACCCAGAATAAATATTTTCTCTCAGATACACAGAGTTCGGGCTTCACGCAGATTGCCTGACAGAACTAGAATGAGAATCCTTTCAGGCTTCCATATAGGTTGCCTGTTTCGCCCAAAATGAATATTTTCTCTCAGAAACACACAGTTCGGGCTTCACATAGATTGCCTGACAGAACTAGAATGATCAAAAAGAGTCCAGTAGCACCTTTAAGACTAACCCATTTTATTGTAGCATAAGCTTTCGAGAATCAAGTTCTCTTCGTCAGATGCATGATACATCTGACGAAGAGAACTTGATTCTCGAAAGCTTATGCTACAATAAAATTGGTTAGTCTTAAAGGTGCTACTGGACTCTTTTTGATTTTGCTACTACAGACTAACACGGCTAACTCCTCTAGAACTAGAATGAGAATCCTTTCAGGCTTCCACACAGGTTGCCTGCTTTGCCCAGAATGAATGCACTGTCTCAGGCGCACACAGCTCACTCCACCCCTAGAGTACTGCTATTGTCCAATCAGATTTCACTCCACACACAATTCTCAACTCCACCTATACTCTCAGTCATCAACCAATCACCTCACTCACTCATCCCTCTCTTTCACCCCCCTTCTTCTGTAACAAAACAAGCATTTAAAGAAACATACACACAGTTAAAATCTTTACAAAGGCAAAAAACCTGCAGGATACTTGGCCAATCTGGCTTGGAGGAAAATTCCTTCCTGACCCCAAAGTGGCAATCGGCATTACTCTGGGCATATAAGAAGAGCTCATGGGACTCTAGCACCAGCCCATTCCTTTCTGCCCTCCATCTCATAATCTGCCTAAATTCATACCAAGTTATGGAATCAACATTGCTGTCAGATGACCTCTTCTTAAAAACCTCCAAAGAAGGAAAGCCCCCCACTCCCCGAGGAACCCGGGTTCACTGAGGAACTGCTCTGTCAGGAAGTTCTTCCTAATGTTTAGACAAAGACTTTTTTGACTTAATTTTTACTCTTTGGTTCTGGTAGGACCCTCTGGGGCAACAGAAAACAACTCTGCTCCATCCTCTGTGGCAGCCCTTGAAGAGAGCTACCATATCAGCTCTCAGTCACCTCCTCTCCAGGCTAACATGCCCATATCCTTCAGCCTTTCCTTATAGGATTTGGTCTCCAGACCCCTCACCATCTTTCTTGCCCTCCTTTGGACACATTCCAGCTTGTCAACATCCTTCTTAAACTGTGGTGCCCAAAACTGAACACACGATTCCAAGTGAGCTCTAACCAGAGTAGAGTAAAGTGAAACATGACTATGCATGACCTGGACAGCCCAAAATCACATTTGCCTTTTTAGCTACCACCAGGGCTGGCGCGCCCATTGAGGCCAGGTAGGTGGTGGCCTCGGGCGCAAGGGCACTGGAGAGGCGCCGGAGGCGGTGTCAGGGGGCAGAGGCGCGCGCAGTGGAGCTGGTGTGACTGGGCTGCAGCTGCTGCTGCAGCCAGCCAGCCCCGTGCCACCGCCGCCACCGCCACACGCCCCAGCCGGGCACAGAAGCCGCGAGCCGCTGCTGGGGTGGCGCGCGGAGGCTGCTCTGTGCTCCACACACCGCCCCAGCAGCAGCCTGATGGCTTCTGCACCCGGCTGGGGCATGTGGCGGTGGTGGCAGCGGCACGGGGCTGGATGGCTGCAGCAGCAGCTGCAGCCAGCCATGCCAGCTCCACTGCGCGCTCCTCTGCCCCCACACACTCCAGCCGGGCACAGAGCACGGAGCAGCTTCTGCGTGCCACCCCAGCTATCCTGCGCTGCGTGATGATGTCATCGCACGATGACGTCATCACGCAGTCTGCGGCGTATGCGCGCGCTCTGCGCGCGTGTGCACGAGTGGCCGCAGGCGCCAGAAACTCTGGCACCGGCCCTGGCTACCACATCACACTGCTTACTCATGTTCAGTGGATGGTCTACTTAAGACCATCCAATCTTTTTCACATGTACTACTGTCAAGACAAGTCTCCCCAATCAGACAATTATGACTTTCATTTTTCCTACCTAAATGCAGAATTTTCCATTTATCCCTGCTGAAGTTGATTTTTACTTTTAGCCCAGTTTTCCAGCCTGTCAAGATCACCTTGAATCTTGATTTTGTCTATTAAGTTTTGAGCCTTGTGCTCATAGTGATTTCAGCCAAGCAGTGATTTCAGGTCATGCGAGTAACTTTATTGCAAATACTACATACTCGCGCTCCCGAAGGAGCCAGATATATACACCCCAAACTACGCCCCCTTTTAGTAACCCCCCAATGAGAACACAGACACCGAGGATCAGGGCCGGCGCGCGCATGGAGGCCAGGTAGGCGGTGGCCTCGGGCGCGCGGGCACTGGAGGGGCGCTGGAAGGGGTGTTGGGGGGTGGAGACGCGTGCAGCGAAGCTGCTGCAGCCAGTCAGCCAGCCCCTTGCTGCCACCACCTCTGCCACACACCCCAGCCGGGCGCAGCCTCTGTGCGCCGCTCGAGCCCCGCTGCCGCCGCCACACTTCCCAGCCGGGCGCAGCCTCCACGCACCGCCCCAGCAGCGGCTCGCAGCTTCTGCTCCCGGCTGGGGCGTGTGGGGGCGGCGGCGGTGGAAGCACGGGGCTGGCTGGCTCCGCTGCGTGCTCCTCCGCCCCAGCCGGGCGTAGAAGCCGTGAGCTGCTGCTGGGGCGGCGCACGGAGCAGCCTCCGCGCGCCGCTCCAGCAGCAGCTCGCAGCTTCTGCGCTCGGCGGTCCTCCACACGCCGCCCAGCCCCCCTGCGGCGCGTGATGACGTCTGCAATGATGTCATCACGCAGTCCGTGGCGCGCCCGCGCGCACACGCTGCCGCGGGCGCCAAAGCCTCTGGCACCGGCCCTGCCGAGGATCCTTCATTTGCATGTGCTGACAAAAGATAAAGTGTTTACAAGGCAGCAATTGGTTCATATCCCAGAGGAATGATTGGCTGCTGCTAACCCTATATCCCAATAGGATTGTAGACCTGAGGAGCCCCGCTTTACTCAAAGCTAGCCCGGCGCATAACCCTGTCTTTTACCATATTTGCTACCTCTCCCAATTTAGTATCATCTGCATACTTAATGAGCATTCCCTCTATTCATCTCTCAACCAGTTACAAATCCACCTAACAGTAGTAGGATTCAAACCACATTGTACCAACTTGTCAACAAGAATATCATGTGGAATCTTATCAAAAGCCTTTTGAAATAAGATAAACTATGTCTACAGCATTCCTGATCCAACAATGTAGTAACTCTCTCAAAAAAAGAGATAAGGTTTGTCTGACATGACTTGTACTTGAGGAACCCTTGCTGGCTCTTAATAATCAGATCTGTCTTTTCTAAATGTTCAAGGACTGACTGATGATTTGCTTTATCATCTCGGAATCCTGCCAACTCACGAAGCCACCTGTGTAATCTAGACTCAATCCGATTTAAAAATGGCACTCATATGTGCTCGCTTGCAAGAGCCCAAGGTTTTATTTAAGGTGGGCCCTCAGCACACCAGAGCTCCATAGACCAGGGCCGTTTTCACACACCTCCAAACTCTCCGGAAAAACTTGCAAAACTCACGGCACGACAGCGTCTTCATAGCACGACTTCCCATCATGATCCCATTTAGTGGTGTGATGACGTCAGAAATTGCACCATTAAACTGGATCATGATGGAAAATCGCACTATGAAGACGCTGTCATGCTGTGAGTTTTGCACAATTTTCTGGAGGGTTCACAGGTGTGTGAAAATGACCCAGGTTGATGTTGCTTGTGTGTGCTAAGATTGCTGAGAGTCCATTTTAAAAGAAACACTGGGTTGGAGGAACATTGTGTAGGTAAATTCTCCTTGCCCATCCATGTCATATTTAAACTAGGCCATAATCTGCTCCCACAGCTGCTAAAAACCACCACTGAGCCCGAGACAGAATTGCCCTTTGTCCCCTTACACTACCAGACCTAGCTCAAATCTCCCATGAAAATAAATCGCTTCTTGTTCAGCTCCACAGGATTTAGGGGTGAATCAGGCCCCAAATTTTGTTTGCTTCCATATACCAGCCTTTCTGCTCTTCTGAAAAGACAGAGCCACACATCATAGAATGAGGTGATGGGACTGTACAACTTCAGAAGGAAGGCAGGAGGGTCCTGTTTTTCTATACTCCCTAACATAAAAGCCCCTTGTACAGAATGAACTAACACAAGAGGGCACACTAACAGAGCCATCCTGGGGACACTTCCCAGTCCCACCAGTGGAGGAACATTTTAACCATCCAGGACACTCCGTTGATGACCTAAAAGTAGTGGTTATCTTGCAATGGAATTTCAAAGGGAGGTTAGAAAGAGAGACTGAATTACAACTGATAATTGTAACAACTGATAATGAAGCTCTAGACAATGCATCCACCTGGATTGAATGGAGACCTAGGTTTCTTGTCTCATTACCATCGCTGGTTCCTCCACTCCTAATCCAATCACACCTGCTATTATTATTTGGCTTCTGAAATCACTCCACTCACCAAAGTATAAGGACAGATGGACTCACATTCTAGCTGCTGTATCTGAAGAAGTGAGCTGTGGCTAGTGAAAGCTCCCACCCTACCACAAATTTTGTTAATCTTATAGGTGCTACTGGTCTCTTGCTCTTTTCTAATACTACAGGCAGACTAACATGGTTACCCATCTTGATCTAGTGCCACCCTAAGCAAGTAACACCTTTCTAAGTCCACTGGAAGGGTGTAACTCTGTTTAGAATGGCCCCATAAGTACGTTAGTTTATTGCTTGCAGGGAAGAGTTTTTCACATGGGGAGAACATCACTGAAGTGATGCAGTCCAGGACTCTGCCACCTCAGTCTTCCACCTGAGTCTTCAGAATGTGTAGGATGGCTCTTAAGGCCCATTCTGACATACCTGTTGCCACATGAAGCTGGGCTCCAGTGTGAGTCCAGCTTTCTACCGTAGGGTCATATCTGCAGTTCCCCAAAACCAAGCAGGGGTGGGGGAATGTTGCACTCTGGGCTCCTCCTACCCAGCTGGAGTCATCTGATGTTACCTGAGCAATACAGGAAGAGGAATCTCACAGCACAGCTCCTAACACCACGAGGGTAATATTGGATTGGACTTCTAGTCTTATTAGAGACAGTGTCATGTAGTGGTTAGAGTGTCAAATTAGGATCTGAGAGATCCAGCTTTGAACCCCTGATCTGCCATGAAAGCTTGCTAGGTGACTTTGGGCCAGTCCCAGACTCTCAGCCTAGCCCACCTCACAGAGTTGTGGTGAGGATAAAATGGAGGAGAGGAAATCAATGTAAGTCACTCTGGGTCCCCATTGGGTAGGAAGGTAAGTTATAAATGAAGGAGATAAATAATGTTTATTACCATATCCAAAGAAATAGTTCCCAGGCCAGATATGCAAGTGTTTCCAGTCTTGGAAATACTATTCCCGTACCCAAAGCCTTGCTGCATTTAAGGTGTTTTAGTGCTTCAGGAGTTGAAAACACTGATAGAGTATGCAGACGGTATTAAAACTAAGTGCCTATATGAAACCACAGACTGGCAATACAGATTTTCCAAACATCCCTTCCTTTGGCTTTCCTGAGTTTTCACAATTTTGGGCAGCTGACAAATTTGATGCCTTGGGCTTTACATACATTATATTCTTATTTTTGTCTGACTATAGATTGCTGGTGAAAGCGCTCCATGGTAATTCTCTCATCCCCTGCAACTCTTTGGAAGGTAGATGGTTCATATTTACTTTTAAAATATGCCATGATCTCAATAAAAACATACTTTTGAGGCAGCTTACAAAATCCATTTTAAATAACAAAACAGGGATGCTAATGAATTCAGAAAAATAAAAATAACAGCAATAAAAACAAAATACAAAGTAAGACCTATGTAAAATTAGCGGAACTCTAATTTAATAGTATCAACTATAAGCCAAGATCCAAAGCAGCACAAATAACTTGGCAAATGGTGTGTGAAAATAAACCTGGGATATAGCCAGCTAAGCAGTTTTGCCACTGGAAGGTCATCTCCACTTACAAAAGAGAGGGTGGTGATTTCCACCAGTTTCTTCCTCCTACTGCAACCTCACCTTGCCCCATATGTTGTTTCTGTGGGTCCAGTGACCCCTTAAACAACACAGGTGGGGGGGGGGCTCATGGGCTACAGTAGGAGGGAGAAGCAGGGAAGGCCTGCTCCCAGAGTTTACAGATTGTTGTATACACAGCTATGTCATTTCCTGATGCTTAGTGAATATCCAGTTTGGCGTCAGATGAGTTTTGGCAGGGAGGGAATTCCAAATTTTCAGCACTACAACAGAAAAATCTAATCTCTGGTACTCACTTACCTTGCTTTGGAAAGTAATGACCTATGGAGTGGGGCCTATGAATTTTAACTGTTGTATAGGTTCATAGGAGAGAAGAATTCCAGAGGGGTGGCCCTTTACTGCATGGCAGCAAAATTAAACAGAAGTCTAGTCACACCTTAAAGACTAACAAAAACATTGTTGGTCTTTAAGGTGACACTGGACATGTGAGAGAAGGAGATCCTTCAAATATCTCCATTTTACTGATGGAGAACTGAGACACGGGTTCTCTGCCTGTCCAAGGCCCATGCTCAGTTACTGACTTCCCTTTCACAATATGTAGTTTACCAATTATAATGCATCACATTTGAAGGGTATGTGAGCCACTTTGTGGGCTGAAATGCTTTTAAGAAATGTACCAACAGTGCAGCAGTGAGGTATTAGATTGGGAAATCCTTGACTGACATGGGACTTCTGATCAGAACTCACGTTGGTATACTTGTGAAATATTTTGCATCAGAACATTTTGGAGCACTCCAATGAAGTGACTCAAAAGATCAGACATTGCTTAACACATCATGTAAGCAATAAGGAGATCTGAATAATATGTAGCATTCTCAGCCAAGTTCTTTGCATACGTGATCTCAGCATCCTAACAACAGCCTTGTTAGGTAGGCAGCCCCCAAAGTTATCTAGGAAATTTATAACAGAGATGAGATTTTAATTGGGGACTTTTGATCTATAGTTTAGCCACTATGCAACACTAGCTCTTAACATGAGCTGAAGGTGAGATGAGTAAAAAATGAACAGAAGTCCTGCAGCACCTTCAAGACTGACTAACATATATTTCAGTGTGACCCCTGAGCATGCTGGGACAAAATATTAAAGACTTTTAGCTACCAGATTTTTGTTTTTCCATTATCTTTCAGTTCTGTAATCCTAGTCCTACTGAATTGGGTTTAGGCTGGAATAAAATTGGGTTAGTCTTTAAAATGCCACATGACTGTTGATCTTTGGTGCCACAGACAAATGCAGATACCCTTCTGGCATTTTTAGATGGAGGTATATAATAATCATATTTGACTCATAACACTTTCACATATTTCTTTTATTCAAGCATTCAGATCCTGCCTTTGTGGCTCCAGGCAACACACAATTTGTTCCATTAAGGCATGAGAAAAACTGCTCCCAAAACACTCCCCAGAACCCTGCTCTTCATTTCAAATGCTCTCACAAACAGCACAGCCCTGTAGTATTTTCTAAAACCTCCGAAGAGGATCCACACATACCTTTACCTCCTCAGGCAGCCCACTCCATAACGTGGAGGATCTTCTGTTGTAAAGTAAGGGGCTCTAGTAGATGCCAGGCGAGGAAGCCTGTGAAGGTGGACAGTTTCGGGTGGATAGCCACATTGGTCTGCAATAGGACAGCAGGATTTGGACCCAGAAGCACCTTCGAGGCCAACAAGATCTCCAGGGTATGAGCTTTCAAGAGTCACTGTTCCCTCCATCAGCTCCCTCCCCTTGTATCTGATGAAGGGACCTTTGACTCTCAAAAGCCTCTACTACAGAAATCTTATGGGCCTTTAAGGTGCCGCTGGACTGGAATCTCGCCCTCACAAAGTGGGCTGTGACTCATGAAAGCTCATATTGAAATGTTGTTAGTCCTGAAGGTGCCACCGGACTTGTGTTTTAATTTGCTTCACATACAACAGCCTATTAAAGCTTCGCCCCTACAACAAAGACCTAAAATGGGCAAATATTTCATGAACAGAAGCCCTGTTCACATGTCACAGTGAACATACATGTGTACACCTCTTTTTAAGAAAGGACCAGTACCTAGATAAACGTGGTTTCAATCACATGCTGAGCTGTGCATGCATAGAGTGTAATGTGAGAAATATAAGGGAAAATGAAGGTTCATACTGCATTGGAATTGGATGGTCTAGCTGTTTGGCTGCTACAAACTAGCAGGGCAAACTCCTTTGAAGCCAACTGATCCACAAACCAAAAGGAGATGTTTACATATACTAGCAAAGGAATGTTTTGGTTGCTCCCTCCCCCCCCCCCAATTGCCTCTTCTCCCTCCTCCTCTTCTGTATTTGACCAGTCTCTGTATCAGGCATCTGACGAAGAGAACTTGATTCTCGAAAGCTTATGCTACAATAAAATTGGTTAGTCTTAAAGGTGCTACTGGACTCGTTTCGATTTTGCTACCACAGACTAACACGGCTAACTCCTCTGCATCTATGAAGTGTACACTGCAACCTGTTCTTATTACAGTGAATATGTATATATCCTGCCTGTTTGCATATACATCAGCCAAAGTGAGTTCATTTTATGAATGAAACTGGGGACTAATATGTGAATAAATGTATATTGTAGATTAAATTTCTCCCCAATGGAGACCCAAAGCAGCCTACATCATTTCCCCATCCTGCATTTTATTCTCACAACAACGCCGTGAAGTAAGTTACGATGACAGGCAGAGGGGATTCAAACGCGGGTCTCCCAGATCCTAGTCCGACGCTAGGCACTACACTAGCCTAGTTTCAGGAGGGCAGCCGTGTTGAAGATCCGGGTCCAACAGCACCTTAGAGTTCAACTAGATTTCCAAGGTGTGAACTTTCGAGAGGCAAAGCTCCCCTCTTTCCTGGTTTGTATCCATTTAGCCGTCCACTATAAAGTGAGAATCGCTCACTGCACTTTTAAAGAAAAGAAATCAAATGGACACTGTAGATGGATTGCACGTGCGCCCGCGGGAATTTGCGCACACAGCTGGTCCGCAGGTTGCGTGTCCGTCCAGCGCAACCGGTGCGCCGGTCTTGCGAGCCCAGCTCCGTTTTCTGCCGGGGCCAGCTTCGCTTCTTGCGCGGAGAGGGCGCCCCCTGCCGAAGCTGCCAGCCGCGCGCCGCCTTTCCCAGTCCCTTCCAGCAGGGCAGGGCTCCGCGCCTGGTCTTGGTTTGCGCCCGCCTGGAACTGATCAGCATGCAGCGCCTCGCCTGAAGGATTACGCCGAGCGCACTCACTGGCCGGGCGCGCTCGCCTCGCTCGCCCCATCCCCCTCGCCCGGTTACCAGGCAACGGCACAAAGGGAGAGCGCGAGCGCGGAGGCCGGCCCGGGGCCCTGGCGGGGCTGCGGCGGGGAGAGCGCGCCGTGTAACCCAATCGGCGCCTCCGCGCTGGGGAAGCCGGCGGGGGAGGATGGCGAGCCCCGCGGAAAGAAGGGGCGGCGCGGGAGGGGAGCCCTGCAGAGGCCCGGCCGGAGCGGGGAGGGAGCGCGGCGCAGCCCGCGCAGGAGAGGGAACAGGGCCCGGCTCGGGCCAGGACGCCGCGCGCCCCTCTCGCCTGCCCCTACCCGGGGGGTGGCGGCTAGGAGAGGCCGCGGACTTGCCGCGTGGCCTTCATCTCCATAGAGGCGGGGGGGGGCGAGGCCGTGGGGAGCCCCGCTGCGCAGCGCCCCTGCAGGTCTTTGGAGGGGGGGGCTGGCCCCATCGAGCCCCGCTGACTGTTCAGCGGGTTCTCAGGCGCGGGGCCCGCGGGCGGGGGAGAGTCCCAGGTGGGGTTAGGGAGGCACCCAGGGCCAAGGCTTGTGCTCGGGGCTGATTTCCGGACGGCCTGCTCAGCCTCGAAGGCTCCAAAGGACCCCTTTTCTGGGCTGGGACCGGGTTGGCCGGTTCGGAGGAAAGGGGAGGAGTGCCTGGCCGCCCCCTCTGCCGGGGGTGGGCAGCGCCGCCCCGCGCAATTCTGACCCTCCCAGACTTGGCGGTTTGGTTTTTGCCACCACTGCGGTGACGGTGCAGAACTGTCGGGTCTGCAGCCTTCAAGTCGGGCCTTCTGGGAATTCAGCTGCTCTCCAGACTGGAGGACCGGTCAGCTTCGCAGGGTGGGCTGTATGGCCTCGCGTTCCAGCTGAGTTCCCTCCTCTCCCCAGACCGCACCCTCTCCAGGCACCCCCCCCCCCCAAATCTCCAGGAACGATATATCCATCATGGGAAGAGAGGGGCCCCCATGTGATGAATTCATTGAGTGTGTGTTATTTGTTGCCAGAAGAAGCAGGGTGATAGGCAGTGAAGTGTATTGGTGTGCTGCTGCTCACTTCCTCACATTGTCCCCAGGCAAAGTGAGGCTGCCTGAGCCCACAGTTTGCGTGTTGTGGACCTCTCTGCTATTTGAGTCCTGGGAGCAGATTTGGGGAACCATCAAGGGTGGCACAGTGGGAGATACACAGACCTGGACCCACTGGGCACATTCTGGTAGGTGGTTCTCCTACACAAACAAATGTGGTATAATGAATGTTGGACTAGGATCTGCGAGATTCAGATTCAATTCCTCACTCTGCTGTGGAAGCCGGCTGAGTAACATTGGCCAGTCACACACTTTCAGAGTAACCTGCCTTGCAGGGATGTTGTGAGATATAAAATGGAGGAAAGGAGAATAACCACTTTGCGTCCCCATTGGAATGAAAGGCAGAGTAAATGAGGTAAAATACAATAAAGCAACCTCCATTATGGGCTGGTGCACACACCAGAACATCTCACTGCTCAGGGTGATCAGCAAAAGAGAAGATTTCATTTGGATTTTTTTTTTTTGTCCTGTGTGCTCAAGGGTCTTGGGCCACTCCTGTTTCTTGCGCACATTTTTCTCCATATTGGACCAGAAAGTTGTAAAAGTGTCATGGCCATCCATAGCCTAATATTTTGTACTGGTAAAAATGGAATGTTTTCCGCCAGTCACATGTTCATTGCTTATTGTTGCTACATCATCAGCATCTCTCTTGACATTTTTGTGACATTCTAGCCTAGACATCAGCTTCCCAAACAATGGTAGCCAAAATCTGAGAAACAGAACAGGAAGTCTGTGTGCAGGAGTTGCTGTCATGGCCTTCCCAAGACATTTTTGATATTAAAAGTGAAAAATCCAAGGTGAAGAGTGAAAAAGAAATGACTGAGAATCGGCTGCAGTTTAGCAACATCCAAAATCTTCTCTTTGAGATGGTTGTCCCACTGTACTTCAGTGAATGGAAGGTTAACCCCCCCTCTCCTTCCTGCACAGTCCCCAGGTAAAAATTGAAGTGGCTTGAGCCTGCAGTTTGCATTTCATGGACCTCTGTGCTATCTGAGCCCCGAGTTGGGGCACTATTAAGGGTGGCCAAAGAGGAGACAACACAGAGACCTGGCTGTATTGGGTACATTCCAGCAGGCTGTGCTACAGTTTTCCTGGTTGCTCTCTCCTGTCCCTAAGACCTTCATGACGAACCAAATTTGCATGGCTAGCAACCAAGGCATCTCACTGTCAAGAAAGACAGTTATACTTAACAAGGCTGGAAGCAAGGGGTAAAGTAAGCATCAACCAATTCAGTTCCAGTGTGTGATCATTTCACGAATGACCTGCAATCTTCGAAATCCTCAACAATGCTAGTCAGATCCCTCCTAGCAGGTTCACTTCCATGGTCTTGTTAATCAGCTAAGCATTCTGGTTTAAGATTAATTTTGCCTTTCTAATTGGCCTGGGGGGGGGGGGTATTTGCAGGCCCTTCCAGTTTTGTGTCATCCACAGATTTGATGCGGTGGACAGAGTTAGGGCATCACAAAACGAACAGGGGTGGAGGTGATATCTTTTAATTTCTATGGGATTTAGCTGGTACAGTGAAATAACACAATCCTGCCAGGAGTTGCCAACCTTATCTTTAATGAGAGCTACTTGTGAGTAATAAAAATATCTCAAGCTACTCCCTGACCCCAATATATGTTCTGTCCTAGAAACAACATGGACTGAGATGAACCTTAGAAATGAAGAGAGCCGCTAAGCAGCGCAGGGGGAAAGGCTATGAAATAGAGAACTGGAAAAGCCTAGAGCCGGTCTTTTTTGTGATCTTTCCCTGGGCCTGCTACAGGAGCCATGAGCTACTCTGCAACAGCCAGGGAGCTACTGATAGCCGATAGACTATTTGTTACATACTCCAAACGGCTCGAAGAAAAGCTGGGTCCTGCAGTACATACGTACTGTGGAAGTTAAGGACATTTGTATATTTTAATGATTCTTAAATTATTCTGCTTCTGTTAGGCACCGAGAAAGGAACTTTATGGGACACTGAACCCCCACCCTACCCCCAGGAAATTCAGCAGTTCTGCTGACTTCAGAGATCAGTCATGCTTTGCTCTTGCACAGAAGGGTTAAACGCGCCCCCCCCCCCCGCCACCCTTTCCTGCACAATCCCTAAGTGAACTCGGGCTGCTAGAGCCTGCAGTTTGCATTTCATGGGCTTCTCTGAGTTCAGATTTGGGGCACCATTAAAGCCCTAGAAACACCTTTTCCCTAACAAAAGCTGGGCTTTTCAAGAAGTTACATTCTGTACCCATTACCACATTCAGCACTTTTTTGTCACTTGTACAGGGGGTCAAGACTTACTAAGGACCAAACAGTGAGAGTGTAATGGTGGCCTGCAAGAGCTAGCCATAAAGATGGGTGAGAAGAATGGAACATTTGTATTCACTTACCATGAAGCTTCCTTTCTCGGTGGTCCAGGAGTGGGGCAGTCCTTACTTTTGGGATATAGCTCCTCCTTTCCAAAGGCAGGGTCAGTCAGCTGATTTTGATCCCGGAGGGGAGGGGCTTGTCCCTGGAATCATCAGTCTGTTCCCAAGCCCTGACTCCCCATCATGATACCAGAAGGGAAAATAATAACTCCCCTCAATTTTTTTTAATAGATCCCTCCCTTGAATCCATGGGGAGGAAGACTATCATCCTAACTCTTCATCCAATCCTAGAAGCCGCCCCGCAAAAAACTCGGGTGGGCAGGACTGCCCCACTCCTGGACCACCGAGAAAGGAAGCTTCACGGTAAGTGAATACAAATCTTCCATTCTTCGGTGGTCCTAGGAGTGGGGCAGTTGTTACTTTTGGGACATACAAGAGCTGTGTACCCCAGGGTGGGTAGTCCGGCTTCCAGGCCTAGAGGGTGTGTAGTAGTGCCCTTGTGCTAAAGGTTGTGTCTGGGGAGGACAACTTATCTATCCTAGATTTCTTGATGAGAGAATATACTGATTTCCATGTGACCACCGTATCGATAGTTTCTAATGACTAAAGGATTTATAGGCTGCCTGTGTCACTGTTTCCCTTAGTGAGTGCACCTTGACATCTATGGGCATCTCCAGACCTCTGGCTTGACATGCCCAAATTATATACCGTCTGCTTTACCCACTTAGCCAAGAAAAGGACACTCTAGGTCCCAAGAAGGACCTCTTGCAAACACACAACTAGCATCCCAGACTTCTGAAACACTGTTTAGTCCTGCCCAAGTGGAATCTCACATCTCTACATATATCAAGGTAGTGATACTTATTTATTTTCTTCCTGTGCTTTGGACTAGATTAGAAGGAGGGAAGTACTATCTCTCCTGTCCTATGAAAACATGAAGTTCACCTTTGGAAGAAAGTTGTTTTTGTTCATAATTTGCTCTACCATCTTGAAGGAAAGGGTATAGCTACAACTAGTGCCTGCCATTCTGACACTTGTCTAGCTGATTTTATTCTCATCTGAGAGATGGCTTTAAAGGTCAGTTCCTTTAGGGGACATGAGGTCATAGGCTCAAGGCATCTTTTGTATAATGCGCTTAATACCAGATTAAGATTTCACGTGGGGGAAAAAAACAGTGAATCCTTGGAAGATTCTACAATGAGGTCCCCTTTTAGAATCCACTGCCGTGAAGGTAATATATAAGGGAACATCCCTTCCTAGAACCCCTAATTGTTGGGATGGTCACTACCTGTTGTCTAAGGGTGTTGGTATTTTCTTCAACCCCTCTTGAAGAAAGGATAGTAACTCCCTAATTAGCCCCAAAAGATTATATGACTCTACCCATGCACTCTTCTGGGAACTTGGCAGAAATTTTTATAGACTCTGTGGAACTCTTCCTGGAGGCTAGCACAGTACCAATCATTCCTTCTGTTTAGTCCAACCCTATTAGCAGTTTGTGTTCGACCTCCACACTGTGAGGCTTGTCAGAGCTGGTCAGGGGTGTCGTATTGATCCCTGCATCAATGGGCCCTCCTGCAGTGGAGGTGCCAGGGATCCATGCTTGAAAGATTCTTCAGGTTTTGAGACCATGTCTTTCTGGACCTGAAGGTTGCTATTAGCATCACTTCTGCACTTTACTGTGTGATCTTCTGAACAGCTCTGTGCAATAGCTGTACTGTGGCAGACATACAGGACATGTGAAGGCAGCTTCCTGCTCACATCATCTATCCCTAGGGTTTGAGGGTTTCTTCTCCTTGCGCCTTGTTGAAAACTCTGGTAGACCAGTTTGAGAATCTCTCTGGATAGCATCCATTCTGCTTGGTTCATCACTTTCTGGCTTAGCCAGTCCGCCTCAGAGTTGTCCTCTGTATAAACATATAGTGACCTGTGGGAAGATTCTGAGATTCCACCATACCGTGTATGATGGCTCTGAGTTCCAAAGGGTTTACTCTGTTGATCATTTGTCCTTCAGCCAGATGCCCTATCCCATTCTTCCTTGGGTGCGGGATCCCCATCCCCAAAGACATGTCCATGGTCATCTCTGTTCTCTCTGGTTCCTTGAGTCGGACACCATCGTGGGACTGAATGAGGTACAGCCACTGGTTGTTTTCCTGTTTGAGGATCTCTGGCAATTCAACTATCTTGGACCTCTTGTGATCTAACGCCCCATGGGATGGCAACAGGCATTTCTGAAGTGCGCAGATCACGATGTCATTTGGATATGGGAAAGGAGCCACTCTCCATGGCCTAGCCATGCTATCAGTGATACTAGGATTCTGGTGAATACCATAGGTGCCGTTTTCAGCTCAAAGGAAAGGGCCCAATGTTGGAAGTGCCTCTGAGAGATCGATGGAAGCCAAACAATCTCCCTTCTGAATAGCAGTCATGACAAATTTTAGCCTTTCCATTCCGACCTTCTTGTTCCTAAGCATCTATTTTATTTGACCAAATTCCTTTGGATCTAGGGGAAAAGGGACCAGGTGACACAGAACTGAATTCCACTGATCACAGCATTCAACACCTGCCTGTTTCTTATTATTAGCTGCCAAGGGTTTGTCAAACATTGTAAGCATCCCCCAAACACCATCGCGCCTGCTGCCTTGGTATAGAGTTCCCTTCTTTGGCCCTTTAGTATTCTGATCGGATTTGTTGAGGGAGAAGGTACTACTCTCCTCTCAATGTCTGGTCTGCTTTCCTTTATTTAGAGTTTCTCCAGACAGGCTGATATCTTTGAAAGGAACCACAGTTACTTTGGCTTTGGGGCAAATGGTCCACGTTTCAATTTCTAAGCTAAGTGTTGTGCCTGGTTGCCTGAAAACCATGATCCTTGTTGACCACAGCATAGCATATTGCTGGGGCTATTTTCTTAGTTTTGCTCTTTGGCAGGGGTTTACTGCTCACTGCAGCCAGGTCTGAGACCCGAGAGAATGTGACTCTAGGAAGGAGTGGAGCTGTCACCAATGCTCTGAAGGATGTAGCGGAAACTTCCAATTTTCTTCACACAGCCAGTTCAAACCACTTGATGCTGGAATCCTAGGTAGTCCGTCCTTGTCAACGGGCAGCACAGGATTAGATGGCAGGCTGGTTACCAGATCATCCACCAATGGCAGCTTGATCCTCTCAGTAACCCCTGGAACTAATGTATAAGACTTGGGGAAGAAGGGAAATAATAGTAGTTAGTTTTGCCAGAGTTTCCCTCTTAGACTTCTACAAGTATGAGAGACTACTGGAAGGGAATGCCTGATGAGGTTATTCCTGATTCTAGGGAGGATTCTCTCCAACCCCTTAGCCCTTAAGGGAGAAGACTCCAGGATCCTCATCACCTTAGGGAGCTTTCTAGGATACGGCTCCTGAGGAAGACCTGCTAGGGAATTTTCCCTTCTTTTAACAGCTGCCCTTTCTTCCTGGCTGAGGGAGAAAACTGATAGCTCAGGGTCCTCAGGTTGAAGGCTTAACCGAGATCTGTGCCCTTAATGGCCCTTGCCTCCTCTTTAATCTGGGGAGGGGGCACCCCTTTACCTATCTGGAGTCAGACCCCCACACTGGAATGCCTCTCTTGCCCATCTGAGAGTCTAGCCGCTAGACTATTTATTGGTGTGCCTTCAGGACCTCTTTGAATTCCTTATTTCCATCCTGGGCCATGCCAGTTCGTTTGTTAAATAGTAACTATGGCTGCAACTATGTAAATAGGGGGCATGTGATTTCTTTCCCCTTAGTGGTGGAAAATGTCATCCAGTCATTGTTGCCTCTGCAACACTGGTCTTTTTTGGAGGTCTCCCATCCAATTTCTAACCAAGACCAACCCTACTGAGGTACTGAGATCTGATGAGATCTGACTTGCCTGGACTGTGATATCACAGTCAGGGGCTGTGATAAAGTCAGAATCATCATTATTCCCCCAGAACCGCTAGGGAATTGAGACTTTTACCCAAGGTCAGCCACCGAGTTCTAGTAATTACGGGACTCGAACCAGCAGGGTAATGATTCATGGCCCAGCACTTAACCACAACATTACAGCAACTCATTCCAGGCTTCCTTGCCTGGTGGATGCAAACCCCAGACCTTCTCCCTTTCACTAGTCTCTTGAGACGCCCAGGAGTAGGCTGAGGCCTGGGAATTGGGCAAGTTTAGGCCGCAGGCTTGCACTCTCTGAGGCCTGGAAGGAGGCTAGGCCTGCCTTTGCTGACCTACCACCAGCAGAAAATTTTCCAGGCATTCTTGCCTGATGGGTCCAGGCCCTTGGGCTTTTTCTCTTTCACTGGCCTATTGAGAGGCCTAGAAGAGGCTGAAGCCTGGCAGTTTGGAAAGTCTAGGCCGCAGGCCTGCACTTTTAGAGGCCTGGGAGGTGGCTAGGCCTGCCTTTCCTGACATTCTGCCATCCAGGCCCCTAGGCATTTCTCTTTCACGGGCCTGTTGAGAGGCCCATGCCAGCACTTAACCACAACATTACAGCAACTCATTTCAGGCTTCCTTGCCTGGTTGATGCAAACCCCAGACCTTCTCCCTTTCACTAGTCTCTTGAGACGGCCAGGAGTTGGCTGAGGCCTGGGAGTTTGGAAAGTCTAGGCCGCAGGCTTACGCTCTTTGAGGCCTGTGAGGTGGCTAGGCCTGCCTTTGCTGACATTCTGACAACGGACATTTTCCCGCCAAAAGGAGAAATGAAAGTGAAAACGTACATCCCAAGTCCCAGCTGAAAGGAGGGCTCCCTTTTATTTAGGGCGAGCTGGCTCTGAGGCTTCTGTCACTCTTTTCTCCTCCCTCCTTCCTTTCGCTGCCCCCGTTACCCACAGGATCAGTCTTACCGCGGTTCAGTCGGGGCTGCCGGGCTTGGAGCAGGTCCTCTGCTGCTGCTGGAGGCTGCTCCTTCCAAGCTGAGGGAGTTCCCGATAATATCGGTCTCTACAACAGGCTACTGCAGACTCAAACACTGCACCCTCTGGCCGTCTGAGCGGGGAGGGTTCCTTCCAACCCGAAGGTGGGGAACCTCGGTGGAGTTTTGCGGTTGTGGCTGTGGAACCTAGGAGCAACCTAGGTCCGTCGGCTCTAATGCTCGACGTCACTCCGAGCGAAACGTGGGTGGGGTAGGCAGTATGGCCTTTCCTTTACCCTGCAAGCTCCCCACTGCTGGTGGCCTTGGCCTCCCTGAGTACTGGGATTACAGGCGCACGCTGCCATGCCCAGCTCATCTCTGGCAGTTTCTTCTTCACTGGGATCGCTGCGCTCTGCAGAGCGTTGCTGAAGACGTCCTGCTCGGATGGCAGGGCCAGAAAGACTGGTGATTCCAGGGACAAGCCCCTCCCCTCCAGGATCAAAATCAGCTGACTGACCCTGCCTTCAGAGAGGAGGAGTTACATCCCAAAAGTAAGGACTGCTCCACTCCTAGGACCACCAGAGAATGACCAACTTTCACCCCGATCTCTTGCCCTCTGGAAACAGCTTTCCAGGCTGCTTTTCAAAACCTTGAACAGAGAAAAAGAGACGTTCCTTTCTAGAATCGCATCTTGCTGGGAACACAAACCACCTGTCTTCTCTGCAGGTCTTTTAAGGAGCAAAGTGCTCCCCTCCCCTCCCCTGCTCCATGGAAGCAGCAGAGCGGTACAAAGGAAGGATGCACAGGTCCTGGCCTCTCTCTCTTCCTGGCTCTCTACACTCCCCCTTGAGTCTGAGGCTAAGGGATAGCGTAAAGTCCTTCACTTCCAACAGTTCTAAGAGCACCCTTTTACAGTCTCAGTTTCCCTGCTGTGAGAAAAAAATACTAGAGAACTAAGGACGCAGCTGTTCCAGGGTCAATACTCTGGCCCTGTCCAGCGCCTTTGATTCTCTGTGGGGATTCCATTTGGATTGGGGCTGCAGTGCATTGGAAGTGGGTCCATAAGCCTTCCCTGGCACCACTGTCCGAATCTGAAATAGCCCAGGGAGCAGCTGTTTGCCCTCCTCCCTGGGGATGGCTACATGTAGCCCGTGTGGCCACAGGTAGCTCACCAGTACTTACAAGTTTTCTCAGTGAGAAATATTAATAGCAACTCCCCAGTACTGTCTACTCTGACTGGCAGTGGCTCTGCAGGATCTCAGGCTGGAGTCTTTCACATCACCGACTGTCTGATCCTTTTAAAACGGAGGTGCCTGGGATTGAACCTGGAGCCTTCTCCATTCCAAGCAGATGCCCTCCGCTGAGCAGTGGTCTGGAAAACAACAGGCCGGGAGAAGACTGCATGCAGCACAGTCCTCCTCTTACTCGGGTCTCACACACCTGAGAATCTAAGTTTCAACCGGGAACTCCCTGTACATATCAACTTGATGGGATCCAGGGCCCACCCAGGAGCATAGTCAGACCCTTATCCCCCACTCCAGCACGTTTTTATGGCCTGCATCCTTAGCTGCCCTAAATTACCCATAAATGAGCCTGCATTGTTTTGGCTGAGCCACTGAGCAAGAGAGCATGGTTTCTAAGGCTATTACACCAGAGCAGACCTTCCTGTATGCAGTGATATTATTTTGACCATGCCTGTCTTGGAACGTTTACATACTTATGAGTTGGGATGTTCCAAACTGTCTGATCATGTCTCATGTTTTCAATAAATAATGGGATCTGCAAGTATTTATTTTGATACTTATACCTCTGCTTTTCTTCCCAATGGGGACCCAAAGCAGCTTAAATGACATAAATAAAAATAAATGTCATTCTGTCCTCCCAAGAACACCCTTGAGAGGCAGGTTAGGCTGAGCATGGCTGGACCAAGGTCATCTAGCGAGCATCCATGGCAGAGCAGGGATTCAAAGTGCAGTCTCCCAGATCCTGGTCTGACACTCTAACCACTACACCACGCTCTCCAAAATATATAGCTAAGCAGGGCTTTTTTTCTGTTGGAACGTGGTGGAACGGAGTACCAGCACCTCTTGAAAATGGTCACATGGCCATTGGTGCAGAGGAAAAATCTAAACTCCCCTCTGTCTAGATATCAGGGAGCAGGGCCACCGGCCATGTGACCATTTTTGCCAAGGGTAATTTAAACTTTAAAAAACTCCCCCCTTGTTCCAGCTGACCCAAAGTGACGTCATTGCGCAGTCCCGGAAGCGTGCGCGCACTTTGCGCATGTGCACATGATACCAGGGGCACCACCTCCCTGTGCTGGCAACCCACCACCTCTTTTCCCAGAAAAAAAGCCCTGTAGCCAAGTAATAACAAGGAGGAATGCGCGAAGTCTTTCACAATGCTTTATCTTGTGGATCTGCAGCAGCATTTCCACAGTGTTGCAAGTAAGTAAACAGGGGCACAGCTTCACTATTAGGACGTCAGTCTGATAGACATTATAATTTGTTCTGAATACACTGATTAATCCAAGCACACCCTGAGAGCAGCAGATTTGCTAAGGAATTTCTTTTCTGACAAAAACCAAACAAAATTCTGACTACAATTCAGCAGCAGTTTGTCCTACTCAATCAAGCACCATGGAAATAAACGGGAGTGCTCCTGCACAGGTCCCGTGCATTTCAATGGGGCTTGTGCAGCAGATCATCCTACCAGATTCTACCTTCTAAGTAACTCAGCAATGTGAGCACACACCTGAACACAGCATCAGTGGCATGGCCACATTTACAACCCGTACAACCGGGCTGCTCCATCCTGCTTCACTTAACTGAGTCCAACATAAGAAGCCAGCATTAGCAAATCTCAAACATACAGTGTGAAGAGGAACCTTTAAATGGACAGATGGTCTAGGAAAGCCATTATTTTCTCAGCTCACAGGACGGCCCTTCAAAATCACTCTGCCAATGAGAAGGGGCTCAGTTCACTTTGTTATTGCCTCATCACTGACATGGGCACGTCCTGGCACACTTCCAAGTGGGCATGTCCAAGTAACAAGCCTTACAAAGACACATGTGCCAGCACCCGCTGTACAGCCTACCTCCACTGTGCTGAACTCCATTGTCTCTATGGAGTAACCCTTGCAAAGCCCACAAGACCTTTTAAAAACCCTGATCTTTTATATGTTTGGGTCTGTGCTTGTGTCTGCAACTGCAAATAGAGGTTGCATTGTTGGTATACTGCTCATGTTAGGCAGGTATAGCTATTGGCATGTCCCTTTTTCAGCAATTTGATAGCGGCATGGCAGTCTTTAAGGACGGGATTAAGAAAAAAGATGTCAGCAGTGAGGAATCTGTATCTAATACTAAACAGACAGCAGATGATGAACATCCCACAAAGAAGGCAGAGGTCTCTCAGGTAGGTAGAAAAAACATGACTTCATCAATTACCCACCCCCACCCCCAACAACCAGTTTGATGAGGACTAAATATACCCCAGCGGGAAGGAATGTTGAGATCTTATGAGAGTCAAAGGGAGTGGGAAGAGTGGAGGAGCAACTAGCTCCTGAGAGAACAACATCTTGGAAGGGGAGATTTTGAGGGAAGGGGGTAGGATTTTTCCAACTGATCTTCCCCTCCCCATGATTCTTGGCAGGTCCTCAACCCGTCATTATGTATAATGGTAGAACAGTGAATGGCCCCTGTTGTGATAATGAAAGCAGCAAAACTGGTACAGCTACAGACAAAACAGGGACTTCTACGTGCTTAGGGGACTTACCAAGTCTGCAGAAAAAATATGTACATTAACGCATTAATGAAAAGGAGGAAAAAACCAAATCCTGATGAGAACTGAACATGTTTCCAGAGTGCAGAATGTTGACAGCAGGTGAGAGCTGCTTAAAGGGAAAAAGAAGAAGGGGAAATTAATCAACTAAAGCCCATGGGAACCTAAAGAATTCTGGAGAGTGCGTGGGAGATTCGGGTGATTTCCACATTGTCCCCTCTGCAAATTCCCTGCAGGTCTACAAGTTATATTTATATAATTATAAATATGGAGTGCACAGACAGCCATAATTGTTTTTCCCTCTCTCTTAATAATGGCATTTAGGATTACCCAATTAAAAGGATTGATGGTAGATTCAGGATAGATAAAATGAAGTATTTCTCCACACAGTCTTTAGTGAATTTATGAAGACTCCCCGCCACAGCATATGGTGATGGCTTTAAGTTAGATGGTTTCAACATGGATCAGACAATTCATGAAAGATAGCCCTGTCTAGGGCTTTTTTTCAGCAGGAACGCGGTGGAATGGAGTTCCGGCACCTCTTGAAAATGGTCACATGGCTGGTGGCCCCGCCCCCTGATCTCCAGACAGAGGGGAGTTGAGATTGCCCTCCGCGCTGCTGAGCTGAGGGGAGGGCAATCTAAACTCCCCTCTGTCTGGAGATCAGGGGGCGGGGCCACCGGCCATGTGACCATTTTCACCAAGGGCGATTTAAACTTTTAAAAACTCCCCCCTTGTTCCAGCTGACCCAAAGTGACATCACTTACTAGTGGATGTCACTTACTAGTCCTGGGAGCGTGTGGTACCAGGGGCACCACCTCCCGCCAGGAGTTGCCCCCTGTGCCGGCAACCCACTGAGTTCCACCACCTTTTTCCCCAGAAAAAAAGCCCTGGCCCTGTTGATGGCTATTAGTGATGACTCCTCAGTGTCGTCCAAGATAAGAAGCAGTATGCCCTTGGCAGGCTATACCAGCACCTCCCTGTTCTGATGGTTAGCTTCCAGAAGCATCTGCTCTGCTGCTATTAAAAACAACAAGTGAGGGACCCATCAGACTCACAGGGGGAGGGCTCCCCCCTTGCAAGTCAGCTCTCCCATCAGCACTGTGGCCATCTCTGTGTAGTTTACACAGCGGCGGCAGCCCCTGATCCTCCCTGCCTGCAGCACCACTTCCTCTACCTGAATGGCTTGCATGGAGGCACAAGAGTCCCTGCTTTTCCCACCCACTGGGCACAGGGATAGGGGCAGCCCTGCTCCCTCCCCCAGCAATGCTGCTGCCATGGACTAGTCTTATCCTCAAAATGGCAGCTGGGATCTCACTACAGACTCGAGCATCATGAGATTTCAGGTTCTCTGCACATAATTTTTTTTTATTTTTTGGATTTTTGTGCCAGCCTGGAGGCTTACTGCCCACTCTGTACCTGACCCCCGTGTGCAGTTTAATGATTGGCATGCCACGGTCCCAGTTCAGAATTAGATACTGGATACGGAACTCAATAGACTTCAACCTTTCCTGACGTAGCATGGGACCCATTTATCTGCAAGTAGAGTACAGGAAGTTATGTGACATCAGAACCATGTGAAAGGAAGAGGGGAACAAGCATTATAACTTAGCTAAGGCCAGGATAATGAACAGTGGGCCAAAAAAGCTGATGGGAAGCACAAGCCAAACAGCTTGTGTGTCATATATGCCTGTCTGCATATCTGCCATGAATGAATTCTATGTTATGTAGTGGTCCTCTGAGGCCATGAGAAGTTCCTTATTGATGTTAAGCCAGTAGGTTATCTTGCAAGTATTTACTTTCTCTTTCCCTGCCCCCTCAAGCAAGTGTCCTTGATTGCCAGCGGCTCGAAATGTATCCTTCTTGGGAACTGAGATGATTTTGCTCTTTGCTCTGTCTAGCCTAAACCTAGCTTCTCCTCTTCACACACCCCCAACTCCTTCGCGCCCAAACTTTAACGGTCCCTGTCCTGAGGGCGGGAATCTTCCTTACAACTAAAACCCAACCCCATTCACATCACTTCTGCCAATCCAGTTGTCTGAGCACCTTGAACTTGATGGATCTCTAATAAAGTTACTTCAACCCAATACACCTGCGTGTTTGCTGTGGAGAGCTTGGGGATCTACCTGCCAAGGACTGACATTGTGTGCCAGTCTTGTCATTGCAAGGGAGTGCATTATTTTCTGAGCTTCCATGTGCAAGTTGTCCCACGCTGGACTTCTTGATGTCAAGAGAGAACAAGTTCAGAAAGATGGAAGAATGGTCCACTATAGAAGGTTGATGGTGCCTATATGAATGAGAGCCAGTTTGGTGTAGCGGTTAAGAGCGGCGGGACTCGTCTGGAGAACCGTGTTTGCTTCCCCACTCCTCCGCTTGAAGCCAGCTGGGTGACCTTGGGTCAGTCACAGCTTCTAGCTCTCTCAGCCCCACCCACCTCACAGGGTGTTTTGTTGTGGGGGTAATATTAACACAGTTTGTATACTGCTTTGAGTTGGCATTAAGTTGTCTTGACGGGTGGCGTATAAATCGAATGTTGTTATTATTATTGGATCTTGAAAACCCATGTATCGGAACCTGGTAACATCAGTTTTGACAATCAACAATGAACACTGATAAATATTACCCCTGCCCCTGTTCACACTAAAAATATAAAACATAAAGCATCCACTAGTAAGTATACATGCATTTGATGCTGCAGGCTCTTGCCTATGAATCCATGACCACAATATGTGTGCAATCCTATGTATGATTACTTGAAAGTAAGCCTCTCATATATGTACAGGATTTGGCTCCCCAATGGTAGACTAGAAACAGAATGGAGATTTTAAGAGACCTGAAAGAGGCTTGAAAGACATATCGATGACTGTGTTATACACAAATATATCTCTTGTCTCGTCTGTGGTCAAACAGGTTTTGCAAACAATTCAAGAGATTCATCAAGAGCTGCCATCCCTCTTTCAAACTGCCCTCAACTAAACTAATAATTTGAAGTGTGTTTCCAGCCTTAACTCTGAACGGTGTCCCAGACTGACCAGCGCAGGTGTCCCCAATGTGATGCCGATGGGCACCACGGTGCCCTCTGACACCTCTCCTGGTGCCCGCCAAGTGTTTTTAAACAGCAGCCATGGCCAGGTGGAGCTTTTGCCTGGCAAGGCTTCTGATCGGCCATTGGAGGTCTGACTGTGCAGATCCTGTTGCTTTGGCAGCAGCTGCCATCAGCACAAGGATCTTCACTGTGTGACTGAAGGTAAGCTGTGTGTATGCAGGAAAATATTTTAAAACAATCTGTTCATTTAAAAGGCATGTTATTAAACAGAGATTCTGCTTGAACATTGAACAGCTTCTGTTAAGAGTTATGTATAACCTAACTGCCTAACATTTTGTGATTGACTTTGCCTCCTGCGGCATCCGTTTTGTGGTTGCACCATCCACATGGTGTCAAAACTCCAAAGGTGCCCACAACCTCAACAACATGGGGACCACTGGGCTAGCAACAGACACGAGTCTTTCCAGAGCACTGGAGGTATTTTGAAAGGACTGCCACTCATATAGAAGGCCCATAGCTCAGTTGTAGAGTATCTGTTTGGCACGTGGAAGGCCCGTGGCATCTCCAATGAAAGGATCTGACCAGGGGTCATTTCGTAGAAAAAGAGCTGGAGGACATTAGCATAACTCATTAGCATATGCCACACACCCTGACATCACCTATCCTGGCTGTTTTGGACCCAATCCTGGCCATTCAAGGCCGAAATTGGGCCCCAAATGGTCAGGATCAGGACACTGCTGAGTAGGAGAGTGATCCACCACCCGTCAGGAGCCTGATCCAGGCCATTTTGGCCCTAATCCAGGCTGAAACAGGCCCCAAATGGCCGAGAGTCAGGTGGGTGGGGCCACCTACATGTGACCTCTTTGGGGAACTACCGGAACTGCGTTCCTGCGCGTTCCCCCTCGAAATGAGCCCTGGATCTGACAGCAGGGGCTGAGAAGGACCTTTCTCTGCCCAGGATATTTCTTCTGCCAGCAGGGGTCCGTAATGTGGATCATGGGTCGTGCTCTCTACCTGCTGACGGACTACTAAAGCTCTGAACCAGGGCTGGTAGCCTGTAGGCTGGGATGGGACTAGGGCTGCCAGTCTCCAGGTGGTGCCTGGCGATCTCCTGGAATTGCAACCGATTGCCAGGCAACAGAGATCAGTTCCCCTGGAGAAAATAGCTGCCTTGGAAGGTGGGATCTATGGCATTATACCCAGAGGGGGTCCTGCCCCAAATCCCACCCTCCCCCACAATCTCCAGGAATTTCCCTACCTGGAGCTGGCAATCCTAGGAGTGGCACTGATGGCAGCCGTTTGGTGGTGGCGCCCATCCCCCTTTCTCCAAATCCCCAAAGTGCCTGCAAGGCTTAACAAGACCCTGTGCAGCTGGACGGCCCAACGGTCGGTCGGACTTGGAGGCAGCTTCACCGGTTCAGACCTGCCCTGAGAACCTAAGGAGAGCCCTGCTGGGTCAGAGCAGCGGCCTGTGCAGTCCAGCCTCCTGTGTCCTGGCGGCTGACCAGTTGCTCGGAGGGCCAACGGGCACGGAGGCCGAGGCCCTCCTCTGCTTCTGCCTCCTCACCCTGGGATTCAGAGGCTGACTGCCTCGAAGTACGGAGGCTCCCTTAGTCACCAAGGCTAGCGGTCGTCGATGGGCCTCCCCTCCATGAATCTGTCTAAGCCCCGTTTAAAGACATCTATGCTCGTGGCCACTGCTACGTCCACTGGCAGAGAATCCCACCATTTATTGACTCCTTGAGTAAAGAAGTATTTGCTTTTGTCTGTCTTCATCTGTTGGGTCGCCCCCTCTAATCAAACAGGTTTTGCAGGCTCGGCATTGTTAAAACTTGTATTGCGTAAAACCTGTTTGGGGCAGCGAAAGAAAGAGAGAGAGAGATGAGCAGACCTCCCGGGAAGGGAAACGATTCTCCACCCACTCTGCTCTCAGCTCGTGCTGTCTGCTAGAATCTCTGCTGAAAAGACAATTGCATGCAGAAGGGTTCTCAAAAATAGTAAGACAACAGCAACGAGAAAACGTTTCTCAAAAACATGCAAGCCTTGGCCACCGAAGCTCACCCACAGCTCCGTCCTTCGTCACTGCTGCTGCCTCTCAGCCTTCCAGCCATCCGCTGACGCGCTTCAGGTTCGGCCCTCAGCTCGGGCCCAGCAGTGCTAGGAATCCAGTCTAGGACAACATCCCCCCTTCGCCCCCTCAGGTTTGCAAATTGCAAAGCAAACCCTTTATTAACTCTTTCACCTTTTTTCTTTATTATGTCAAGTTTGAGCCTAGTCCTTACACGCTTCTGCCCTCTAGTGGGAGGCCCACATCCAAACACCGAGAACAACCTCTGTTGCCTTTACCTGTTGAAGGGATCACATTTTGAAGGGAAAGTGAGACACAAAATAAAATGGAGTTCTAGGCAGCGCTATCTGAACTACACTTCCCAGAATGCTCCTTGGCTGTTGTTTTTTAATCCCGGCAAACAATAACATGCCCACTGGGCAACATTATTCGCTCACCCACTGGACTCTGCGTGAAGCCGTGTGTCTCTGGGAAAGCAGAATTTGGAGCACACAGACAGACATATTGCAGTTCTAATACTGACAATGTCACTCATTGGATCATACCAACAGTGGGATCTACACTGATACTTTGATATTTAAGATCCGGAGGAGTTATCCGTGCTCGTCTGTAGTAGCAAAATAGTAAAGAGTCCAGAAGCACCTTTAAGACTAACCCACTTTATTGTAGCATAAGCTTTCCAGAACCACAGCTCTCTTGGTCAGATGCATCTGACCAGGACAGCTGTGGTTCTGGAAAGCTTATGTTCCAATAAAGTGGGTTAGTCTTAAAGGTGCTTCTGGACTCTTTACTATTTTGATATTCTAAAATCCAGTGTTTAAATTGCACGGAAACCAGTATATTCCTCCTGAAAATGGCACAGATGAAAACTGGGACTCTCTTCAGGATTTAGAACACCCCTATTCTCACCACCAAGATAAGTGGTAAAGTGGGGCTGGCAACATCCAGGTGGTGACTGGAAATCTCCCAGAATTACAACTGATCTCCAGGTGACAGAGATTGGTTCCCCTGAAGAAAATGGCAGCTTTGGAAGGCAAGCTGTATGGCATTATACCCAGCTGAGATCTCTCCCTTCCCCAACCCCCTGCCTTCACCCCCGCCAAATATCCAGGAATCTCCCAACCTGGAGCTGGCAACCCGAGCAACACCACACCCATGTGCTCTCAGTCTCCATTATTACATTTTTCAGAAGTTCTTCTCTGCTTACTGTTGGAACACATTCAGCCACATTAATTATTTGGATGAAGTTAACAGAAGGGATACGATACACCCGCATCCCATATTTAGACTACCAAGAAAAAGCCAACAGTGACAACCTCCATTTTCACTGAAACTGTCCTCACAACCTCATTGAGGCTGTTGAGGATCTTCGTTCGTATGTGTATGTGAGGAAGAAAGTTTTGACTCACCAAAGCTTATACTCTGAATTTTTGGTTAGCTTTTTTAAGTGCTACTGGAATCAAACCTTTCTCTTTGACAGACCATTGTGGCTACCCACCTGAAACTAACCTGTTTGGTGGTGTGATTTTAACATTGTAAAGGTTCCTTTGTTAAAAGTTAAAAGGTGTACTATAAAAAGTCCATAATTATCCTATTATATTTTAATGTACTTAGAAGCAGCATTTCCCTAGTGGCTGTATGTGAAATCGAATGCCGTGCACTGCATGGTCCTTTAATGTCCACATGCTTGCATTTACACGCACACTAGACTCAAGATGCTGCCTCCCACCCACCCCCCCTTGGGGAAGCTGCTTCTGCACTGAAATTTCTGGTGCTGGATCAGTATAAATATCCTGAGAAAGAAGGGAGATCTAAGTGGCAAAATTGCAGACAGTGCCTGGAAGTACATTTGTTCGAGAGGTTAAAACACTGTCTGCCTACATTAAATATATCCTTCGTAATTGTTCACATAGTACTTGGCACTGAAAGAGTGGAAGAATAGGCCATGGGGACTTTATACTCTATTGCCTTTGTATTTTTGTACTTTATACGGTTCGTCATGAGTTTGTTGCTAGCATATTGACTGTGACTAGCATAGACTAAAAATGGAAAAAGAAAGCCACCCTCTTTTAGTTTGCTTGGCTAAAAAAATATGCACAGAATTTGATTCAGGTCTGTTAAGAGAGGCTTACTCTCAGGAAAGGGTTTTTAGGATTGTAGCCTCTGCCCCTAAGCCTGCTTGTTGGTGGGGACGCTGCCCAGGATCGAGAAATCACACTCAGGAGTGTCACTCTACCAGACTCTTGGCTCCAGCCAAACACCTTACGCAAAGCACCCCATCTGCTCTTTCTGACCAATCCGGAGTATAAATATGTTCAGACCCGGTTTTGTTTTTTCCTGAGCAAGATTACACCTCAGGGTGGATCCTGGAGTTTCCCCAAAAGCACAACTCATGTTCAGAACACAGTTCCCCTGGAGGAAATGGCAGCATAGGGGAAACTGGAGTGCCATTGCGTCCCTGTTGAGCTCCCTCTACTCCCCAAACAACACCCTAAAGTACCACCTCCAGATCTCCAAGGATTTCACAAGCCATGGCAACTCTATATCTGAGCAAGAGGCTGCCTAGCTTTGAATTCAGAGTGCCTCCCCCCCCCACCCCCACTGTCTACTCCTTGGATACACTTCCTGACCTCAGCTGTCTTTGGGGCTGCTCTAGTTCTCCTCTGTGCTGGTTGTTGCTGGGGGACTGATTCCTTAGTGGCAACCCGTGTTCCTGTTCTCTAGTCCTTGTCATTATAGCTGGTTTGCTTCCCCAGTTCCAGACCTTGGCTTCCAAGTGGACTCTGCCCTCCCCCACATCTGCCCCAGAACTCCTCTGCAACTCTGGTAGGCCATTTCAGCTTAGAATTCTAGCTGGTTCTGGATTTCAAGTCCAGCTAGAATAGGACATGACCAAGTCAATCCAGTCTTACTAACGTTGGGCTCTACAAACCGCCTACAGCCAATCCAACTGATCTCCATGCTGGGTATGACAGATCGGATCAAGTGGATTTGCCAGGCGGGCTCTTCAACATTCCATAATGCTCTAATGTGACATTTTTGGAAAGTGGTACCATTCGCCAGAGAAGCTGCAGGCCTTCCATCTCCTGTATTCAAGGTTACTCTTCTTTTCATGGGCTCTTTGAGTTACAAAATATTGAGGGTTTGCATTTTTTAAAAAAAAATCAGTGTTAAAACTACGGGACATTAAATCGTCTTTGATGGCAATTTCCATTTTGTTTCAGTGGGAAACACATTCCCTCCCTACTGAGATGAAATTCCCTGAGATTGTACCCTTTACCCAAGGGAGTCTTCCTCTTAAATTTCAGATAGATAAAAGAAAGCTCTCCATTCTAGAGGCAATGAAATCCACAATGTATTTCTGGTTTTAACTCTCCTCCCCCGCAATTGGAATTAAATCTGCAATGATTATAGCCCTCACCCATGGGATCTTCCCCAAACAAGACATGAGAAAACTTCATTATTTTATAGGCCATTAATATTCTCCCTTGTGTTGGCACATGGTGGGTTTTTTTTAAAATTCTACTCTTTCCCATTGCAGGGGTTCTATTTATGGTTCACATTTGACCCCAACCTTCCTCCAATCTCAGAGCAACATGCATTCACCCCCCCTCTATTTTAGCCTCACAACATCCTTGCAAGATAGATTGGGCTAAGAGGGACTGATCCAAGGCCACCCAGCAAACTTCAGGGCTCAGCAGGGCTTTGATCCTGTATCTCTTACTTCAGTACTCTGCTATACCATTCTAGCTTTCCTAATGTGGGCAACCAGAAACAGCGGCAAGAGGAGATACGTAAGTTCTATGGACATACATGAATTCCACGGTGTTATCATTCATTTTTGCCTTTTTCTTCCAGCCTCTGCCTAACTTACACTTACTCCGTTATGTTATGAGGAGCAGGCATACTTGCTTGGAGAAAATGTTTCACAGTAAGGTGAGGGCTTTGTCGCTCTTTGCTCACATACTATGTTTTTATGTAAACTAATTTACTTGTGAATGAGCAGATTCAGGAATAACCAGGTCCCCCAGAAGTACTTTCAGATGAGGAAGATCCAGTCATTTTCTCTCCTTGCCCTGCTGCTCGTGTGTGCGCATGTTTCCTTCGTCTTTGACTGTTAAGATGGAGAAAGCACCATTAAGAATGGTGCCATTTGGTGGGAACAAGGGCTAAGTATTCTGGCTGGATAACTTGCCTGTCAGACATGAATCCATTAAACCATTCTTCTCTGGAAATAAAAACTTAAAAGAATGCATAGTGAAATGGAAGCTGAGAGCAGAATGCATCTGCAGGTATGCCAGCTCCATCAGAACAATAGTCAGAACTGACCTAGTTAATCTCAGTCTCCAAAAAGCCATAGAAAATTTCATTCAGATAAGTTACCCTTCTGAAGTTAATGGCATGTTCTAGGCTCAGGTTTTCAGTTATGATCTGAATGCATTTTCTTAGCAGTAACCTTTTTGCAATGTTTTCAAAAGCTGTTTTGTTTTTTTAACCTAAGCAATGAAATATTATTTGGTTGGCAGAAAAGTTGAGAGCAGCTGCCTGGGATCCCAGGTTTGAACTAAACACCTTAGGTTCTAAAGCTGGGGCCCAAGGTCATTGTCTCCCATGGGTAATATTGTACTTGCACCCCTCTTCAGAGAATAGAACATCAGCCTCTCTGATTGGCAGGCAATATGAAGCCTCTGGATTGGATCAAAGCAAATACCATTGTCATAATGAAAAAGAGTCCAGTAGCACCTTTAAGACTAACCAATTTTATTGTAGCATAAGCTTTCGAGAACCACGTTCTCTTCGTCAGGTGCATGCATAAGCTTTCGAGAACCACGTTCTCTTTGTCAGATGCATGCATCTGACGAAGAGAACGTGGTTCTCGAAAGCTTATGCTACAATAAAATTGGTTAGTCTTAAAGGTGCTACTGGACTCTTTTTGATTTTGCTACTACAGACTAACACGGCTAACTCTTCTGGATCTATTGTCATAATGGTATTTGAAATACTAGAAATACAAGGTTGGCCTCCTGCTATTGTCTGGTCAACAGAGTGGCATTTGCCTTCAGGCTCAAGCTGCTGGACTCCAGGGCAATTAAACAGGATTTTCCTTCCAGGTCTGGGTTTGGGGGTGGCCACGCATGATGTGAGCTTGGCCCTGGTAAGCGGAACGGATTATTCCAGCATCATCCTGACCTGGGAAGAGAAAAGGAGTCCAGGCAGGCAATAGCTGAAAGCATTCACAACTGGATACATTTCAAAAATAGTAGAGTCCAGTAGCACCTTTAAGACTAACCCACTTTATTGTAGCATAAGCTTTCGAGAACCACAGCTCTCTTGGTCAGATGCACTGTTAGCTTTATGCTACAATAAAGTTTATGCTACAATAAAGTGGGTTAGTCTTAAAGGTGCTACTGGACTCTTTACTATTTCAAAACTGAAATCTTAACTTGACAGTCCTTCAGTGCAATAGCATCTATTTTTTTTAAAAAAGCGAATTAGTAGAGCATACTACTGAATTTTGGAAACTAAATTCAAGCATGGAGAATTTGCTTGAGAATTCTCCAGGCCAAATTAACTTCTCTTCTACAAATAACATTTCAAGATAAGCCACTTGAGATGGGACTGTGGGTGGTGGACTGTGGGTGGTGGAAGGCCCTCGGCCCAGAAACTGGTCGACTGCTGTGTGAAACCAGCCGCTGGATGAGGGGCTACCGGCCCGATCCGGCAGGGCTCCTCGTAACTGGGTCCTTCCCTCCTGTAGTGATCGCAGCCCACTCTACTCTCTTTGGCAGGACTTCCCTTTAGAAGAAGTCTCCATTTCTGACCGGAAGCTCAGGAGTTCAGTGGCCAAGGTCAGGATCTCTCGAAAAAAGCAGGTAACAGCCGCGCGAGGAGCCAGGCGAGGGGGCAGGCGATTCCCTGCTCTGCTTGAGAGAGGTTGCTGTCATTCTGCCTCCTTTCCATCAGGCCCTACCTGGAGCCTCACTCAGTCATCAGGCGCCATTCTTTGCAAAATAATAATAACTGATATATATATTATTACATTGCATATAATAACATATAACAGTTCATTTGTATACCACTCTTTTAGACAGATTAGTGCCCACTCAAAGAGGCGAACAAAGTCAATGTTATTTCCCCCCCACCCAATACAGCTGGGGAACTGGGGCTGAGAGGAGCGGCTGACCCAAGGCCACTTGGTAAGCTCATGGCAGTAGTGATATCTGAACCGGTGAAGTGCTGTATCACAACCCAACTGCTTAACCTAGTGATCCCACTTAGTGATACCTGGTATCACTAGGTCCCTTCCCTGTTCTTGCAGACTATATCCACTGATCTGCTGGGCATCATTCCTTAGTGCCCAGGAGTCTCACGGCGCGAGGTTCTGGGGATCTTGCAACCCTTCCCTTGTCCCCTCCCTTCCCCAGGGTTCTCCTGTTTCCATCTCTGACAATAAAAAGAAAAAAGAAAGACACGTTTCAGGCGAAGGTAGGAAGCTCAGGTGTGAAACAGAATTTAATCAAGTGGAGGGTTTCTCTGCTGTGGGGGTTTCTCTGGTGTGATTTTTCCTTTCTTTTTTCCCATTTCTTGCTACTGTTGCTCAGTTGTGGGTGAAATATCACGAGATCAAAGCAGACAAGATAGGAGGGCAAGACAGGTATTGGAATGATGAAGAAGAGAAAGAGCAGCGTGAGCGAACATCCAGAGGGCGACAGGAAGGAGAGCCGTCTGAGCTGGGTGCTGACCGCGAAAACATGCCCACAATGCAGTGACCCACAACACCCCACAAAGCGTGGCACAATGACCCAGCGTCACACAGCAATGGGCCGTTTTGCATTCCAGTTTAAAAAGCCACCAACCCACATCAGCTCTCAGATCAGTCACAACCACATCTTCAAGCAACGGTGCTGCAAATACACAAACTCAAAACAAAAACAAAGTACCGGGGTGGGCAAGACACACACCAGCCAACTACTGACAATGCTCAGCACACAGATTTCAACACAAACTCCTATCGAAGAACACTCTACTGAGCCAGACATTCCCAAAGGGTGACAACACAGAAACACACACTCTTGTATCCACAAGCACACTCAACCTGCGCTCCAAGCTAAGGGTAGCCTTCAAACATGTGTGCCCTTGCCGCGTGGTGGAAATGCTCACTTTACACATGGATGTAACAATGACTAAAGCAGGCCCACAGGGCAGACCACAACACACGCAGAAGCCGACTTGCAGAACTGCACCGTGAGGGTGGGGGGAAGCCGCATTCTTGACATTCCTCAGGGGAATTCTGATGGGGGGGGCCTCAACTCACAGGGGCCCAGAAGAGACCGGCTGGTAGAGAAGGAACGGGGGGGGGGGGAGAGGAGCAGGGAAGAGGGAGGGTGCGGCCTAAGGGCGCTCAGAGTCTGTGCACTGGGGATTAGCGGGCGAGCCAGAGCGGGCTGAGGGCATCTTTATAAGACGCTCGGGTTACGGAAGTTGTGCCCGGCAAAACGAGCTTCATCGCCCAGCTCCTCCTCGATCCTGTGGAAGACAGACAGACGGAGGGTTACTGAAACTCACCCCAAGTGCCGCATTCTCACAATGAACACAACCCAGAGAAAAGTAAGTCCCACTGACCCTTAAGCATACAAGGTACAGTCCTTAGGAGCCATTAACTCCACACTGAAGGCTGGTGAAAAGTGGTGGATAAAGGATAATCCACACGTTATTCTGGAACAGACAGGCAAGGGGAGTTTAGTGCCTCCCAGATGCGGGTGGGCTTGATGTTGATCACGGACAGAAAAGGGGCTTCAGCTCCCCTCATCCCGGCCCTGCTCTTGAGGGAACAATGTGCTCTGCTGCAATGGAGCAAATAGCAGTTCCTTAGGGATGGTGCAGGCAGTGAAAGTGGCATGGGTGGGAGGCTAGAGCCCCTTAATGTGGCCACAACCGCACTCTTCTCAGAGTTCAGTGGCATAAAAAGCAGCATTTTTCAAAGACTGCTCTAAGAAGCCACTGCCTTGAAGGCGATTCCGGGAGCAGCCCTTTGCTTTCTGACGCATGAGACAGGGCGACAGTGTCCCGGCATGCACACGAGAATGCGTCTCAGAATTCCCTGCGAAACTGCACACCAACAGTTGGGCAAGATCTTGGGATGGTATGCTGTTTCCAGCCCTTGAATGCACCCCCAGGTAGCTACCTGGTCAACCTGGCTGAACCAGTCCTGGCTGAACCAGTCTTGGACAACGCCAACCTTTGCAATGGTAACTGAGTTCAAGCAACCTCCAGATACAGGAGATCCTCCATCCCAAACCGTGGCCGTTTCCAGTAAGGATCATCACTGCTGCTGGAATGAACGGATGTGCGTTGCTCACCTCCCCTGGCATTCTTACCTCATTAGCTGGTTATATTTTGCCAGGCGCTCAGACCTGCACGGAGCTCCAGTCTTTATCTGCAAAAGGCAATGGCTCCATTTAGATGTCACAATCATCCATGGCATGCTTAAACCACAGTTTGCTTCACAGACCCAGGTGAGTCCACCAGATGTGCATAATGGACTACAGTTTGTACATCGATCTCAACTAGTCTGCTTCACTGCCTCCAAGCAAAGCCCCTGGATGCTACCCAGAGCTCCCTTGCATTGCTCATGCTGCTGGCAAATTCTTCTTGTGTTTGTAGCCCACTCAGCATTGGTTGTCCGCAATAGATGGACAGGGAAGCTGAGGGTAAGCTAAATCTCTCTCTGCTAAGATGGGTAGCCATGTTAGTCTGTCTGTAGCAGTAGAAAAGAGCAAGAGTCCAGTAGCACCTAGAAGACTAATAATATTTGTGGCAGGATATGAGCTTTTGTGAGCCACAGCTTACTTCTTCAGGTACTTCACTCCTTCTCTCTACTAAAGTAATCTTCATCTCTGTCCCCTTTCTGCCCAGCTGTTTCTCTGTATTCCTGAAACTTTTAAAAAAAAACCTCTGAAACAAAACAGGACTTTTCCAGCTCCCCCCCCCCGCCCCCCGCCTTCCTCTCCTGCTCTCTGCCCAGATTCCCTGACTGAGTTTTGTCACACACTGACTGGCTTACTCCAGGGAGATAATGGGGGTTTGAAGGGGAGTTGTTTTCATGAGGAGGGTTTGTTGGCAGATTGGTTGGGAACTGCATTTGACCCTGGAAGTATTGGGGGGGGGAATAATTTGTTTTTTGCATGCTGGTAAGCAAAAATATTTGATCAAGGAAGGTTTTCTGTTGCGCTGCCTTTTAAATTTCCCCACAAGAGGTGCTGAAGCTGCACCGTCTCACTTGGCAAGTCATTCTTGGCAGGAAGAAGGCAGAGGAAGAGAGGGAGGGCAGATCCTTTCTTTTCTGCTACTGCTCATTCGACCCAGTGGTCTCACACAGCCACTAAGGAGGGTACAGCCTGAAAAAGCACCAGCCACAGCTGAATGCCGCTGGAGCAATTTGCTGCTCTGTGTAGCTGGTTCTGTGTCCAGGAGGCAGGATGGAGTTAGCACCACTGGGCACTCTGGGATTTCTGAATTCAGAATGAGAAACTGCACTTAGTATCAACCTCAATTAACAAGTTAGGAAAAAAAACTGTGGTTTAGAATCAGAGCCACAAGCAAACCTCTATTCAGTGGCCAGTCTGCATTTGGAACTGTGAGGAAGCAGAGTTGAATGAAACCATGGTTTACAAACTGTAATCGTTTATCATGACATCTGAATAGCAAGTTCACTATTATTTTATGGGAAGTCCACATGCTGTTGTCAAAAGGCATGTTTCTATCAACCCATCCAGGATGAACAGTTCGTTCATTTGTTCGTTCATTCATTCATTCATTCATTCATTGCCGTGATGTATCAGAGCTCATGCCTGATGTCCATGGGAGGAGAAACAAGAAAAAAACCTGGTCAGCAATTGTTGTCTTCCTACTTATCTTTCATTTTTGTTACATCTAAACAAGCTAACAGAAGAAGAGTAAAATGGGCATTCTCCACAATGGGATAGATTGTGTGTGTGGAAAGGGGGCTTGTGGGAACCAGGGGTGGGGGGCAGCTTCTTGTGACACATCAAAGGAAGCTTTGCAAGTAAGAGGTCTTTCTGGGAAGGGGGTGGCTAGATCAGGATCAGCCAGGATCCAAACCAGAGGCCCCTAGTCTGTGTACCGTGGGCCCTTGTTGTGGAAAAAAGGACAGTATCGCACCCCCTGGTCCCAGGATGGCTTCGCCACCGCAATCCGCAGGCAGCCCATTCTCTTCATCCAGCATGGCTACAAAGACATTCAAGCAAGGCCATCAGAGGCTGGGGCCAAGCCCACGAGGGCTTGCGCTTCTGCCCCCATCAATATTCTGCTGCCAGCATCCAAGCATTCCTAGTCTGAGAGCTCATGCGGGAGGCAGCCAAGAACAACTTTGACACGACTCCGTGGACCCCTCTCCTCCGTCAGGATAAGAGAACGACAGAAGCGGAGACTGCCCAGCTCAGCCAGATATTTCCGGCGTGAGCAAGACAGGTAATCAGAAGCCGACGCTGAAGCCACTGGGGGCAGATGAGAAGGCTCCAAAGGAAGGAATGGGTCTCCAGATGTGTGGCTCGACGACCCCTTCCATCTGCGGCCTGCTTTTACTCCGGCAGCTGGCTGCAGCCTACCGAAGGGCTCTGCCTGCCAGCTCTCTTTCCAATGTGATCCAAATGTTCCTCCTGAAAATGCTGTCCACTATCCAGTTGATTGACATGCATGTAGCTTTTATGCACCACTGACACCCTGCTATCATGGGATATGACAGCACTGGCTGTAGAAGCCAATTCCATGACACTGCTGTAGGTTTTGCCTCTGTTCTTTCCCATGGAGGGCCCCAGAATGTAGATTTCCACCAGAATGTAGATTTCCATGGAATGTAGATTCCATTTCATAGAATCATAAGGTTGGAAGGTACCTCCAGGGTTATCTAGTCCAACCCCCTGCACATGCAGAAAATTCACAAATACCTCCCCACCCCACCCCACACACACACCCAGTGACCCCTGCTCCATGCCCAGAAGATGGCAAAAAACCATCAGGATCTCTAGCGAAACTGGCCTGGGGAAAATTGCTACCTGACCGTGAGAAGTAAGCATGGAGGTAACCCTTCCTGCCCTCCCTCTCTTGATCTGCCCAGGCTCACAGAATCAGCATTGCTGTCAGATGGCCATTTAGCCTCTGCTTAAAAACCTCCAAAGAAGGAGAGCCCACCACCTCCCGAGGAAGCCTGTTCCACTGAGGGGCCGCTCTGCCAGTCAGAACCTACCTGTCCAGTACAAAGTCCCACCACCAGGTCAGCAATGAAGGTGTCTTCAGTCTCTCCTGATCGGTGGCTCACCATCACTCCCCAGCCATTCTCCTGGGCCAGTTTGCAGCTGCAGGGACACATCATCACGTCAGTGGATTTGCCTCCCAATGTGCGAATCCTTAGGACTGCGACTGAACACTCAGCAGCTCACAGATTCGGGGGGAGTGGTTGGGGTTAGACTCACGCCTGGATGGCTTCGGTGACTGATCCAATCTGGTTGACCTTCAGCAGGAGGCAATTGCAAGCCTTCTCCTCCACAGCTCGCTCAATGCGCTTGGGGTTGGTCACTGTCAGGTCGTCCCCCACAATCTGAATCCCAACATTGGCCGTGAACTTGGACCAGGCCTCCCAGTCATCCTGGTCAAAGGGATCCTCAATTGATACCACTGAAAGGCAAGAGGGGAGTGAGAGAATTGCCAGCAGCCCTGAGGCACCAACCCCAGCTAGCCTACAGCAGGAACCACCCCCCCCCCCCATAATCTGGCACTCTGGTAATAAAGGGGCTCACCGGGGTAGTCCCGTACAAAGCTCTGGTAGAGGTCACCCAGTTCATCCGCAGAGATGTAGCGGCTGGGATCATCGGGGGATTTAAAGTCCAAGTCATATTTGCCATCTCTATAGAATTCAGATGCTGCTACATCCATGCCGATCACAATCTTGTCCGTGTAGCCGGCTTTTTCTATGGCTTCCTTGAGAAGTTCCAAAGCTGGGAGGGAGGGAGACCAACTGAGATTTACAAACCACTAGAATATATCCAAACTCCGCCTAAGAATCTCCTCTTAGAAGCGAGATTCCTAAACAGCAGTTATGAGCAAACACCACTCCTCCCACCCTGATTTGGGGCTGAACATGTTACCACACAAAACACATGCAATAAACCACCAAAGCTTGCTCCTTCAAGGCAAAGCACCGTTAGGAAATTTGCAGCAGAGACGCAGGGAGGACAAGGGCTGCTCACCCGTCTCCCACCAGCCCACTTTCCCCTTCCCCTCCAGTTCTTTCCCCCTGCAAGGTTGCAGGCACATGTTTACCTTATGAACAAACATCTAGAATCCGGTAGAGAGAAAAACAGCTGTGGGAGGTGAGTTGTGGTGGCAAAGTGGCCAATGGGGAAAGGATTCAGCACCTTTTTGCAATGTGTTATCTCCCCCTCCCGAAATAAACTTTGTCTGTAAGAAGCAACCATCAAGTTTTTATGATACATGTTTTCTCGCAGTCTATACTCAGCGAAAGCGGGGACAGTCAACGTAAGCGAAACAAACGTTCCAAGTAAAGCTTTAAGATTCAGTGCAGGTGAGGGGCTTATCCAGGGTACCATAAGTGAGGTTTGTTAACTTCACCGCTGTTAAGATCACGGTGTACAGACACTAAGACTTAAGCTGCCAAGCTGACCCTAACGCTGACCCTCTCAGCAGAGTGGCTTTTAAAAGTTTTTCTCCTTTGTACTTAATGTTAATTAACAAAGTCATATTTTTCCACATAGCTGGGGAGTCCTGAGTAGGTATATAGGCAGGTATAGTAGGCAGGTAGTTCCATAGGGGGAAACCAGTTTACTACTAGATAGTACCCTTGTTCACACCTTACAGTGAACACACATACAATCCATGTTCAGTGTACACCTGATTATCTTTTATACCTGAGGGAGCATCTCTACCCAGATGATCTCTCATAAAATTTGAGACTGGCCAGTGTATCCCTATTCCAAGTTCTGTCCAAATGACAGCAGGGCCGTTTCCACACTACTTACCTTCATCCGGAATGCTGCAGAACATCGCAAAAAACCCACGGAAGATAGCATCTTCTCACATGAGTTTTGCGCGATGTCGCACAAAACTCGCGCGAGAAGACGCTATCTTCCGCGTTTTTTCGCAATGTTCCACAGCATCCCGGATGAAGGTAAGTAGTGTGGAAACGGCCCTGCTGTCATTTACAACAAAACATGGACTTTTCCATGGCAACACAAAATACTGACTCCCGGGAGAGTCGGTTATTTCCTCAGAAGCCGGTTCCACTTTTGGAAACTGAATTTATGTTCTTTCCTCGACTAGTACTTGTTTTACATTTTTAAAACTGTTTTACCTTGCTGGGTGGGGGGTCTATCATCATCATCAATAATATTTCTATCCCGCCCTCCCTGCAAGCGGGCTCAGGGCTGGTTACAAGTTACAACAGAAGATAAAATATAAAAGTTAAAATATTTTAACTGGTGTTTCTTTATGTTTCTGTGTATTTGATGGAATATTTTCTGCAGGTTTTTAACTTAATAAAAAGAAATGACAGAAGGATATGACTATGGAAGTGGTGATGACAGGATCACCAACAAAAAGGAAATCTGACGAAGATAAGAGGATCTTCAGATGAAATTCTGTGAGGACCTTGAGGAACCACTTTCATCTGTATCAACCATCATAAGACTTGAAGTAATTAGGGGGTTTACCTGGGGGGCTTTCCTCTGGGAACCAAATGTAGTGGAGATTTGGTGGGTTCCCCCCTTTAGAACTCTGTCCTGCAGGAGTTAAGAATATCTGTCTGCCTAAACACCTTCTGGATGGGTTCAAAGTCTTGCTTTTTCCAGAAGGCCTTAATAGATCAGTAACAGATGGAATGGCAGGGAGAATGGCAGTATTGAGAAACTGATTGTTATTGATCGTTACTGCATTGGACTGACTTTTAAACTATTATTATTTTAATGTATTGTGCTGTAAACTGCTTTGAGAACTTCTTGGCTGAAAAGCAGCCTACAAGCAAACAAGCTAAATAAAACTTGGGCATTTAGAACTCGAAATGGGGTATAATTTGTCTGGGAGAAATTTGTGGGAACAGGATTATCCTTCAAGATGGGCAGCCGTGTTAGTCTGTCTGTAGCAGTAGAAAAGAGCAAGAGTCCAGTAGCTCCTCTAAGACTAACAAAACTTGTGGGTAGGGTATGAGCTTCTGTGAGTTACAGCTAACTTCTTTGGTATTTGAAGAAGCGAGCTGTGGCTCACGAAAGCTCATATCCTACCACAAGGATTATTCTCTCCTTTGTTCTTTTTCTCTTTCTCACCTTCGCTGTTCTCCAGGATGTTAGGGGCAAAGCCTCCTTCATCTCCTACGTTGGTGGCATCTTTGCCATACTTGTCTTTGATCACGCTCTTGAGGTTGTGATAGACCTCCGCACCAATGCGCATGGCATCCCGGAAGCTCTCTGCTCCGACAGGCAAGATCATAAACTCCTGCATGGCCAGCTTGTTCCCGGCATGAGAGCCCCCATTGATCACGTTGAATGCCTGGAAGGAGGCCCCAAGGAGCAAAGGACGAAACTCATCAGCAGAATTTGGAATGCATCTACGCGACAACTCTGAACAGGTTTCAAATGGGTTTAACTACCACGATTCCCCCCACCCAAAGTCTTGCAAACTGAAGTGTTGTGATCCCAGATGCTTGACCATTGTGGCTCAGCAACAGAGTATCTGATAAGCATGCAGAAGGTGCCAGGTTCAATCCCCAGCTCCTCCAGGAAAAACCGTCAGGTAATAGGTGATGTGAAAGACCTCTGTCGGATACCCTGGGGTGCCACGGCCAAAGGAGGCAATCCTGGCCTTGTTAGACCACGAGTCTTAAAAAGCAGCATAATGGGGTGGTGCTGAGAATATTATGTTAGCAATCCCCAAAACAAAATCCCCCTCGTTTCTCTTTGGATGGCAGTCATGAGTTTGAACAGATTTGAAACTGATTTAAATTTGCTTAAATCAGAGAGAGCACCCTCTCTTTGGGTATTAGGGGAATTCAGATCCCTTGTATATTAATTCACAGTTTCTATACTGCCTGGTCTCCACCCCTCTTGTACTCTACTGGTGAAATCAAGAGTGGTAGATTCTTACGGGGACAGGCAGAATGAGGTCCGAATTTCCAGCCAGATCTGCAATGTGTCGATAGAGAGGGACATCCTTCTCTGCAGCAGCTGCTTTGCACACAGCCAGTGAAACACCCAAGATGGCATTGGCTCCAAAGTTGGCTGCAAAAATTTTAAAAGGAGAAAGAACAAGCCAGCTTCATCAATAGCCAAGGTGTTTCACACTGGAACCCCGCAGATCTGTTCCGTCAGCCGTGGAGCTATCCTGAGCTTTCTGTTGATGCAAAAGAGCCTCTTGTATTAGGGCAGGGCTCCATACACCAGTGGAAAGCATTCCTCTCAGGGAACAGATCCGTTCGGTCCAGCCCATAAGCCAAAACCGCAGGGTCCAGTCCCAAGCACCCCCCTGCCTTCCCACCACACGGAGTCATGGGGGACCCAGGCTTAGACCTCGGGCACATCTCTGCCAGAATTCCGCCGCCCTTGTCCTTCCAATGCAAGAGGACGTTGCCCCCCACTCCAACGTTTCCGTTGTCTTATGAGTAGAGAAGGGAATTACATTTGTTCTCTGTTCCATCCAATTCCAGCATGAGGCTGTCTATCTTCTCTTGCTCTACAACGGAGAGGCCCTGCAGAAAGAAACATCTTGTAAACCAGGGAAATGGGGGTGGCTCTAGAAGGAACTTCCCGTTCCTGAAGATAAGCAAGGCTGACCTTCCGCCACCACCTCCACTTGTGGAGGGAGTCGAAAGAGCCCCTCGCTCATGCCCTCCCCTCTCTGAAAACAGCCAGAGACAGACAATACTTTCTTAAGAGAGTGGAGGATGTTGGCTGTTGGGATGCTCTTGTATATACATTTCTTCCTGCTTTCATTTACCAGTAGGGGTGTCAGGTGGGGGCTTGGCATCCCCAAGAGTTTGGGGTACAGGGCAATGAGTGGAAATGGCATTAGCCTATATACCAACATCACATGTGCCAATGTCACGTCTGTGCAAGAACTTAGATTCGGCATCATCATATTGGCAGATGCACCAGAAACTCTATGTATTACAACAGAAGTTTCTAGAGTGTCATCATGTCCAGTTTTTGCCTGGACATCATTTCCATGTAGCTCGATGTCATTTCCACCGTGAGCCCAAGAGGTGAGGGTGGGTGGGATAGACCATTGGCAAGAGATTGCCTGCCTGAAGCAGGCACTCAGCAGCTCTATTTACCAGTCAAATATGCTTTGCATGGCACGATTCTCTTGCCTGTTGTCAGCCTGCTGAAAAGCTAACATCTGTCTCCATCCTCTGTGGTTTGTCTCTCTGCTAGTGGACAAGGGCATGACCTGAACATAGCAGTTTAGAACTCTGGGCACCTAAGAAAATTTTCAGCCAATCAACCAAACAAAAACTGACAACAACTAATTAAGCAGAGTCTATGGCTTAGATCCGCTGGAGCATTTCTGAAGATGGAAGGATTTCTGGCCACTGAGTGCGACTTTTGTACCTTCCCCCCTCCCATCGTAGCCCCAAATGCTGCTTCTACAGAACAGTATCTTGGGACAAAGTTGCCCTCTGCAGATAGAAATCTTCCCATGTGAGAAACATTCCAGTGGTTCTAGACCTTTAGCGTGGCAGTTCCCATGCATGTGAAAATGCTACTCGGTTTTGTACACTTAAATCCACTCCACATCTCTGAACCAGGTTTTGCCTGAACCAGGGAGAAGGCCAGTGCACACGGCTGGAGAAGCAGGTGCTGCACGGCCAGGCTTGCATTTGCCACAGCCAAGCCGACAAGCCCTCAAGCTCACATCCGGGAGTGCCAGTCTCCAGGGACCTGCACTGGCTCATCAGTGCCAACCTATGCAGTCAGGCCAATCTGACCACAGATTTCAAAGGGCTTGGAAAGGAGAAGATCCGCAATGGATTCCAGTGCACATCCCTGACCTACTAGACTGTTTTTTGAAGAACTGCTCTTGTATCTAAAAAGCCAAGGGCTGGCCCACAGGAGGATCAAAATATCCACACACCCAGGCCAGCTAGGGCTTTAATTCAGGGTTGCAGAAAAATCCAATTTGTTAAAAAAAAAAAGGGGGGGAAGTTATCCCCTCCCCGTAATATTAAGAACTATGTTGGAAACAGAGTTTGGGCACCAGCCACTGAGGCTCGCCTCCCCAAGTCTCCATACTTTTTGTTTATAAACACCATTGGTCATACTGATCACTGCAATACTGGCCCCTAAGAGATCAGGCATTCTTCTGTTCTTTGACGATGTCCACACATTCATGCATGCACAAACACACACATGGTGTACCTGGACACCCAGAAAAGTGAAAGGGTGAGGGTTGAGAGTGGGAAACAGAAAGACAGATGGACAGAGAGACAGCTCCCAAGCAGAAGCTGCTGAGACATTGAAGAACCAAGGGGGATCCTTACAGAGCTCAGGAGAGCAGGGGCGATGGTGCCGTTGATATGGTCCACCGCCTGTAGGACCCCTGGAGAAGGAAAAAGACACAGAGAGTGTCAGAGAGAAGCAGAAAGACAGAGATGGAGACAGGCACACAAGACCAGCGGCTCTTCCCTGTCACTTCACTCTCACACACCTGCGATTGTCACCAGTCCAAAAGCAGACCACAAACACACATGCACACCTACACAAATCTAGGCATATTCAAGAGCTCTTTGGAACTACGAGGAGCCAAAGCTGGAACGCTACCTTTCCCAAGGAATCGGGATTTATCGTTGTCACGCAGCTCCAGAGCTTCATAGATGCCAGTGGACGCACCGCTGGGAACAGCTGCCCGGAACATTCCTGAAAAGGATAATCAAAAACCAGAGTTGGAAAATGGCAAAGGGAAGAAAGAAATGAAATTAAGCCCAGGGCCCTTTTAGTTGTTATATAGTAAGTCTTAAAATTGTTTATGCTCGGTTTGGCATTTCTTCAACTCTGCATTAGATTCCTGTTAGTCTTAAAGCTTTGCAAACGTGCATATACTGTCTATTGAAATGTTCTTGAAATTAACTGTACTGACTCACACCGTGTAAGCCATCTTGAGTCTCAGTGAGAAAGGTGGACTATAAATAACGTAAATTTTAAAAATAAAATAAATTGAATAGCCTGTATTCAAATTTTTGTTATTTCTCACTGACTTCAGAATGTCCTTCACAATGTACCTTGAATCACACAATCCAAAAGTTTCTGGTTGCAGGTCTGTCTGCTGCTTCCCAATTCCTGAAACTCCTGCAGGGCTTTAGCTTGAAATCAAGCCGATTGTTCTGGTTCTGCCAAGTCCTTTGCTAGCCAGGCACTCAGGCCTGGCGATCAGCAGGAAATCTAATTCCAGGGACTGGCTGTGCTGAAATAGCATCACTTTGTCATAAGCACCTAAGAACTGCCCTGCCAATCAAAGGCTCAGGCAGTCCAATATTCCATTACTGACAGGCGACATTCAGATTCTTCTGGAGAGCTAACGGGCAGCGCATGGAGGCTACAGTCATTTCCTCTTCTAAGGGCATTTACATTTTTGCTTCCATTTCTTCTTTGACTGCTGTGGCTTCAAATTTACCATCTTCCTCCTTATGTCCTCCTCTTATTGCTTCTTCAGTGACTGTTATCTTCTAATCCTTTTTTTCTCTTCCATTATTCCCATGGTTGGTTCTCAGGTTAACTCACGTACACACAAGTGCACAAATATCCTCCCTGCTTCCCGAAGGCAAGAATGGAGTACAAACTGAGTTCTTTACACCCCTCCAAGTGCTATTGGTGCCAGTGAGGATAGAAGAAGGATGAGAAAGCAGACCTGTTCTTCCCTGGACGTCCCACACTACTGGAAACGGAAGGGTGCCGCAGAAGCCCCTATGACATTACAAGAGCTTCTGGAATAATCTTTTGTTTCTCGCTGGGAGGGGGAACCAAAGGGGGGGCGAGAGCAAGAACATTTCTTCAAGCTCTCCCCTTCTGAGGTCCACAAGTATCTTGAACCAAGAGACTAGCTCTGTTTCCCCCTATTTCTTTGGTGGTTCTCTGTGATAAACCTACTTCTAGCTCTATAGATATAATCTTCTTCTACTCTCGGTCTTCATCTTCTTCATCTTCTTTCTATTTTAAGCTTCTCTCTCCCTCTCTTTTTCCTTCTGTGCTCTGACTCCTTTCTTTCCTTGTTCAAAACATTTATTGTTTTACCCAACCTTGTTGACTTTAGACACTTCCAACCTTTTGAATTATTGTTCTATTTCCCTATTTCCTTTTAGTTCAAAAATTGTGAGCTGCCTGGTGTTTCCTGGTCATGTTTCTTTTCCTACTGCCAATTCACTTTGTGTTCACATGAGCCTACTACACCACTGGATCTGTTCTAGTTGATATTTCTAATGGTTTGGCAATAGGTAAAACTCCAGGGTCTTTTTCCTGTGGTTCTTCTTTTAAGCTTATCCTCAATTTCCAGCATTGCCAATATTTTTTCTTACTGTTTCTTTCCATGATCTTGGCTTTCATGATAATGTTGTCTTGATTTCAGGCAACAGTTTCTCTGTCTGGTTCTGGTTCTCATTCCTTTTTACTTTGGATGTTAAGGTCCTCTAAGGTTCAGTTCTTGATTTTCTGTTTTGAGTCTTTCTCCTTTATCTTCTCCCATAAACTCTTTTAACGTTAGCTTTTGTTTTATGAAGATGATGCCCCGTTTTGTGGGTTGGAGATGGCAATCTGTGGGCGCAAGGATCACAGATCTTTTCTGCAAATGCCTCCCTCCATCAGGGAGAAGCGGGAAGGGTGATTTTGTGGGCGGTGGGGAAGGCTACAGTGTGGAGGGCAAAGAAGACAAACTCACCCTTCCTGCTCCAACTCTATTCTCTTCCTCCTCATCTTCTCCCCTTATTGCTTCTTCCTCTGTTGTAGCTTCTAATCCCATCTTCTCTTGTATTGTTCCCAGGGCTGGTTCCAGGTTTGGGGGTCCTTGGCAAAATGGCCTCCTTTGCACACATGCCCCTCATGCATGGATACATTTATGTTGCTTCATCTATCTTCCATCCACACAGCTAGGCGTGCCAGCTTTGAGCTGGGAAATTCCTGAAGATTTGGGGATGGGGCCTGGCAGGGCAGGGTTTGGGGAGGGGATAACGCCATAGCATCTATCCTCCACAGCTGCCATTTCCTCCAGGAGAACTGATCTTTGTGGTCTGGAGTTCAACTGTAGTTCCAAGAGCTCTCCAGGACCCACCTTCAGGCAGGCAACCCTATCCATGCCTTTTTCAGCACCTTTCCTTTGGAATGCTCTCTCCTGACATTCAGATGGCCTCACAACTTCCTGTATTGAAAGAGGACTTGGAAATATACCTTCCTGTACTGAGGCTCTCTTATCCTACCCAGTTTCTCCTGCAGCTCCTTCTCTCCTGCCTTCTTCTAACCATTAGATCCTGAGCCTGGGGGCAGGGCCTTTTAAAGAAGGTCTTTAGAGGACTAGTATGCTTTAATTATCAGTGTTGGAAGCACCTGGAAGAACTACTGGGCCATGCAGCATTCTGGGTGGCCCTGGGCTAGTCGGTATCTCTCAGCCTAACCTACCTAACAGGTTTGGCATGAAAACAAAATGGGGAAGGGAAACTGCTCTGCATCACCCAAACAGGAGGTTGTCCTAATTAGTTGGGGGAATTAGCATTATGGAGGCAAGCAAGAAGGGGTAACTGGTATTCTTCACCTATGTATACCAGGATTGTTCCCTTAGAGAACTCTCAAATAAACAGGCAGATGCTCAACAGGAAAAGGTTTTTTATTAACAGAGAAATGAGAGGCAAGCATACAGATAACACAGGCATCATACACACAGAGCTAACTAGGAAGGCAGTGATGAAATGAGAAAGCAGTTTCAGGGCGTGATAACTACCAGTCTCAGAGAGAGAAGGAGGTCCACGGAAGAGCAGCAAAACAACCAGCGTTTCATGAAGAGAAGAAGCCCGCATGGATGGGTATCAAGGCGCACACACATGGAGCACATGGCTGAGAGCCCAGTCACAGGGCAAAACATTCCCTGGGGCATGTTGACATCTTGCTCCCCAAAACAATAGGTTAATGGCTTGTCTGGAGGTAGGACAGTAACTTGGTAATGGTCTGATATGACTATCTGGGATGGCCAATAAGTATAAATATTGCTTGATGACCGGGTAAGTACTGGACGGGAAGGCTATCAGATGTGCTGAATAGATTTGATCAGGAAAGTGGGAGAGGGGAGGTGGAGGAAGGCGTGGATGGGATAAGGCTGGGAGTTTTTCTCAGGAAACCTCATTATCTCTGCTGCTCTCTGGGGCATGGAGCGGCGCCAGTGAGTCATTCCTCCTATGACTCATGGCTTGGTAACTTTCCACTTGGTAACTGGGGCCAGGCAGTGCCTAGGACTTATGGCAAGGGGTTTATGATATTCCATATCCATAAGCTGCCTTCAGAATGTTGGGAGGGGATCTGACGGCTAACTACTGATCTCCTTGGATGAAAGGCAGGCTAAAAATATGTGAGGTAGACAGATAGAGAGGAAGTATAATAGCTGCCCAGTAAAAATACCGGAACTGAGATCAACACTAGAACATGGTTTAAATATATTTCATTAGTTTCCATGTGGCCAATTCCCCTGCAGCATTCTCTTTAAACTGATGAACTTCTCATTCACAGTCCACATACGTTCTTTTTTAAAAATCCAAATTCAAAAGCTACACAATAACTTTCACTTGGATCAACCAACACAACACAACACGCTGTGCAAGCTTTTGAGGTCTCCAGAACTCTTTAGCAGGCTGAATGTTAACACCAAAACCAAAAAGGAGAACAGAAACATTCTTTCAGGCCATGGTGTTGAGGGGAGTCTGTCTGCATAGGATATTTAGCAGACTTCAAGGGGCACAGGGTGTGGCTAGTGCTATCAATCTGCACCCCGGCATGCTTGTAAGAAGCAGCAAAAAAATTAGAAGCCACCCATTTTTTGAAATCCAGGCAACTGTTATTCATTCCATGTGGATTTCTAGGGTTGCCTAGAGCTCCAAAATGAGAAATACACCATGAGACCATTAAAAAAAGAAAGTAAAAACAGCGCATATATGTATGTCAGAACTTGCATAATGTAGTCAGTGGTCAAGGTGACAAAGGGAACAAACTGTGTTTTCTTGCTAACTTGAAAAGAAACATTACGTTTTAATGCTCCATGCCATCCATCTTCTAGGCATGGAGCAGGGCTCACTGGGGCAGTCGGGGGAGGGGGTAGTTGTGAATTTCCTGCATTGTGCAGGGGGGTGGACTGGATGACCTGGAGGTCCCTTCCAACCCTGTGATTCTATGATTCTACGAATAGTTGCTTGACATAAGGAATAGGTGTTAAATGTAGCCAGAGAAATTCAGGGGGTGGTTCCTGGTATATCAGTGAGTAGAGATCAATAGAATAGCAGTAGAGCCTAGTGGCACCCTGACCTGGATAGCACAAGTGAGCTTGACCTCATCAGATCTCAGAAGCTAAGCAGGGTCGGCCTTGGTTAGTAAGTGGATGGGAGACCAGGGTTGCAGAGGCAGGCAGTGGCAAACCATCCCTGTTAGTCTCTTGCCATGAAATCCCCACCAGGGGTCACCATAAGTCAGCTACGACTTGAGGGCACTCTCTACCACCGGAGCCTAGTGGCACTTGGTGAGAGCAGAGGATAGCACCCGGAAGGTCTAGGGCAGAGGGGCCTGAGGGACGTGAGACTAAGCAAACTGCCAAACTTGACAGAAGATAGTCCATCCCCTGAATTTAGCCTCTCGCCCTGAGATTTTAGTCCTTTCACCAGACACCTTGAGAAGGAGGGCAAAATCCTGAAACTGTATAGCAGTTTATATTGCTTGCAGTTAGGTATTTGTGTGAGATACTATTATGCTGTTGTTGTCGACAATAGCAATTCTAATATTTCTAAGGCCGCAAACTCCACAGCCATGGCACCAAGGCAAGCAAGACCTTCAACGGCTATGTTCAGTGTGCATGCGTATGGGGTGAACATAGAATCATAGAGTTGGAAGGGGCCATACGGACCATCTAGTCCAACCCCCTGCCCAGTGCAGGATCACTTACGAAGCTGCCACCCTTGATCTGTCAACGTTTGTCTTGAGTATTCTGAATTAGTAACAATTCAGGGGAAAGACCCTCCTCCGAAGGGAAAAATATTATAGAGATTCTTCAATAGTACATTAATAAATATTTTTGTGTATTTTTTAAATGTTTCTTGTTATGTAAAGTGCAAAGTGCTGAAATGTGCAATGTAATAATCAATGAACAGGAACACCTGTAAATATAATAATGTAACCTTATATGAGAAGACTATGTAACAATCCTTCCTGTCATCACATACAATCAATGTTACAATGAGTGGTTCCACACACGTTGGATAATGCACTTCCAATCCTCTTTATAGATCATTTGGAATGGATTTGTGTGCGGAACAAAAAATCCACCTCAAACGATTGATAAAGTGCATTGAAAGTGCATTAGCCAACGTGTGCGGAGTCAGCCATAGTAACCATAAGTTAACACTACAATGAAATATATAGTCCACAAGTTCAACTGGTGAAAAAGGTATCCTCAAAGTTAATCTTGCAGATTCTTCAGCATCTTATTAGTAATTAATATTCCTTCTCTTTACAGGTACAGTCACCATGTATCAACCAGATGTTCCCACTGGAATGATATTCCTACTCCAGAATGTAAAAATCCTGTTGCAGGGTGGAGCCTGACGGGGCTTGCTCGCATATAAACTTTCCCGTTTCGGGTTTAAAACTTTTCCAAAGGCTTAGCATTCCATAATCAAGGACTTGCGCTCTTCAGACTCTGATCACCAACTTGGCTAGCTTTCCAATGGAAAGAGAAGTAACACTGTATTTCATTGCAGTGTTAACTTATGGTAATATTGTAACATTGATTGTATGTGATGACAGGAAGGATTGTTACATAGTCTTCTCATATAAGGCTGAACAGGTATTCCTGTTCATTATTACATTGAACATTTCAGCACTTTGCACTTTGCATAACAAGAAATATTTTTAAAAAATACACAAAAATATTTATTAATGTATTTAACTGAAGAATCTCTGTAACATTTTTCCCTTCGGAGGAGGGTCTTTCCCCTGAATTGTGACTGGCTTCGCACTGAAGGAGCCCTGACTGTTCTGAATGGCAGCAGCTCTCCAGGGTCTCAGGGAGGTTTGCCAACATCCTGGTGGACCCGAGAGAACCCCTGGGATTAAAACTGCTCTCCAGACGACGCAGATCAAACTCACCTGAAGAAAATGGCAGCTTGGGAGGGTGGACATTATAACCCAGTGAGGTCCCTCCCCACCCCAGGCTCCACCCCCAAATCTCCAGAATTTCCAGACCCCAAGTTGGCAACCCTCGTATCAGGCAACGATATGTGGTGCCTGTTTTAACTAGCGAGGCCGGGGCGTCAACCTGGGACTCCCTGTCTGCAAAGCAGATGCTCTAGAACTGAGCCAGGCTCGTGGGAAACGGTCTCCACGCTTTCCTATTGACTTCAGAATGCTGTTGGAAAAGGAATCTTTGCATCTTCTACTTCCCTCCCTTTCTCCCTTTCACTCCCCTGCTTCAAAAACAAGAACGCATCGGAGGACACAGCTAAAATTAAATTGTGCAGACATTTTTCTTCTGTGACGAACATGCTGGAGAGAGAAGAGACAGCTCTGCCCTCGGGACTTCTCTACAGGGTGTCTCCTGCCTTTCAAAGAACAAATTCATTACCACAAAGCCTGAGGCTGGAGACGAGATCCTGGCTGCCTGCCTCTCCCCCATCCACACGCACCTTTTGCTGTGTACAGATCCACCTCCACGGTGGGGTTCCCGCGGGAGTCCAGGATCTCACGAGCGTGGACCTTCTCCATGGACATAGTGGCGGTTTGTTGTTCTGGAGGAGAGAACAGAACGTGTCAGATGGGCAGTCCAAGGAGGGAAGAAGGGAGATGCAGAATGGTGAGAAAACTGCCCTTTATGCAGCATGCAGGCCGCACAGAAGTCAAGCCCCAGGTGCCTCACAAGAGATCCAGCTGGCCTAAGCAGAGCCCAGTGACGGCTTATGGCCAAACCAGACATGACTCTTTCACATCTAGTTTGGCCCCGAGTCTCCCAAGTACGTAAGAGCAGCCCAGCTAAGGTTGCCAACTCTCACTCCAGCAATTTGTGTGTGATGCCTGAGGAGGGAAGGGCGCACAGCAAGGATGTAATATCCCCCGGGGACTTCAGTTCCTTCTAGACTCTGTCATACCACACCCTCTGAAGCGGCCATTACCTCCAGGGGAACTGATCCCTGTATTCTGCAGATAAATTATAATTCTGGGACAACCCCAGGACCCAGAGGCTGGTCACACTGAGATGAAACAGGGAAGCCCACGAGCCAAGCCTGCTGGAATAGCCCTTCCCTGCTTTCTTCCCCCCTGATTATAGCTGATTATAAGAGGCCCGATTTGGCTGTCATGACAAACCACAGAACCATCCTCTATAAATTTGTTCAGCCACCTTTTTAATCCATCTAAGCTAGTGGCCCCCTCCACATCTTGTGGCAGTGAGTTCCACAAACCCATTGTGTGTAATTGTACTTCTTTTTTCTCTCATGACACGCCTCACCAATGTCCATCTCTAGTGGCTTTATTTCTAGAAAAAGAGATGGCAAAGGGCACAACTGTTTGTAAGCAACATGGTACCATCTGGAAGCATTTCCACCGAATCCTTGACGTGTAGGGACTTGGGCCTTTCGAGCGAGGGGTGAGGAACATGCACACGGCATTTTCTCTGGGTCCTTCTGATTTATCTATCTATTCTAGGGTTGCCAACCTCAAGTTGCTAAGCCAAACAAGGGGAGAAAGTTGCTGGCTGGAGATCTGCTAGAATTATGACTGATCTCCAGGCCAGAGACTAGTTCCCCTGGAGAAAATGGCTGCTTTGGAGAGTGGACTCTATGGTATTAAATCATGCTGAAGTCCCTCCCCTTCATCCCCCCTGCCCACTCCAGGCTCCACCCCCCCCCCAAATCTCCAGGAATTTCCCAACCTGGAGCTGGCAACCCTAATCTATCCCAGGGTGGGAGATTCAGGAGTTGTGCCCTGTAGGACTTTAGAACAAATGAAGCATTAACTGCTCCCATCAGATGTCAAGAGGCCTGTGGCACATCTAGGGCTGCCAGGCATTGTTTTTTAAAAATGCTGTTGCATGTGCCACCACATTTTTTTCAGAGAAAACCTGAAAATAATGCAGGGTAGCTCTAGGAAACACCAGAAACTCTATGGTTTTACCATAGAGTTTCTGGTGATTCCTAGATCTACCCCAAGTCACTTCCATGTTCTCCCTGGAAGTGTCATAGCGGCATACATGACTCTGTATATCCCTGCTCCTAAAGCAGCTCCTAAAGCTGATTGCCAGGCAACTCTGGTAGAGTTGCCTGGTAATTATTATGGCAGAGACCTCCTGCTAACAACCTTGTTGCCCGCTACCACTCCGAGCGGCGGTGGTAGAAAAATGACAATAAAATGCTGGCATAATGTATGGCATGACATCACTTCTATGGAAAAGCCAGAAGTGATGTCACATAGCTCTAGGAATTGCTGGAAACTCAATGATAAAACAACAGAATTTCCAGTGATCCCTAGAGTAATGTGCTGTTACTTCCAGGTTCCCCTCAGAAGTGAAGTCATGGCTCATGTGATGCCAGCACCTCCACTCCATGTCCACGCCCCCCCCCCCCCACCAAGTTCCTGCTGGTTGCAAGGCACAGTCTGGCAACCCTACTAGTTATCCAGTTCAGCTTGATTAGGGCTGGATTGTGCAGGCTGCAATTTCCATCTGCTGCCCTATTTGTGGCAGTGCTTCTGCTTCCATCTTTCCCTTGCATCACAGAGTGGGTGGGGAGGAGAGCAATATGGAAAGAATGCTTCCCCTCTGTCATATATGACTGACAGACACTTTCTACTCCAGTCCAAAACTTGAGGAAGCACAAAAAAGCAAATTCTCCCACTCATGATAGACTTCTCCTTTGGCTTGTAGGGTCCCATCTTGTCTGCTTAAGATCACTACGAAATTGCTGCGGGATCTGGAGATTTGGGGTATGGTACCCTCAGCATGACTGGTGGGACACCTCTTTGCCTTTCCAGGTCCTAGAGAGGCAATGGAGGTTCTGGTGTCTCAGTGATGGACTGGGTGAAGGCAAACAAACAGAAACTTACTCTAGCTAAGGCAGAAGTCCCATTGACTGAGATCACGCCTGATCTGGGAACATATGTGACCTGAACTTAGTTGCACGGCCTGTACTAACTATCTGAGATCCAGCATGGCATAGCAGTTAGAGGGCTGGACGAGGCTCTAGGAGATTCAGGTTCGAAGCCTCACTCTGCCATGGAAGCTCTCTGGTGACCATGGGCCAATCACACTCTCAGCCTAGCCTACCTCATAGGGTTGTTGCGAGGATAGGATGGAGAAGGGGAGGATGCTGTGAGCCACTCTGGCTCCCCATTGGGGAGAAAGTTGCGCTTTCCAAATGCTCAGGTTTGAAGTTTAAGCCTGGCCTTGAATGAAGTGCATGTCATGGTAGAGCCCAGGTAGGTACATTTTGCCAGGGAGGCTGGTTTTCTAGCTGTATCATTCCCTGGCAGCAACTGACCTTGCCCAAGAGATATTGTTAGCTATCTGAGACTGCACATAATCAAAAGGTGGAATATATATATGTTAATCCATGTGATAAAATAGACTTGGTTTCCAATCAAAAAAGAAAGTGTGCCAACTCCAGATCTATGTTAATAGAGTTTAGCCATCGTGGTTTCTCCCAAAGAATCCTGGGAATTGCAATTGGGTGTGATTAGCTGAGAATGCAGTGCCAGAGGTCAGCGGAAGGGCCGGGGCTGAGTTGTAAAGCACCCCTTTTGCACGCAAGGTTCAATGTGTAGCATTTTCAGTTAGAGGCTCTCAGATAACAAGTGATGTGAAAGACCTTGAGACCTTGGAGATCTGCTGCTAGTCAGAGTAGACAATTCTGAGCAAGATAGACCAAGGGGCTGACTCAGTATCCGCCATCTTCAGTTAGGGAGGGGCAGTGGCTCAGTGACAGAGCTGCTTGGCTTGCAGATACCCCCAAGTTCAATCCCCGAAGTCCCCAGTTCCCCAGGATAAAAGGCCTCTGCTTCAGATCTGGAGGAGCCATTGCCAGTCGGAGGAAACAGAGCTTGCCTTGAGAGACCAAGGGCCTGAACTGGTGTAAGGCGGCTTCGTATGCACGTCCCTAGCCCCTCTCTCGGAATTACAGTTCTCCTGGTTCCCTGGGGAGGGGATTGGCTCCTGACCCAGTTGGCATCTACAGGGGAGTTGTGTTCTCAGAGGTGGCGTTAGGCTACGTGACCCCTGACCAACAGATCCCGCAGAGGCTAAGCTGGGAGTTCAAATGGAAACTGACACCACGTGTCAGGTGTGCTACTCAGGAAGGTTCCTTGGGAAGACGGCCCTCTCTCTCCCCTGAAAGGCTCAGCTGCCAATTGCTTCAGAGGAGGCCGCAGGGGAAGGGAAGAGCATCAGCATATACATTCATCCCATGCTGTGCCATTTGAGGACCTGTAAAAGACCACAAGGGTGCATTAGAGATTGTCCAGAGTCAGATGCTGACAGAGGTAACTAACCTAGGCTTGTTACCAGTTGCCTGCTCTGCTCTTGTTGCTGTTGCCCTCTGAAGTGAATTTGCATTTGGCAACATAGAGGTCTTGGAGCAATATGATTGCAAGGATTGGTTCCAGAGGAGGGAAGAGGGAAATACAGAGGCCTGCCCTTCAGGTTGCACACATCTTCATTTGCTTGGCACACAAACTGCAGTGAAGGTTGATGGCAAATGCTAGAATCGCATGGCTATTAAGAGGGCTGCACATCAGCTGGAGACAGCTCGTAACTGGGATAGAAAAGGTGAGTGAATTCTTTGACCTGCATAATTTATGCAAATACAACAGAGACACTCTGACCAGTAGGAAAGAGCAACAGTCCAGTAGCACCTACAAAACTAACACAATTTGTGGTAGAGTATGAGCATTCGTGTGCCACTGCTCACTTCTTCAGATACCACGAAAGCTCCTACCCTACCACAAATTTTGTTCGTTTTATAGGTGCTACTGGCTGTTGTTCTTTTCTACTGCTACAGACTAACATGGCTGCCCATCATAACCTGACAAATTATTCTGCAATTGCCACCATTCCTCACACTTGACCTTGGACTTGCTTGGGAGAAAGCCACTTGCTCTGGCTATGGGAAATTTTCGTTTGGCTCATCTCTGCCCAAGCACTCTCAAGGGTACCTTTACAACAATCAGAATCAGAAGGACTAGAAACTTGCTATTTTTAATGAAAGCTGAGAGGAAGCAGAATTCTGCACCTTCTTTCATATCCTGATTTTTAAAAATCAGATGAGGAAGGCACATTCCTTCTTCCAGTTTTAAAGGACAGATTCCTTCTAGCCTTTCCTTTGGGCATGAGAGCCCATTTGGCTGTTCAAAAGGGTCAGATCCTCTGCGTTCCCTTATTTGGGGGAGGGGGCAATGTCAGCCAGGCTAAGCCCTTCCCAAACGAAGATGTCCTCCCATGAAGGAATCCTTTCATATTTGTTTCAGCCCAGGTTAGCATATTAGCAAGTTAAGACAGCTGCAAAAAATGCTTTCTGCCACCTCATTCTACCTGCAAAAGGGTCTCCCGCCTCAACATGACTGATTGGGCCACCTGGATCCATGCCGTGGTAACATCAGTCTTTAACCATTGTAATGCTCTGTACCTAGGCCTCCTCTTTAAGTTAACTCAGATTAACGTAGTGCAGAACACCGCAGCTTGGTTATTATTAGGAGCTAGGAGGAGCATGAATATTACCCCCCCTCTGCAGCCACTCCACTGGCTACCTAGCAGTACTGGGCTCAGTTCAAGGTACTGGCTGTCACATTTAAAGCTCTTCATGGTCTTGGTCCGGCGTATCTATGGGACTGCCTCTCCCCCTTTATCCCACCATGACAGCTTTGCTCATCTGAATAGGCCTTCTGCAGGTGTCGCCTTGCACATGGGCAAAATCTACAGCTGCCTGTACATGGGCGTTCTCAGTGGTGGCCCCCACCTCATGGAACGGCCTGCCTGAAAAGGTCAGGAAAACTCCCCCTCCCCTGGCTTTCCACAAACAATGCAGAACTGAATTATTCAAGAGGGCTTTCTACTCAGACAGGAGGGCTGTACTGTACGGAAGTGGTCTCTGTGAGGTCCATCAGTACAGAGACAGAGACTTCACTACTACGTGCTTTTATGTACTATCTGTTGCTTTAAGTATGATCCTAATAGGTGGTTCTACGTTGTTTAATATGTCAGTCATAGAATTGCTTCTGCTCTGTTTCAGCATTGCCTCAACTCTGTATTGAATTTCTGATGGTTTTAAATCATCGCAAATTTGCATTTATATACTCTGTTACATTGTTTATTGAAACTGACTGTACTAACTCACACTGTGTAATCTGCCTTGAGACTCAGTGATATATGCGGGCTACAAATAATGTAAATAAATAAACTTGATTGGATAGTATCAGTTTTAAGGTAAAAACACAATGGAGGCTAATAATCTCTGTTCCATACATTAAGCCCGACCTACCTTACAGGGTTGTTGTGAGGATTAAACGGAGGAGAGGAGAACAATGTCTCAAGCTGCTTTGGATCCTCATTGGGGAGAAAGCCAAGGCGCAAATATGCAAGTAAGTTCTAACTACTTCCATTTCCTAGTCTATTATAAGTACAGGATTGGTGATCAAGCAATGAGGCTGATGGGTAAGGTTGCCAACCTCCAGGTGGTGGCCACAGATCACCTAGAATTGCAACTGAATTCCAGGCTAGAGATCAGGTCCCCTGGAGAAAATAATGGCTTTGGAGGGTGAACTCTGGCATCCCACCCTGCTGAGGTGCTCCCCTTCTCAAGCCCCGCCCTCTCCAGGCTCCACCTCCCAAATCTTCAGGCATTTCCCAACCAGAAGCTGGCAGCCCTTCTGGCGAGTGCTTGAAAGCACCTTCTTGGCTTCAAAAATTATTGTAAATCTCATCTACCACTCTTCCCCTAAAGATCTCAGAACACCCGTTCTATGCATCCCCAAATGATCTACGTCAAGGCAGTTCACAGGGCCGCGCAGGTAACCTGTGTGACGGACCTTTCTCTGGGCTGCCATTTTACTACGGGCAGCTGGCTCCACGTGCAGAGACCGTGTTCTGGAATGCCTAAGAGTTCACTTACTGGTTTCACCGTATTCCTGTTTTAACCTTAGAGCCAGTGTGCTGCAATGGTTAGAGCATTAGACTAGGATCTGGGAGATACAGATTCAAATCTCCATTCTGCCACGGAAGCTTACTGGGCGACCTTGGGCTAGTCACACACACTCTCAGCCCAACCTACCTGACAGAGTTATGTTATTGTGAGGATAAAATGGAGAAAGGAGAAGGACGTACGCTGCTCTGGCGTCCCCACTGGGGAGAGAGAAGGGGTATCAAGGAAATGAAATGAAACAAATGAATGAATAATCCCTGGTTTGTATCCATTTATTGCTTTGCAGATGGATGGCCCACAGCCAATGCATCGAGCGGCCTTGGGTGCAAGCGAGGGTGGAAGTGACTTCAGCCGCCGTACATCCCAGCAAGCTGTTTCCACCAGTTCCTGGACTTGTCCCAGTGGCCCCCTCCCTAACTAAGTCCTTTGGCTAGCAACAGCTCTAATCTGGAATGAAGAATTAATGTTAAGAATGTCAATGCTGGGTTGACCTTACACTGAGCCAAGCAGAGATTTACGAACATCCCATCACCTGCATTGTGTGTGACGCAGAGGACAGGCTACGGAAGGGAGGGGCTGGAGGAGAGAAGGCCGCAGCAATCTCGAAGGGGGGGGGGTAGAAGAGCGGAGGGGCCTGAGATGCCGCCTGCCACAGCACAGCCAGAGCAGGCTAGCGGAGGCACCAAGCCAGTCAGATTTTAAGTCTCCCTCGTGTTGCCCAAATCTGACAGAGACGGCGTGCCAGGAAAGCCTGCAAATGTCTGGGAGTTTCAGGCTGGGATTTTCTGGAGCCCACGCAGGTCTGCCTTCCTCTCCCACCGTCTTCTGCAGCGCCTCCTGGCTCGGCATCCCCCATCAGCTGCTCCTGCAGCTGCTCGGCACATGGAAGCCGGCTGGCAGTCTGTCTGAGACACTACAGATGCTCCCTTGCGGCGGGGGGGGGGGGGGTTGTTCTGGATCCCAGAAGGAGGTCACCGTCCCTTGCTCAGGGCCCGGAGAAGCGCTGCAGGGCCCTCTCCGGTGCTGGCGTATGGGCACCCAGGCAGTGCTCGATCACCCATTCGTGGCAAGGTTCCTGCACCACAATCGAGACCTGCCCAGCCCTCTGAGGGAGCAGCAGTCGGGGCCCCTTCTCCTTCAGCCCTTCTGCAGCGCTTGGAGCCCCGGCAGGCAGGGCCGGGCTGGGAGGCCTCCCTCTCCCCTCCGCCCCCATCGCCTCCCCTTCTTTCCCAAAGGGACCCCAGGAGAAGCGGGCAGGGGCGGCGGAGGCGAGCGAGGGGCGGCACTGCCCGGAGAGGCGTGAAGGGCACTGCGGGGAGGCTCGGGGGCTCCGGGGGCGGGGCAGGCGAGAGGCAGCAAGGCCGGCTGGGCTAAGCCGTCCCCGGGGCGGCCTTTCCCAGCCCCCGCTTCTGCCCGGGGGTCCACGTCCTCCGCTTGGTCGCTGCTGTCCGGGCAGCCCGCCACACGCCGCCCGCCTCGTCCCATCGCTCGGGGCTTGGCCGGCGTCGCCCTGACACGCAGCCCTCGGGGGAGCCCAGCAGGCGCCGGCCAGGACTCTCCGGCCCTCGGGCGGCGACCGCCTGCAGCCTGCCGCGCTGCTGCAGCCAAACGGCGGGCGCAGCCTGAGGCTCGGGCCGCCACGTCTCCCTCCCGCCACGCGCGGCCCAGCAGGCTGCCCCCCCCCCCCCGGGACGCCTTTGCCCGCCAGTTAACTTCGCGGGGAAGACCGACAGCGGGGCGGGGGCGGCGCAGCGCAAAGCAACGCTCCTCGCACTCGCCGGTCCGCCAGGCTGCGCTTTTATTGTGCTCCGCCGGCATCGAGGAGGGCATCGCGCGGAGGGGCGAGGGGCGCGCTCCGGGGCCACCTACCTGCCGAGGGCGGCGGGCGGGCGGGCAGGCGGGCGAAGGCTGCGCGACCCGGAGGGGAGCTGCGGCGTCCTCGGAGCGCGGCTCGCAAGTGCTGGGACTGGGCGCCGGCGCGCGGGGCTGGGGCCGCCCCCGATTGGGCCCGGGCGGCAGCATGTGACCCAGCGCGGCGATGAGTCAGGCGGGCGAGGGCGCTGGGCGAGCCGCACGTAGCGGATGGAGCGGAGCGGGCCGGGCGCCGCGGCGGGGGGGGGGGGGGCGGGGGCGCAACCAGGAGCGCGCGGCAGCCCCCCCCGCCATTTATTCCGACGCGGCACATCACCCCCCCCCCCCCGCGAGGGGAAGCGCAGCGCAGCGGCAGCCCCGCCCGCCCGGCCCCTGCTGGGAGTCGGCCCGGGGCAGGCCGGCGCCCCCCTGCTGGGCCGGGGCTTTGCCAAGGCGCCTCTGCAGAGCGGGCCCGCGTCTCCCTGGAAGCCCGGGTGCGGCGCGGCGTCCGGCGGCGAGGCAGAGTCCGGCCCGCGCTCACTCGACGGCCTCGGGCTCCGGGGTCTCCTCTGCTTCCTGCAACGGAGAAGGGAACGGGCCGTGACGAGCCGCCCTGGATGGCGGTGCTCTGCAGCCCCCCCCCCGCCCCCCCCCCCGCGCAGCAGCAGCTGCGGCCCAGCCCGGCGCTCAGCCCGCCAGCGACCCCTCCCCGCCTCGGGCCCTGTTTCAGTGCGTGTGCTCCGTGCGGTCTGAGGTCAGCCCTAGAACGGCTTCGGGTCTGTTTCAGCCTGTCTTCAATTCGCTATCGGAGTGGCGCTCCGGTCTTTGTTAACTGGTGTTCATTTACCCTGTGGCATTCTTTATGGAAATGTCCTTGATACGGACTGCACTAATCCCGCTTGAGTCTCAGTGAGAAGGGCGGACTATAAATGACATAAATAATAACAATAAATGCGTCTGCCTGGTCGAGCAGCTGAGATGTGCCAGAGCCACCCGGGGTTTGTGCAGCTGGCCTTCCCCACTGGCTTTGGCCTTGGAGGTCTAAGCAGCTGCTTCAGGTGTTTTTTCCCTCTGCCAGGGCCGGTCTCCTAAGCTTGGGTGCAGCCTTTCAGGGCGTGGCTGGCAGTGCCCGCATGCAGCCAGTCTCCAGGAGGCCTGGCAGAGCTTCCCTGGCTCCTCAACTGGGCTTCCCACTCACCGATGGCACCCTGCCCAGGTGCTTTGATCGGTATTGGGTGGAGAGAGAGAGAGAGAGATTCCATCTCTTTCCCTCCCTGGCTCTCTGACCGGCTCAGAGCAACTGCTGCCGCCCAGGCCTGCACCATGTGCAACACAGACTTCAGCTTTCCTTCTGCCTCTTTCTCCTGCTCACTGCATCCTTCGTGACATACTGAGCCCTGAGCAGCACAGTAACGGGCTTGCTGGATCAGAGCCAGGCCGTGAGATCGAGTCTCCTGCTTTCGACAGTGGCCAGGAAGAGGGAAAAGTGGCCCGGAAAAGGCCACGCCTCCTGCTTTGATCCCCACAACTTGGTATTCAGAGATACACTGCCTCGGCAGGTGGAGGCTCATTTTAGTTCTTGTTGCGAATAGCTGTTCACGAGCCCATTTGACACAAGCTTTTATCTAACCTCTCTTTAAAAAGCCACTGTGTCACCACAACTTGTCACAGTGAATTCTGTGGGATTAAGTATTGTGTGATGAAGAACTTCCTTTGTCTGACCTAACAGAACTCGCCTTCATTGGGTCACCTCAAGTACCCAACAAAGTTGGGGGGGAAATCCCTACCCTCTTTGCTAACATCTTCATCATGCCTGATCTATTTATTTGCTTCATTTATAGGCGCAGTCATTTTTAAAATAAAATTAACAACTTCAGATATTGTCACCTTTTTCATGGGACTGTGTTCCCAGCCTTTGATTGTTTCAGTTGCCCTCTTTTGAAACAGGGCCGCAAAAACTGTGGCCTGTTTTCAGAATATGGCAGCACCGTGCATTTATATAAGGGCATTAGGCACTTTCTGTCCCTTTCCAAATAATCCTTAGCAGCGATTTTGCCTTTTTCACCCCACACTACAAGAGAGCCATACAGCCACGCAGCGTAGACTGCATCTCTACAGAAGGAGGACGAGGGGACTTCCAATTGAGTATTTGCTTTCATCTTTCAAGACTTTGCAAGCCACCCCCCCCCCTCCAGGGCCTCTTTGGAGATTCAGAGCGGCCCCTCCTTGAGATTCTCTAGGGAAATTAATCTCAATACCTCACAGCCCAGCCTTATCACCCAGGCACGGTTAAAGGAGCCCTCCTATTGCCCAAATGTCTACAGCGTTTTCCTCCAGCCTGTCTCCTCTTCTTCCCCTCAACATCTGGCATTTCTTTTATAGCTCTCTGCCACATCTTTCACAAGAGGGCCAAAACAACCAGACTCCTGATTTCACTTGCAGTCGTATGTGCCATTGAGGAACTAATGTTCCTAAGCATACCAGGGCCTGATTTGGCTGGGGGTGGGGGTTCAACCTTCCCTCCTGCACCATTTTCCCATGCCAAAATGGCCACAGGGGCGGGCAGTTTTCCCTGCCATGGGGCTGCATGTGTTCTCACTGCTCTGGTGAGAACGCTGCTCTCAAGTCCTTTGCTACAGATACAAGGTACCAGTGTCCTCTTGGAATACCCCTCGATGTCTCACCAGCTCTAGCTCCAGTTCCTTCTCTCGCTGCATTTCTTTCTCTAGCTCCAGTTCTTCTTCCCGCCGCCGCCGCCGTATGTCTTCCGCATCGGCCCGCTCGTCGTCCTCAAAGAAATCTTTGTCGAGGCGCTCAAGGCGGGGGAGCAGGACCAGAGTCTCCAGCCGGTACTCCCCCTCATCTGAACACGGGTTGTCCAGTAGGACCAGGGCCCTTAGCATGGGCAGTGTCTGAAGCTTAGCCACTTCCTGGATCTGCGTAATTGCGTTCCCCCTGCATTGGTGTGAAAATGACCTTTTTAAACCTCTTAAAAGAGCTAGAGACTTTTACCAAAGGTTGGTGTTTGCAGAGCAGACAACTGTAAGATCCAGAGGAGTTAGCCATGTTCGTCTGTAGTCACAAAATGGTAAAGAGTCCAGCAGCACTGGCACCTTTAAGACTAATCAACTTTATTGTAGCATAAGCTTTCAAGAACCACAGCAAAGCTTATGCTACAGTGAAGTTGGTTAATCTTAAAGGTGCTACTGGACTCTTTACTATTCGACAACTGTAAGGGGTCTTTAGTCCTGTGGTTTCTCCATTACTTTCAAAGGGGTTTCTGGTGGAGACCCTCAAAAGAGGCAAACCCACCGTAAGTTGAGATATTGAAGAGATTTCACGCTTTCTGAGAAGCCATCCAGATTTTCAAGCAGGTTGTCCCGGAGATGCAGGGTTGTGAGTTGTGCCATAGCCTCCAGGCCTTCTATTTGGGTTATGGCGTTCTGAGCCTGAGATGGGGAGAGGGAGAATCGGATCAGTGGTGGGTGCGGATCCCGAGTGCACGCACTCACACTTCCTGTTTTGGTACGGCATGGGGACTGGGAGAATCTGCTGTTCCCCTCACAAAGTTCCAGATCCCCAAGTTCTCATGGGGGCTCCACATATTCAGATATTTCTCTCATTCCCATCTTGACACATTCTACTAGAGGCTATCAGATACAAAGCTGCAGAATCCGGCACTGTCAGTTCTGAGCCTAAAAGGAACCAAAGCGTGTCAGAGGAACGATAGCAGCTTATGCCCGTTAACAAAATGTGAAGGCAGGGGCATAGAAGAGAAGCATATCGTTTTCCCTGTGGATTGTGATGTTCCACCCCTGGAAGATCTAGGAGAGGTCAGGGTTTGATGTCAACCAAAGTTGGTTTATTTCATGTATAACATTACCCTTCTTACTGGGGCTATTTTATTTCATCCTCACCACAACCCTGTAAGATAGGACAGGCTATTGAGAGAATAACCAGCTGACAATCATCCAGTGGACAAGTGAGAATTTGAACTCAGGTCTCCCTGATCCAAGGCCACCACTACTACCACTAGGCTACGATAACTTTGGTTAGGCTGTTCATCTCATCAATGTAAGAGCACAAGACTACCATCAGGATTGAAGCTTGTGGGGATTTAGGAGAGGAGGGGTTCTGGAACTTGGGCATCTGTACATTCTCTGAATTACAACTACTAGTGTTCTCTCTTACCAGGTACAAACTTTTGAGCTTGGGCAAGTAGAGTCCTGCTGTAGATTTGATGTTGTTACTCCGCAACTCAAGTGTGTGCAGATTTGATAGCTTGGTTGGATCCAGTCCTGATATTACCTCAATCTCATTCCCTTGGCACCAGAGGAATAGAAAATGATTATGAGATTTATTCACTCCAGAGTATTTTGCAGTGGTACAGAATTAGGGCTCAATATTTTTTTCTTTTACAAATTTAGCTGCCAGGAGTACTTTCTGAAGGAAATGGAAATAGAGAAAAGGGAACTCTAATTCTTTCCACTACCGTTGTTTCCTTGCCTTCCTTCAAGACTTCCTCAAACTGCTTTTTTACAGATATTTGTTTCCCCAGTGGGAATAAAACAGCTCAGGGGAAGTGGTTTTCAGTGAGAAAAAAGCAGTAGATAAAGGGTTACAGATTATTTCCTGCCACTTTCCTCCTTGATTTGGCAATCCTGGAGGCTGTATTTGCAAAACACTCTTCCCCTCCCACAGGAGCTGAGACAGACCACATTTCTGGAATCATTCTGGATAGGTTAAAAGACCTGTCTTTTCTGGAAGGCCTGTGACTTGGATGTGACAGTATGCCAGGATTTTTTGTATGGTTTTTGTAGAGCTGTGGGATATTGGTTCTTTTTATTTGTTTTTTTGGTTTCTGTCCATTTTATTATAAACTAGCAACTAGCTCAAGAAAGGGGATGGCAGGCAGGTGGGCACTGCCTCCTCCTCCTCCGTGACTCATCCCAGCTGGGTGAAGGTGGGTGGGGGGGTAGTCATTGCCACTTCCTCGGCTCCTGATCACTGCCGGGGGAGGGGGGAAGGTTGGGGGGCATTGCCACCTGCTCCACTCCTGATCCTGGCCAGGTGAAGAGAGGCAGGCATTGCCACCTAATCTGTACCTGATCTCGGCCAAGTGAAGGGGGGGGCATAGCCACTTGCTCCGCACCTGATCCCAGCAAGGTGAAGGGGGGTGGGTATTGCCACCGGCTTCATACCTGATCCCAGTAGGGTGAAAGGGGGGGAGGGCATTAACTCCTGCTCTGTGTCTGATCCTGACCAGGTGAAGGCAGGGTGGGCATTGCCTCATGCTCTGTTCATGATCCTGGCTGGGTGAAGGGGGGTGGGCATTGACAACTGCTCTGCTCCTGATCCCGGCTGGGTGAAGGGGGTGCGGGCATTGCCACTTGCTCCGCGCCTGATTCCGGCCAAGTGAAGGGGGGGTGGGCATTGCCACCTGCTCTGCTCCTAATGCTGGCTGGGTAAAGGGGAAGTGGGCTTTCCTCCTGCTCCGTGCCTGATTCTGGCCGGGTGAAGGGAGGCAGGCTTTGCCTCCTATTCCCCTCCTGATCCTGGCTGGGTGAAGGAGGGGTGGGCATCGCCTCCTGCTCTGTGCCTGATCCCAGCCGAGTGAAGGGGGAGCGGACATTGCCTCCTGCTGCATGTCTGATTCTGGCTGGGTGAAGGGGGGGGCATTGCCGCCTGCTCTGCACCTGATCCCGGCTGGGTGAAGGGGGGGAGCAGGCACTGCCCACTGCTGCATGCCTGATACTGGCTGGGTGAATGTGGGGGGCGGCCATTGCCACCTGCTCCACCTCTTATCCCAGCCGGGTGAAGGAAGGGTGGGCATTGCCACCTTCTCAGCTCTTGATCCCAGGTGGGTGAAGGTGGGGTGGGCATTGCCACCTGCTCCACTCCTGATGCCAGCCAGGTGAAGGAGGGGTGGGCATTGCCACCTTCTCTGCTCCTTATCCCAGCCAGGTGAGGGAGAGGTGGGCATTGCCACCTGCTCCACTCCTTATCCCAGCTGGGTGAAGGTGGGGTGGGCATTGTCACCTGCTCCGCTCCTGATGCCAGCCGGGTGAAGGTGGGGTGGGCATTGCCACCTGCTCCTCGCCTGATCCAGGCTAGGTAAAGGGGGCGGGCATTGCCACCTGCTCTGCTATTGATCCCAGCTGAGTGAACGGGTGGGTGGGCATTGCCACCTGCTCTGCTCCTGATCTCAACTGGCTGTTGGTGGGGGTGGGCATTGCCTCCTGCTCTGTTATTGATCCCAGGTTGGTTAAGGAGGGGGGTGGGCATTGCCACCTGCTCTGCTCCTGATCCCAGCTGGGTGAAGGCGGGGGTGGGGGAGGCAGGCATTGCCACCTGCTCCCCTCCTCATCCTGGCCTGGGCTTCCCGCTGCAGCATGCTCTCTGGAGGGTCAGGCTGCCTCGCCTGGGCTTCCCTCCATGGCAGCGCCCTCTGGTGGTGCAGCAGGGTAGGAAATAAGTCATCTGGAACACGCTTATTCTTTTATATAGTAAGATGTTGTTTTCCACTGTGTTAATAAATGTCTTGGGGATCATGTATGGCTGAAAACTCGGTTACATTTACAAGTATTTCAGTGTATTTTCTGGTAGACGAGGAAGGTGGGAACATCTTTATTCTTGAGCATGGGGTCTGGGTTGAGCATCTGTTGCAGGTATTTAGCCTGGGTGTGGCCCCAGTCCTGTGCCTTTGGCATGGGATAACGGACAAGAGCCAAAGGAGCCTAGGGTTGTAGCCTTTAACTGAGCCAGGCCAGCAGATCCTAGAGCAGCTCAGGAGCTCTGTACCTTTTTTGGCTAAATTAGACCATATTCTGATTCTTTGTAAGCTGGTTTGAGTCTTTAGTGAGGAGAAAAGGGGGACTGAAATACTTAAGGTAAGTAAATAATGGTGGTCTGGAAACCTCCCAAAATAGATAAAGGGAAGCAAGGAATTCATTAAAAAATAAACAAGGAAGAAACCAGTTGAGCTTTTCCTCTCAGTTTAGCGTGCCGCGTTCACCCCACACACCTTTCAAGCTGAGGTTGGTCAAGCGCGGGTGATTAATGCCGTGGGTGTCCTTGATGTGGTTGTTGGCAAAACTGGCAATCTGCAGGTACGGCAGTTCCTCCATGCTGGCACTGGTCAGTTGATTGTTCTCCACCTTCAGCCAAAGCAAGTGTGTGAGGCACGACAAGGGAGACAGATCTCGGAGCAGGTTGTCCGACAGGTCTACGTAGCGTAAGTGGATGAAGCTCTGGATCAAGGTGATGTCTGTCAGTTCCCTGCCACAGAACAAGGGAAGAAACATTTGCCAGACGTTCAGGATTCGCTTTCTGTCGAACCTGGTCCCATTTTTCCAGGAAAGTTGGTGATGGAACAGGACCCCTTTGGAATGGTGACCTAAACATACAAGGTTGCCAACTTCATCTTGGGAAATTCCAGGGATTTGGGGGCAGTGCCGGGGGGGGCAGATTTTGGGGTGGAGAGGGCTCAGCAGGGATGTGACGCCCTAGTTCAGTTATAATTTGGGAAGAAGACCAAGCCATACCTGGAAGTTGGCAACCCCCAAGCACGCTTGCACACTTACTTTTCTCTGGCCTCAAATTTCACAAAGGCGTGAGCCAAGCCATTGCCAGTTTTACTCAAAAGCGAGAGGCCTTCCTTGAAGTGCTCCTCAGTGAGGGGGTTGGAGACGGGATGCTAGGAAAGAGAACAGTCAGAAAAAAGATACTGCTATGATTATCCAGTTGCAACCCTAATTTGGCCTATCCTTTGAAATTTGCCACTGACTCAGAAGATGCAGCAGCAGTAGTATCTCCTACGTATTTTTCTCCCTCCTTCCGTTTCCCCCTCCTTTTCTCCACCCACTGGCCTAATTGTGTGAGGAGCCTTTCTCATAAGAACATGGCAGGACTGGAAAGGTGGGGAGCAAAGCTGCCAGTGGTTTGTCTCCCAACTTGGACAAATGTAAAAGACAAATGCCAGGTTGTCTGCAACCTGGTAATTCCTGATTAAATCCAGAGTCCATTATCCTTGCCAAATATATACCAAGCCTGCTTCCACATAAATGCCATTTCTAAAAGAAGTTATCCTCTGTATGGTTTCCCTTTTTCAACTGGTTCTTCTTTACTTTTAGACTCAAAGGCTCAGTTCAGACAAAACACCAAACACTGGTTTATTTTAACTATGGTTAGTTTGTTAACACTCCACACAAATCACAAACGGCCTCTCTCCTATCCTTTCTAAGGAAAAAAAACTTACCACAGAGAAAAGCAGTACTTCCCTCCCTCTTCTCATTGGGGCAGATTACAGAATTATAAAACAATTCAATAAAGACCGATGGAATACATCCAATAAACAGTGCAGTAAAACTGGATGACACCATTCGAGAACAATGAAATAAAAGTGAAATACATACATCCAAGAAACAATGCGATATTGGGGCGGGGGAACAGGAACAAAAACTACCTTTTCCCCTCAGATACGGGCAATCCACTCAGAATTAAGCCCTTTCAAGTCCATTTCATTACTGAAGCATAAGTATGCTCTTGAATTTCTCTCACATTTATGAATGGGACTTTAAACTTTGGTGGAAGGACACCTCCATTTTTTAGGCATAATGTAGTAGATCTTATCAAATCTTCACCTCTTGTTCCTCTTCCTCAGCAGCTTCCTTCTCCTCCTCCTCTTCTCCCCCTTTCTCATCACCCTCTTCTTTCTGTTCTTCAGCATCATAGTTATCTTCAGGTTCCTCATCGGACATTTTCAACAACTGAGACTTTCAAAGCATTGAAAGAGAGAGGTGCAGACTTTCAGGAGATTGAAAGGGGTATTGGAACTGGCTTGCTAGAGACAGTGAATGTGGACTGTGTACTAGTAATATAGCCTCATCCATCCGAAATGGCCTTTTCTCCTCATACCCTGGGCAGTGACCTTTTTCCAATGAACACCCTGTGGCTCATTTAATACGCCCACTACCTGGGGTTATTCTTTCACTGAAGGCCCTTGCGTTTGAACAGCCGTCAGTTGAACTAGAATCCACCCACTGACTCAGAATCATAAGAGGCCCTTGGGTCATCCTCCCGAAGTGAACCAGGTTTTTGAAACTGATGGGCTCAGGTTCCTAAGCCATGGTACTCTTCGAGGCTAGTATGTAAGAGGCAAGGCCGTTAAACACCCGGCAAACGTCATCGTCATAAGCTTTATTGCGATAGCTCACAGCCTTGACTGACAACAACATCAGGATTATAATACAACCATCACAGTAACAGTAAAAACTCTAATATACCTTACAATTGTATAACAATCATTAAAATCACAACAAATCTAAACTAAAACCAGCATCCATTCAAGCAATTCAGTCAGTCAGCAAAATACGTAAGTTTATCCATCAGGCACAACAGCAATAGATGGTTTTGATAAGGCCTTTATCACTCTTGCAAGGAGCTTTGCCATTTGCCTTGTTATCCATTTACTTTTGTCCGCAAGTAGCATAGTTTATCTATACTAATTATTTGCTCTCCTAGGATATTGTAATAAAATACCCCAAGATAGCTTTCACCTACCAATGCCAACCTTGGGGCCCAAAAGACGTGTGGAAAGGGAGGGATTGGCAGGCGCGGTGTATCTTGGGCTGAGGAGAAGCGGCGCCTGCGGAAATTCCCCCGACTCACTCCATTTTTAAAGGGCCGCAACCTGCTTGCCTGCCGTTGTCATTTGGGGCCCTGGACCTCCTTTGCCCTCTAAATCCCATGGCGATGCTTCAACTCCAGCCAGCACCCCTCCCCCTCCCCCTCCCCCAATAATCCCCCATTAGGCCCCTGCACTCTTCTGGCTGGGGAGGAAGAAACAAAGGCAGCCCCCCTACCCAGCCGCTGCAAGGATGGAGAAGTCCAGGCAGGAGGTTTGTTCTTTGCGTTGCTATGGACGCCAGAGGCAGGTGCGGGGAGTGGGGGGGTTGGTAGGCGGTTTGTCGCCTCGGCAACCGTAGAATGATTGATAGCTTCCGCCAGACTGCGTGGGCGAAGCTGGAGCGAGGCTGACGCGGATTGGCCAGGAGAGGAGCGAGCGATTTGCATGAGGGGGCGGGGCCGGAGGCTGCGGGCTGGCGGAGCGAGGCCGGCTCGGCTGGGGCGTCTTTGAAGCCGCGCGCCGGGAGGGGGCGAGGGGAGGCGCGCGCGGCGCTGCCCCTTGAAGAGGCGGCCGGTCGGAGCGGGATTGGGGGCAGCGGCGGTTAATCCCGCTAAACCGGAGAAGAGCCGCAGCTTCCCCAAGCGACCCTTTCGTTTAAGACGCTGCTTAGTGAAGGGGAACGACCCCGTTTGCATCGCCCTGCGAAGACGCGGCTCCTTTTTATATTGAGAGCGGGCAGGGAGTCGTTTGCTCGCCGACCTCTCTGGCCTGCAGAGGGGCCTGACCCGTGTTGCAAAGCTGACATTCAGTGCGTTACCTTAGGAGAGGCAATTGGGTCATTTTAGATGTAGGACTTAATCTAGGCCTGTTACATAGCTTATTAAAGAAATCCTCTTTCTGACTGCACTGTTTCCCAGCGGATTACCAACCTTGAGTCCCACTGAGAAAGGGAAACTATAAATAACCAAGACGCACGTTATTTATTTGTATCCCACTTTTCTCCCCAATTGGGACTCAAAGCAGCCTAGAACATCAGTCTCCCCGCCTCCATTTTCTCACAACAACCCTGTCAGGTAGGCTAGGCAGAGTGTAGTGGGCCCAAGGCCACCCGCTGAACTTCAAGGGTAGAAGTGGGGGGTTGAACCCGGGTCCCCCGGGATCCTAGTTCAACACTATGCCATGCTAGCAATTAAAAATAAATAAATAAGGTGCCAGTACTCGTATATAAGCTTGGGCCAATTTCCACCAATTCCCCCCTCAGGACTTGGGGGAGCCCCCCAAAACCGCGCCTCTTCTCAGTTCCAGTGAGCATACTCACAAAAAAGCCCTGCAAATAACAGACACAAATCATGGCCTTGGGGGGGCCCCCTTCTTTGAATGGCAAGCGCTCATCAAATGTGAAGCACAGAAGCACAGATGGGGTCACCTGATCCCATGAGTATTTAGGCAGAGGACACAACCTGCCCTGGGGGGGGGGTCCCCTGATTATCCTGCTAGATTGGACCCTGGACTTCTGCCCTCAAGTCCAGCCCTGGTGTCTCCGCTGCATGAACTAAAAATCCAGCCGAGAACACAGCTAGGGTTGCCAACTCTGGCTTGGGAAATGCCTGGAGATCTGAGGGTGGAGCCTGGGGGTGACAGAGGGAACTCAGCAGTGTGCAGTTCCATAGACTGGGTGCCCAACATGGTGGCCATAGGTGCCCACTGACATATTTCCTGATGCCTGCCTGCCAAATGTTTTTAGGCTGTGAGCAGGGCTAGGTGGGCCCTTTGCCCTGAGGGGCTTCGCTTCCAGTTGGTCACTGAACATCTGATTGGTTGCTCAGATTTCTTAAAAGTTGCTTCAGCAGCAGCTACCACTACAACACAAAGATCTTTGCTGCATTATACAAGGTAGGTAAGCTGTTTGTATTCAAGAACATATTTTTAAACAATATGTTAATTTAAGAAGGTCTCCTATTAAACAGAGCTTCTTGCCTGAAATGTTACTATGTGTTGTGTGTGACTTCACTTCCTGACGTTTTGTGATTGGCTCCGCCCCCTTGTATCAATTTCAAAGGTGCCTGCAGGTTCGGACAGGTTGAGGAGCTCTGCTATAGAGTCTACCTTGCGAAGGTGCCTTTTCTTCTTCTTCTTCTTCTTCTTCTTCTTCAGGGGAACTGATTTCTGTAGCCTGGAGATCAGCTGTAATTCCAGGAGAACTACTGGCCTCTTCTGAAGGATGGCCATCATACAGCCAACATTTGCCTCCCTCCCTTTTTTTCTGGGGAAGAGCAATTACAGCAGGGGCAAGAGTTAATTTAAATGTCTTACTGTTACTGTCTCTCTCGGGGCTCAAAGCAGAAGATGGGAGGTACCAGTTTGGGCTGTTTCCTTACCAGTGCTCTATTATCTGTCAGCAGCATTCAATACGGTTGATTATGATCTACTGACCCACCGTCTTGCCGATGTCGGGATAAGAGGGACTGCCTTACAGTGGCTTGTCTCTTTTCTCCATGGTCGGGGACAGAGGGTGGCACTTGGGGAGAAATTGTCATCCCGCCACCCATTGGTGTGCAGTGTCCTCAGGGGGCAATACTCTCCCCATTACTATTTAATGTTTATATGCACCCCCTCGCCCAGCTGGTGCAGAGTTTTGGACTTGGGTGTCATCAATATGCTGATGACACCCAACAATATCTGATGATGGATGGCCGGCCCGATTTTGCCCCAGATGTCTTGGAGCATGCCTTCAAAGCTGTGACTGGATGGTTGAAGCAGAGCTGGTTGAAATTAAATCCCACAAAGACGGAGGTCTTGTATGTGGGTCTGGGGGCCATGGGCACGGGACTCCAGCTCCCCTCTCTGGATGGAGCGCTACTTGCGCCGGTTTCGAGAGTTAGGAGCCTGGGGGGTGATCCTGGATGCCTCCCTGACTATGGATGCACAGGTCGCAGCAGTTGCCCGTCTTCATTTTTCTATCTAAGACAGGCCCGGCAGCTTGTCCCCTACCTATCAACCCATGACTTAACTGCAGTGATCCAAGCAACGGTCACCTCTAGATTAGACTACTGCAACTTGCTCTACACAGGGCTTCCCCTGGGCCTGATCCAGAGGCTACAGCTGGTCAAAAATGCAGCTGCGCAAGTAATTGCAAGGGTCCCAATTAGGGAACATATAACACCTATACTATGTCAGGCTATGGCATTTCAGACACGAGAGTCTGCCTCACTCCCTTCTGCAAGAAGACAAGGTCTCTTGATTTCAAAAGGTTTTATTTTGAAAGACAGCATTCAGGCCTAGACGTCCATATTCCAGGATTTGAGACCCTGGCTGAACAAGGCATTGTTAGGAATGAGATACAGATTAGAAGTTGTTACATTTCACACTCGCAGAGCCCAGCCTCCCCCCAGAGTTCACATAGCAGGAGAGTTCTCTGTGGGAACACTAGTCAAGGTCGACTCGGCTTGTAGAAAAGATAAGACAGTGTCTTCTCCCATGGAAACGGCTCCTCGCAGGTGGGGCCTAGAGGGAAAAGAAGACTAAACAACTAAAGAATTAAACATGGCGTTAGTCAGGTTGCTTCCTGTCAGGCAACATACAAACAGACCCTGACATTCTGCCCCCCTTAAGACCCCTCTCCCCCCGGTTTATTGGGATATTGCTGATGGAAACGTTTGATCAGACGGGGAGCTTTGATGTGAATTGACTCCACCCATTCCCTATACCCCTCCTCAAAGTCCTTCCAATGGATTAAGTAGTAAAGTTTATGGCACCTGAGCTTAGAGTCCAGAATTTCTTCAACTTCGTAGTGTACTTGGTCATCGATCATGGTGGGAATAGGGGTTGCTGGTGATGGGCGCCATTTGTCTGGTGCAGGAGTTCTTTTTAACAAGCTGATGTGGAATGTTGGGTGGACGTGGCGTAGATTCTTTGGAAAAATAACTTCTACAGTCACGCGGTTTATTATTTTCTTGACAGGAAAATGACCTAAATACTTTAAAGCCAGTCTTTTACTGGTTTGTTCCACTTTGAGGTTTTTTGTAGAGATATACACTTTATCTCCTGGTTGCAAATCCCATTGGGCCGCACGGTGGCGATCGGCGTATTTTTTGTTGTCTGCTTTGGCTTTGGTTAAAGTTGTTTGGATAGCCGCCCATTGTTCTGTGATGTTAGTCCACCATTGTTGCAGATCTCTGGCGGGTTGGTTTTTCATTGGCATTTCAAAGGGGAATGCTTGTCCATCATAGCCATGTACGATTTTAAAGGGGGTTTCACCTGTTGAACTGTGGACTGCATTGTTATAAGCAAATTCAGCGAAACGCAGAAGCTCCGCCCAGTTGTCTTGTTGGAAATTAATGTAGCAACGTAGGAATTGTTCTAAGATTTGATTTGTTTTTTCGGACTGTCCGTCAGATTGTGGATGGAAAGCGGAGCTGATTCCTTGCTCTGTTCCGGTTAAGCTCCCGCCAATAGTTGGCAACGAATTGTCCTCCGCGATCCGATATCACCTTAGAGGGAAAAGAGTGCAGCTTCACAATATGTTTCATAAATAATTCAGCTAGTTTTTTGGCTGTAGGTACAGTTGTACATGGAATAAAGTGTGCTTGTTTAGAAAACAAATCCACAACTACCAGAATACAGGAGCAGCCTCTGCAGGTAAATCGGTAATAAAATCCATGGATATTACTTCCCAGGGTCTATTGGGTGTTTCTAATGGTTGTAAGAGTCCCCGGGGTTTTCCTTTCCTTGTTTTGGTGCTTATACAGGTTGGGCAGGAAGATACATTTTGGGATACATCTTTTCGGATCCCAGGCCACCAAAATTGCCTTTGTATTAGGTGGAGGGTTTTCAAGCCAATGACGCCACACTGTGAGAGCTACCTTTACGGCAAAGGCTTCCTTTTCCCAGACGTTCCAATGTCGTTCTGCTTCAGAAAATTTTCTAGAGAGATACGCACAGGGCTTTGCTTTCCCATCTCCCCCTTTCTGCAGGAGCACTCCCCCTATGGCCGTATCGCTGGCATCGACCTGTACTATGAAAGGGCGATTTTCATCGGGGTGTTGCAAAACAGGTTCGGACGTAAATTTAATTTTGAGTTCATCGAAAGCCAATTGGCAGTCTCTGTTCCACTCCAATTTGGAGGTGGGTTTCTTTGCCTGTTCCCCCCTCCCTTTCGTTTTCAGAAGCTCGGTTAGAGGTAGGGCAATTTGGGCAAATCCCTCTATGAAATCTCTATAGAAGTTGGCAAACCCCAGGAAGGATTGTAATTGTTTACGAGTGGAGGGGGTTTGCCAGTCCTGTACCGCTTTGACTTTGGCGGGATCCATTTTTAGCCCTTGTCCAGAAATGCGATAACCTAAGTAATCCAATTCTATTTGATGAAACTCACATTTTGAGAGTTTGATAGGGCGTTTGTGGCACATTAAAGTGGTTAGTACTTCCCGTACTTCCCGTACTAGTTTTATATGTTCCTCTTTTGTTTTTGAATAAATGAGCACATCATCTAGGTAAACAACCACTCCCTTATATAAGTATTTATGCAGTACTTCATTGATCATAGACATGTATACGGAAGGAGCTCCAGATAAGCCAAAAGGCATAACGATATTCATATTGACCTAAGGGTGTGTGGAACGCGGTTTTCCATTCATCTCCTTCTTTGATTCTGACATCGAAGTAGGCATCTTTTAAATCCAATTTGGACAAGGTCTTATCTTGAGCCACGACGTTGAGTAGATATCGGATGAGTGGGATGGGGTAGGCATTGGTTGTTGACACTGCATTGATCCCTCTGAAATCTGTGCACAATCTCAAGCCGCCATCCTTTTTTTTTGACGAAAAGTACAGGAGCTGCATGAGGACTATTAGCATGAGGACTAGTATGAATCCTCTTTCCAAATTTTTATCGATGAATTTTCAGAGCTCTTCCCTTTCCAAAGGGCTCATTGAATATAATTGTCCCTTGGGTAGACTTTCCCCTGGTATTATTTCAATGGCACAGTCTGTAGCACGATGGGGGGGGGGAGGGGGAAGACTGTCCGCTTCCTCTTCACTGAAAGCTTGTTTCAGGCTTCTATATTCTTTAGGGATGCGATTTGTTGCCAAGTAGGCCCCCTCCCCTGCTTTGAAGCCTGCTATGAACTGTGCTAAAGTTTCCTGCGTTGCTGTTTTACTGCTACACCAAAGACTGCTTTGCACGTGTGTGTTCTGGCACACGTGTCAGTTTCCTGCCTGCGTGTCAATTACCTTGCTGCTGCTATAGACTGTGTAGTTTACTGACTCCATGTTTGGTTAACTGCACAAAGGACTCTCTTTCTGGGCAGCCCTGCCCTGACCTATATCTGGAATTCCCAGTGTGTGTTTGGACTGTGTTCCCCGTGCCTGCTTTGCCATCTGCCACGGACCGTGCCTGTTCCCTGCTTTGGACTGTGTTTTAAAGTGTTGTTCCCGCTGCCTCCATGGAAGCCTGCCTCATATGGGCCCAAGCCGCTGCTAGCAGCCGGGCGCCTGCCGGGGAAACCTCCAGCGAGCCTGGCTAGGCGCTCCCTGGTCAGTTCCCGCCTGGAGCCTCCCACGGGCCGGTCCCCGCGCTTGCCCTCGCTACCGGGCAGCCTGCTATCCAGCCCCAGCTATGCCCAGCCGGCATCCATGTTCTCAGGCAGCCAGAAGACCCTGGGAAGAAGACTGCTTTGAGAAGCCATTTCGGCGAAGCGGGCACACCACGTCCGCAGCGAGAGCCCCTCGCCCCGCTCTGCATATCTTAGGAGCCGCCCCGGAGAAGAGCTAAGTGCCGACCATCCCAAGCACTTAAAGAATGCATCTCAAAGAAACCTCCGCATTCCAAAGCTGATGACATCAGGACAAGCCCTGTCCGCTGGAACATCCTTTCAGCCCACTTGGATTTCCCCCTCCCTCTTTTGTCCCCTCTTCCTGAGGTGTCACTTATCACAATCTGATTACCAAAGTGGCCCATCCAAGCCATTCAGTAGCCCATTAGACCCTTTGTTTTAATCTGTGAGAACCACCAAGTAAAGCACCAGCCCCAGGGTACGTTTTGGGGTATTTAAGCTGGTCTCTCAGACCACTCGGTGCCTCGGCCATTCCCTATCCAGACCTCCTTGCTGTCCGTCTGTGGTCCCAGTGCTGGCATTGGGCCACCCTCGCTGCCGTGTCTCTGCTTCGCTCCAGGATTGTGAGTATTTCCCTTACCATCGTTGGGAACCAGCTAATGCGAACGTCTCTGTATTTCATACCCTGTATTTCTTAGGTCTTGTGTGTTCTCTGTATGATTGTGCAAGCTAGGCTTACGCTACACTCAATACACGTGTTTGGACCTTACTCCTTGTCTGCCTCTTTTTCACTAGAGTGTCTGGGATCGGGACCTCCGTAGACATAGGTTATGATCCTCGCTTAATATTAATAGTTACAGACTGCTACAGCTAATTCCCCATTATAATAAAGAGCAGTTCTGGTAACAGTTTACTGGTGGAGGATGCGGGCATAACCCAGTTCGTGTGAATACACGTGAGTCGACACGCGTGTCTTCAGCGAACTGACTTAGAGGAAAATTTTCCAGACCTCAGTGCAAAGAGCGCAATTTAGCTCAGGGAATTAAAAGTGTGAATGTGTGTGGCTCCAGCGAGCATTTCTATCTTGTGGGTTGGCTTTTCCCCCATTTCCTCCTTCAGCCAGCTTTGGACTACTTGCCTTTTGTGGTGCACCGCGAGGCCCTCCAGCCGTTATAACCGGTGTACTGTGGGTGAGGACCTCTGAACTGGTGAAGTTCCTGGCCACCTTCCGGGCCGCCTAAACGCGTCTATGTGGGTGGGATCCCAGAAGTAGGCTCTAGATATATACGCATATATATACATATCCTGAAGCAGCACATATAAAATTCTCTTCCGCCCTCCCCCGTCTCTCCTAAGTCCGTCCAAACCCCGCTCCTGCCAGCACTTAGGCTTCAATCCCCGCTCCGGAGGAAACGTGAAGGGATCGACAGTCCGTTTGGTTGTTCAGTTAGTTAGCTTTGGGAATCTGAAGCCAGGTTCCTGAAGCCCCGCGGCAGCCGGCCGCACCGTGCTTAAGAGTTTTAAGTTAGACTCTTGGGCGCCTTTCCGCTTGCGAGTTGTAAGTCAGACTCGTGGGCGCACCTCGCTTGGGAGTCAGTGGGACTCTTGGGCACACTTTTGCTTGAGAGTTAGTAGGACTCTTGAGCGCACCTCGCTTGGGAGTACAGTAAGCTTTACTCCTGAGCAATTTTGCTTGGGGACGTGCAGAGGCAGTCCTTGAGCGCTGTAGTCTTTTGGTCGAGGCTTGGAGACAGTTTAACCGTTTGTCTCTGAGCACGAGGCCTGGGGACACTTTGAGTTTAGTTCTTGGGCAGAGAGCTTGAGAGCATTTTGGCTTCTGAGCAGAGGCTTGGAAGCACTTCAGTTCCTGAGTATAGGCTTGGGAGCATTTCGGGTTGCCTGAGCAGAGGCTTAGGAGACCCCTTTAGTTGCAGTTTCCGGGCAGAGGCTTGGGAACACTCTTTGGTTTTCTGAGCGCATAGGCTTGGGAGACCCCTGAGCTTTGGTTTTCCGAGTAGAGGCTTGGGAGACCCCTGAGCTTTAGCTTCTAGGCAGAGGCTTGGAAGCGCTGAGAATTTTGGTTCTTGGGCTTAGAGAGCTTGAGAGCACCCTCTGAGCCAGTAAACTTTTCCTGGTCCCGTGGCTTGTAGGCAAGCTTGAAACGGGAATAGGAATTTTCCCTTCTCCCCCGGTGGAGAAGAGCCGAGTGTAGAACCCTTAAAAATCCCCTTGTGAACCTAAAAGTAGGACCTTAAAACCCCCTGGTAAAAACCCTTGAGGACCTGAGGGAAGGATAAACCTCCCAAAAGGAACATAGAGAGGAAGAAGTTGTTAAAACCCTTGAGCAGCTTTAATCGCCCCGCCCCTGGTGTCGCTGATCTACTCTTTAACCTCCCCCGAGATCAGCCTTAAACTAAAAAGGAAAAAGATGTACCGGGCAGCCCCCACCGTGCCCCGCCTGGAGAAGTGGCTAGTTAAGAAGGGAGATTGCCCCTGGGAAGCCGGCTCCTTCAAGGGACCCGACCCACTCCAGATAGTCAGAAGCGCCTTCCAAGATTTTTGTGAAAAAGAGAAACCTAGGTCAAGTAAGAAGGATAGGTATGGAGCCTGGGCACTTTTCACCGCCCTACAGGACAGCGTGTCCCTAATTAATAAGCTACAGATAGCTCAGGAAGAACAGGAGCAGGAGATAGAGAAGCTAAGGAAAGAAAAGAAGGAACATGAGGAAAAAGCAGCCGAGTGGCGTTCAGAACGCGTTAACTTCATGCTGGAGAAGCAGGGACTAGCCGCTGCCCTCCAGGACGCCCAGCACAAGGCTGAAGTAGCCACCGCTCGTGCCGATATGGCTGAGCACGCAGTAATTGAAGGTCAGGAGAAAATTGCAAAATTAACCCATGCTGCCCAGTTCATGGCAGAGCAGAAAGTTGCAAAGATAGCCGCAGCAGACCACTCCGCTTGTAAGAGGGAGCTAGAGGCCCTAAAACAGCACCTGGGGATGCAGCAGGCCGTAATTTCCGCCGTGCATCCCGCAGCCCTCTTGGCCCTCCCCGAAGGTAGTACCGACAGCTGGTCACCCCCTTCGCCCCAGCCCGAGGAAGCTCCACAGCCCCTCCATCCGATAGCTACCAAAGAAATTGTCACCACAGACGATGATGGCAGGAAGACAGACCGAATAGTTAAAGAGACCCGCAATTGGAGGCCCGATGAGCTCCAAGCCATAGCGGACCGCATGGGACCCTTGAACCGAGACTCAGCTATACAATGGTTTGCTCACGTGACCATGTCCCAACCCTCCGCCAGTGGCTCCGATGTAGCTCAGCTGGCTCGCCATTGTGCCAGCCCCGAAATAGTCACCTCCCTCAACGCATATATTTCTAACCGGAGACTAGCCACTCGCAGTCAGTATGGTGCCATGAAAGAGTTGTGCGCCTTCCTGTGGCCCACCAAGAGTTTAAAAGCCCTGTATATTGCAGAGTCTCAAAAACCCGGAGAGGATCCAGAGGCATATTTAGCCAGGAAACAGCTCCTAGCCGAACTAGCAGACGAGGTAGATTTAGATTTGAGCGACATGCCGGACTTCGACGACTTGGAATTCAGGAGGGCAGTCATAGATGGACTCAACAGCACCACTCGCCTAGCCCTAGCAGGAGTCGAGCCCGGGAGCATTACATGGGGAGAGCTGGAATCCCGCATCAGGAGCATTGCTGGCCTGTTGCGGGAGACCGGCGCCATCCGCCATGTGAAGTCCCCGGCCTCTCGTAGAAAGGAAAGCGAGCCGATAAGTGCAGTCACCTATGCCAATCATGGCCCCCACTCTCAATACCGACCGCAGGGACGCAGCCCGTACCCGGAGGCAAGGGGAGGGATCCTGAGGGGAAGGAGCGGCAGCTTTAACCGGGGAAGAGGACCAAGAGACTACCGCCCGGGAGTCTCCTTTGCGCCCGCCCCGAGTTACAGTTCCTCCTCCCAGCAAGGACCCCACGAACCCCGACTACAGGATGCACCCATAGCCCCTTCTCACTCGCGAGCATCGCACCCGTACCACCATCAGGTCTACCCGCCTCCAGATCAGTCTAATGCTTGGGGAGCATCGCAGGGCGACCACGAGGGCTACCGGGACCGCGGCAGCACGCCCCAGTCCAGGGACTCCCTCCGTTGGGAACTATGGATGCGCCTCAAAAACATTGGAGCGAACATGGAGCTCTTTGACGGAAAGCCCACGTCCGTCCTAATGAAGGCGATCATGGAGTGGGAAGACCAGCAGCAGCCCCCAGTACCTCCGTCGGCGCCCCCTTTGCCGCCAGACCCTCCCTTCTCGAGTCCCCCGATAGCTGCGGTTCGGGAACGCCCGAGCCCCAACAACCCCTTTAGAGGAAGCGCCGCTTCCACCGATCAGGGTGCAGGATCAGAATAGGGTTGCCCCGAGTCCCAGTCTCCCTCCGTGGGCATAGTTGCCAAACTAAAGCCGGACACATGGGGGAGACCGACAGTGAAGGCAGGGATCGGGACTCCCGGGGAAAAGAAGAAGCCTGCCACTCTCCTCATAGATACCGGAGCCTCACTTAACATACTCCGGCCCACCTTAGTCACGAAGGGCACCCAGACCCCCACAACCATGCAACTCGCCGGTTTTGGAGGCGGCATGCAGGAATCCCCGGTCTGGCAGGATATCCCCCTTTCCGTTGGGAACCTGACCACCCGGATTTCGGCATGCGCAAACCGAGGAGAAGACGATGGACTTTTGGGCATGCCATTTTTCCGTGCCGAGGGACTGACCATTGACTTAGCGAACGGGCTCCTGTGGCGCATCCCAGGAGGCCCAGACTTCGTCAATGCAGTCCATCGATGCGCAGCCCTCAAGGCCCCCCTTCCTCTCGCCCCCATCACAGGAGACCCCTGGGTTCAGGACTTTCCTGAAGTGTGGGTGACAGACAAGGCCGAGTGTGGGATAGTGAAGGGCGCCTGCGTCCTGATTGAAGGAAAGGATCCCCCTCCCCAAAGACAGTACAAGTACCCAGCAGAAGCTGAGGCAGGGATAGCCAAGACTATAGAAGGACTCCTTGAGTGGGACGTCATACTCCCGATGCAGTCCATCTGCAACGCCCCATTGTGGCCAGTTCTGAAAGCAGATGGAGTGACCTGGAGAATGACGGTCGACTTCCGTGCCCTGAATGCCACCACCCCTCCAGTTGCCCCGGTTGTGGCCAAGTATAATGAGATCCTAACGGCCATTGCCGCTGGGTCCCGGTTCTACTCGGTCATAGACCTGGCCAATGCTTTCCACTCCATCCGGTTGCATGAGTCTTGCTGGTACAAGTTCGCGTTCACTTTCCGCGGCCAGCAATACGCATTCAAGCGGACACCCCAGGGATTCCACTCCAGTCCCAGCATTTGTCATGACCATGTAGTTCAGATGTGGGAACGCCTCCAACCCTCCTCGAGGCCCCACGTACTGAGCTACGTGGATGACATTTTAGTCCACGCCCCCACGGAAGAATTAGCCCGCCAAATCACCAGGGAAGTCCTGGAACTCCTCCGCGAGACTGGGTTCAAGGCAAGCAGGGAAAAGGCCCAATTGGTTCAGACCAGCGTCAAGTACCTGGGTCTGACCCTGGGACCCGAGGGTCGCACCCCGGACGCCCAGCGAATGGAGGTCATTTCCAAGCTGCCTGCACCCACCGATGTCCCCTCCCTCAGAGCCCTTCTAGGAACTTTTAACTTTTCCCGAGACTTCATCGAGTCCTTTGCAGACAAAGCTCGCCCCCTTTATGCTCTCCTCAAGAAGAACACTCCCTGGGAGTGGGGACCGGAGCAACAGACAGCCTTAGCCGAGCTAAAGCGCAGTCTGGCCGCAGCCCCGGCCCTAGCCCATCCAGATGTCACCCAGCCATTCTTTATTCAGTTAGCAGTATCAGACAAGAGCATAGGAGCCACGCTCACCCAGCAGCAAGCAGGAACCGCTAGAGTAGTAGCCTATGCCTCTCGCAACCTAATCGCAGTAGAAACTAAGTTTAGCCCATGCGAGAAGACATGCCTTGCTCTGGTTTGGAGTCTGACCCATTGGGAATTTATCATAGGAGGTTCACGTACAATAGTGCAAACCACTCACACGCCTCTCAAATATATCCTGTCGGGAAAAATACAAGACGGACAAGTCTCAAACGCCCGCATAGCGCAATGGACCCTGGCCCTAGTCAACCGCGGAGTAGAATTCAAAAAGGAAACCACTGAGCCACCAGCCCCCTATGGCCTATTGGTAACCGGGACCGAGCACGAGTGCCCCCTGGACCCGCCACCACAGGTTGTCTGGCCAGTCACTTGGGGAGTCCCGCTAGAGGAAGCCCGACAGAACGGCTTCACATGCTGGTTCTGTGACGGCTCCTCCTTTCACGTTGGAGGCTCCCCTCGGACAGGCTACGGCGCCGTGCGAGTGAGCGACGCCCATACTCTCAGAGGTCCAGCCCGCCCCCATTCCAGCCAAGCGGCTGAGGTGCAAGCGCTTCTGGCAGTGCTTGAGTTTGAGCCCCCAGAAAGCCCGCTTGCCATTTACACAGACTCGGATTGGACGGCCAAAGCCGCCACGGTCTGGCTCCCGGTGTGGCAGAATCAGGGGTGGAGAGCAAGCGATGGGAAGCCCGTAGCCCACCTACAGCTATGGCAGCAAGTAGCAGCACTCCTTCAGTCCCGCTCAGGCCCAACGCAGGTGACCCATGTCAAGGGACACCAGAAGACGAACTCAGAGACCGCTTACTGGAATGACCAGGCAGACCTCGCAGCCAAGGCAGCCGCCACTGAAAATGCTCCCCTACCGGAACCAGCCACCGATTGTCCCCTCCGCCCTGTCACCACTCGGGCACAAGCCCACAACCAAGCTCAGGGGACCGCAGGAACACTAGACCTAGCACAACTGCAGAGATCTGACCCAGAAATAACTGACCTCCTAACCGCAGGAAGGGATCAGACAGGAAGACTCATGATCAGAGAAGAGGAAGGCATAGTTTGGGCAGTAGATGCAGCCGGCGAACGCCATTGGGTAGTACCATTGGAAGTTAGGGCTGACTTAATTCAGTTTGTCCACGAGCAGGGACACCGAGGCAAAGATCTGACTCTGGAAAGGGTAAAAGAGGTTGGTTGGTGGCCTGGCATGCGCACCGAAGTAGCTCAATGGGTAGACAACTGTCTGTCCTGCGCTATGGTTAATGCAGACCCCACCGGACCTAGAGCTCCCCTCCAGCATCAGAGAATTGATGGACCCTGGGCTCGCATACAGATTGACTTTATCGGCCCCCTTCCCCCCACTGCTCGCGGCAATCGCTACTGCCTCACTGTCATAGACCCCTTTAGCAAATGGGTCGAAGCGTTTCGGTGCAAGCGCAACAATGCAGCCACCACCGCCAAACTACTGTTCAACAATGTCTTTTCAAGATGGGGCATTGTGCGAGTCATGGACTCCGATTTAGGCTCACACTTTATCGGAGAAGTTACACAGGAGCTTTGTAAAGCACTAGGCATCCAGCAACGGTTCCACATAGCCGGCCACCCTCAAGCTTCGGGCGCCATAGAAAGAACCAACCGGACCCTCAAGGAGGCTCTCCGCAAAATGGTTCGCTCCTCCGGGAGAGACTGGGATGAAAAACTCCCCATAATCCTAATGGCCATTAGAGGCACTACCGCACTTCACGGGCTAACACCCCATATGGTAATGACAGGGCGAAGAATGCAGCTCCCGGAAGCCTTCTGGCTAGATACGCAGCTCCCTTCCGATATGCAGCCCGTAGTGATTAATGACGCTTGGGTCCAAGACCTGCTCTCATCCATACACGCCGTCCACATGCAAGTGGCTCAGAAGTTGGGCACAGCTCAGAAAGATATGGACCGCAAATTAGGATGGGTCAGGAACCCCAGGCAGTGGGAGGAAGGACAGCTCGTTCTGTACAGGAAGTTTTCGCAAAAGGCGCATTCACTAGCAGCCAAATGGCAGGGCCCAGTCCCCATCACGAAAAGAGTCTCCCCAGCCGTCTATCAGGTAGCCATCCAGAGAAGGACAGGAGGGACGTGGCTAAAATACTTTCATGCCTCTCAGTTAAAAGAATGGAAAGGGAAGCCGCTGCAAACCGCCCCTCCTGTGTACGACCCTGGGGGAACCTCCACCAGTCCAGCCCCCCTCTGCCCAGTGATTCGCCAGATATCCCTCCACCCTGGGCCAGAGGTACCGTGTGTCCCCTTAGACCAGACCTTTGTAGCTTTAGAATAAAAGAAATAGTAGAATATGTAGATATCGGTGTAAATGTTAAAAGTTTTTCCAGTTCTATTCTTTGACCTCATTAGGCGGGCCCCACAGTTGGGACCCTTAGGAGAAGACACGGCAATCAAAGCCAAATAGGACCACCACCGAAAGTGATTCTTAATTGGATTGTAAGCCGCATGTTCGGAAAAAAATTGCACAGGCAAAAGAGATTTGCTGTGTGTGAAAAGGTTTGGAGAGGCTTTAGCCCAGAGGTGACTGCATTCTTTCGAACATAGTGGAATCACCAAATAAGGTGATCCCTGTATTCGAAAATATATCACCCGCCGTGCTGGTGAAGATCCCGCATCTACGTAGATTCGGGGTCTCACCTGCCAGACCCACGCTTTCGCATGATGGTCGGCTTTGGCTTTGAGGGCCGTGCCTCCCCTGGAAAAGGATCCCCAAATAGCCCAACATCCCTCTTTTACTAATGTTCATATTCGTCATGGTGAGTTGCTATACGGCGCCACCATCTAGTACGCTTTAGTGCAAAGGTAAAAGACCCGCCAGTATTTTGTAAATATGTGCCCTCTGGAATATGTTATTGGGGTGCGTTCGCCACGCACAAGGGGCAGCGTGCCTCATTTACATAGCCAGAATCCCCTGCGCCAAGATGACCCCCGAATAACCCAGACCCGGTGGCGCCGACAGATCTCGGCCGCCTCCGCCGCTTTTCGATAAACGCTGCCGAGCGCCCTCGGCTCCACTTCGGCCCTTTCCGCCAGCAGCCGCCCGCCCCACGTAATCTTTTCCCTTGCCCGTACCGTATAAGGGAAAAGAAGGGGGGGAGACATATTGAAGTTTTAATGAAGCCCTGCCAGGCCTTCCAAGTGAGGGCAACCTGAAAATAACCCACGCCCGTGTGCTTTTGCTTTGTGTGTTTCTTTCTTTTAACATGAAATTGGGGCCTCCCGAGGGAGTCCCTCCAAAAATTGATCCTAGGAAAAAATATGGTCCGCTGAAATACATACAAGAGGTCCTGCAAAAAAGCAGAGGGAAAAAGGCAAAGCAAAAGCAAACCATCATAAAACATACCTTCAACCCTAACCACCCCTACTTAAAAATTATTTTAGAAAAATAGAACGAAGGTCTCCTTTAGCAACAACCCTTATAGTTAATGGAAACCGCTCTTTAGTTTTCTTTTCTTTTTAAAACGGCAAGGACAGGCCGAGCCGGACCGATAGCTCTCAGCCCGCAAAATAAAAATAGCCCGCCACCGAGCAAGGGGCACCTGAAGGCCACATAGCCTAGGCACCCAGGGACCCCTGGGGCGAGTTTGCATAATCCCGCCTAACGCACAGCCGACCCTTGCTCGACGCAAAGACGTCCCCCCTGAAATATACACGCTTTAGGAAGAAGCCTCCGCATAGGAGTTCCCCAGAGCAACAAGCTGGAAGGCTCGCTTAGTGCTCTGGGACTTCTCGTTCGAACCCCGCTTAACATACAGTGCTGGCAGAAATACGCCCTCCTTTTCCCCACTTCACTTCATTTATTTTTGCTGCAATAAACTCAGGGAACCTGTACTTATATCCGCAGGTCTCCCCAGGATATTTTCGGCACAAAAAGGAAAAGGAAGGCCAGGAGATGAGGCACCTGGCTACCCTGTGTTTGCTCGTGCTGGCAGGCACCCTAATAGAGGGACGTCCGTCCAAATTAATGCCCTACCCCCACTGGAGATGTATAAATACCCTGGCAGGAAATGAAATGATGGTCTGCAAAGTTGTGCAGCAGAGCAATATGACCACCCCCACGGATCGCACTAACTTCCGCAGTTGTGAAGAGCAGTGGATCCGGCCCCCAGAGCTTGTTATTTTATGTGTGGGAGTAAAGACTCTGTCCCAAGAATTAGTATGTTACTCGCCTACCGATACAGTCTCACCACTTGCCCCGATTCCTTGTATGTTTCTTCCCCGTATCAGGCCAGCCCCCACTGCAGTCCCGGTGGTAGACAGATATACCACCCCTGCCAACTTCGAAACCTCGCCATTTGTCACTGAGGCTTTCGGACCATACTGTGAAGTTATCTTAGTGTCGGCCGCAGTATGGAAGGCAGGAGACCCCTTTAGAATGACCATCCTACTAGGCACCACTACCATTGAACCTGCATCAGTCACTATCACGCCCCCTTCAGGCACAGTTCTCTCCTTTGCTATAGAACGCTGGGAGAACCTGACCTGGATTGTAAAAGAGGAAGACCTAGCCAAACACGGCCCACCCGATTGGATTCTGGTTCAACAGACGCCCGAATGCCAAACCAAGCCCCTAGTAGAGAAATTTCACCGGCTTGGGCTGCTCTTTGTAAATTTGACTCACGAACCAGGCAATTATTCCCTGCTGATCCGGACCCAGGAGACCCACACCATCCAAATTGACCCTTTGATTGTTAGCAATAAGCAGTTAAGCCAAGGCGGCACGCATATAGTGGGCTCCCATGTTTTGAAAACTGACATTCGAGAGAGAGTTCTAGTCCGCCCGCAAATGTCTTTAAAAGAGATCCGCATAGACTTAGCTGAACTGAATATAACCCAGAGGCTGCCGCAGTGCGCTCCCTATCTGGAGGCCGGTAGCAAGGGTTGGAATGCATGGCTACAACTGTGGATCGATCCCTCCCCCTCTCTCTCGCGTGCCAGACGAAGCATTGCCGACTGGACTGCCCCTGCAGCCGGAGGCTTAGCAATCATGGATTCGGTCAACATAGAGACTCTCGCTAATAAGTTTGCCCATGTCACGACTAGCATCTCTGACTTAGGTAAACCGGTGGTGCAGTCCCTAAATTCCATTTCGAATGGGCAACACGAGATCAGCTCCATTTTAGTTAACTGGGAGAGTCAAATTGAAAGAGATTTTTCTCTGCTGCTCAAAGGGACACAGTCTTTTGAACGCAACGTGTCAATAGCCATGGCATGTATGCAAGCTCAACAATTAAATCAGGCTGTGGCCATGGGGCTAATTCGGCAAGCCACGGATGGGCATTTGCCCCTGGAAATTAAAAGATTGATCACGCCCAAATTGTCACCCATAGAACTGGAGCTTGAATCCTGGTGGTCTCTTGTAAATTCCTCGTTCTCACCGACCACCCAGGAGCTTAAATTATTTTTATTAACGGCCAGTGCGCACGAGTCATTCCACGTGTATCCAGTCGTGCCTCTGGGACTCCAAGTCAGCGACACCGAGGTCCTCTACGCCCGCCACCCCGACCATTGGGCCCGCTTCACCCCGACCGGATGGCAGCTCGTCAGCCTCCAAGGGTGCCAGCATCGAGACCAGACCGGCTTCATCTGCCAGGACCAAGCCTTTGCCCCTCATCACCCCTGTGTAGCCCCGCAAGTCGACGCCCTCAATGAGTGCCCTTTCGAGGTCGTCCGGGAGAACAGCTCCGCTGTGGTCTACCTTGGGAAAGGATGTGCCTGCGTGCGAACGGCCTGCGACTTTGTGATCCTGAGCTTGTTCCAGCTCAAGCCCGTGATCCCGGGAGTCAACCGCTGCTTTTGCAACCTGTCTTCGGTGGCAGCCTGCGACTTCACTTACACGGTACCGGTCTGGACCCAAGAAGAGATCCTGGTGGCACCCTCCATCTATCGTTATGTGAAGCCAGTTTCCCTTGGCATCGGTCTGGAGCTAATCCACGAGCTCTTGGCCCACCCGCAGCTCCACCGCACCCTCCAGAGCATCCAGAGGGACGGGGACACCACTGCTTTGGTTGTGTCCCACAACGGAAAGGAGATTTTGGATCTGGTCCAGCAGATTAAGACCACCGGCGAGCACTCGTGGTGGGAGACCCTCTTTGGCTGGAGCCCCACTGCCACTGGAATTTACAACTTGGCTCTGCACCCGATCGTTGTTATTTTGGCCTTTCAAGCGTTGTTGTGTGCCTCACTGCTTTATTTGGGCTGTTGGAGCCGCCGACAGCTCCAGCAACTCCAGCTGTCCTACCGTCTGGATCATTACAATCCAGACCTCATCTTGCCCTAATGGTTATTCGTGGCGCCCTCCTTTAACCCTCGTTTGTTTGCTTATGTTATTATGAACTACGCTTGGATTTTATTATGTGTATGAATCCTGCACCGGCCCCATGGACGCTTTGCTGCCGGACACCGCTCCGAGGCCCTCTTGTGGACTAGGGGGGGACATATCTCTCTGCCTCCCAGCCCACGGCCCGTCTCCAAACGACCGCCAGCGGCACTACCTCCATGAGGACTAGAACTGTGTGCCTGAAGCCCTTCTCGCCGCCTGCCGACCCTGCTCTGCGGATTGACACAGACAGCAAGGGGGGGTGGAAGTGTGTTTTGGGACACATGGACTAAGCTTGCTTGTTCCTGTATATATGCAACCCAGTCCAGCAGCTGTACTATGGACTGAGCCGCCTGTGATCTTTGTTACTCTATGGTTTTATGAATTTCCCTCCATTGCTTTTATGAATTTTAACTCCCATGAATTTAGCCCCGAACTAGTCCCTCTCTCTATCTATTGCAAGTGCGCCCATGAACTTTATCCCTATGAATTTGATTTTAACCTTAGGAATTGCCTTTTTAACCCGACTCCCTCCGCCGAGGTAATTCTAGCATATCTATTATTTTATGAATTTGGTTTTAACCGGGACCCCTCCTGAACGGTCTCTTTTAAAGGTTATTTTATTTCTGATTTTAAGCTCGAAGAATTTGGTTTTAATCTGACTATATGAGTTGGTCTTTTAATTGCAGAGTTTATTTTTCTGACCCCCTATGAGCCCTTCCGCCGCTCACCCCTCATGAATTGTTTCCACGCACTTGCTTTTACTCTTGCTGCTTTTATTGGTTTTAACCTCCCGAATCATTGCTTTTAATCCTATGTATTTATGTAGTTATGGTTTTAATTATCTATGAATTGTTCAACCCTTGATGAATTGGTCTATGCCCTGCTTGCACATTTCACTTTTACCTTGTATGAATTGCTTTTAACCCTGCATTCATGAATTGAACCATGAATTGTCCTTGCTTTTAAATCTTCTGCTTATGAATTAATCCATGTATATGAATTGCCCCTGGTTTTTAATGCTTTTAACCCACCATGAATTCCGTATGAATTACCTCCCGCCATGAATTGATCAATGTACCCAAATATGAATTGTTGTTATTTATATGCATGAATTGATCATTGCTGCCTGCCACTATGAATTGCTATCACCTATGAATTATTACTATTTATTCTGACGGTTGCACTTAGCACACCCCCTGGTGTGAACCCAGAGACCTGCAGCCCATTGGCTGATCTAAATTGCACTTATTCGGTTAGGTGGTTCTCCAAACTAAATTTTGAGTGACGCCTCCCCCTCCTTCCCTTCCCACTCCTTCTTCGCTCGAAGCTCGACCACCGGACATTGCTGACCACCTCGCCTTTGAAGTCAAGTTCGGAGACCCGCGCGCCTGACGTCCCGGGGTCTCCGAGGGGGGGAATTGTTGCCAAGTAGGCCCCCTCCCCTGCTTTGAAGCCTGCTATGAACTGTGCTAAAGTTTCCTGCGTTGCTGTTTTACTGCTACACCAAAGACTGCTTTGCACGTGTGTGTTCTGGCACACGTGTCAGTTTCCTGCCTGCGTGTCAATTACCTTGCTGCTGCTATAGACTGTGTAGTTTACTGACTCCATGTTTGGTTAACTGCACAAAGGACTCTCTTTCTGGGCAGCCCTGCCCTGACCTATATCTGGAATTCCCAGTGTGTGTTTGGACTGTGTTCCCCGTGCCTGCTTTGCCATCTGCCACGGACCGTGCCTGTTCCCTGCTTTGGACTGTGTTTTAAAGTGTTGTTCCCGCTGCCTCCATGGAAGCCTGCCTCATATGGGCCCAAGCCGCTGCTAGCAGCCGGGCGCCTGCCGGGGAAACCTCCAGCGAGCCTGGCTAGGCGCTCCCTGGTCAGTTCCCGCCTGGAGCCTCCCACGGGCCGGTCCCCGCGCTTGCCCTCGCTACCGGGCAGCCTGCTATCCAGCCCCAGCTATGCCCAGCCGGCATCCATGTTCTCAGGCAGCCAGAAGACCCTGGGAAGAAGACTGCTTTGAGAAGCCATTTCGGCGAAGCGGGCACACCACGTCCGCAGCGAGAGCCCCTCGCCCCGCTCTGCATATCTTAGGAGCCGCCCCGGAGAAGAGCTAAGTGCCGACCATCCCAAGCACTTAAAGAATGCATCTCAAAGAAACCTCCGCATTCCAAAGCTGATGACATCAGGACAAGCCCTGTCCGCTGGAACATCCTTTCAGCCCACTTGGATTTCCCCCTCCCTCTTTTGTCCCCTCTTCCTGAGGTGTCACTTATCACAATCTGATTACCAAAGTGGCCCATCCAAGCCATTCAGTAGCCCATTAGACCCTTTGTTTTAATCTGTGAGAACCACCAAGTAAAGCACCAGCCCCAGGGTACGTTTTGGGGTATTTAAGCTGGTCTCTCAGACCACTCGGTGCCTCGGCCATTCCCTATCCAGACCTCCTTGCTGTCCGTCTGTGGTCCCAGTGCTGGCATTGGGCCACCCTCGCTGCCGTGTCTCTGCTTCGCTCCAGGATTGTGAGTATTTCCCTTACCATCGTTGGGAACCAGCTAATGCGAACGTCTCTGTATTTCATACCCTGTATTTCTTAGGTCTTGTGTGTTCTCTGTATGATTGTGCAAGCTAGGCTTACGCTACACTCAATACACGTGTTTGGACCTTACTCCTTGTCTGCCTCTTTTTCACTAGAGTGTCTGGGATCGGGACCTCCGTAGACATAGGTTATGATCCTCGCTTAATATTAATAGTTACAGACTGCTACAGCTAATTCCCCATTATAATAAAGAGCAGTTCTGGTAACAGATTAATTTCTTCTTGAGTTAGAAGGGCGACATCCAACTGGGGTGGCTTGTCTCTCCCCCATTCTGCCAGCCAGCAATGATGTTTACAGTCGTTTTTGTTCCCTTAGCCCAGTCTATGTAAGGGTTATGATCCCATAACCAACGGCTACCTAGGATAAGGGGGTATTTTGCTGCATGGCTGACAATGAAACATCTGCTTTCCCAGTGCTCCCCCATACCTGTGGGAATTGGTTCGGTTTCTAAATTCACTGGGTTCATGTTGGATCCATCCATTTGTTCAAAAATGATAGGATTTTCTAATTCTTTGGTTTCCAACCCCAAGCCGTTTACTAAGGCTGGGGCTATAATGTCTCTGGAGCATCCAGAATCAATCAAAGCTTCTACACAAATATGAGTTCCTCTTTTTGGATTTAGTAATCTTACGGGAACAAACAATACAGACCCCTTTTCTCTCACCTCTTTCTGGGTGATTTCTTTTTCGATCTGCCGTTTGGGCCTCGTTACGACAGATCCATCTCGTTTCCCGATTGGGGGCTGGGAGCTTCTTCTTCATTTTATGCAGGTTGTGCATCCAACTCCATTAAAACTTCTTCTGCTTCCAAGCCTTTTTCAGGTTGACTGAGTTTTGGTATTCCACGTCCCCGACTGGCCCTTGGGGCCGGGATGGGGCAAGCAGGAGTAGGGGCGGCAGTTGCTGGTATGCGGGATGGGCATTGAGCTGCAAAGTGTCTGCTCCTTCCGCATTGGAGGCATAGTCCTTGTCGCCAACGAGTGTCCCTTACTCCACGACTTGGGGGACCTGTTTGCCCCCCTTTGGGTATTACCAGTGTTCTTCTCGCCCCTAAGGCTTGTTGTTGCTCCACTAATCTTACCTGCTGTATGCAATTTTCGACTTCGCAGGCCAATTGTATCCAACCTAACAGCGTTGGTGGGACATCTTGCATTAGGGCTCGATCTAGCAGCCTGGGGTTCATGCCTCCTTTAAACATTACAATTTTGGTCCCTTCTTCGCAATGGGGACACTTGGCCACTAATTGCCAAAATTTGGCCACATAGTCTCTGATTGGTTGCGTACCTTGCCGTAAGGTTTGTAATTCTGTATGGGAACGATCTTCTTTTAGTGGATCCTCATATTGGGCTTGTAGCGCTGACACAAAACTTTGTAAAGTGTCTAATTCAGGAGCGCCAGAGTCATGTAATGTTAAATACCATTCAGCTGCTTTGCCTTCCAGTCTCGATGCCAGGTGATCAATCCTACTTTCCTCGTCCAGGAAAAGGTGTCCCCAACGGTTGAAAAACTGGAGTGCCTGTACTACGAAGAATCCCAACTTTTGCGTATCACCATCAAAAGTGGCTTCCAGTTTAATCCATCCCCACGGTAATTCCGGTTCTCTCCGTCTGTCTGGCTGCATTGGCCACGGGGCTGGCAGGGGACAGGGTGGCACTAGCCCCTGCATTAATCCTCTGGGCTGGTCTTGCGGGCCTCGGGGAATTCCTTGTGGCCGGGGTCTAGGTGCACTTCCGGGCAGCGGGGCTCGCGGTACTTGCCCCAGGGCCCCCGGTGGGATAATTCCTGGACGTGGTTGAGGTGCCGGAAGGACTTGCATAGGAGGAGGCGGCCTTGGCTGAGTTGGGTGCTGGGGTACCCCTTGTCTAGGAGGTACCTGAGGAGGAGGTGGTGGAGGCACCTGTCTGGGAGGCGGTTGTGGAAGAGGTAAAGGCTGCGGTACCGTCTGAAGAGGAGGTGGTGGTGGTGGGACCTGCCGCAGGGCCGTTTGAATGGGTGTCGGTTGAGTTAGGAGTTGTAGCGTTTGCGGAGGGGTTGGTACTATTTGCGGGATCAAAGGTGGTGGAGCGGGCACCGCCGGCATAGTTTGAGTTGGTGGCGGCTGCAGTTGAATCGGTGACGGTCCCGCACCCGACCCCAGAGTTGATTGGGTACCCACCGATATTGGGCCCCTGCTCGGTACTTGTCCCTGAGCTACGGTTGGCACTAGCGGGGCTACCGTTAGTCCGTCCACTGCTCTCGCCTCCCTTTGCTCTCTCACCAACACACCAATAAAGTAGATGGCTTGGGCTAGGTCTTCTTCCATCGCTCCCACTCTGTCTTCCATCCGGCAGTAATGTTCTTGGATTTCGCAGTTCGTTCCATCTTCCCCTCGTTCACTGGGTTCCGAGGCTCCTCATGACCTCGGAGGAACATAGTCTGTGGGCCATGGCCTTATCGGTCCTTCTGCACCCCTGGTGGATTCCCCTTCGTGGGCTGTATCCCCGGTGTCCTGGGGGCGTATCAGACCTTCAACTCCGCCACCTTGCAACAGTTGCTCTTCCTCCATCGTCATGCTGGCCAGAATCCCTTTTGTTAAACCAGTAACGGCCAAAATTGAATGGCCGAAACCCATTCAATAAAAATTGATTAAAAAAAAAAAAGAAATGTTGTACTCCGCCCTGAGCCTGCCTGGCAGGGAGGGCGGACTAAAAATCTAATTAAATAAATAAATAAATAAATAAATAAAATCAGCTTACCTTTACCCTGGAGTAACAACAAGCAGCTGTCTTCCCAGGAGGTTGAAGCCAAGACAGTTCTTTTCATTTAGGAGCTCCAGAGAAGTTTCTAAGGTACCCCAGGACTTCAAAAACCCCTTGGGTAGGATGGCTCAGACTCAGGTGTGAATTTAGGGAGAGGTGGGGTTACCTCAGATGAAAGAGTTTAGGGTGAACGGCTGCAGGTCTTGTGATCCTCTGACTAGTGCATTTCCTTGGCTCCGATTAAAATATTAGAATGTCATCAAAACAAATGTGCTATGTTAGGTTAGCTCTGCAAAACCAGGGTGAAAGAATGTTGATAGCAAGGAAATGCAAACTCCAGATATCACCCCAGATGGATAACAAACTGACATGCTCCGTTTTTCGAATGGCAACGACAAAAGCTTGTTAAAGGGGGACATTTCTTCAGCTGCCAGACCACTGACCGGCATGAATGTCTGCCTGCCTTGGTTTCCCCCTGGCTACCAGGGCCTCGAATCATTTTCTATGTCATTTATGCTAATTTTAGTAGCTGAATTTGAAGATGGAAGAGATTAGTACGTGTGCGCTTTCCAAGTTTATATGAGCAAAAGCCACCATCCCCTATCTATCTCTAGCAAGAGCTATCTCCTGTTCATTTTTAATTTACATTTTGCATTTGTCTGCCATGGCTTGCAGTCGTTTCACATCTTCTTTCCTTCATTTTACAGCTTCTCTGTATGCAGAGGGCGCCTCTCCACTACCTACGCAGCCAGGCTTCCTCTTGGAGCCAACAGTAGCCTGATCCAAGGCATACTTACTCAGAAGTAGATGTTTCTACACACTGTAGGGCTTGCTCCCAGGGAAGAAATTCCACCTGCCCACAGGAGCAGCAAATGCCTATAGTATGAAGGGAAACGATTCAAGAGACCCCGTCTGGAGGCTGCAGGGCTGGCAACTAAAACAGCTGCCAGTGCCCAGCCCACTCCCGTCTGCAAGACTGAAACCACCACACCTTCAGATTCATTTGGGGCCTTTGTGAACGAAGGCAGTCTTTATACAAAGTTTCAGGTGAGTAGCCATGTTGGTCTGCAGGAGAAGAGCAAGATTCGAGTCCAGTGGCACCTTAGAGACCAACTAGATTTCCAGGGTATGAGCTTTCTCATCTAGTTGGAAACCTAGTTGGTCTCTAAGGTGCCGCTGGGCTTGAATCTTGCTCTTTATAGAAAGATTTCCCATTCTACATTAAATACATTAAATACACATTATTCCAGCCACAGAAGATCAGGCTCCCCAACTGGACCCTGGTCCATTCAATAAAGGATGCAGCTGCATCAGCTGTTACCCTAAATGGGGGGGGGTCTTCTTGTGAGTTGGGGGCATTAGCATTCAAGGAGATGCAGTGAGAGGGAATAGCTGGGATGTCTCCACCAGTGTAGACTAGGATCGTTCTTTTAGAGAACCCTCTGAAAGAATCAGGTGGGCGTTCGACCAGAATGGTTTTATATTAAAGGAGTAGTAAAGGCAAACCCAGAGAAAATCACACACAGCATACACATAGGGCTAACTAGAAAATCAGGGGGGAGGAGGAGGGAGGGAGGGAGACTCGGGGTCAGATAATATTTACCAGTCTAGGAGCCAGAGGATGTCTGTAGAGCAGCAATTTGAGCGACCAGCGCTTCACAGCAAAAAGGCAGCCCAGACGTGTGTCTGAGGGTGTGCGTAGGATCGCAGGACACACACACACACAGCATAGGCCTGGGGGCAGCCTAATTAGAGTGTGAAATATACCCTGGGGCAGAATTATGTCTCCTACTCCTGAAACAATAGCTTGATGGCTTGTCCACAGGTGAAACAATACATTCGGAAAGGTTTGATTGTGTCTTGGAGAAACTATAGGTGAAAGAAGGTGCTTGATGACCGACGATGGCCAGATAGGAGGGGCTATCAGGTCCCTGAATGGTGATGCACTGACTGTGCTTCTGTCTGAGCCTAGGCTCCTGAAGCCCTCATTGCTATTGGCTGTTTCTCTGCTGGCTGCATCCAATCCGTACTGGACAATCAAGTCCAATCACAAGCACTGTAAATAAGGTACTTTGTATACAGTTAATGCAAAATAAGGGTTCTAGTTTCATGTGCCTATTGGTTGTTGGTATATATTTGGCTCATGTTGAGTTTGTGTTGTCTGTCTGCTTCCAGTTCTCAATAAAGATGTTTCTTCGTATGAGCTGAAATCCTTACTAGCTGAAATCACTATATACAGAAATCACAATACATAATATGAATAACCCGGAATAGGGAGGAGGGGCAAGGAAGGCACGGAAGGGTGTTGATGAGATACGCAGGAACTTCTGGAAGACCCCTTTTAAGTGCTTCTCCGGGGCCTGGAGGGGCAGCCCGTCAGCCTGACTCACCTTCTGGTAATTTTTCAACTCCAGCTGGGGTTGGCATCTGTTCTGCCTGGCCAGACTGTGCCATGTGCTTAAGGCATATGAGGAAGGGGCTTGTGATATTTCATACTCACAAGCTGCCCTTTCAATAAGGAGAACGGACAGGGCTGCTAACACAGCCGACATTTATCAGGCTAATGCTTAGAAGCTACCTTATATTAAAGACTGCAGTTGTGAACAGCTGGGAGAAAAATATATTCTGGTCCTTTGACAGAGACTTAATTTGTGGGAATGGGCAGGTGAAGCTTTTCATGGCATGGAGGTAAATGACCTCACCTGGTAAATAATATCCCATTAAAGGGACAGGGCATTTCCCCCTCCTAGTTGTCAACTCTATCTATAATACTGGTAATTTATAACTGCACATATATAGCACTTCTAGACAGATTAGTGCCCCCCCCGTCGGAGAGGTGAACAAAGTCAGATTATTATCCCCACAATACAGTTGGGGAGCTGTGGACGAGAGGAGAGGCTGACCCAAGGCCACCTACTGAGCTCTTGGCAGTGGAGGGATTCAAACCGGCTGAGTGCTGATTCGCAGCCGAACCATTTAACAACTGGGCTACAGTAACTTTGCAGATGAAGCTTCCAGTTGGTGTGGGGGATGAGGGTGTGGATATTGCCACGGCTATTTAGAGGAGGCAGTGGACAGGCAGGTCACCCATCTCATGGAGCTTTTATTGAGTGAGAACAAAAATGTGGAAATCCCTATGAGGGTTCCTTCGGCTCAAGCAGGGAAAGGTATTCTACCCGAGCTTTGCTGAGGCCTGCATTGGCTCTTAAAGACGAAGAAATTTGGGCATGACCTTCTCTCCTGTCCTGTTCCATTTCGATGCACTTTTTTTTAACCAGCTGAAGGGATGAAGTCTTTCACGTTCATCTTCGTTCTTCTGTGCCTCCACACATGGGGACTGCGCAGGCGCAGGCCAGCCGCCGGAGAATTTTCTAGAGCTTCCATGGCTCCGAAGTGGCCGTTTGTCGCGCGCCTCAGCGACCGTTTTCCCGCCCAAACGGTCACGTGATCCTCCAGCGACCAACGGCCCCTTCCCTCAGTTCTCTTCTTGCCGCCGCTTGGAGAGAACGTGAGCTTCGTTGCTCTGTGCTTTGTGCTTTTTTCTGACTTCTGACTGATCTTTGGCTTTTTGACTTTGGACTTCGGACCTCGACTAATCTTCGGCTTACTGATTTGGACTTTGACTGGACTCGGTAAATACGACCCGGATTGTTTGACCTCTCTCTAGCGTGCCCCTGAAGATGGCCTCAAAGGCTCTCTTTAAGCATTGCTTGCAATGCCACACGAAAATGGCCAAGACCGATGGCCATGAACTGTGCCTCTTTTGTTTGGGGGAGACCCACAATGTGTCGGCCTGTAGGATTTGCCAGGGCTTCACCAGCAAGGCCCGGCAGGAGCGCAAGGCCCGACTGAACTCCTCCCTGTGGCAGAAGGTCATGTCCGGAGGCGCCCCGTTACCTTCCCCCAAGGCCGGCCCTAGCCCCTCTGCCGAACGGCAATCAAGAGCTGGCTCAGTGGCCTCCGCGAGGTCGGGGTCGAAACCGCGTCCCCCGAGTGCCTCGGCGTCGAGAGCGGCCTCTCCAGCGCAGGGACCGGTGCGGCCGCCCCGTAGCGCGTCATCCACCAGGTCGGATCCGAGACCGACATCGGAACCGAGGATCCGGGTACCGAGTCCCCGATCGGAACCAACGACCGGATCGATTCCGGTGAAGTCTAAGAGGTCGAAGCCGAGGTCCCCTTCAACGGCGAGGAGCACGTCGGTTCCGAGGTCTTCTTCGGAACCGGCGAAGAAGAAAAAGAAGACCAAACATCATCGGTCGCCGCGTCCCGCTCCTCAGGAGGAGGTCATCGTGCTTCCTCACACACCTTCCCCTCATCTGGGCTCCCCCGAGCCAGAGGACATCTCCGGGCCGGTGCCGGATCCGATGGCCTTCGAGACGGTGCCCGCGGAGTTCTCGTCGGGGCCGGAGCCGAGCCCTCACCGTCGGAGCCGACCATCGCCTGCTCTTCGGTCGCCGAGGCTGGAACCGAGCCCGTCTCCTCGTCGGAGCCGTCCATCCCCTGCCCGTCCATCTCCGCCTGCTGCCGGTCGTGAGCGACGTCGGTCTGGGGACAGTGTCCGATCAGCCCGGTCCACTGCGTCCCAACATCGACAGGCCTCCTACCTCCCCTCGCCATACCGTTGCCAGTGGGAAGGGGCACCTGCCGGCTTTTCCAGGTCGGAACCGGGGCCATCGACGTCGAGGCCGGCGTGGGCTCCCCCTCCACTCCAGGTTCCGGAATCCCAGCTCGGTTCCGATGAGGAGGATGTGGAGAGCTTTGGCGGCTACCAGTCGGAGTCCTGGTCCGAACCGTCGCCGGCTGAGGAGCTAGTGCCATCTGCGGACTCGCCATTCGAGGACCTCCGCATCTACGCCGACCAGATGGCAAGGATGGCCAAGGCTCTCGAGATGGATATCTCTTCAGCAGCCCCCCAGACCAAGGACAAGCTCCTCAAACGTATCTATGGGGATAATCCGGCGTCCGTTGGCTTCCCCATGCTCGAGGGTATTGAGGAGATCGTGGAGAAGGTGTGGCAGGTGCCCTGTGATCAACCTCCAACATCCAAGCGCATCGAGCAGCTTTACAAGATCAAGCAGGGCACCTGGCCGGCGTTGGTGAAGCACCCTCCACCTTCCTCCTTGGTCACGGAGGAGTTCAACCCCCGACGATCGGGTCACTCCTCGGTGCCTGCCGATAAAGAGGGCAAGAAGCTGGATGCCATGGGCAGGCGCCAGTACATTGTAGCTTCGCTGGGTCTGAGGATTGCTAACTACCAGACCATCATGGCAGGGTACCAACTGTACCTCTGGGAGAAGTTGGCGTCCTATACCCGAGACCTCCCACCTGAGCAAAAGGCTGTGGTGTCCTTGCTGCAAACAGAGGCTGTCCGGCTGTCTAAACAGCAAATGAATGCTGGGAGCCATGCTGCTGACACTGCTGCTAGAGGGATGGCTTCGGCGGTGGTCCTCAGACGCCACTCCTGGTTGCGGTCGACGGCCCTGTCCCAAGAGGTGCGTTCCAGGGTGGAGAGCATGCCCTTTGAAGGGGACTCGCTGTTCTCCAAGTCCACCGACGAGACCCTGAAGAAGAAAAAGGAGGACAGGCAGACGGCGCGGTCCTTGGGTCTGGCTCCAGCGGACAAGTCCTCCTCCAGGTCACGGTACGCTCCCCGGTCTGGCCCTTACCATTACCAGGGCAGATACCAACAACAGCGGCCGGGCTACCAGCAGTATCCTGCCTACCAGCAGCGGCCTTACCCTCCCGCACAACAGCAGAGGAGGCGTCGGCCCTTCAAGCCTCGTCCGGCACAACAACCGGCCCAGCAGAAGGATCAGCAGGGCGCCGGGAGGCAGTACTGACGGGTCACGCCAGCCGTATCCCCGAACTTTTCGGACAGACTAAGTCCACTCCTCGCTGAGTGGGAGTCAATAACATCTGACTCATGGGTCTTAACAATTGTTGAAATGGGATACGGGCTGGAGTTTGTTGAGCTGCCTAGATGCAGTTCACCCCTGACAGCTGTCAACAACACTATGGCCGAGCTGGATGCGGAGATCGTGTCGCTCTTGGCCAAGGGTGCTGTGGAAGAATTGCCCTATGAGGACTCTGTACAGGGTTTCTTCTCTAGGTTCTTCCTGGTCCCCAAGAAGGATGGGGGCTTACGCCCCATTTTAGATCTGAGGGGCCTTAATGCCTTCCTCAAGGTGACCAAATTCAAAATGGTTACATTGGCGGCTGTGATCGCCTTGCTGAAACAGGGGGATTGGTTTGCGGTCCTTGACTTAAAGGACGCATATTTTCACGTGGGGATACGGGAGGAGCACAGGAAATACCTGAGCTTCGTTTACCGGCAAAGGGTTTTCCGGTATAAGGTGCTCCCCTTTGGCCTGTCCACTGCCCCACGAGTGTTCACGAAATGTGTGGCCCCTGTGGTTTCCTTCCTGCGGGAAGAAGGCTGTACCATCTTTCCGTACCTCGATGACTGGCTCATCGTGGCTGAATCGGAGTCTAGACTGGTGCAGGACATTGGCTTGGTACTTAGCACTTGCCAACGCCTGGGGCTCCTGGTGAACTTGGAGAAATCCAAGCTGGTGCCCAACTGCAAAGTGTTATACATTGGTGCACTGTTGGACTCTGTGGAGGGTAAGGCTCTGCTTCCCTTGGAGAGGGCTCGGTCCCTAAAGGGTCTAGTGTCCATGTTTAAAAAGAACCGATTCCAGTCTGTACGCACTATCCAGTGCTTACTAGGGCATATGGCAGCGGCTACCTCTGTGGTGCCTTTCGCTAGGCTGCGTATGTGCCCGCTCCAGAATTGGTTTGTGCGGAGGTATGATGCTCTGCTGCACCCTCCGTCCCTCAAATTCTCTATCCCGAGGGTCATCCTCTTCCTTGAACTGGTGGCTGTCTGATGACAACTTGTTTAGAGGGACCCCTTTTGGGTATCAACACCATGACATCACGGTTACCACTGATGCCTCTCTGTTGGGATGGGGGGCTTACTGTGGTGATGTGTCTGTGCAGGATGTCTGGTCTGAGAGGGAAAAGACACTCCATATCAATGTGCTTGAATTAAGGGCCATTCGTTTCGCACTTGTGTCTCTTACAGCACTGCTGAGAAATCGTCAGGTCTTGGTGCAGACGGACAACACGACTGCCATGTACTACGTGAATCAGCAGGGGGGCACAGTGCCCATGGCCCTGTGCCGGGAAGCCACGCTCACTTGGCAGTGGGCTATCAAGAACGGTGTGTCGCTCCGTGCTATACACGTGGCTGGGTCAGACAATGCCCGGGCAGATGCCCTCAGCAGGGTCCCTTTGCTGGACCACGAGTGGGAACTGAACGTAGAGTGCGTTGGGCCGATCTTCCAGATGTGGGGTCATCCAGTGATAGACGTGTTCGCCACTGCGGCGACCACCAAGGCCCACACGTTCTGTTCCAGGGCAGGAAGCGACCCCCTCTCTATTGGGGATGCCTTCCAGTTTACGTGGACGCAGGGCTTGCACTACATGTTTCCTCCATTCCCCTTGATTCCCAGGGTCCTGTGCAAGATAGAGGAGGACGGGACGGACTGCATCCTGGTGGCCCCCTTTTGGCCACAGCAGGTTTGGTTCCCGAAGCTCCTGCGGCTGTCCCAACGGACATATGTCAGTCTGCCCCCTCGACAAGACCTTCTCCTGAACGGGAGCCTAGTCCACCACGATCCCAGGAAGCTGCACCTGACGGCTTGGCGGATCGTTCCTCCCCTGTAGGCTTTACTGACGAGGTACAGCGGGTCCTCCTGAATGCTCGTCGGCCATCCACTAGGCGCGCTTATGCGGCCAAGTGGCGCAGGTTTGAGCTTTGGGCACTTGCTAAAGGAGTGGTGCCTGACAGCTGTCCCTTGGGGGTTGTATTCGAGTATTTGTGCCACTTGCGTGGCCTGGGCTTGAAGGTTTCCTCCCTCAAGGTCCACCTGGCAGCGATATCAGCTGCTCACACCCGAGTTGAGGGTGCTACACTGTTTTCTCACCCACAATCCCGCCAGTTCCTTAAGGGCATGTACAATCTTTACCCACCTGTGTCGGCGCCAGTACCTCAGTGGTCACTGTCCTTGGTGCTCTCACGTCTCATGTTGCCTCCATTTGAGCCTATGGCTACATGCCCCTTGGATATGCTGTCCTACAAGGTGGCATTCTTGGTGGCTGCAACATCAGCCAGAAGGGTCAGTGAGCTGTCTGCACTGCGGTCTGACCCTCCCTTTCTTGTGTTTCATCCCAACAAGGTGGTCCTGCGTCCCTGCCTCGGGTTTCTGCCCAAGGTGGTGTCCGCCTTCCACCTCTCGCAGGATATTTCACTGCCTGCATTCTTTCCTCAACCGTCCTCTAAGGGGGAAAAGGCCCTTCATTCCCTAGACTTGAAGAGGGCCCTAGCCTATTACCTGGATAGGACAAAGGAATTCCGCACCTGTCCTCACCTGTTTGTATGTTTTGGGGCCAAGGACAAGGGTAACAGGGCTTCCTCACAGACCCTGTCTAGGTGGATTGTGGCGGCCATTAGCAAGGCCTATTCCCTGGCAGGGGTGGCTTGCCCGCTTCATGTCAGAGCCCACTCCACGCGGTCCCAAGCATCCTCTTCGGCACTCCTCAGGGGGGTGCCCCTGGTTAACATTTGTAAAGCAGCCACATGGTCCTCTGCAGACACCTTTGTCAGGCATTACGCCGTTGATGTCAATGCGGAGCAGGATGTATCTGTGGCCAAGGCTGTCTTACACTCCCTTTTTTCCTGAGGGAGTTTTGGAATGACTTTCTTGGCGTACCTGCTGGGTACCCTTGAGTGAAAGTGTGTATATATGTACCTGGGGGTGTGTATATATGTAAATATTGAGTATTTATGTGTCCTTACACAGTTTTTTACATAGATGTATATATGCATATCTATTTATTGTTGTTCTTGTTTGTTCAATAAAATTGTGTTGGACTTCACCCCCGCCTTCCTTATTGTGTGAAGCTTGGTACACTCCCATGTGTGGAGGCACAGAAGAACGAAGATGAAAACAGGGTTAACATACCTGTAACTTATGTTCATCGAGTTCTTCTGTGCTGACACACAACCCTCCCTCCTACCCCGCTGTGAACTCCAATGCACAATACTGTGATGGCTGTAACGGATATTGGTGTTTTTAAGGTGTTATGGCTGATGTGTGTTGGTCAAGCGGCGGCAAGGGAGAACTGAGGGAAGGGGCCGTTGGTCGCTGGAGGATCACGTGACCGTTTGGGCGGGAAGACGGTCGCTGAGGCGCGCGACAAATGGCCCCTTCGGAGCCATGGAAGCTCTAGAAAATTCTCCGGCGGCTGGCCTGCGCCTGCGCAGTCCCCCATGTGTGTCAGCACAGAAGAACTCGATGAACATAAGTTACAGGTATGTTAACCCTGTTTTACTTTGAATATTTTCACTTGGCTGCTGCATTTTTGAAACAGAGAATACAGTCCTTCCTGGTGGCCACTAACGAGAAGAACAGCTGGTACGAGCACATGCTCATTTTTCCCTCAGGATGTTCTCTTCTGTCTGAGGATAAACTTTCATGGGGAAGACCAATATTCTGTTTCATGGGCACAGAAGCCTGAAACCGGCCACGATCCAAATACCTGACTGGGAAACATTCCGGTCCAGCTCCTCCTCCGTGAACTCTGCCCTCACCCCAGTTGGCTCCTTCCCGTGACCAGGCACAGGCTTCTGCCCAGGCTGAAACCCAAGACCACACAGCCATCACGCACACCGCACGGGGCCATTTCTCAGTCCAGCACCCAGATCCCGATGGTGTGTGCGCATCTCCCTACGTTTTATCCATTTATTGCTGACTGCTGTTTTCTGTTTTACCTTTGCCTTGGTTTTCTTTCCAGAGGAAATTTTTTAAAAAATGAAGTGGCAAAGAGGATGCTAGTCCAGGGGAGGGAGGAGCGGTCACAGTCTATGGAGCAGTCAGAACAACATCAGCATGGAACTGAGGGCATTTAATTCAACCATTGCTTTCATTTCTGCTGTTGGCCACATGGGGGCGCTCTGAGATTATTCGCATCCTACTTTTCCACCAACAGGAAGAGGAGAGCAGAGGACTTCCAGACAATCTCGCTCCAGCACTCGCAGCAACATACGCCTCATTCTCATGAGTGGGGGTGGAGGGAGGTAGACACAGGACGAATTAATTGCTGTAAGTGAGCCAAGCCAGAGAAATCATGGGACAAAAGCATTGTGCAAGTCAGCAGTGCCACAGAGCGATTGTTCCAAGGAGACAAATACAATGAATATTCCTGGTGCTATCTTGGTTTGTGTCAACTAAATTTATTTTTAGTCAATTCGTCTAGTCAATGACCAGGTTTGTAATTAGCAACTCTTAACTAGTTAACATGTGACAGGTACTCAAACTGTCTGGGAATTAAAATATCCATACAACTGGTCCCACTCACTGTTCTTTTTCTCTGAGAATTCACACACACCCCTTTGTAACCTTGGCTATTATAAATGTTCCCCTCCCATCTTGGCTTGAAGCAATGAGGGCGAGGCGCCAATCCAAAGGCACTCTATGATGTTTCAGCCCTCTTCAGGGCCGCCAATTCTGACGAGAAATTTGGGGGTGGTAATAACAATACCAACAACTGTGTGCCTGTATACCACTCTTTTGGACCAATTAGTACCACACTCAGAGCAGTTAACAGCCAGTGTTATAATTATCCCCACAGTACAGCTGGGGCTGTGAAAAGTGGCTGACCCAAGGCCACCTGCAGAACTCTTGGCAGTTGTGGGATCTGAACCAGGTGAGTGCTGGCTCAGAGCCTAGCCCCTTGACCATTATGCAGGTGCCTGGGGCAGGTGTAGTCTGGAGATGGAAGAGCTCAGCAGGGGTGCAATACCGAAGTCTGCCCTCTGAAGCTGCCATTTCGTCCAGGGAAATGGATCTCTGGAAATCGCTTGCAATTCTGGGAGAACTCCAGGCCCAGCGGTAAGGTATTAATGTCACACACTCTCAGCCTAGCCTACACCACAGGGTTGTTTTTGCGGGGACAAAAATGGAAGAGGGGAAGGCCCTAGCTCACAAAAGCTTCTGACATAACAAATGCCAGGCATAATATGCTGCAAGATGCTCTTGCTCTAATATTTGAGGGGCAGCAGGAAGGTGCCCCTGAAGTCGGCGTTCCTGAAGAGGACACGTCATCCTTCCTGCTACAGAAATCTGCAGATTTGGGCAAGCGCCTCATTTCCACCCTCAATCACCTTAAACAGTTACACAGGTGGGAAGCCAGCAGGGGAGGGGCGGCTATTCAGTACTTTGCAGGGAGCACCACAGGCACGACTATGTGGGAGAGCACTCAAGGCACGGCGCTCCTGGCCTTCGGAGCGCTTGCATGTCCTTCTGGGCACAGGGCTGCCATCCTGGAGCAGCTGTGGAGGGGAGAGACCCCCAGGGACCTACTAGAACAGTCCCACGCCTGTGCCGACTGCTCTTCTTGCTGTTGTCAAGGCTGAGTCTTAAAGTTGGAGGGTATCAGGCTGAGGAACACGATCCCTTAGATGGGGCCCCCGAGATGGACTGACATCCTCTCACGAGATTCCATTGCTGTGGGATGCACAACGGCCTGTGACTGGTTGGTAGTGCTGGGGTCAGCAGTCATGGTGCCCTTTGGCAGTAATGTCATTAGGAAATGTAGTCGTGTAGTCTTGCAGGAACAATATAGGTTCCGTAGCAGAAGGCTGAACCCCCCCCCCCCAATGCTAGCATGTACCTGTTCCACGTGCACGGCCAGCTAGACCGGTTCGGTTTAGTATCTAAACGAGTGGACGAGCAAGTCGCAAAGGATTTAGATTTGTGAGGCGCTGGGGAACTTTCTGAAACAGGCGGATCCTGTACGAGAGACCAAAGGGGAGCCACTTAAGATCAAAAAGGTGGAAAAGCAGTTTTTAAACTAATCCCAGATGGAAAGCCGACAGGAGCTGGAGGGACTCTGGTGTGGGACAACTCTGTCCAAAGGGATGACCGGGGGGGGGGACCATCGCTAGGAGCGCCACAGAATTCGGAAGAGAGGGTAGGATGGCAAAGGGAGGCCATGTGCAGAGACAAAACTGCCCACAAAGGCCAAAAAAATTCGTGGTGGGGTCCGAGCTTTCACGAGTCGCAGCTCACCACTAGACTCTCGTTCTTTTCTACTGCTACAGGCAGACTAACCGGGCAAACGAGCGCTCAAACCATGCTGTGGAAAGGAGGCTCCTGGACATCAGAAATGGGGCAACTGGTCACAGGGCCAACCAGAGGGGTGGAGACTTTGGACTTACTACAGAGCGGGCTTGAGAGATGGTGCAAGATACAGATGTTGTCAGACCAAGTGGGAAGTGTCCATAATTATATAAAATTCTGCATTCATAACCCTCTCTTGTTCTGGACAGGGCACCTGGGAGGAGGGAGCCATTCTTTTGGGTAAACACAGAATGGAAGATGAACTCTGCACTCATCTGTGGTGGTCTTTCTTCTGTTCCTAACAACTCTGCAGCCATCGGGGGGGGGGGGGGGAAGCGGAGGGGGTGTAGCAGAAGGAAAGGACCACAGGTAACCACAGCTTTCTTAAGCAAGTTCTAGGCACCAAACCTCTCTTCCTAAATTGAAGGGCTGGCCCTTGCCTACGCTGACATTTCTATACACAAGTTTCAAAGCAACATGTAATTTCCACATGTAGCTATTTGTTTTATCCTTAGGGTTTTGGGGGGGGGGGGGAATCATGCAGCGTACTTGCTCACCATCTCGTCCATTCCAGTCTGATTTTGTTTTACTTCCGAAGTTACGAGGATCACTCTCACACAATCACTTTCCCTTTATTTCTTTTTGTGGTTGGTTTGTAGGTGGGGAGAGAGAGATACGGGTAACAGATGTACAATCTTGCACCAATACGAGCCAGCAGGTGACAGAGAAGCCCCTGGTTGCAATGAAGAGGCAATGCCCCCACCTCAGGAAGGGAGGTGGGCCTCAGAGGACAGTTGGGACAAATGGCCGGCCTAGGAGGGAAGCCCCACGCAGCACTGCAGGGAAAGCAAACACACACACCCCCTCCTGCCTTCAGAAGGGCTCACATCTAACCGATACATTGCTTGGCAACGGTTGTATTTAGCAGCAGCAGCACCAGACAATTTACAGCAAGGGTAGGCAGGAGAGGGATTCGGAGGGTGAGGTCTTTGCACCCAAGTGCCGAGGATGGCCAAAGCTTGCGCTCGGTGGCTTTTCTTGGTGTTTCTTTTTAACAGTATGGATCTCCTGTTCGTGGCAGCGCTCTCCTACTCTCCTGCCAAACCTTCAGCCTCCACAGACGGATTTCAGTGTTTTGCGTTGATGATGTCTACGAATTCAGGCTTGAGGGAGGCCCCGCCCACAAGGAAGCCATCCACGTCATGCTGGGAAGCGAGTTCCTTGCAGGTGCCGCCAGTCACTGAACCTGCAAGGGGGGGGGGGAAGCCCTTAAATTAAAAGCCTCCAAGTACGAAAACGCTGCAGAAAAAAGGGCCGGAAACGGGAACTTCCTGAGGCGCTGGCCGGCCACGGGCCATGGCGCTCTCTTCAGAAGCCATCTTGGGACTGCAGAGCAGCAGAAGGGAGGACTCCACCCTTTTCCTGCCCCCTCTCTGATCCTTACCCGTTTCTTCCCGCAGAGCAAGTAGGGGCGTGATTTAGACTTGGCGAAATGGCATGGCAGAGGGGAAAAAGGGAAAGTTCTTCCCCAGAATTGCAACTTTTTGCATTTGGGGATTGAACCAGAAGTCCTGTATAGCAACTATGCACATAAGGGTTCGAAGGTCGACAAGGCAGGGCTCCTAGACCATTTCCGCTCAGCTGTTGTCAAAAGGAGGTGGGGTTTGGCAGTGCGTTCCCCAAACCTGCTGGGGGAATTTGGCTGTGATCATTTGCAGGCTACGGACATTCCTGCACATGCCCGATTAACCACAATGAACAGATATAGTCAATCGAAAATCTCCTTTGCAGACAAAACCTACAGTTGTATGTTCGTGGTTTAGTTTTTCGTGTCACACTAACATCAGGGAGCCACACACCCCCTCCAACCACAGAAGATGGACTGGGGGCCACTCCCTTTTCTTGCAGCCTATCCTGTATCACAGGGTGCTCGTTGTGAGGATAAAATGGAGGGGGGGGAACACCATGTTTGCAAACCGCTTTGAAGTTCCCACCCAGGAGAAAAAGCAGGGTATAAACACATGGGAAAAATAAACGGGCTAATTAACGGCACACTTGCTTTGGTCACTAGGAAGGCTCCCCTTACCCCCATAGATGATTCGAGTGGACTGTGCCACAGCCTCAGACACGTTGCTCTTCAGCCAGCCCCTCAGCTTTTCATGGACCTCTTGGGCCTGCAGAAACAGAGAAACAGGGGTCAGTGCTACCAACGCAAGCCGCCAAGTCCAGCTGAGGGTGAAAGATGCGGCGTGACTGTATGAGCGGGCCTTGTGGGGATTTCCCATCCTCCAGCTAACACCTCCGCCCCGTCTGACAACAGATATAACAACATTCCATTTATATACTACCCTTCAGGACAACACTCACTCAGAGCGGTTTACCAAGTACGTCATTATTATCCCCGTGACAATCACCCAGTGAGGTGGGTGGGGCTGAGAGAGCTCCGAGAGAGCTGTGACTGCCCCAGGGTCACCCAGCTGGCTTTGAGTGGAAGAATGGGGAATCGAACCCGGTTCTCCAGATTAGAGTCCTGCTGCTCTTAACCACTACACCAAACTGGCTCTCATACTTGCTGCGTCTGTACCTGCTGGGGAGTTGCCGTTTTGCCAGTCCCAATGGCCCAAACTGGCTCGTAAGCGAGAACCACTTTGCTCCAATCTTTCACGTTATCTGGGGACAAGAGAGGATGTTATCTGAAATGCCATCTACAGAGACAGGTGAACAGAACTTGACGGCTGCTTGGGGGAATGCAGGAATCTCTGGGCCCCTCCAAAATCTTTTAATAAGCCACAGCTCTGCCTTTAAAAAAAAAAAAAAAACACATACCGCAGGACAAGCTCTTAATGGTCATTCCATCAAGTCTTACTACAGTAGCTGAATAACTGCTTATCACAAGCTGCCAATACCAGATGTAACTACAGTAAGAAACTAAAGGAAGGAGAGACACGGCCTAGCTCTCACTAAACAGCTTCAGATGACTACAGACATCCACAGACTACAGGATGCCTTCTGCTGATCCTTACACGACGGACTGCCAACAATCTTTAGTTCTGGAGTAATGAAGAGAGGGCCGAACTGGGCCAGGCAGCTCCCTTGATGCCGCCCACAGAAGCTCCCATGCCATTGCCACTTCTTTGCTCCGTGAGGTCTTGTGGAGACTTGTGGAGACCAAGAACAGGACCACCCAGCAAGCGCCCCCGCGGGGTCCTCTTACCAGCAATAGCCTTGGTCTGCTCAAACACCACCTTCTCCGTGATGCCCGCTTCTCTCTCGTCCAGCTTCTCCCCAATACAGGCAATCACACCGAGCCCCTCAGCCAAGGCGTGGGCCACCTTCTGCCCAATCAGCTGCAACAGACACAGATCTCAGAAGCCAAGGAAGACTCCCCTGTCCCAGCTGTGGCAAAATTTTCTCCTGGCTGGAGAACAGCAGCACAACTTTGGATCCACGGACACCCATGAAGCACACAACATCTTCCGTGAATCACCCATCATGAGTTAAAAAGAGAGATCAAAACAGCACTCTGGACAAGGCAGGCTGTCAGCCGATTTTTAAATTTCAGACTTGATTCCCATCTGCCACTTTTTAAGGGCCTGAGAAATCTGGGATTTTATTCTCAGAGAGGGGGTGAGAAGTTACAGCTCTGCTTTGCTATCAGGAGCCACTGCAAGCCAAGGAAGTCCAGGGTCACTGTGCAGAGGCAGGCAATAGCAAGCCACCTCCGCCCATTTCCTGCCTCGCAAGCCAGTTCCAACTCGATGGCACTTATTATATTAAAATCCGGACGTGGCAAACGCTCCGCCAATTCCAACCCAAAGCTTTGAGTGCACACCAAGATTTGCGCATTCCCCCCCCCCCCCCCGCTATTCAAAACCACTGCTACAGATAAATCCCAGGGTCCCACCACCTGGACTGGCTGGGGCGAGCAGGGGGGGGAACCGAGAGTCACCCACCTCGTCCGACTCCCCAAAGATGTGTCTCCTCTCAGAGTGTCCCAAGATGACCCAGGTGACTCCGACATCCTTGATCATGGCTGGGCTGGAAAGGAAGTGAAGCAGGGGCACGCTCTTATCTGCCACGAGGCTCCCCACGCCCTGCAACTCCTGGGTCAGCCCTGGCCGCAGCAGACTCACCTGATCTCTCCCGTGAAAGCTCCCTTTGACACCTTGTAACAATTCTGGGCAGCCAGACCAATCTTGGCATCAAGCTTCTGGCGGGCAAAGTCAAGGTAGATGGAAGGGGCACCACAGACCACCTCTGGGAACGAGAGAGAGGAGAGCGCCAGGATGAGGCAGGCCTCCAAGCACACCCACACAGCAGATCACTGCTGCCCCAAGACTGTCCGCCATCCCGGAGCTGCCCATGAGACATGCCTGGCCTCCCCTGCTCCGTCAGGAGCTTTGCAGAATAACCCCAGCAAGGAAGGGCCTCCTCTTTGGTTCTGTCCTCTGCTGGAATTTATAGTGGAAACTCCTTTGGGGCAGGGACCTTTCCTGCACACGGAACTCTGTAAAGCAGGATGCAAACTGACAGCGCTGCAACAGGACAGTTATCACTCGCTCCGCCTAACCTACCAGACGAGGCTGTTCTGAGGATAACAGGAGGTAAAAGATGCACGTGTAACCCATTCTAAGCCTGTGGGAGATAGCTAGAAAACCACAAATAAGGCAGTACTAATAAGAAATTGAAGTTACATTCACCATCATGTGCAGAAAATGAGTGGGCAAAGCTTTGCTCGTGGGCATCACTGCCTACTAATGCCTGCAGCTCCAGTGGTTACTAGAGCCAGAGCAACCATCAGCCATTGAGAACTACCAGGTTATGGGAAAACTTCAGGGGAAACCATGGTCATTCCAAAAACCTTCCATTGTTCAGATGAGATTCCAAACCATGACCCTTTTCACTCTCACGGTTTAAACTGCCATTTATGAGCATTCGCCCCCATTGCAATGGTTTCGGCATTGCACCCATTCATTTCATATTGTCCACTGCAGCTGCAATTTGGCACCTGTACTTCATTTCAGACCCGCTTTGAAGTGTTGGTGCAGTTTCGGGCTTTGGGGGCTTACTTTGAGCATGTGTTGTAACTTGCAATGTTGGAACCCATCCAACCCCTGGCTTTTGCTGATTGGGTGTCCCAGCCCACTGGAGAGACAACTGGTGGCTGAGTTCTGGGGGAAAACATGTACCACTCTCATTTACTTTTTTAAAAAGCCAAGCCAGGAAAGGGTTAAAATGCTGCCGCTTCTTTCCTTCTGGTTGCAAACGGCTGTGCAAAACAGGAAAAGCCGCCATTTAAGCCTTACCTGGTTTTTAGAGCCAGGAGAAATTAGGAGTAACGTTCCAACATTTTGCAGTAACAAGAGGGAGGAAGGGAAAAGCAGCCATTTAAAGCTTTCCTGGCTTTTAAAGTTAGCAGGGAATTAGCAGCAAGCTTAGGAATCATTCCGGGCTTTGAAAAAAAAGTAAGAGTGGGTGCATATCTGGGAGGAAGGAAGCCAATGAAGAAGGAAGCCGATGAAGAAGCAGCCTTAGGACCTTTATCTCGCTTTACTGAAAAAAAGGGCGGACAAGTTCAGAGAGCTGAGAAGGATGGGCGTGGCTAATTCTGCACAGACCAATCAGCTCCCGGGGAAGGGGGGAGAAGAAACACAGAAGGCGAGTATAGGGTTGGCACTGACTTCAATTGCACCAGCTGCGACTCAGCAGTGGCTTCAAAATAAACTCGTAGTATGTCCACAGGGGGAAAAATTGGGGATGGCGCAGACAAACATTGTTTCTGTGTCCCAAGACTACCTTGCGAATGTGAAAATCCCGCAAATACAAGACGTAAAAATATTGCTGAAATGCTTTAAAGTGTGAAAAGGACCCCTCTTATAGTGGGAGAGCTTCCCAAAGTGGTTTACATCATTCTCCTGTCCTCCATTTTATCCTCACAACAACCCTGTAAGGTAGGCTAGGGGACTGCAACAGGCTTATGGCACCAGCAAGCTTCCATGACAGAGGGGTGATATGAACCCCCCGTCTCACACACTCTAGGCCGACACTAACCACCACCACACACTGGCAAATGGTTCCATTTGAGGCGGCTGAGAAGAGCTACTTATCCCAGGATGGGCAGCAGGTGATTTCCTAGCGCCGTGGCTTCAAGAACTGCCAGGAAGAGCCTGTACCAGCAGCAGGCACCACCTCAGTGAGCAGGACTCCAACTCTAACCTTGCAGCGATCACAGCCCGCCCGGAGCTGAAGGTTTAGGATTTCGTGTTTTGGCATGAGGAAACCCCCTAATTCAAGGGCAGGACACAAGCTTTTTATCACAGGTATTTCAGGTGGCAGAGCCAGGAAACCCCTTTCTCGGCCCCAAACCCATGGCCAGATGACGTCAGAGAGAGGCCCGAACACCAGCCCAGATGGATCAGCAGCTCACTGAAGTATAAATATATTAAGCAGCTATAAGACAGGAGGGAGACCTAGGAGTAGGAATCCGGGCTCTTCTTGCAAAGGTCAAAGTGAATGCAGGCGTCCAGATGGCCAGACGAGACTACACCCAACCCCAGCTGAAACTGTTCTGTGGGCATAGCCTCTACCATCTAGCCTGAACACTCCCAGCCCTGTATCCTGAGCACCCGTTCCTCTAGCAGTGGGTCTTTCCTCGAGGGTACAGAGCCTCTTGCGTCAGGGGAAGGCCGCTTACACTAGAGAAAAGCACCTCCCCTAGCCGAATAGATCTGAAGGGTAAGGATTCGACTGCATGTCCATAGTATCCTACGATTAAAATTCTCGTTTCACTGTTGGGCAAAGTACTGGGGAAGGGAGAACAACAGTCCCCCTGTTGACAACTGCAATGGATCCACTCTCGTAAGGGACACTTGCCCCAGAGTGGCTCGCATCGGCCCACCTCTCCCCCTTTCTCAAGCAGGCAGTCAAGCATGGCTAGGGGAGGATGTGGGGCAGCTAGCTCAACACCCGCCCCTTGCCCTTCCCTCTCAGGCCCGTCGCCTGACCTTTAACAGGCCACAAGGATAGAATTTCCCGCTCCAAGTACAGTAGTCTGTATTTTTAGGCAGCTGCACCTATATTTAGGATCCCACTTTCTTCAGACCCTTTGACATTTCTTCAGGATACTGTCGGAGGAACTGCAGCTCCCTCAGTCCACTTTGCCCTTTCCTGATTGATCTGCCAGTTGACTCATTTGGGTCAGATGTACTTTGCCCCATTACTAGCGCTGCTGATTTTGAGGACCAGTGCTCTCACCAGCGCAGCTGTGCCAAGTGAGCACCAGGACAGGCAGCGGGCACCTTGCCACTCCACCCCACCCCACGCAGGGGTTCACAGACCGGTGAAAAGGGCCCAGTTCCCAGGCATGGGATAAAGACAGACCGGGAGGAGATCAGGCACAAACTGTATCCCTCCTCTTTGTCTCCCTCTTGCCAGCCAGATCCCTTTGTGATCACGGTTAGAACTGGGTCAGGCAATCTCACTTAGCCACAGTCATGGCAAAAGAGCTTCAGGAGTCCACAAGCGGGGGATGCCAGCCATGAATGAGCAGAGCCAGGGCCACACGCCCACAGGCACATTCCTTGGATTCCCCCCCTTTGTTTTTAAACGCCAGTGTGGTGTTGTGGTTAGTGTCAGAATAGGATCTGGGAGACCCAGGTTCAAATCCCTCCTCGGCCTTGGAAGCTCATTGGGTGACCTTGGGCCCCTGGCACACCCCCAGCCAAGCCTACCTCAAAGGGTTTATTTATTTTTATTTATTTTTTCAATCTATATACCGCCCATCCCCAGGGGCTCTGGGCGGTGAGAGGATAAGATGCAGGAGAGGAGAATGACCTACGCCGCTTTGGGTCCCCACCACGGAGAAAGGCAGGGGGGAAATGAAGTAAATACGTCTCCAATTCCTTATGGAGATAAAAGGGGACGCCTTTCAAAGGCCGGAGCAGAAGCGAAGCTGCCTCCGCGCGCCTGGTGCAAAATGCGAGTCCGGTTCCGGGCCGTTCCTCCTCCCAGCAGCGCCCAGCAGGCCCTTCTCGCCGGGCCGGGCCCGCTGCCGGAGGAAATTCCACGCCCGCTTCTGCCCCCTCCCCGGCCGGGGATGACCCTCTCCGGGGCTTTCGGGGCCGAAGAGCCACCTCGGCCCGTTCCAAGCGCGGCCACCCGACACGCGAAGCAACGCGGCGACGGCAGCAGCGACAGACTCCCGGCCCGGCTCTGCAGGGGAGGCGGAGGCCGCAGGCGCCCAGGACGTGCAGGCGGGCACGGCGCGCAGCAGCAGGGAGGCGGGCCGGGCGAGCCCACGCCCAGCCGCTTCCCAGGCGCGGCCCTCCGGCCGGGCGTCGGCAGCCGAGCTGCGCGCTTGCTGGGCGGGCGGCACGTGGGGAGGGCCCGCTCGCCGCCCCGTTCCCCGGGCCAGTTGCGCCCCGGGCGGCTGCACAGCAGGCTCAGCCAGGGAGGCGGGCAGGACCCGAGGCGCCCGCGAGGGGACCAAGGCCCCGCCCGGCCACCTTCCCGCCCCGCCGCGGGGCTCCTCGCGAGCAAAGCCCCCCCCCAAGCGCGCCCGGGACGGCCCCGCCGCGCCCTCCGCTCCGCTCCTCTTCCCGGGCGGCGGCTCAGCGCTCCTGCTCTCACCGGTGTCCGCCGGGACTTTGGCGGCGTTGAGGGTCTGGACGAGCTCCCCCAGGCTCTTCTTGTCGCCGTTCATCTTCCAGTTCCCGCCCACGAAGAATTTCCGGGGGGCCATGGCGCTGCCCAGAGGTGCCCGGCTCGCTGGCTCGCTCGACGGGGACAGGGGACGCCCGCAAGGTCAGCAGCGCAGCGCCGCTCTGCCGCGCGCGCCCGCTTTTCTAGGGGACTCGGGCGGCCCCGCCACCCGCCCCCCTGCTGCCGTCACAAGGCCCCGCCCCTCCTTTCATGACTCGCCGGCCGGGCGGCTCTGATGCGTCGCTGGGCTCCGGCGCGGAGGGAGGGCGGTGGGAAGCGCCACGGAGACTTTTGCAGAAATGAGGCCGGGGGCGCCTTCAAGAGCCACAAAAGGTTTTCTGAGCCAGAGCCACGGTTGCCAACCTCCATGCGGATCTCCCGGAATTATAACTTCTGTCCAGACTGCAGAGCTCACTTGGAGGGCGGTGGAGGGCTGCCTTGGAGGGTGGGCTCGATAGCGTTAATATCCCACTGAGGTCCCTTCTCTGAATCCGCCTCCCCCCCAAATGTCCAGAAATTCCCCCAGCTGGAGTTGGCGAGCTCTTGAGCTGCAGCGTTCATCCACTAGCCACGTGCATTTCTAGGCAAAGTTGGGGCCCGCCAAACTCTGGACTGGAGAAATCCCCAAGGATTTGGGGGTGAAGCCTGGGGGTGGGGTAGGAGAAGGCACTCAGGAGGGATGTGATGCCCTGCAGAGCTGTCATTTATTCCAGGGTAACTGAGAATACTAGGCCCCATCTGGAGATTGGCAACCCTGGAAAAGATGTATCTGCAGAATGAATCTGCAGAACACCATACAGCTGATAAAGTGAGCTCTGAATCAGGCAAACCTTTAAACTTTAAAGTGCTACTAGACTCTTGTCTTATGGTGCATTGGATGGTGTATCACACTTGGATCTGGCCAACCCCTCTCGTCAGTCACTGAGGTTACAGCCTCACCTGCCTCAAAGAATTGTTGTGAGCATAAAACTGGAGCGACATAAACCACTTCAGGCCCTCATTGGGGGAAAAAGGCAGGGCATACATGAAATGCATCAAATGTCATTGTTGTATCATTTATATTACCACTTTTCTCATAGAGTCTCAAGACATTCACTTTCAAGCTGGAAGCGGACTAGCAAGGCCACTCCAAGCTACCACCGGATACAAGATCCCTGGGTCACTGAGCAGCCTCATCTTCCTCTCTCTTGGTGTCTACTTCCTCCCCTACCAATTTATTTACTTCATTTATACCCTACCCCAAAACATCTCACATCTTTCTCCTCCATTTTATCCTCACAACAACCCTCTGAGGCAGATTAGGTTGAAAGAGACGGAAACTGGCTCAAGGTCACCCAGTAAGCAACCAGGGCAGAGATGGGCTCAGAACCTGGGTCCCACAGATCTTAGCCCCGACAATTACCCCATGCCGGCTTCCACTAGGGCAGCAATCCTAGGCAAACCACTTGCTTAGAGTCCTGCTGAACACCTAAGGAAGTCTAAACCATCACACGGCATAGCTGTCACCTTGCCTACCTCCCTAGCAAAGGGCTGTGCAAACCCACATATCAGTTCCTGTTTTCACGTTCATTTGCACAGCCCAAAAGCACAGAACGAAGCAAATAGGGCCTGCTTCCTCTCCACTGATCTAACAGGAAGATAACTATTACCTTTCTCCAATTGGCAATGCCAGTGCATCTGGGTCAGGATCAGGAAAAGAGGCCTGAACAGAATGGGGCAAAGCACACAACACACACACACACACAGAGCGAGGAGCTGGGGTGGGGGGAGAAGAGGGGCATATCCAGGGCTGCAACTTGTCCCAAATCATGAATCTGATGGTTGGTCTCTAATGTGTAAACCTCAGCAACTTTATTGCTGGCTCACTGAAAAAACTAAATTTTCCACCAGCAGAATGGAAGTTTCCTGCCCACCCCCCGTAACCCTCCTATGCTGGTGAAATCCGCTCCTAGGGGATAAGGGTCCCTGAGGAATGACGGGGGAGGGGGGCAGTGGAGATCCCTCGCCTGATCTGCCTCCAACCCAAGATCATCTGGGAATCTACGGGCAGCCAAGACTGCAGCAGGCTGCTTCTGCCATCAGAAATGCGCTCCTTTTTATCAGCCCCCAAGGGAGAAGACACCTTTTTGTTACTGCCATTCCAGGGGCTTAAGGTCTGCAGGTAGGCGGGGACTTCCACGTGCTGCCAGGGTCATCCGGCCACAGGTGGGCTGCCAGCGTGTACAGAGTTCCCTTTTTTAAAATCCTTTTTGGAAAAATCCGTCACTAACATACATGTAGCTAAGGAAAGTCCCACATCTCTGCACAGTTCAAAACAAGGTGAGCTCACTCTGGTGAAAAAGATTTCTTTCTAGCAGTCGGGTTCAGAGATCCTGGCGCCTCCCCCTGCTGCTGTTCCGTAAGTGATGTCATGTGACTTCCTGCCCCATGCTTGCTGCTTGGTGCCTGTGGACTACGGAGGGGCCCCAGTTACGAAGAGAGGAAAGACTGTTGCATCTAGTGGGCAGATCTGACCACACCACAGACAAAAGGGGGGGGGCGGAAGCAGATGGGCACAAAGGTGCAAGTGGGGAGGAGAAGGGTTTTTTTTTTTTATTCGATCTTTTGTATTTTGGCATATCAGGAGCACATGAAGAACAGAGGCAACTTTATGGCCCAGGTTATTCTCTGCAGAACTCCCAGGGAGAGGGAAAAGCTCAACCTATATGGTACATAAAGCCACACATACACAAGTGCTCCCCTCCCCCAACTGACCAACCCAAAGTGTCAGAGTTACATCAAGAAGCAACACAGCAGTGTGTAAATATCCCCCGAGGTGAATACTTCAGTGAGACACACTTCCTTTCTTTCACACAGATGCAAATCCATCCCCACCCCCCGCCCCGCCCATCATTGTCCATAAGGGGCTCCAGATGTTGGGCTTCCGCAGGGAGGAATCCTGCCCCTGGGGTTGCAACAGCAGCATGCAGAATCACACCCAAGGGCAGGCAGCTGGCCCTCCTTCTTCATATTCTTCACTGCCCTTCCCCCCTGCTCTTGCCAGCAGCCAGCTCCTGCGCCACACCCAGCTGGGGATGGTCCTAGCTGGGAATCCGCTGGTAGAAATAAATGTAGCCCAGATCCTTGGGAGGCTTCTCTGAGGCGCAGACTTTCTGGTCGTTGTAGATCACCCATCTAGGATGGGGGGAAGAACAAAGAACCAGTGTGTGAGAGGCCAAGACTTCAACATGTTGTCAGTGGGCACTGCGGTACGGGTGCACTTCCAGGCGCCTGCATCCCCCAAGCACTGAGCCCGTCACAGTGTGCTTCCACTTCAGTGGAATAGGAGGTGCATCGAATAGCCCAGTGGGCACGTGTAATGTTTTGCATCTAAATAGTTTGGATTTTATTTCTGCTTGTTAATGTGGATTGTTCTAATGTTTGTTACTGTGGATTTTAAAATGAAGGCCTCTGAGGAAAGAAGGGGGCTGGATGGGTGAGTGGAGTGCAGTTTGATCAGATGGTAGCTAAACGTTTGTGGGCAGAGTGAAAACAGGATTCTACTTACCTGTAACCATTGTTCATCGAGTTCTTCTGTGCAGGCACACTTTGGGACCGCACACGTGCAGGCCAGCCAACCCGAGAAGTTTCTGTTGCTTTTCTAAAGCTCCAATAGGGGGCCACTTCTCCTCGTCACGTATTCGCTCGTTTTCCCACCTAAACGGCCATGTGACTACACAGGAAAAGCAACCCCCCCTCCTTAGAACCTTACCTTTCGTCTTTGGAGCCTACAGATATACATCTAAGTCCAGTGCCTTAGTCATTCTGGACATCTGCTCCAAGAAGATATGAAGGTCTTCATAGAAGAGAGCCCAAGCTTTGGCCACATTGTTATCAGGCAATGGATCCAACGCTGCCTCGGATTCAACTTCAAAGGGAGCTGCCACAGGTTCATCCTTATACTTGGACTCATACTGGGTCTGCAAACTGGGAAGGATAGGGTAGAAGTTGCCATCTCTGGTCCAGTGAGGTTGAAGGCACCGGATCTGAAGAAACATGCTCCCCTGGACCTTCCGGCCACTGGCAGTGGTATGGTTGAGGAATACAGCATGAAGAATGACGCTGGTGAGAACAAGATAAGGCTTCCAGTTTTGACAAAGGGCGTGGATCAAGCAATGACGGCCATGGTCTCTTGGATCCAACGGAGAGTAGGGTCAAGGAGTCCCTATTAAAACCCTGGTGGAAGTTCGTGGATCAGGTAGTAGTGCAGGGGATCTCAAAGAGTGCTGCTTGGGTCTGGACTCGGATCCTGGTCTCCAGACCTCTTCCTCGCGTTGGTCCGAATGGTGAATCCCTGCATCACGGGGTTCAGTCTCACCTTCGGAGAAAAACTGTTCTGGAGAATTCAGGTGAGGCAAGGTAGTTCTTGGGGTGATCAGAATGTCCTCCTCACCCTCCGTCTCTGTAGCTCAAGTTCAGCTCCAATGAGCCGAAGACTTAAAAGGAGACCTTGAATGCTTGGTTTTCTTGATCTTTTAGGTGGCATTGCCGAATCTGAAGGAGGCCTTGGAGAGCGGGATTTTCTGCCCATTGGATCCAACCTCAACACCAGCTTCAAGGAGACACTGATCCAGACCTAGATGGGCACTCCTTTGAGGTAGGTGACTTAGCTGCCCAGGGGATCAGAGCCAGATAGAACCTTTTCCCTCAATGCAGCCTTTAAATGGAAAGCCCTCTCATTTCTGGCCTTAGAGGTAAATTGCTGGCAGAATTTACAGGCCGGAACATTGTGGCCTTCTCCCAGACACAGCAGAGATTATGCTCACGGGTAATTACCCCACGGGACATTTCAAGGGACAATATGGAATCCAGCATCGAAGTCAAGCTGAGCCAGGTCAAAACCATTCCAATAACTAACAATATCTCAATCACCAACCGTAAGTGATGTCAAAGCCAAATCCAAGAAGATCAAACCAAAAGCCAGTAGATTAAGACAGCAACAGAGGCCACTCATGACAATCTTCCTTTTGCATCGGCTAAGAGGGAAATGGGGGGTGGGTGTCACTTCTCCCAGGTACTCACATGGCCATTTAGGTGGGAAAACGCGCTAATATGCAACCATGAGAAGCGCCATCCTAACGGAATTTTAGAGAACCAATAGAAACCTCTCTGGTCAGCTGGCCCGCGTGTGCGTAGTCCCAATGTGCGACTGCACAGAAAGAGGAAGATGAACTGCAGTTTTTAGTCAGCTGAGGGAAGAGGTTTTCAGTCAGCTTTCAGATATCACAGCAAGAGATTATTCTGACTTAAATCAGGCAAACAGTATGGAAGCCTGAAAGGATTTTTATTTTGGCTAAGCCAGGCAAATTGCGTGTGTGCCTGGGTCAGAGTATAGCTGAGAGATTATATGATCTACGTCAGGCAGGCTGTATGGAGAGGTCTGAATGAATCTATGTCTGTGTGGATGAGGTCAGAGTTAATTTATTAGTGAAGATTTGTGTGGAAAATGTCTGTGAATATACGTTCAAGAACATGTAATTATTTTAGAAACTAACAAGCTTAACAGCTGTTGTGAAACCAACAACAACAACAACGCCGCCGCTGAGCAGCACGGAGGGCCATCTCAACTCCCCTCTGCCTGGAGATCAGGGGGCGGGGCCACCAGCCGTGTGACCATTTTCTCCGAGGGCAACCCACTGAGTTCCACCACCTCTTTCCCCAGAAAAGAAGCCCTGCGAGTGACCAGGCAGCAAAGGTGCAAACGCACAAGAGAAAGCATGTGCTGCGGGGCACAAATCCCGCTTCCCAAGAACCCCTCAGCTCTTAAAAAATTATTAAACACAAGTTTTGAGTCATTAAGACTGGAGAGTGCCTGGCGCCTGCCTGCTGAAATCTCAGACCCCGGAGGGCTGACAACATCCCGACTCCCGGGGATCAAATGCGTTTAATGCCACACGCGGCTCATTTTCCTCCCCAGGAAAGGCAGATTTTATGCCTCCAAAGTCAAAAATGGCAGAATTATGCAAAATAAAGAAAGCTGCAGATTTGCTAATTTTGCATTGCCGAATTTGGGCTGCCTTGGTAAAGAATGTGAAGGTTTTTGTTTTACAGCACACACTGCCCTATTGATAGAAAGTTTGCCTCTCTCCTAGGGGAATACCACACCCCTCCCCCCAAATTCTTCAATTTACCCGTCAAGCATTAAAGCCCTTCTCCCCGCTTACAAAACCCAGTAACTGATTTTCCAGCAGACAGAGGCATAGCAACCGTTCCTTTCAGGGTCCTCCCCTTCCCCCACCCCCTTACCTGCCATCCTTCTTGATATGACAGACATAGTGGCCGCACATAGTCGAAGTGCCCATGTGGCTGATGAAGGCAAAGAGCTGATATTCTGAAGGGGAAGAGAGGAGGGGGGGGGAAGACCGATCAGCCTGCTTCTCGCCCTTTGCGCAGACCCCCGTAACAGCGTGGGAGGAGGGACTGCTCTGACCCTGAGCGACGGCTTTCTAGAAAGAAAACACGTAGGAAGATCTCGGGCCTGTAATGGCTCAGGAGGAGCCAGCGTGAACTGAGGGGTTAGAGCGCTGGACAGACTTCGGCCTGACAGACCCAGATTCAAATCACCATTCACCAAAATATGCAGCAAGCAACAGCTGTTGGCCTAAGAGGTGGGATCTTGAGCTAGCTCTTGTATCTCTCAGCCTAACTTCCCTTATAAGGTTGTTGTTGGGGGCTAAAAAGGGGTCATGTATACTACCCTGAGCTCTTTGGAGAAAAGGCAGGATGAAAAAAACCGAGATGCAGTGATGCATAACCAGCTAGCCTCATTCCTGAAGCACTTGCTGATCTCAGTCCCAAATGGCCAAGCGCTTTCTCCGGGGAAGCAGCTTTCTGAGGGCCTGGCTTGAACGTAACAGCTCCTCCAAGTCAGCCATTTCCAACCAGATCATGCAGATGTTTGGGGTCAGCTCTCTAGCAGGTCACAAGGGCAACAGCTCTTTCCCTGTCTCTGCCCTCTAGCAGGAAGAAGAACACACGGCTTCTGAACATGGAGGTTGCACATAGCTGATGTGGCTAGTATCTGGCAAGAGACGTCTGCTCCACGCATCTGCCTCCTACTTAGGCCGGGGGCTATCACTACACCCCAGCAAATTCCTCACGTAAGAGGCATTTCACAATTTTAAAAAAGCATGTGTTCAAGAGAGCCCCCTCCCCGTCACCTTCCTCTGAAACAGGCTGCCAAACCACCACTCCAAGGGGCAAGGAGAGAGACTGGTGGGCAAGGGACATCAGAATGGCCACAACCATAGACAGATCAGACAGATCCCGGGAGCAGAGGTCCCGCCATGGCTGCTAGCCATGGTGACTAAAGGGAACCTTCATTTTTAGAGGCAGGATGCCTCTGCATGCCAGTGTTAAGTGGCAACAGGAGGGGAAGGCCTTAGCCTCTGAGCCACCTGTTGGCCTTCCAGGGCCACTGGGGGGGGGCACTGTGTGCAGCAGGTTGCTGTGGGACCACTGGTCCAACCTAGCAGGGCACTGCTTATGCTCATCCTTGTTCAGGCAACTAATCATAATGGTTTTAAAACGTTCAGGGGCTTAAAGCTGCATCCAAAAAGGCAGGGAGTGAGAACCAATCAGCCCGCCTTCACGCCCAGGCTCCAGGCTCCTCTTGCACTCACTCCCAGGTCCATCGCGCACTTTTGGCCCCACGGGGACAGATTCAGAAATGGACTCTGCAGCTGACCGCCCCTCGGAGATGTCCATAGCAGCTTCCGCATCCAGGTCATCAATGTGGCTGAAGATCCAGTCCACAGCCCGCTCAAGACTGTTATTCTGCAGACAAAAGGGTGGAAGCAGTCAGGCTGGGAGCCCCCACCAGTCACTTTTCCAGAAGAGACAAGCCCAGGTACAATGACGGCCACTAAAGAGCACCTCCAACAGGAATTTCACCTTCAACGCACCGTAGCTCTGAGGGCTTTCATAGCCTGATCCCGGGAGAAGCCCATGGAAACTATGGTTGCCATGCTATCTTCAGACGGGGGATCTGGACAGGCGACTGTGGAGCCTGGCCCACTGGATCCAGGAAGCACCAAAGGATTTGCGAAATCTAGGGAAGAGTGAGATGAAGCTTCAGAACATGTGATCCATGAGCAGAGTTAAGGGTTCCGTTAAAAGGCTGTTGCCGTGGCCGGTCCCTGTAAGACTAACAAAAACTTCAACCATGTGGTAAGAAAATTTACAAACAATGCACAGGGTAAGTAGTCATCATATAACTGCCTAGTAACAATCCTGTCAGTATCTCACAGAAGCACATGTAATCTACTGTTTACACAATCAGTTGGCTAGTCATATGCAATCCAAAATAAATACAATTTGCTGGCAAAATTCACATCCAATGTAAAGTCTTATATCCAATCCAATCCAATCCAAAATCAATGTGCTTCTGGTTATAAACCACATTTCAACGGAAACATCTTCTTCAGGTATGGATTGATCAAAGTTGTGATGGTTGTATTTCTTCAACTCACAGTTAAGTAAGACGGTGCTATGAAAGTGTAAAAGGAATAGTGAAGAAACTGTTTCCCTAGTTAAGTTTAACAATTAATTGCAAACATAGGGTATTAAATGACCTTTACCACTATTTCTCAATCTGTACATTCAAGATAGCAGCTGCTTACTATATACAGAAAGTTCTTCTGAAATATACAAAGCAAAAACTGGTCAGCAATATTCCTACAGTACACAGCCATTAATTTACAGAGGAGTATTTTACAACATCAAAAACAAACATACCCAACTTTATGACACTGCGTCCCTTCTGAAGTTGGCTGTAATTAGTTACACCGCTCTACAGGGAGATGTTAAATCCCATTCAGCATCTATAGGTGTTCCTGAATTAGCCTGCTCTGTTAAAGGAACAGTGCAACATTGCTTCACCCCATATAGGTAATGCTTACAAAACGGCTGTAAAGTCTACTGATTGATTTAAACCTTTAGGGACTATAGTATTAAACCCATAAATCAAACACATTTCCACCTGGAGTAGGACCTGTGGGACGTCAGCCTTAGTGTGTGGATGTGCCATACGCTGGTACAAGATGCAGTATTTAAAGGCATCTGGTCTGTGATTAAGTTGTGTAAGTTGCCCCGGTGGGGCATCCAAGATCTTACTTTAATTCAAGAGATATGCTCTATTATCCTCACCTTAACTGATGTGTTATTGTGGACTGGATACATGAATTCATATTTGATGTGAATTTTGCCAGTATTTGTTTTGGATTGCATACGTCCAGCTGCACTGACTGTGTGGACTGCATATGCTTCTAGTATTGCCTAGTATTGTTACTAGGCAATTACATGATGACTACTTACCCTATGCAGTGTTTGTAAATTTTCTTACCACACGGTTGTAGTTTTTGTTCAGTCTTACATTCAACACTGTGGTCCTTCTTGTTGCGATTGGCCGGTCCCTGTGCAGAGTCTGAAACGCAGGGCTGCCGGTGGCCGACGTACCTGGATCGTCCATGTGCGACATGACCCAGTTCATCGCTGCCTCAGCCCCGCTGTTCCCGGTGTAGTACACGGCCTTGCGGCAGGCGTCCATTGGGAAGCCCATCTCCACGAGCTGAGTGATCACCGACTCATCCAGCATCGGAGCTGCAGGTGGGAAGGGGAAAGCATTAGATGCTGCAGAGCAGGACTTTTGAAAGATCCCTTGGGTAACTACGTGGCACACCAACACGTCCCTCAGATCTCTCCCTTACCAGACACCAAACCCAAAGCCTGCATCCTGAGGGGTCTGAACGCAGGAGTGCTGCTCCTGTTGAGGAAAGCAAGCCCCACTACCTGTGCCCTGCCCACAGAAGTGAGGCAGCTGGAAACTTGAGATGGGGCCTTCTTGGCTGTGGCACCTATCTTGGGAAGTTCCCTCCCCTAGAGGTTTGCCTGGCACCTGATTTCCTGACTTTCAAGCAGAGTATCCAGACAGAGGGATGGGACCTGAGTCGGACTGGGAGATTTGCAAAGGCCTTGGAGGATTTCTCTAAGTGCTGGTTATTAGTGCTACCAGAACCTGGCAATGTGCCTTTGGGCCGTCAGTGGAAATCAGCTTTTGCTGAGAAGTGTGGAAGAAGCATATTTTCCCCGTTTAAGCCCCCCGAATAAGCACCCAGGCACCCTGCGGCCCACCCACATCTCTTCCCATCCACCCAGCTCCATGACTGGAAAGGAGCAGGTTCTGCCAGCTGTGTCCTCTTTGCTGCTCATGGCTACAGGGGAGACCTTTCCGTTCTCTTGATTTGGGAGGTTTTTTAAGGCCACGTGGGAGAGAAGATTGGGGCTCTAAGGAGGGGGGGGGGCAGGCTGAAATAGCCCAAGTACTGGGGCTGTCCATCAGAACTCCGGCCAGAACGCTGCACCCTACCAATTTCAAGGAGACCCGGGTTGCTGGCAGCCAAGAAGATAAATTCATCCAACCTCACGGCCTCCCAGCATCAAGATGTTCACCAACACACAAAGCTGCTTTGTACTGAACCAGACCATCAGTATCGTCGACTCAGGCTGGCAGCAGCTCTCCGGGCAGGGGTCTTTCACACCCCCTGCCTATTCAAGAAGCTCCATCCTATCTAATCAAGGCTCCAGTTTGGTGAAAAGATCAAGAAGCTCTAAGGGCACCACAAGCCTTGGGGAAGGAGCGGAGGACCTGGCTCTTCAATTAGATGCTCCCCCAAATGAGGTTTCTGGAGTGGCTGCTGGGTGGGCTGCTCTGGAAACGCATCTTGCACGCCTCCCCTTTACGTCTCCCACCCAGTTCGGTAGGTGAACATCTAAATCTAAAAAATAAATAATCCCAGGACACTGGGGGTGGGGGTAAAGGCGGGCAGGCATCCGCTGGTAAAGTCACAAAGGCAGACTGAGCAAGGAGGAGGCAGGCAGAAACACAGACAGCAGGACACCGAGAGAGAGAGAGAGAGAGAGAGAGAGGCAGAAGCAAGGCAGGAAGGCTTCAGGCGGAGGAGAGAAGAGTCACTAACATGTCGGAGAGGAGAAGTGAGGGGAGCAGAAGGAGTCGTCGTCCTCGTTGCCATAGAAACCCAGGCTACCTTTGGGTTCATCGGGTGTCACCAGCGGGGGCGCTATGTCAGGCATCTCTTCCTCTTCAGGCTGAAGTCCGGTCCCTTGCAGCGCGGAGATATCCAGCTCCTCCGGCATTTCGATGGAGACATCTGGCAACACAGAAGAGACTGCTTGGGAAATGCCCCGGGGAGCCTGTCCAAGGCAGGGGCTGGGTTTGCATGCTCGTGCACTCAGCTGGCCAGCAAGCCAATGCTACTGCTGCCCAATCATGCCCCACAGAGACACTCAGAGGAATAAGGACACTCAGGAATGCTTTTGTCAAAAGCAGACGTTTTGCCGTGGCTAAGAACAGGAACCAGGAACGCCCAGCTCAAATCTCACCATAGTCACGCAGACACATTACCCTGCATGAGACCGCTGGTTGATCAACCTCACCACTGTCATCTCTGACAGGCAGCAACTCTCTGGGGTCTTAGGCAGGGGTCTTTCACATCACCTGCTACCTGAGCCTTTTAACTGCAGAGACTGAAGCGGGGACCTTGCACATGCAAAGCACAGGCTCTTCCACCAAGTCACAGCACTCCCCCAAACAAGCAAGTAACTGGCTGCTCCTCAGATAATATAATTGCAAATATTGGTCTATTTTGCAGGGCTGTTGTGTGCATCAGAGCTAAAGAAAACACTACAGACACTTAAAAGCACAAATGTCAATGCCTGGTGGTGTGGTTGTTCTAAAGCATTATAGCACCCCACTGTAGCACTGCAAGCTGCCATACTGGAACGGGGCGGGGTGGGGTGGGGGGAGGAGGACAGAAAAATAACGTGCAGCAGACCCTTGCGCAAACTCCTGGCTCCACAGCACTACTCTTACCAAGCTTTTTAGGGACCCAGTCTAGGCCAAAGGTGAATTTCTTAATCTGGATCACTAGATAGTCTGGGAAGGAGGCAAACCTGGTTGTCCTGAAAAGGGAATAAGAAAGAGGACCAATGAAACACTGTCTTTCAACTATTCGATGATCGAGGGAGAAAGGATGGGCAGCATCCTGGGAAATGCTGCAAGGTTAGGCCTTCCTTCCCCACAGGTTGCTGCCATGGTAAATGAAGTGCAAGAGAGGGTCTCCCTTAGCACAGCAACAAGCAAGGGATGTTAACAAACTGGGACCAAAGTGAAAAAAGCTATGCTGATGGTTGGCAAGCCTTGTGACTCAGGGGAGGCAGGAATCACAATCTCCCCGAACAGCTGCATTTATAGACTGACTGCACACTGGGAGATCCAGAAGTGGGTGTGGCCACACATGCCCTTTAGGTACTATACCCAAATTGCCAGATGCACCTTTACTTGGAAGGAGGCAAGGAACCAGGTTGCTGTGGTTTTCTCATCTTGCATTACTGTAACACATTCTACATGGGGCTGCCCTTGCAAGCTGTATAGAAGCTTCGGTTTGGACAAAGTTCCACTCTACAATAGGGAAGGGCTAGTAGCAAGGCAGAAGTTCCCTGCATTTGGCTAAATTTGCATGAGGCCTGCTGGTATGATTCTGGGCACATCAAGATGCCCTTTATGGCCTCTGAAGCTTTCCACGAATTGGGATCAGCATAGCTCTTGGAAAAAATTCTCCCAAAAGAGTCCTTTAGAGCAGCTGCACGGCCGTTTCCAAAGTCGTAGGCGATGCTGCTCCAGAGGCAAGAAAATGTGGGCACTGCCAGGCACAGATGTGGGGAGAAGATCACACAGGGAAAACCGTGATAAGGAAAGGAGCAATGGTGTGGTTCCTCCCACGAGATCCTCCCTGCAGGCTTGTATGTTACTGGAGTGGCAAGGAAAAGGCAACCACAGCATGGCTAAGAATCTTTTTTAAAAATGGAAGGAAGCTGGGGAGGAGAGACGGGGAGGAGGCCTTTCACATCACCTATTACCTGGCCATTTCAATTGGAGATGCCGGAGACTGAAACTGGGACCTAGTTCTGCGCCTCAAGCAGAGGCTCCCCACTCCCTGGATGTAATGCTCCCATCGGCACAGGAACCACAGCAGGGAGAAGCTCGTTCAGTGGGGCAGGTTCTCCAACTGATGCTCACAGCGGCTGTGGGAGGGGCTCATTTGGGAAGAAGCTTTCCCAAAGTTGTGCTGAGTCTAGCCCGGCGATTGGAGTCCAGCTCCGCTCTCCAATTAGCCCCCATCTCCCCACCCATCCCCACTCACTTGAGGGCCACAGACTTGGCCTGCAAGGCTGTGCTCCAAAAATCATCCACTTGTTCCGGGGTCCCATAGGCCTCGAGGCAGGAGCTGAAAGGCACCTTGGCACGGACCAGCTCAGGCAGAGGCTGCTTCTCCGCTTCAGCTTGTCGCTTCTTCTCTTCGTACTCCAGCAACTCATCTGGACAGCGAGCGGCGGGGGAGAGGGGGGGAACAGTAGCAATAAAGAGGAGGCATGATCCTGCGGATGGGTCTGTAGCGTATGCTGGCTGCAGGCAGACACTGGATAAAACGGCTGCATTAGGGGAACGTGTGGGCTTAAGAGTGTTCAGATCAGGCTGGTGGGGCACCACTTTTACTACACTCTTCAGTGGGGTTAAACCCTGCACTCCACTGGCTACCATACTCATACCACCTTTTGACTGAACATGACAATGCTCACACGGGCTTGAGCAAGGGAAAGTTGTGCAGAAGCCCCCTGCGCCTCACTTAAATCCCCTCTTTTACGTACAGTGCAGTCAAGACAGCAAAACTAGTGAGACGTCGTGATTAGAGGGCTGGACCACACGGCCAAGAAGCTCCCGGATATCTTTGGGCTAGTCACATGCTCTCAAATGGCCCTTGCAGGGTTGTTGTGAGGGTAAAACAGGAAGGTGGGCGGGGGGGGGAGGAGAGGCAACTTTGCCCTCCCCAGGCCATCAGTCTTGCTTGAACCCCCTCCCTTGTACACCCCCCCACCCTTCAAGGCCTCCTGGATTCCACACCCCCGTTTAAAGCAGGAGGCTCGGAGAAATGTCTTGCCAGCAGCCCCTTCACGGCCCGCTTCAGCACCCTGACCTTTATTCAGGGCTGCCTCCATGGGCACCGGCAGCTGCATGATGTAGTCGACTCGCTGGGTGTATTTCACTTTCTCCGTGGCCAAGCACTTCAGCTTTTCCTCCACCAAGAAGCGGAAGACCTCGTTTGGGTTTTCGGAGCTACGGCAGTTCCGCTGGAAAGCACAATAGGGAAGGCGGGAAGGCAGGCCAGCCGTTACGGTCTGCCTATGGGCCAGTGGGGATGCAGGAGGCGCACAGAAAAGCACAACACTGGTTTCTTCCATGGAAAAACCCACACAGATGGTTTCCAGGTTTATGCAACTGGCAAGATCTACTGGGTCTCACTGTAGCATCACCTGAACTGGGAACACACCTTAGAACGCACCCAGCCTTCTACAGCAGCTGCTCAGGCCAAGGAGAGACCTGAATTACAGCTACTGGTCAACAAACTATTTTAGAGCTGCCTATCTGCCGCTTCTGCTCTTCTTCAGAGAGGAATCTCTAAGAAGCTGACAAAGAACTTCCCAGCACATGGTCTGAATCCGACTATTCCCCCAGAAGGATTCTAGTCCCATAGCCACAATCCAAAGACTTAACAGAGTACTCTGGAATAAAAATACACTGCAGAATGCTTCCATTCTCTTCAGGCCCCTGATACAAAATTAATCCTTCTGAACAGTTTTCAGAGAGAACCCTGCAGCATGGACTTTTGCCAACGGATGGGCCTCAACCCACTCTTCCAGGGATGCTGGACGCAGCTCTTTCTACTCGTGCAACAGCACCCTGCGGGTGACCTGCATCACTGGCCTTCCATGCCACTCCAGATCTGCCAGGCTGATCACCTTCCTCCTCTTTCCAGCCCCGAAATGAAGAACCCAACAGAGGCCCACAATCAAGACCTTGTTACCTCCACCATGTTGATAAAGTGCAGGAAGAACTCCTGAGCGTCTTGCTGCCGATTGGTGGAAAATTCTGGATGACCTTTGCCCACCAAAGATTTAAACATGCGTGGTGCAATGCCATCCTGAACTCCCTGCAAGAAGAGAAGAGAGGTGAGGAAGTGTGCTTTAGGCAGGAAAATCCCATCACTGTTGAGCAATAGCCAGGACCCCAGATCCTCACCTTCTGGTCTGGTTGCTGTTCCCCATCGGAGGGAGCTGGCTTGGAATATTCCCCGGAGAGTAGCCCGTGGCCTAGCTTGGCTCTGGAAAGGCAGAGGAACTAATCAGTCCGGGGACTCCCTGATCCACTCCTATTTTACATCTCAGCGGAAGTGGCCATCTTGCATAAGAGCAGCTTCACTAATCTGATAATCTCACCATGTCTCAACTGAGAAACTTAAAGCCTTTGGAAGGTAGAGGGCTGTAAATTCTCACAGGGACAAACAGATCTATAGATTAATCTCTTCAGAAAGGAAAAGCCATCAGGCAACCCCGGCTTTTAAAAAAACCCAAAGAAGTGCAGGTTTATTTCAACAATGAAGTTTCAACTTCTTGTGACGCAGCAGAAAAAAGCCAGTTATGTTTTTCATATTTTAGACAGAACTACTGGAAAAGGATCACATAAGCAGAGGGAAGCTATAGAGGACTGTGAAAGGAACAAAGCTGTAGGAAGCCACAGTGGTGCAGGTCGCAAACGGATAAAGAGGGGACAGAGACGTGCCGCTACATACACTTGGGTGCTGAAATCCTGCGTTGGATCTGAGGGAGCATTTCGGAATATTTTTTCTATCTTGTCTACATACCTGCAAATCAAAAGAGAGAGAAAGAAACTGAGGCACTGAAATGGCATCCTTTAAGGTTAGGATAACAGCCAGGCCAGGGCTATGAAGCACTCCCTTCTGCTTGGGGGGGGGGGGGTTGTGATCCAGGCACTGGAAGAGGACTTCTGCTGCTTGGTTTCCAACCCACACTTTTGACAGGGAATGCCTTCTACAGCTTACAGTTCAGGCACCAGAGTTCCATCCACACAGGAGTGTGAAGATGTGTCTCTCCCATGGCAGTAGCAGCAAGCAACACAGGAAGGGGTGGCATAATCACACACTCCTATTCCTTGCCCACTCCCGCTGCTCTTCTGCCTTTTCCCAGCCCTTGTATGCAAAAACACATACAACAAGATGGTGATTTTGCTTGGGACCCCCTGTGGTCCAGACCCCTCGTTTCCACTTATTTCCCCTTTCTCTACCAATCCACACTGTAATGCTAGAGTGTGGCTCAGCAGGGAAAGGAGGAAAAGAGCTAAGGAGCATGCAGGAAATGCTGCATAGCAGCAAGCGGCCACCTGTCACTTGAACGCAGAGCTTAACCTCCACCTTCCTCCCTACAGGGGCAATAGAGGAAATGTTCATACTGTCGCTCTCGTGCAGCCTCTCCATGGATTCCGCGGGGTGGGGGGGGGGAGGATATTTTTAATCTGGTTTAAAGGGAAAAAACTCCAGGAACACCACAAGTTGTGCTGGGAATGAGCACAACCATCATTAGGATGCTCTGCTTTAACACAGGGCTTTCCCACGTGGGGAAAAATCCCAGCACAGAAGCAGGCCAGACCTGGCTGCACCTCAGCTCCAGAGGCTCACCACAGGCTGAGCCTGCGGGTATTCTGGCAGGGCTGTTGGTGCTTCAGATTCAGAATGGCTTTTAGAGGGTCTGGATGGGACTAGATGGAACTGAAATCAAAACAACAGAGAGGTTTGTGGATATATTGTCATTGTTGTAGAGCACTTGGAAGGGGATAGGATGTAAAGTAAAATATATATATCTTACTCCCTGTCTGAAATATGCACATGTACCCAATTTCATCCCAGCACACAAGCAACCGGGTAATGGCTCCCCCACCTCTGTAAGTAACAGAACTGCTATGAAAAGAGGGCCTTTTTAAAAACTCACACAAATTAGCCTCAATGCCCCCTCCACACCCAAGATGAAGAGGGGCTTCCTCCGTCCCTCTTACTTGCGCTGGAAGTCGGGTATGCTGAACAGGACTTGCACCACGGAGTTGAGGTAGCAGCTGTTTCCCAAGTTCCGGATGCCCGTGTAGCCTGGGCCGTAGAGGGGTTTGAGCTGCACCCCGGATTCCTGGATCAGCTCCCACTCACCAATCCGCTGGTTCATATCAATCTCTAGTTCGGTCATTGTCTTGTCGGTCTGCAGAGGAAGAGTGACAGGACATGTACTCAGCGGGAAAAGGGGTGGCACCCAAGGAAAGACACGCCCCCCCCAAGCCAGCTGGAGACTCCAGCCCGATGGAGGCAGCTTCAATAGAAAGCCATACAACAGTGTTGCTCAACCTGTGGGTCCTGATCCCAAAGTGGGTCACAAAGCCTATGAAAGTGGGTCCCAGGATTTTGAAGCGTTAATGACCTGTAAATGTTCCCATACTATTTATATTTGAACTTGTGTGTGTCACTGTGAGGCTCAGGGGCAACCCTGCCCTTGCCCTCAGCAGCTCCCTGAGCCACCCCACCCTTTTCGGTCCTGGTTGGGCTTGCAGAGCCTCAGAACCAGAGCGGGGAGGGGGGCTTGCAGCACCTGGCTCCCCCTCTTCTCCATCGGGTCTCTCTTGCACAGCCTGGAGAGAGAACCTAGCCCCTCCCCACCAGCCTGCTTCTAGACCATTAGGAGGCTAGTACAGCAGGTCACACGAGTTCAGCCAATTCCCCGGAAGTCTTTAAGGACCTGCAGTCTCCCAAGACCTCAGGGGAATCTTGGGTGGCACCTGCAGCCTCTTTCTCCCCTCTCATTGCCCTGGCGGGGCTAAACTGCCAGAAGCTGTTAGCAGTGATTAATAACGACAATAACAACATTCGATTTATATACTGCTCTTCAGGATGACTTAACACCCACTCAGAGTGGTTTACAAAGTATGTCATATTATGGTTGTTGGGGGTTTTCCGGGCTGTATTGCCGTGGTCTTGGCATTGTAGTTCCTGACGTTTCGCCAGCAGCTGTGGCTGGCATCTTCAGAGGTGTAGCACCAAAAGACAGAGATCTCTCAGTGTCACAGTGTGGAAAAACCCCCAACAACCATCGTTCTCCGGCCGTGAAAGCCTTCGACAATACATATGTCATATTATCCCCACAACAAACCCTGGGAGGTGGGTGGGGCTGAGAGAGCTCTGAGAGAGCCGTGACTGACCCAAGGTCACCCAGCCGGCTTCACGTGGAGGAGTGGGAATCAAACCCGGCTCTCCAGATTAGAGTCCTGTGCTCTTAACCACTACACCAAACCGGCTCTCAGTGAGGCCTTAAAAGGCCCATCCTGCCTTACTGCTGTTGCAGCATCCCTCCTAGTTCCTGCTGTTGTCCTGGCTGGCTTGATGGCTGTTGGATGTAGCTGAGCTGGGGCCTTTAAGGTCCCATAGTAGGTTGCTGCTGTTGCAGCATTTCTCCACATTGCCACTGTCCCATTGGGCTTCCCTGTTGCTGGCACTGTGGGTTCCCAAGTGGGTATCCTGTGACTCCTGGTAACTTGAGGACAGCTGTAGCAATTGGAACGGCCCACTCCCAGTCAGTTAACCACTGCAAGTAGCCACTGATGGACCTCTCCTCCACTAATCTGTCTAACCCCCTTTTGAAGGGGGACATCTTGAAGTTCCCCTTCCCAAAGGAAGAGCCCAGCAGCAAGAAGAGAGAGCATAATTCAGCCCCAGATGTCAACAATGGGGATGGGGGAACCCCATGCTCTGTGATTGCTAGAAAGCAACATGCCTTTCCATCCAGGAGTGGGGACGAAGACACAAGCCCAGGAAGCGGCAGCTCTCAGGCCTACTGCCCCAACTCACCTTCTGCATTTTCAGCATATCAATTCCAAAGTGGGCCAAATGCTCCGCCAGATTGGGGTCCAGCACCATGTCATCCTCGTCATAGGAATAGACATCTGCAGTGGGAGCAGGTAACGAGAGAATGACACCCTTTTGCCTAGAGCTCCTCCACCTCTATAAATCTAGCAGGGATGGCTGAATGGAGCTATTTTTATCTGGGCCTACCAAATTTTTCATCACAGTATTGTTAAAATGTTCACAACATTTTCTCTCCCAGAGATATCCCCCCCCACCCCCACCCCAAATGGTGCTCGGAAATGATATTTCATATTGACATTTTACTGTGTCTCTTTTTCTGGTTTCGTAGGCAACGCCCTGGCTGGAACTACTTGATCCACCAATGGGGAAAAGGAGGAGCTGGCAACATGCACTTCTGGGCCTTAGCCTGTAAACCCAGATTGCCAACTGGCAACCAAGAGGCCAGATCTGGCGACTCCAACGACCTGCTGTATCTGGCTTACCACAACTTTGCCAGGGCACGTTAAAAATTTTCTCTGCAAGTAGATAAAAAGGTAGGTTTGCAAGCTGAAAGGAACAGAGAGCATTTCTGTTGCACCCGTGAACATTTAAGAATACGAAGCCTTCTACAACTGTGAAACTGCGACCCAACTTGGTGGCATCAACTTTAACAGGGATTCAGCATGAGGGGCAAGACATACAACCTCAAGCTTACACAACCCTGGCTAGACAGCAAGGCAAGTACTACTTGCACCATCAAGCGTTCCATTCACAGGCACACAACAACACAGGCGGGAACAGCAGGATTTGAGTCTAGTGGCACCGTAGAGACCCGTAAGATTTCCGGGAGATGAGCTTTCAAGAGTCAGGGCTCCCTTCTCCAGACCCACAGGCTGGGACAGTGACTTGCCCTTCCAGCCGGGGTGAGAAGGGCGCACAACTCTCCCCTAGACCAGGAAAACTCCCGCTGGGCTCAGGCAGCAGAGCAGCAGCAACCCACTCCACCTCCCTCTCCTGAGCCACCGGAGGGGGGCTCATTCCTTTGTGCTCAACTGCACAGCAGAGTCTGAAGTGGGAGGCTGAATGCCAGCAGCTCTCTCATCAGAAGACACAGGACGGGCGCAGGGCCGGCGCCTCCACTGAGGCAGGTCCAGCAGCCGCCTCCAGCGCTGGGGCGCTGGGGGGCGCAAGGGGTGAGGGCGCACACTGTGGAGCTGGCGGCGGCAGCAGCAGCAGCAGCAGCGCATGGGCGGCTGAGCAGGAGGGACAGGAAGCCACCTGCGCACCACCCCAGCCACCTGCCACGCCTGGTCCACAGCTACTGCAGCCTCCCAGCCCACCCGCCGCTGCCAGCACACACACCCATCTGGGAGCAGCAGCCGCGGGCCAGGTGCAGCATCCGGGGTAGCACACAGAGCAGGAGGGCTGGGAGGATGCACACATGCCTCCCCAGCCACCCACCGTGCTTGGCTGGGGGCAGCACGGGGCAGTCTGAGCAGGCAACCCTCCCACCCAGCTGCCTGCCGCCCTGCGATCAGAAGCTGCCCTCGGCCTCAGGCGCCAGAAACCCTGGTGCCAGCCCTGGACAGGCGTCAGTTGCAGCTATTCTTACCAGCTCCATCTGGGGTGATAGTTCCCAGCTTCACGGCCAAGGGGTAACCAGTCTCCCGGTAATGTTCGACTGCATGGTTGTTGCCCCCGCTGCCATCAAAGTAGCGTCGCCCGCATAAGATGGTGCCATCCGTCATGTTGAGCCACAGGTTCTCGCGCATGTCGCACTTGGTGCACTTCCAGCCGCTGGGGGGGGGGGGGGAAGCAGGAAAAAGGGGGTCAAGTGTCTTCTTCCCCACAATCTGCCCTATAAAAATCCACTAGTATGATTTTCCCTGGCCCCAACCTGATGGAACTCTGTGTCAACGTGGGCCCATTCGGATTTGTTATCCTTCTTTCGGGCCTGAAAGACAGATGTTCCACCTGGCATTTGTTGGTTGAGGTGGATGGGCCATCTGAGGTATTGTATCAGCCTCCTGCCATAGGGACATAGGGGCAGGGCCTCCCTGGTTCTGTAACTAGGGGTATGTGCTTCGGGTTTCCGATTTGGGTAAATTACCCGAATCAGACCCGATCCATAAAGATTAGGGATATCAGAATCGGGGCCAGCATGCTGGCTCTGATTCAAAAATTCCTAATCAAAGCTTTCTGAAGCATTCGGAATGCTTTGGAAAGCTTCGGGCCTAAGTTTAAAGGGCCCCGCCACTGCTTACAAGCAGCGGTGGGGCCCTTTAAACATCATCACACCCCCACCCACCTTGTCAGCGGTAGCGGTGGCTCCAGCTCCTCTGCCGCTGCACCGCTGCCTCCGGACCTTCCTGCCCCTCAATTGGCTGCGGTGTGCCGGCGGCCATTTGAGGGGCAGGAAGGGCTGGAAGAGACAGAGAAAGCCCTTCCTGCCCCTCAAATGATTGCCGCTGTGCGGCTGCACCGCAACCAACTGAGGGGCAAGAAGGGCCGGAGGCGGCAGCGGCTCCGTCCTTCCCCACCGCCCCGCAGGCTTAGGTGGCGGTGCAGTGGCAGAGGAGCTGAACTGGCTGGCTCCAGGCCGTCGCAGCCTCATGCTGCCACCGCCAGCAGCCCACCACCCAGCTGACAAAGACCATCCCGCCAGGTAAGTGGGTGGGGGGTGGAGGGGTTGCCCCAGGGAGGGTGGAAGGTGGGGTGCGGGAGTTCCCCCCCCCTCACTTCAGTATGCTCCAAATATTTATGGTGTATACCGAAGTGAGTAAAATACCTTCATTCCGAAGCGGCTTGCCACTTTGGAATTAAGGTATTTCCGGATTCCCCCCCCCCCCCCCGCTTTGGGTAAACCCGAAGCGGGAAACCTGAAGCAACCTGGCCCTGCACACCCCTATCTATGACTGGCCACCCTGCCCAGCGAATCATTTCGGTTGAGGGGATGGGGCAAAATGTGCATGGCTGTTTTATAATCTAGGCATTATTAATGTTACATCATTATTGCAATTTGTATATTTGTATTGTATATTTTAAAATACTGTGATCCGCTCTGTGCCTGCTTGTGGGGAGAGCGGAATAGAAATCAAATCAAGTAAATAATAAATAAACCTTGTTTGACAAAGTGGGCTGTGACTGCTCATATTGAAATAACCATTGTTAGTCTTTAAATTAGTCTGCATTTTTGTTTTATTTTGCTACAGCAGCCTGAGACTGCTAGCCCTCTACAATTCTTCCCAGCTGCCTCTGGAAAAAAGGCCTCTGCTGAACAAATCCCAAGCCAGTGGTAGCATCTGCTCCATTATATATCCTGGCCCATGGGTGGTTTGGGGTGTGTATCTCTCAACCAACACTGAGTGAAGAAGTGGTCAGAGAGTACACCATTAAGTGTCTCAATAGGTGGAGGGGCAGGGGAGATACCTGGGCATTCAGCGAAACTCACCAAGGAGGAATACGCACACCACTCTGGAGCTGCTGGAGTGAGAAAGCATGCCGAGACACGCGCCGAACCTCCCCATCCCAAGCCTGCACTTCCTGCTTCCGGGAGGCAGAGTCTGCTGTCAGAATAGCCTCAATGGCGCTGGAAACCTAGGAGGATTGAAAAAGGGACAGGGTATTCCTGGGGTTCTATAGCATCCCCCAACCCTGGCACTTTCTGCTAACATGGACCTAGACTCAGCCCACACACAGTTCTGCCAAGACTCCCCTGTGCTCCAGCCTCTTCTTCCCCTGCCTAAGACAATGGCCAGACCTGGTCCCACGTCTTAGTTCTGCCACCTTTCCAGACTACAAAGGGTCTTGTTTTGGAGAGCAGATTACAACGAGATTGCTGAATTTGAGTCCATTCACAAGTTCAGAACAATGGAACCTCCAGGACCAAATAAGAGACAAACAGCACAGTCCTAAGCAGAGTTGTTTCAGGTCAAGCCCATTGAAACTACGGGATTCTTATCTCATATAACACATGCTAATTTCTGCTCTAATCAAGATGCATTGTAATACTGTGCCTTCACATTTTGGCTCCCTTCTTTGCTTCACCACTCCTTCCTCCTGACTAGGAGATCCCAGGGATCTCCACTCCTCTTTGTAGCTGAAGAAGGATGCTGTGTCTCTGAAAAGCTTATACCCTAAATAACTTGTTGGCTGCTAGACTCAAGTCCTGCTGTTTGGGAGTGAGAACACAAAACTCACCCGGTCCTTGACCATATCTGGCAAACCCTCCAGTCCGTCCCGAGGAATATCCAAGTACTCAGGTAAAACGACTATTTTGACATGTTCATCATATTCATACTTCTCCTCAGGGATGTCAAATCCACCTTCAACTCCTACCAAATTGACAGAGAAGGGTAAGAGCTGCAGAACTCAGATGTAGAGATGTGAATTAGCGCCCCCCACCCCACCCCCATTCGTCAGCTCAGCCCCTTCCTCTGAGAGGGAATTCACCATTTACGGTTTCCTTCTCCACGTAACTGAGAGACCGACAGGGCTGGCCTCTTACCAATAGCTAGCCGGGTTGGTTTCTTCCGAGGGGGATCTCCAGCACTGGAATTTGCATCGTCTTCTTTCTGCAGCCAAGCCAAAGGAGGTCATTAGAAACATGACGTGTCAGGAGATTTCAAAGCCATGGATCAAATACAGGCATTGGGGGCGGGGGGGGGTCAAATATAGGCTCTCTTATTCAGCCTGGACTTGGTTTTTTTTTCTGTTTATTTTACAAAATTTATATCCTGCCTTTCTGCCCTCACAAGGGCCATCAAGGTGCCTAAAAAACTGAAACATACATAATAAAATCACATTTTAAAATCATGAAAACCAACTAAAAACACCTCATTAAAACAATTAGAACCAGAGCTAAAATAAATACAAAGACAAAAAAACAACAACTAAACCAATAGGCAGGAAAGGGCCTAAAAGTGCTTAGTTTCTACGTAAGATAAAATTTGGCAGTAATATGAAAAACTTTTTAAAAAATGGTTGTTTCCGCTGCGCTACCCCAATTCTTTTTTCCAGTTTCTCTATGGGAAAAATTGAGACATTTCAGGGGAAATGGAAACAAACTATTATGAAATAAGTTTACTTTGGTATGAGTGAAATGTCTTTTAAGACAAGGTTTTACTCCCTCAGAATGTAAATTTTCCCCAAGGAAATTTTGGGGAGCACTGAAAAAAATACCCCTATCAAAAATACCTTTGCAAAAAACATGACATAGGAAGCAACAGTTTACAACTCTCTTTTTTGCTTTAGTCCTGGGTGTTTTTGCAAATTTGCTTGATGAAGATTAAGAGTGAAATTCTACGTAGAGTTACTCCATTCTAAGCTCATTGAAATATTAACTGTGGACAAAATCAGTCACGTTTAGACATAAATATATGCATAATATATATAAATCAGTGTGCAGAGGAATTATTCTCTTACGTTGCAGATTTTTAATGTAAAATAACCTTTCTATTATACATTCTTAGTTCCCCCCTCTTTGCTCCCCACAATTCCCAATTTCTCCATGGCATAAATTGAAATGTATCTGCAGGGAACATCTAGAAAGATAGGCCCCCCCCCATTTTCTTCCAGGCTTTCCCATCTCTCAAGAGGCCATCGATTCAGAGAATTCCAAAGGACAGGCAGTGGGGCAGACAGCGCTGGAGAAAGAGCAGGACAGATATGCAGGAAGCAGATAGTCCTGCCTTCCCCTCCTCAGACAGTTGAAGAGGGAGCCCCTTTTTCTGTCTGATGAGCAAAAGGTCCGACATGGGAAGACTCCCCTTCTTACCGCTTTGCGTGTCTTCTTGAGGTGGAGATAGGCGCGCTGGCCTGTTTTCTCATAATGCTTGTCCACGTACCGTTTCCCAAATCCTAGGAATGTGTTCATGCAAATGTACAAGCCTCCATCAGACTCCTGAGGAACAGAAAGTTCATTTAGTTCATGCATAGCCCCCCTCTGCCCCCCAAAGCAGCTTACACAATTCTCTTCCATTTTATCCTCACAACGACCCTGTGAGGCAGGCTGTTAAGAGAGCATGACTCGTCTGAGGTTGCTCACCAACCCTCCCTGGCAAAGCGAGGATTCAAATGTCTCCCAGATCCTAGTCTGACACTTTAACCACTATACCATGCTGGCTAGAAAGGGTCTACTCAACAGAGATGATGCCAAGAGAACCGCTCAGGCGCACATGTACATTAACCAAAAAACATGACTGTATGCCAAATTATGTGCCAAAAATAGGATTTCTGCCACATGGACAAATTTGTATGATATTTTTCATCATTCTGAGGCATTTTAACCATCGATCAGGACAGTTCTTCCCAGGCACACTGCTATCATCCCATTACAGAACATCCTCAGTTTGTGCTTGCTCTGTCCATGGCACACTCTTTCGCCTTTCTGGCACTGGTGAACCCAAGACTTTGGCAGGTAGATAGAAAACTCTCTTACTCCTTGTCTCATCTGACCCTTCATAACCCCTCCCCCTTTCTGCTTGTGGTCTGTGGTTTATTTACATTTTATAAAATGTTTCAAATAAAAAGATACATGGATGTCTTTTTGTGTGTACCTACTCTGTTTTTAATATTGATGTTCTGCCCTTCTGACAGACTCAAGGCAGCCAATAACAAGGATTAAAAGCCACCCAGTGTGAAATGCATCCATGCTAGCCTGCCATGTAACACAACACAACTCCCTGCAAAACCACAGCATTCCCCTTTGCCCACTCTACCCTGCAGCTGGATCAACCAGTCTCCACTGAGCCATGTAGAGTCCATTGGCTATTTCACAGTAGCACTGTTCACAGGTTACAGTGAATGAAGGTACAATCTGTGTACAGTGTATCCTTGATTTTTATAAAAAAGCATATCATTATGTTATGTGCTTCAAATGTACAGCCAAACATGTGATACAAACCCCACATTTACCAAGGTAATGGTCCCCCGCTTCATTGGTTCTTCCTTCCACCCTTGACTACAGCAACTGACTGTACACAGGGCTGCTATTGAAGGCAAATCAGAAGCTTCAGCTTGTACAATGCATTGCGTCGTGGTGCTCACCGCTCTGAACACTTTCAGCCGGTTCTTTGGCAAGCACACTGACAACCAGTTTGCTCTGGAGGTGCTGTTATTTCAAACCTTTAAAGGCTGGAAACTCTGAAATACCTAACCTCCACCTCAGCCAACTGAGATCAAGCCAACAAGATTGCCTCCCCTTTGACAGGTTAGCTCCAGGGGAGCCAGAAGGGAGGTTTGCACCTTAGTGGCTCCTGATATCTGGAACTGACTTCTGGCAGAGACTTCGGGCTGATGGTCATCAACTTGTTTGTAATTGTTTTTCTTACATATTTCCAATTAATTGGGCTGGATCCAATCAGCTTTTCCACCTGTGAAAAAGCAGGGTCCCCTCTGACCACCAAAAAGGCTATACTGGGGATCATGGGACCTGCACGGACCAAAACCATGTGGGACAAGAGCTGTAATAAGGAGGGGAATTGGGTGAGGTCGATGGAAGACAACTGGCTGCATCCTGCCATTCTGATCACTATAGTCCATTTATATTTGTGCACATCACACTCTTTCATGGGCATTAACCACCTTGCCACAAATTATGGTTTATTATATTTTTTTAATAAACGTTGCCCATATCATTTGTATCTGATGCTTCTTAAGTAGAAATTCAGTTTTGAAGAGATGCTTGTTTCAGTTCACAGCCATTTCTCTCATCAACGTCCAACATGGTTCTGTGGCCCGCAGAGGTGCTGACACTGGACAGTCCATCAGTATAAGCAGCTGCTGTTTCAGCACAATGGATCGGAAAGGTGTAGCGTAGCTAGTTACAAGAGCCATGCTTTGCGATTAAATACCTTGGGGACTTCTCTTTCCCTGACAATGCTTGATCACTGAGCTTGCATGTAAAGACACAGAGTGGAAAGAACAACATGTGGGAGCTCAATTGGAAAAGGCAATTCAAAAGAGGAAGAGAACCAAGAAGGATGTGTGAAGAGCAGGTAAAAGGCCCTGGCTGTCCATCAGGTAGTACTAAACTGCAGTAACCTGGATAGCCCTGGATGCTAACGAGCAGGGGCTGATTCCATTCCAGTCTCTGTTACTCGGAGGCAGCCGGAATAACTAAACCAAACCTTAATTACCGGAGGTGACCTATAATGTGATTCTAGGCAGAGTTACAGCTTTCTAAACATACTTTCAATGGTCTTAAAAGGGTGAAACTCTGCTTAGGGCTGCTAGCGGTGTCAGGACAGAGGGCTGCCTTCCCCACCTTGCCTATTTTCCCAAGTAAAGAGCTTCACACTCAGTCTCTCTTCATAGAAGAATTAAGCAGGAGTCCAGGAGCAACTTAAAGATGAACAAAATTTATTTTAGCATAAGGTTTCCAGGAGTTAAGACCTCACTTCATCAGATGAATGAAATATACATCTGTGGAAGATATATTTATGCTAGCATAAATACAGCAGTATAATACATCTGCTATGGATGTCCTCTTTGTGTGTCTGATGAAATGAGCTCCGGCTCATGAAAACGTATGCTAGAATAAATTGCATCAGTTTTCAAGGAGCCAATGAACTCCTTTTTAATTTCACTGTCACAGGCTAAGACAGCTCTCTCTCTAGAATTTTCTTCATAGAAAACAGTAAGGCACACTAACCGTTCTTTTGGTTTTCCTTTTCTGTGTTTTGTCCTGCTAATAACAATATATTTTTACAGAAAGGCCTGCCAGAGCTATACAAAGGCTTCCAAGTGTGGCATATTATTTATTTATTTAATATTTGCATCCCGCCCTCCCCGAAAGCGGACTCAGGGCAGCTAACAACATTTAAAAACAATTTAAAACATTACAACTGTAAAAATATGAAGTATTAAAACACCATTTAAAACAGCGACATTTTGTATTGTGCAGCAGCAGCATCAGGAAGACTTATTGTATTTTGCATGCATACTGTGGTGGACAATTTTTCACACGGAGCAGGGGGGTGTTTAAATTTCCTTTCCCCCCCCTTAAGGCTGGCGGAGGCCCAACCTTAGCCATGAGCCTGGCAGGCCCGGCAGAAAGACAATAAATCCCACCAGGCCCTGGTCTCAGTAGACAGAGTGTCCCACCAGGTAGGAGCCAGGCCCGAGAAAGGCCTGGATCTCATTTAGAAATGAGCACAAAGTTACTCAAAGCACAAAGCTGAAAAAGAAACAAGCACTGCAATAAGTTTGTCTGCACTGCCCCTTGCCCTACCAACTGTGGGTTCATGATGCCTTCTCACGCTCTGGGGAGTGCTGCCACCACGCCATGATGCCCAGGACAGCCCTTCCCCGCAGGTAAGAATGCCACTCCAGACTGCAGGTGAGGCCTGATGTCTCCAGCCCCACAGAAGCCCAGCTCACCCCGCCTGTCAACAGAGCCCCATATTTCTTGATTCAGGAGCGTCACAAGTCAAACAGAGGAGGAGAAAGGGGGGGGGGGGTAAAGCCACTCCTTGTGTCAAGGGGGCACCCAATTCCTTTCGCAACAAGGAGCCTGCCACCCACCCCAAGTCCCGCTTCACGTCCTGCTTAGTTGGCAGCTGTCTGGCTTTTTATACAGCCAGGCCCTGCCCTGGAGAGTTTGCCCTGTGGCTAAAAGTTCCTCCGGCCTGGTGCCTGCCCACCTCCCTCTTGTCACCTGGGCCTATTTTTCTGCCCTAGAAGAAGCACTCCTTCAAGAAACACAGCCGCTAGCTAGCTGCCCTTCCCCCTGACCCCAGCAGAGTGTGGGTGTCGCCTCTCTTGAGCCAGATTCAGCATCTGGCCTCCAGAGAATCCTGTCCACGGCTGAGCCAAGGAACTGAGTTGTGCCACTTAGCAAGCCAGATGTGCGTGAAGTCTGCTTGGCAAAATGCAGCCAGCCAACACTCTCAGACCAAGATATTCTCCACAAAATTCTCCCCACAAGAGCTTTTGATGGCCAACCAGTCTCAGAGATTTGCTGCACCCCTTTCTTCAGCCAAGCAGGAAGGTGGGAGGTGGGAAGATCCGGAACCTCACATTCAATTTCTGTTAGCTGGCAGTGCAAAAAAGACATGAAAAACAAACAAAAACTCAAGAAGAGTATCCTTGCAATTATTTACACAGCAGTCTCGGCCTAGATTGCAAGTTATAATTCGAAAGAGGGTTCTGCAAACCAGCCTTGAGGCTTCATTAAAAGTCAGTGTTAGAGAAACTCGTCGATTTCAAGAGGATTGAAATGCATTGCAAGGTCAGCATATGTTAACCTACTCCTTGCTAAAGACAATAGATAATCTGATGCCTGAACATAAAACTGCTCTGTGGTCACTTTTGTACCAGGAGTGCCTGTCCTTACTTGTTCAAGATTAGCTCAGTATTAATACTCCTAGGAAACCTTTAATGCCAGCAGTGTGCCAAGCAGGGAGGGGCTGTGGCTCAATGGCAGAGCATCATCTGGACACGTACAAGATCCAAGTTTCCACCCTGGCATCTCTAGTTAAAAAGGTCAGAAAGCAGACGAGAAAGACCTGAGAACCTGGAGAACTGCTGCCAGTCAAAGTGCCTAACACGGATCCTGACAGGCCAATGCTCTGACTTCACATGGGTCACAACACTCTCTCCCTTGTTAACTAGCAGGAAGCACTTCCAAGTTGGAAGAAAAAAAAATCAACCCAGAGCAGTTTACTTGCCACTTATGACAGCCACTCTCTAGAACAGTGGTTATATAGTACAACAAAGGTCCCTGCATGAAAAATCTGGAAAAGCTTCCTCAAAAAGCATTTAAGAGGCACAGTTGATTTTCCAAGCACTTAAAATACATTAGTATTGGTAAAATGGAAAGCCAGCTTGGAGGGGTCTGGAAGGTGGTGGAGTGAAGGGCCAAGGATTATGGGCACCTAAGGGGCAGAGAAGGGGCAGAACAGTCCCATCTACCACCACGTCATGAACAAAAACTCAAGCCACTCAACTTGCTTAGAATAGGACACACATCAGAGATAACCATTAGTCTCCCACTCAAGTTATAAGCAAACCCTTGGCATTTTCTGGTCTGGCAGCAAGACTTGCCACCAAGATTAAAAAAGAAAACAGGAAGATAGCCATTTAACAGCTACTGTCTCCCATTTTACACGTTGACTCGTTAGGCTCCTATTGTCTTTTTGGACTGAGACTGGCTTGATTACCAACCCTTTAAAGTCAAAAGAGTACCACGGGTGTATTCCGAAACCACTGGTTAGGACACATACCCACTCGGGCACTCACAGCAAAGAGGATGTCTGGGAGCATGCAGACACCCTTCCCAATGGCATGCAGCAGCAGGAGGAGACACTTCTAAGGAGGAAAAGAAACTTCTGCTGTCCCTGACCCACTTTACAACCCAGCACATATCAGAGAGATGCCCCCTTTTCCTCCCAAAACTCACTCAAGGACGCGGGTAAACAAGTGAGCAGCCATCACAATTTCTGGCTCTAATTGCCCCAAAGTAGTCACGTCAGTCTCTCGCAGCAAAAATGAACCAGTATCCCGAGACCTGCTGCGTAAAAGACAGACACTGGAAAGTATTAATGTGTACATTATTCTTAACAAAAATCAGTAGCAGAACTGATCCTGTATAAGTAAGTATATGTGGGCTAAATGGGATTGTGAACGTGTTAATATTTAAACAATAAGATCTTTGTGCTTTGTTGCATAAAACTGGCGCTCCTAGTAGGAACAAAGGTGTAAAGTGCCATCACAGCCAAATTATGGTGACCTCATAGGGTTTTCAAGGTATGAGATGAGCAGAGCTGGTTTGCCACTGTCTACTTCTGTATAGCAACCCTAGACTTCCTTGGTGGTCTCCCATCCAAGTACTAACCAACACTGATCCTTAGCTGCTGAGATGTGACGAGATCAGACTAGCTTGGGCCATCCTGTAATGTTTTAAAGTGCCACAAGACTCCCGTTTATAACATCAGCCTAATTAAGCAGATAATCCTGGAACAGGATTTTTTCTCTTTGGCATGGAAAAGGCATCACCGTTCGCAAGTATGTGCATCTCTCTCAGAGGCAGAATTACAGCTGCATGCACCAGTACCCCCCGCCATGCTGGACCCACCGTTACAGCGGACCGGTGTGCAAGAAACCATCTCATCCACACACCCTCAAAATGAGGAGGGAGGGTGGAAGCTGCCGATGGGAAGGCACCAGCCAGTGATGCAGCACCATGTGCGCTTAGCCAGTCAAAGGCCTTGCCCCCAAAGGATTTCGGGATTTGTAGTTCCCCAGGGCAAAAGCCGTTATTCGAAATAGAGGAAAGAGGGACTTCGCTTCCCAGCAGAGCCCGCGAGGAGCGCCTAGATACTTCCAGAGTCTCCAGTAGCCGGGCGAGGCGCGGCCCCTCAGAGACTCGCACAGGGGCCGCCGAAGCACGGAAGACTACAACGCCCGGCATGCCGCGCGCCGCCCCTTCGGCCTTCACTCCCATTAAAACCGGCTTGTCATACTTGTGGAGAAACCAGCCCGCCGTTCCCACGGCCAAAAAGAGAAGAAAAAGCAGACGCCGAGAAGACGGCGGCAACTTTCCCTTCGCCCGACGCCAGGCTTGCCGCAGACCGGCGATGAAACTGCGCCGAACTACATTCCCCACCGAGCAAAGCACTTTTTTCAAACGAAAACGACGGAGCTCCCGAGCCTGCTAGGACTTGTAGTTCTCCTGTCTGTTCTTGCGTACGGGTTTGGACGAGCAGTACGCCGCAAGAAAGAATACAAGTCCCATGATGCCTGGCGCGGACTGAGCTCTTTTCCCTCCCCCGGGCCGGGTGGGCTGAGGTGCGGAGTCGGCTGTTACCGCGGGACCCCCTCAGGCGCCCGCGCCTTAGCAGAGGCACTTACCGGGGTGTCGAAGGAGAAGGCACACTCATCCTTATGGACACGGTCGCCGGCCTTGGGTACTCTGATGGAAGGCAATACCGAGAGCAACGCCTCGCTCACCTCCGCCATGACAGCTGCTCTCTCTGACACCACCCACGGCCCCACCCCTACCAATCAGAGGCCGCCCCTTCTCCAACCAATCAGTGAAGCCCAAACGGGCGGCGCCGCGGTCTAGGCCGGCAAGAGATGAGCTTTGCTTGGTCCCGCCCTGTTTTCTTTCTTGGCCTATCAGCATTTCTGCTCTCAAAAGGATCGCCTCAAGTGTGTCAATTTTTGCAATAAGGGACGGCTGAATACCTGGATTTTTATTGGCGCTGGAAACAGGCAGTACTGGTCTAAACCAGCCAATAAAGTAGAGTGAGTAAGGGGAATGGGTCCGACTGATTGACAAAATGCTAACAGAGGGGGAAGGTCGGTCTTATTAAAAAATGGGCGGGCCGCCTAACTGATTGACACAACAAACAACCATTAAAAGTTCGCTTTTTCTTTTCTACCAATTGAAGGAGACGTAAAGAGAAAGAGGGGAGGGTCTCAATCTGACGGGGAAGGCGGGGCGTGATGAGCGTGAGTGGCAGCCGCTGGGCTCAATCGGAACAGGAACGTGCGGGCCGCGGTGGAGGGCGGGAGATTCGAATCGCAGCTGGCAGGCCATTCTGAGGCTGCGCGGAGCGGAATTCGTGCGGAGGAGGGTTCCGCGGGTTGGTTCTCGCTGCTGGTCCAGGTACTGCCCTGAAATCGCTCGGTGAATGATTCCGGAGGGCTGTCGTGTAGGGCGGGGGTCTCAAAGAGATGCCTCACCCGAGAGGCAGGGGCCCTGAACTTCCTCACCATGTGCTCTTTTAGTTACGTGCCTTTGTGTGCTGCCTGTTGCTTTAAGTATGACCCTGCTGGGTAGTTCTGTGTCTCATGTCAGTCTTAGAATTGCTTTGCTCTGTCTCAGCATTTCTTCAACTCTGTATAGGATTTTTGCTAATGCTACGTCTTTGTAAACTTGCGTTTATTTACCCTACCGCATTGTTTATGAAATTGGCCTTGATACTGACTGTACTAATCTCCCACTGTGTAATCCGCCTTGAGTCTCAGTGAGGAAGGCGGACTATAAATGACATAAACAAATAAAGTGGCCACGGGAGGGAGAAGCTGCTTTGTTTTCTCTAAAGACCCCCCTTGAGTTGGCTTTTCAGTGTGTGTGTGGGGGGGGGGGACGTGATTAGAGTGGTGTGGCGGTCAGAGTCCTGGCCTTACATGCAAAAAGACTCCGGTTCAAACCCAGTCCCTCCAGCCTAAGAGCCCACGTGAAAGACCTCTGCCTGAGACACTGGGGAGCTGTTGCCCTGGTCAGGGTAGACCATACTCTCCAGGGTAGGTAAATAGTCTGATTCGGTTTAAGTCAGCTTCGTGTGTGCTAGAACTTGTGGCCAGAGGGTAGACAGGAAACAGCTCAGCTCCTCTGAGTTAGGTTGAAGGTCAAAGCGAGCGAGAATGAACAAACAGCCCCCTGGGTCTAAGTTTCCTGTTCCTCCTCTTTTCCCTTCACCTTGGCTGCTCCACTATTCCATGATCGTATTCAGTGGGTAGGGCTGAGAAACCTGCATGCATCAGTGGGATCCTCTGTGAAGTCAGGCGGGTTTCCTTTAGCATAGTTGGTTGGCAAGGGATGCTCATTTCCCCCCTCCGAGTTTCCTCCTAAATCTCTGCTGGCTGATAATGTGAGAGTCTCCTGAGGGAAACAGCAACAGGTTCACTGCTCATTCTTCATCCAGAGGCCGGAAAGAGTTAACAGCTGCCATAAGTCACCCTTGGCTATTCTCATACAGTTGGATGGGAATAACCCTTTGGAGAAGTCTGCTTTTGAATCCCGGTGCCCTTTTTCTTGGACCATAAGATTGCAGAGTGATTCTTCTTTCTACAGAACTCCTTGCTTGTGGCTGCCTTTGACTCTGAACAGAGCCTGTGTTCACTGCCTGCTGGGATGGGGGCTTCTGAGAGTGCCCTTGCAACCCCTTCCTCCAGGCCGCTGCTCAACAAGCACCTGGCGCATGTCAGCGACCCACGCTCCCCTACGGCTGGGATCCTGAGAACCCCCATAGAGGTACTACGCCTGTCCTTTCAGCAAAAGGGTTTGCCTGGCCTGAACAATGGTGTCTTGGCACTTTGCTTCCCTGCCCATCTGGTACCCTTGCCTTGGTCTGTCAGGCTGAACGGCTAGCCTTGCTCTCCTTTCTTCTTTCTCAGGTAGAGAGCTCCCTCCAGGGGAGTCCCCTGGCTGGTTCCAAAGAAGAGGGGTTGGTAGACAATGACCAGAATTGGAACTTGGACCCTCGTTCCCCGACTCCTGGCATCTTGCGCACACCCATGAAAGCAGTGGTGGCCAGTAAGTTGGGATGTGGCTCTTCCTGGTCAGATCCTGGCTCTTAGGATACCGGCTCCCAGCACAAAGTTTCTTGGAGATTTTCCTTCATGCAGCATTCCCCATGCCAGCAAGTTCTTCTATGTGGATCAAATTCTAAATGGCTTTTTCTAATTTCTGTTTGTCAGTGACTTCTCTTTTCAGTCATTTCCGCCCCCCGCCCCCCCGAGCTTTGTGGACTCTCCAAGCATTGTCTCCCAAGTGTTTGGACAATCCTGCTCCCCCCCGTCCCGCCTGCAACATTTCCCAGACTTTCTGAGTCCCTTTGAAACTCTCGTTCTTCTGGGGCCCTAATCGTCAGTGTGTCAGCTGAATGTATGGAGGTTCTCACGTGCCCCAGCACTGCATTCTGCTTTTGAGTGTTGTAATCGGGGTGTGGAGCCGTAGGCATTGTCCCAAAAGGCTTCAGTTAGCTAACTTCCTCCCCAGGTTTTCAAAGAAGGGTGGAAAGACAGAGGTGGCCCCTAACGCTGGTTAGTTTTCCAGCCTCAGAAGGTCACTTCCAAAGTCTCACCACTCGTATCTCCCTGCTCAGCTCCTCAGGAGGCCCCTGATGCAGCCTGAGGTGCAGCCTAGCCACAGAAGCACGTTGTTCTCACTGGGCCCGCCCTGCCTAGATGTTTCTCCATCCCCTGGTGTGAGATTTCCTGCTGGCCCTCAGTTCTGTCTCTTGGCTCTCTCTTCCAGACACCATCAATAACCTGGTGAAGCAGCTCAGCGAAGCCTTTGCAGCCACGGCCGCTGAGGAGGAACAGCTCCCGGAGGAGCCCTCTCATCATGACCAGAAGCCCGAGGCCGCCTTCGTCGCTAAGGAGGGCTCAAGGGAGGAGGCTTCTCCTGGGGAAGCATCCCAGAGGGAAAAGGAGAGGCAAGAGCCGCTGGCCGAGAGAGCTTCTCTCATGGCTGCCTCAAGAATCGTGGCAAAGCCTGCCCATGCCCTTGGTCCTTCAGGTGAGGCTCAACTGTCTCAAGTGATGCAGAGTTTGGGTGCCTTGGCTCAACTGCTGCAGGGAGGGAAGAGCGGAGCTTCCTGAACAGTGTAAGAGGCTCCGTTGTGCTCATAAACAGGTGGGCAATATTCTCTCTGGCCAGGGCAGCCTACTGTCTACAGGGAAGGAAGATGTGGAACAGTGGGCTGGATCTAGGCTTAACTGGCAGTTTCAGCTGATTCCCCTTTCCTGCTGCACACATCCCTCTTGCCGTTCTTCAGGAGCAGGGTTTCGTGGACATCAGAGGGCTGCAGTGGGAGGGGGGAGGCAGGAGCAGTTCCATTCCACCCTTGGAAAATTTAGCCTGGATAACCCGTTCTCTGGGTACTCAATCCTGGGAAATGACATCTATTCATGGGGCGCAAGTAATGCTGTGGGCTGAGCCGGCGACGCCTTTGTAACTGCAGAGATGAAGCCTGCTCCATGTTCCTTGGTGAAAAAGGAATGAAGTACAGGCTGCATGTTGCTTGCTGGAACAAAATGTACCTACATGTGAAGGACTGCATTGCTGGGGCCAAGGGGCAGGATATACAGATGCTATTGGCCTTCTGTTTTGCGAACTGGGAAAACAGTGTGTGTCCAGCCAGGGTTAATCTGTGCCCTGCCTTTTTCTTTCCAAGGAAGCAAGCCAGTAAGGTGCAGAGCAAGCAGCAAGATGCTGGCTGTCTCAACGAGCTCCGTGCGCTCTCCTCTCAGCGTCCTGCAGGATGATAACTCCCCCAGTTCTCTTGCTTCTCAGGTGATACGTTGCTTGGGGGAGGTGGTGGGGGAGGGGGTCATGAGCGCGATGGGAAAGAGAGTTCTCCCAGCTCCAGCTGTCATGTGAGGGCTTCGCTGTTCTGCATTATTTTCCAGGCCGCTGGACCATTGACTTTTCCTACTGTGATGGTAGACTCTTTTTGAGCAGAGACTGTATGCCGTCAGTGGTAGGGCAGGGCTGGTTGTTTGCTATTTTCTAAGCTCATTTCTCCCCTCCATCTTCAGGCTTTAGTGCTGCCTTTAGTCTGAATGTTTTGGCCGTCAATACCCTTCATGCCATGTCTGAATTGACTGAGACTGAGATTGAAAGAGAACTCCGGGTTGTAGTAGACATCTCAATGAAAGTGTCAGCCCAGTGTGCCACAGCAGTGAAACAGGCAAGCTCTGTGCTGGAGATTATTAGGAAAGGGACTGAAAATAAAACCGCCAATATTAGAATGCCCTTGTATAGATTTATAGTGCAGCCTCATTTGGAATACTATGTACAGTTCTGGTCACCGTATCTCAAAAAGGACATCGCAGAGCTGGAAAAAGTACAACCGAGGGCAACCAAGATTGTCAAGGGGTTGGAACACCTTTCCTATGAGGAAAGGCTGAACGGTCTGGGACTTCTCAGATTAGAAAAGAGATGACTAATGTGCAGACACATGACAGGTGTACTTGCCACCACCAGAGAAAGTGGACCGAGGGGGCCTCTTCTCCCATAATACTAGAGCTCAGGTTCACCCAATGAAGTTGTTGAGAAATGAGTTCCGGATAGACGAAAGGAAATGCTTTTTGACTCAATGATTTCTTAAACCAGGAATTCACTGCCAGAGGAGAGAGAGGGTCACAATCAGGGATAGTTTTGAAAGGAGGTTACACAGATTAGCAGAAGAGAGGTCCCCCAGCGGCCATGTTGACTGAAGGGGAGTCTCCGCCTGTGGAGGCAGCAAACCGCTGAATCCCTTCTTGGGGGTGGCCTTGGCACCTGTGCCCTATTGCTGGCCCCCCTAGGTTCTTATTTTCATGGCTCTTGGCTCTAGCTTTTCAGAAGATGTGGTGCATTTGCAGGCTGTGAGGTATTTAAAGTCTTGGCCATTCACAACAGGCCCCTTCCTTCACAGACAAAAATCCCCACCTTGGCTGAGTCACTGGCCTTCTGTTGCTGAGCAGCTGGGTGTGGCAAGCGTATGCCCAGCTGGCATCGGGCGGCAGGTTTTAGCCTTGTGGTGTGTGGACTTTGTGGCAAAGCCCCGTCGTCTCCCGCTGGCTCCTCAGAAGCTACAGGGACCGCAGAAGCTTCCAGTCTCTCAGAAGCGGCAACGACTCCTGGGCCTCACGGGGCTGTAAAGCCGCTCTCCCTTAGCGAGGTTCCGCTGCCTTTCTGGTTCTCAAAACCGCCTCCATCCGGGTCGTGCCGCAGCCCAGCGAGTTACAGACTGCGGTGGCAGGTTCTCCAGGCCCTCCCAGGAAGGTTGTGCTGCCAGCCACCTTCCGCAGGACACGCACACCTTGGCACGCAGCAAACGAAAAAAAAAAGGGTGGAAAGAGGGGCACCGCTGCAGGCTTCAAAAGGGGGAAGGGGCGTTACAGTTTTGAAAAGCCCAGCCCCTCCCCCATTAATTCCCTGTAAGTAGAAAACAGCGCAAAGCCTTGGAGCGAGAACTGTTTGTGGTTCCCCCACCCCCACCCCCCCAATTTCTTTGGGTTTTTTTTAACACAGGGAGAGCATTATGTGGCTCTTCCACTGAGAGTCCGGAGAGGCACTCCCCCTTCAGCTGCACGGGCAGACCAGGCCTTTGTCGAGGGTGGAAGGAGTCCCCCGGCCTCCCTCCCAGCAGCAGCATTGCCCAAGAGTTGCTGCTGCCATGGAGGCGGGGAGGAGGTCTGGTACAGCAGAGGAGGAGGGGAGGGAGGAGGGAGCAGTTGTGTGTGTGTGTGTGGGGGGGCTTTTCTTTCAGGTCACTCGTGCTGGGTCAGAACACTGACTGGCCAGCGAACTTTGCTGTTAGATTCAAATATTGTCATACCTTGTAATTCACTGGCTGATTGCCTGATGTTATCAGAGCCTGGAATCCTCCTGCTGACAGAAAAGTTTTTATCACACTTGTAACCTGCCTCGGGTCCCAATCAGAGAGGAAGACCCAATGAGAGAGAGAAATGCAAATGATCTGTTTCCTCCCTGCCCCCTACTTTATGCCCTGGGCAGCTTGGCCTCCTCCGAGACGCCAGCCCTGCCACTGGCATTTGTCACCTCTCTTTCTTCAAAGGAATTTTGCTGGTAGAAATCCGTTTGAAACTCGCCTTCTCCTCTCCCACACAGTGCCTGGGTGCAGAGAGAATGCCACTCCAGGGCTTGACATTTCTACAAACTAGCCTCTGGTGTCTGGCCGTGCCATCCTCCAGTCGTTGTTTGCAAAGCCTTTCGTTGAAGCAACCGGACGACAGCTTGCAGTTTCCCTTCAAAGCAGAATTGCAAACGCAAATTTGATCATGGCTCGGAGTTTGTGTTTGGAGGGGGACCGCCGCAATCTGTCATTTGCAGGTTCGGATCCGACAAACTCCAGTTTGTTGCCAGCCAGGGCCTAGAGGAAGGGGCAGGGCTGAGGCTGTGATTGGGGGTTATCTGAACCGTGCCAGTGGAACTAAGCCTCTATCACTGAAGGTCCTTTGGCTGAACGTCAAATGCATTCCTACTGACATGGGGCCTTTATCATCTCTCTCTCTTTCTCTCTCTCTCTCTCTGCAGGGCAAGAGGCGTTCTTCAGTTGCAGACCACCCAGGAGAGCGCAAGGAGGGCGTGTTGCCCTCCGGCCGAACCCTCAAAGCGGGCAGCTGTGGCTGGGGGAGTTCTTTGAACAAGGAGAATCAGCAGCGTCACCTGGTGGAAAATTAGTCTCCTTCCAGCCCCTCCCGGGCTTCCTGGCCCTTGAGAGAAGCACTTCAAGAGTGGAGGGAGCTGGAGACGGTGGGGCGTTGCAGCCTTCCCTCCCTCCCTCCCTCCCTCCCTCCCTCCCTCCCTGCACAGCCCCTTTCCGTTTGCCTCCTTTTCTCCTGGCCTAGGAAGGAGCAGCCTTTTTTTATATGTTTCTCATCTAGTTCCTTCTCTTTGTTTCTTGTATGTACCTTTCTTCTGAAATGTCCTTACTGCCACCCACTTCGGTGTCTTCTGCCTTTGGAAAATAAATTTCACTTTGGAGGCAATGGCTGCCTGTGGTAATTTGCAGCCTTCTATAGGGCTGAGAAATTGTGCTTGGGAGCCCAGCAGGAGAACGGAGCAGGGAACCATCTTGGGAGCTGTTGTCGCCGTATGTGCCCAGGAAGCTTCTTTATAGGGAATCTGACTCAGGGTCTGTTGACTGGTAGCAGGTCTTTCGTGCCACTGACAACCTGAACCATTTACCTGGAGGTGCTGGGGACTGAACCGGGGACCTTCTGCATGCCAAGCAGATGCTTTGCCACTGAGCCACAGCCCTACCCCAGCCTTAAATGGGGCCCTGAGTCTTCATACTAGACACAAGGCCAAGCATAAGGAACAAACATTGCTTGGCAGATCACTTTTGTTGCTTACCACAGACCTGGGGAGAAAATGGAGAAGGGAATGATGTAAGCTGCTTTGGGGGTCCCACTGCTCAGAAATATGGACTATTAAGGAAGGAAATAAATTAGCGCCGTTGTCCATGGAAGGGGCTTGTGGAGACCCAGGTTTGTGATGTGGAGAGCTGTTTTCAGTCAGAGGCACCTCTTGATGGATCAGTGATCCAACTCCATATAAGGCATTTCCAGAGGTTTAGCCCCACAGAGGAAGATTCCCAGTCCATTGGGAGCCTTTTCATGCAAGGGAAAAAACAGGAGCAGCAGCCCTTTCTGTCTTCTGCCTTCCTTACTCTGAAGGAGGCCTGGTAGTGTCAATGTCCTCGCATTCCGTAAGAGCAGGGGAACTCCTGTGCGTGGATACAAGGGCAACAAGGGGGGGGCGTGGTTGTGTGTTAACTTCAGTGGGGCACTTTCCTCCTCTGGTAGCGAAGGGATGGAAGACGCTCCTTCTTTATACCAGCTTCCAGTAGGAAGGGAAGTGGGATTCTCTTGAAGGCATCATGTCTCTGCGAACGACTAAGCTGCTGGCCTGGAAGGTGGCCACTGAAATCTCGCCTTGCCTGTAAACTGGGTCCACCTGAGGCCAGTTGCTTGCCCTGGGGCTTGCCCCCCCCACTTCCCCCATTGTGGTGGGGTAGGAGGACAACAGTGATCTGCAGTGCAGGCTTGTGGGAAAATTTGTGAGTGTGGCTCAGTTCAGGCACGATCCAAATCTGAGGCTGCACAAGCTCTACTGTGCTTGGTATCATGTCTAAGTCAACACGCTGCAGCTTGCACTCTGACGGCGGAGGCTTCCACCATGCGGAGGGGAATGAATTATGAGAGGAGAATAGGTCTGTTGCTAGCTATTAGCCACGATCGTTGAATGGAACCCCCATTCTCAGAGACAGTGTACCTGAGTTGTGAGAGAGGCAGCAACATGGAGAGGCTTGGGCTTTGTGAGGCTTCTGACTGCCCCAGGTCAAAACCAAAGTTCTGGCCTAGATGGTCCTTTGATGTGATCTAGCAGGGCGGAAGAAGAGCTCGCTGGAATCAATGTATGGCTTGTCCTTTGGGCGGCTGGTGACAGACCAATCTCCTCTTCCTAAAATCTCCCTTTCTTCTGTAAGGAAGATGGAATGGCTGGTCTGTCTAGCCAAACCCCCAGGGGGCTGCCAGTTGGCAGGAAGAGGGGTATCACATCCTGGGAAGAATGACAGATGCCCCTGTTGTTGTCCCCAGTAAGCAGGCAATCTGGCAGAACGATCTGTGAATGACTTCCCCTACTGTGACCCATCTCTGCTACTATGCCCATGGGTCTCTCACCTGCCCCAGTGAAGGTGGTGCCTGTGTTTCTCGCTGGAAATTAAGCCAGTGGAGTGACTGGGTGCCAGTTTTCAAATTAGCAGAGGAGACCCTGACAACAGCATCCTTCGGCTCTGTACCTGATCACTGGAAGAACGAGGAAGACTGCGCCCTGGAGTGTGGCACACCGGTGATCCAGCATATTGGACTGCCAGGTAATTCATCTAGCTGGCTGGTGCGTTTATGCTTTTGTTTCTCTTTTGCCTTTGTGGATTTTGTCTGAATCCTATTCTAGCTCTCAGCTGCACTTATTCATGTCCCCCTCTAACCCTTCATTTCTCGTTTTGTGTAAACTTTGCTTTTATGTGGCTACATTTTCTTCTTGAACTCTCTCTGCATGCCTGGGGAACCCTCAGCATGCCTGCTGCAGGACAGCAAGCGACCTGTGTGGTGTAGAGGTAAGAGTGTTACCCTCTGGGAGACCCAGGTTCAAATCCCTGCTGTGCCAGCAAAGCTTGCTGGGGGACGGTTGGCTGATCACGTACTCTAACCCTAGCCTACCTCACGGGGTTGTTGTGATGATACAATGGAGAAATTGTGCTTGGAAGCCCGGCAGGAGAACGGAGCAGGGAACCATCTTGGGAGCTGTTATCGCCGTATGTGCCCAGGAAGCTTCTTTACAGGGAATCTGACTCGGGGTCTGTTGAGGTCTGTCTTGCCTACTCAAGCTGGCAGCAGGGTCTTTCGTGCCGCTGACATGGCTTCACAACATACCACCACCTGGGCTTTGTGGGTTCACAGCTACTTTTGTACTACGCCCCCCCCCTGCACTGATAGCAAATCACTTGCTTTGGTTACCTCTGTATCTGATCCGCCTGGTGCTGTCTGCTTATATTGCTATTGTGTCTTCACCAGCCTACATAAAGCACATTTTATAAAGCTACTCTTAAGTTCCTAACGCGGGATCCTGTGACCTGCAGGCTGAGATTCTTTAAGGCGATGGGGAAATATTTGCCCCGCCCTGTCCCGTCCCGGGTCACACGGCCTGGTCCTCAGACGATGCAGCTGGAGGCTTCTCCTCTCTGAGCAGAGTCGCTTTTATTTTGCCTGGGCTATAAAACTCCTTATGATATAGTTACATCTCAAAGCAGTGGCTGAGGGAAACCTAAAGGGGGACATGCAGGGGAGACCACACAGTACGTTACACCGAGGAGCTGGAGGGAGGTGTGGGCCAGGGCAGGAGTGCTACAGGCAGACAGTAAATAGGGTTACATTGAAAAATTCCCCAAGTGGGGCCCCAAACTCTCCCTCTTACAATGCATAGATTGAAGCAGTGAACTAACTTACTCTTCCCTCTTAATTGCAATGAAAGTGAATAAAGATCAGGACCGAACCCTGCGAGTGCTCAAGCTCTTCTGGGTCTGGGATTTGGGGGGGGGGGGATCTACAACAGTGTTGCCTTTGAGAGCCCTTTGGGTGGAGAGAAATGTTGAGGGTAGAAGGAAACCATGGGGTGGGGGTGGGGGGGAACGGATCATATTTGAGTGCCGAGAAAGCTATTGGGAGCCTGTGAGGGTACTTTAAAGTGCAGGCCGTGGATGGCTGCCCCTTCATTGAGGCATATCCCTGAAGCAGTCACATTTGGGGGACGTGGGCAGGGCAGGGACCTGCCCAAGGCCGGAGCTTTCGAGGAGAGGGAGCAAGAAGGAAGAGTGGTGGGGAAGCTTCCCTGGAGTGGACCCTTTTCCCTGAGCTTCTCCTTTTAAGTAATGAAGTGTCTTGTGGATCAGTAAGTCTGTAGAGAACAAGCAGAAGTGCCAGTGGTACTTGTCAGATGCTGCGCCTGCGGAGGGCTCCCCACAGCCTCCAGTCCCCCCGTGCCGTCTTCAATTCCAGACTTTCAGGAAGCTGTCCCAGGAGCCAGTAGCTACGGCCATGCCGTCTGCGGTTACCCCCAAGCAGCTCACTCGGTTGTCATGACCAGACAGGATGCCTGAGTAAGGGAGGGAAAGAAAAGGGGACAGCTGTTTGCCTTAAAAGAGCCCCAGTAATTAAAGCCATTAGCGTAATAATGTGTTAACCAGGGATCCCCAATCTTTTTGAGCCTGGGCAGTGGGCACAACCACAAAATAGCTGCACCAAGATGCAGAGCTGCCAACCACAAAATGTTAGAGAATAAGGTTATGCATAACTCTAATAGTAATTTAATATTTCAAGCAGAATGTCTTTTATCAGGATGCTTTTTAAAATAAACATATGGTTTTCAAATAGATTATTGTATGCATATCTTCAGTTACACAGAGAAGAACCTTGTGTTACGGGGGCAGCTGCTGCCAAAGCAACATTTTTTGAAAAAATCTGCACAGCCGATCAGATCTTCAGCAGCCAATCAGAAGCCTTACTGTGGGATCCAGTGGGATTTTTGCTCAGTAGGGCTTCTGATTTGCTGCTGGCTATATATATAAAATAACAAAAATGAAGAAGTCCTTCTCCTTCTGCAAAAGCTTGCTGGAATAAGTTTGGCTTAGCCTGGTGTGGCAGCCTTATGGAAACGGACATCTGTCCCCTACACTAATCTCTGTGCCAACTCGAGTCACCTGACACGTTACTCCTGGTTTCCTCTCGAGCTCTGGAGAGGTTACGTCAGTGGTGGTCTGTTCCAAGCCCTTCTTAGTGGTGGCCTCGATTCTGTGCCTAGGACTGTCTCTTTCTGCCTGCCTTTTGTGAGAAATGTAAGGCTATTTACTCTAAAGCTACTTAGAAGGGAGTTTGGTTATTTATTTTTAAAAAAAATTGTTCTGGTTTTCTGTTAAAACCTGACTCTTACTGTGTGTGCCTGTATTGTTGATTTTTTTATATATATGTAAACCACCCGACTTGGCAACTACAACAGACTCCGTTATAATGAATGAAATTCCTATCACCGGTTACTTGCCTCTAACTTTGGGGGTGCTTGGAGTGAGCCCCCCCCCCGCCCATGATTGTAGGATATAGGCAGGTTGATATGGGAGAAGGCAATCCTGTTGATTTCATTTGTATTTTTTCGCATTTTTAAAATAGCTCTGAGGTGCTCAGGAGAAAGGTCGGCATAGAAACATACATATATTTTTTTTAAAATCTGAATTTTTAAGGCTCATTAGCAGTTGATAGGCCGCTTAAAATGGGTTATATCACTTCAGAAGACAGGAAGGAAGGAAGGGGGGGCTACATGTTTGAACATTTCCTCATAAAGAAATAATTTGTGTAGAAAATTGGTCTACTGGGAAAATCATCAGACATAATAAGAAATGTGGATTTTGAACCACCAAGAAATAATAAAAGTAACTCCAAGGTTTTGCCTCACAAGGCAAAATGTTAGCAAAACCAACGGTCATCAGCATCCCTCATAGTGAAGCGAGATCTATTTTTATATGAGTGGAGAGGGTTTTTTAAATATGAGGCAATAAGCCATGAAATTCCTCTCCCTGAGGCATTACAGTTTACCAACAGTTCAGACATACAATATCTATCTACCCAGTATATTTTATAGCCCCCTTCCTCCAAAGATCTCAGGGGCAGTGTATGTGGTTTTTCTAATGTTTATCCTCACAACAACCCTGTAAGGTAGATTAGCTTAAGAAAGAGCATTCAGGCTCACTTGGTGAGTTTTATGCTCAGTGGGGATTTGAACCTGGGTTTGTCAAGTCCTAATCTGACATCCTAACCACTACACCCCATTTTCCTTTTTTGTGTGTGGTAGAAATTTCTTTTGAAGTTACGTAGTTCTCATTTGTACAGAAAGTTGCACTCATCAAGTGTAAGTAATGAGAGAGGCTGTTTAGGAAAGTTCTAACTTCCGCAACGGAGAACAGGGAAGTTTCTAAACCTGGCTTCTGTGCCTGAAGGGATGCAGGCAGGACTGGGAGCAAAAGGCTTCACTCGCTTACCCACTCGCTCTGATTTTAGGGTGTCCCAGATGTTGCAGTTGAAGTCGTCATAGCCAGCCATCAGGAGGCGTCCGCTGCGGGAGAACGAGACGGAGGTAATACCGCAGATGATGCTCTCATGGGAGTAAACTAGGAGCTGCTGGTCCGCTCGGATGTCAAAGAGGCGGCAAGTAGCGTCATCAGACCCAGTGCAGATGGCGTCGCCATTGGGGAAGAACTGAGCAGAACCAGATGGTAATGGTCATCTCATTCCTTTGGATCCTCTTCTGCCTCCCCTCTAAACTATTTCATCCCCATTATTTATTTCTGGCCTGGATTCCCCTCCCCAAGTGGGGCAGTCAGGTCATTTTATTCTCTGGACAATGGTTTTACAGGGACATGGCAATGTATACTTCCAAAGCAAATCACAGAAGCAACATTCAACAACCTTGTCCCATCCCATCTCACTATCTCCACAGATAAACGTTTGTGGAGTAACCACATTCAGTGCAAAAGTAATCCACATTGTGCGAATTACAGTTTGCATTGGGGGCCCCGTTTGGAGTCAGGCCCTGGACCTCTGCCTCAAAGGCTGGCCTTGCTGCCACCACTGGTCCCTGAGCTCGGACAACAGTCCTTGGCCCCCTGGTGATACATACGTTGATGGCATTGATATCCGACTCGTGCCCTGTCAATGTCTGACGGCAGGCCCCATCCCGGATATCCCACAACTTGGCAGTGGCATCACAGGCTCCAGAAATGAACAGATTAAAGTCTGGGGCGACAGCCAGGCTCATGCAGTCTCCAGTGTGACCGATGAAGGTGGCCTTCTGCATTCCCGTTTCAATGTCCCAGAGGATACTGCAATACACAAGAACAATGTTAGTGGGGCATAGCAATGCCCTTGTGCTATCAAGGTTACCCCATGAGCCATCAATCACAGTTGGCCCCACATGGTGAGGCCAGGAGATCTCCTGGAATTACAGGATCTCCAAACAACAAAGATTAGTTCCCCTGAAGAAAACGACTGCTTTGGAGGGTGGGCTGTGAGGCATTATCCTCTGCCGAGGTCCCTGCCCAGGCTCCACCCCCAAATCTCCAGGAATTTCCCAACCCTCAGTAGCAGCTGGCACCACCCACCCTTTTACGCCACCAGTCATAGCTGCCCCCCCCCCATCTTGTGCCCCTCCCTTTTTTGCTGCTGCTGCTGCTGGGAGCAAGGTAAGCACCACTCAGCCAATCAGGCAGGGAATGGTCCATTTCCCAAAGACTTGCATTCTAGCAGGTCCACTTCATTGCTACCCTGTGCATCCAAACTCCTCCCCAAACCTCGTCGCCATCTCTCCTTGCTGATAGCTGACTTAGCAGGTGTGGACTCCCAGCACCTCCTCCTAAGAATCTAGACACCTCCCCGCTCTTTCTATTTTTGAGCGATAGTGCAGAGAGCTGCCCCCATCCTGCCCAGAGCTTTCTGATGCGGGTTTGAATCCCTGCTCTGCCATGGAAGCTTACTGGGTGGCCTTGGGTCAGTCACACACCCTCAGCCTAACTTACCTCACAGGGTTGTTGTGAGGATGAAATGGAGGAAAGGAGAACATGTAAATTACTTTGGGTGGGTAGAAATGAAGTAAGTAAATAAATACATGCAAAGAAATGGAGTTAATGGTGTGGGTATTTGGTCATGGCTGGCACCAGTAGAGGGACAGGCTCTGTCTGGTGCCCACTTGGATCCCTCCATGCTAAAAGCCATTGTTATTATAAGTCTCATCTTGCTTCTTTGCAACCCAAGATATAGGACTTTGCTTGCTCCAGGGACAGTTTAATGTCCTAATCCGCCCAGTCCAAAGAGGCAACTGCCTTGGGTGACTTCAAGGGCCATTTGCTTCGGCTCTCTCTTCGTGAAGACTGAGGAATGCTGTCAGAGTTCAATTTCTGGTCTTATGCCAGGAGGCAGAGGCAGACGGGAAGGGCGGGCCGAGGTGCAGAACTCCAGAAAGGCTCTGCAGCTGCACACACTGGGCAGGAATGGATTTCTTACTTCTCTTGCAGGGCTCTGTGGCTGTTTGGCCTAGTGGAGAAAGCCCATGGGTACTTTCTGAATTGTAAGGACAGGAAGTGGGCGTCACAAAATGGCTGCCATGGAGGGATGCTAGCTGCAGGCAGCGACTTGCCAGGACCGACCTGGGTGGCGAGAACAGCACTGGCAAATACACTGGCAGTGCCATGGTGCTCACAAGCATCACATTCAGGGAACTGTTCGTTCTCCTGGTGCATTTGACAATATGGCTCCCGTTTAAGGTTGCCTGGCAGTTCTGTCTCTGGAGGACTGAATGTTGCAGTTTCTTTCCTCTTTATGTAAAACGACTCTTTTGCAAATGCAGCCCCCAGGACTGCTGCATCAGGGAAGAGAACAGGTGTAGGTGTGAGTGTGTCTGTCTGTCTGTCTCTCTCTCTGTGTGTGAACGCTAAGTATTTCCTCCCCTACCATTTTCTTTCTGGAAGAAGCCCCCCCCCCTCCATGCAGCTGTTTTTACCTCTGCCAAGTACCTGTATGTTTTCCCTAGCAGATTTGTAGTGACTTTCCTCAGAAAGTCAACGGCAGGGGAGGAACAGGCAAAAGTCCCCACTCCCTGTCTCTCTCCCTACCACAATCTCCTCTTTGATAAAGCAACCCCAGAGTTTACATAAAATGGAAGAAACTGTCATGTGCAGTTGAGCCTTTCAACCTGGGGAGGAGCACGGGAGAGAAGAGGCAGCGCCTAGCAAATCTGTGATGCTGAAAGAGCCTCTCAGGAAGAGACTGAACACTCCTCGGTGAAAGCGGGGAACAGCGCTTGGCACGCCTGGCTTTGCTTGGTGCCCTGGAGCTGAGGCTTGTGGACATGGAGTAAAGCCGTCTGGGAAAGCTGCCTTTCGGTTCTCAGCTGACTGGGAGCAGGATGTGTTTTGTAGGCACACTGCTTCAAGTGTGGGCAGATCTCATGACAGAGAGGCACTCACCATGTGGTGTCCCCAGAGCTGGTCACGATGGTGTTGTCATCCAGGAATCGGCAGCAGGAGAGGTAACCTGCAGGGAAGAGAGAACAGAAGTCAGGGGAGGGGGGAAGGGGCTTCGAGAGGAGGCAAGGAAGGCGGGCGGGTGCAGGACTGAGTTTTCACGTGAGATGCCAACTTTGCCCGATTGGCATCAGTTAAATCTTACACTAAGCTGCTCCACTGCCATCTTCGGGGGTGCAGGCATGAGCCACCCAGAGCCCAGGAGAAGGGAGCACAGGCAGGTGGTAGCCAACACTGCCACCCAAAGCTCCGGCTGGAGAGAGCCAGTCTAGCTGCCGGCAGAGAGGAGGCGGCCAGGCGCAGGGGCTGCGAGGGACTCCCTCCCCTCCCCATCCCCCAGCATCTTTGAAAACTGCCATTCCCAGGTAAAAGTGTCCCCAGCCTTGGGTTTGAACCCGTGCCCAGCTCTTCGTTTAGCTTGACCCTCAGGTCTGGGAGGCACAAATTTGAAGCCTCCCTCTGCCATAGAGAAGTCACCTTGGGCCAATCAAACATTCTCAGCCTAACCCACCTCACAGGGTTGTTGTGAGGATAGAAATGGAAAAGAGGAGAACAAGGTAAGTCACTTTGGGGTCCCACTGGGGAAAGAGGTGGGGTATAACTGAAGTAAGTAAATATTTCATTGTTTTGATGATTTCATTAATTGCTTTTTCAATATCTGTAAGTTGCTTTGAACACAGCAATGGCATACACTTATCCCCGTGCTTTCAAGAATTTCTTCACAATCCTAAGGGCTAGAAACTTGTTGTTATACAAATGAAAGATGAAAGTCTCAAGGAGCGGAATTCTGCACCCAGTCCACATTTTATGCTTCGTTTGTGGAGCTTGTGTGAGCTGGTGCTTCTGCACATGGTTATGACTCAGAGGCTGAAGGTCAATCACCTGCGTGGGCTGAGAGCTCCCGGCTGACTTTCACCGTCCCTTCGCGACTCTTGAGGTTGTAGATGGAGCACACATTGTCAAGACCTCCGCAGGCCACAAAATTCCCAGATGGGGCATAGGCACAGGTCATGACCCAGGAGGAGCGGAGAGGGATGGCATGAACCTGGGGACAGAGGACAGGAACCCAGAGTGAGTCCAGGCCCTTGCCGCAAAGACTGGTGTTGTGGCAGCTAGAAGGGGAGTGCCAGAGTCTTCATTCTGGCCTTGGCGTTTCTGCCTGTTCATTTATTGTTTATTTTCTGTGCCCCCCGATGTGCCATGGCACCCGCCAGTTTATTTCCTGGCATCCCCTTGGTTCTTCCCAACAGCATTTCTTTCTGCAAAACAAAGAAACAGTCCTGGCTTTTTCCCATCTTACTAGAGCATGAAATGCTTCAGAAATAGACTTACCATTTGCTCAACCTCACTGGGCAAACTTCTGCCCAATTCTTCATCCCTTGTGCTCGGTCAGTTGAGCAGTGGGAGAAAAATAGAATGATTTCACTGTGTTGAATGATGCTCTAGGAATTTCTCCGATCTCTATGGTCTTTACCATAGAGCCTGGAGGGATTCCTAAAGCACCATGTGCCACAGTGATGTCATCCCCCCATTGTCTCCCATTGCTCCATTGAGTAAGAACAAGGCCAGGAGCGAAGGCAAATGATGAAGACCTGGAAATGTCACCATGTCCTGCTCCCCCTCTTGATGACCCCCCCCCTTCAAGGCTTGCTAACCTTATTCAGAAAAACCTGGAAGGCTTCACCCTTTGCCAGCTGCAGCCATTTGGAGTAAGCGGCCTCCATTATAGGCTTAGAACCTTCTAGCATTTCATGGAACTTCTCAGCCATTTCATGATTGGTGTCCTCCGTGGCAGCCTTTTTGTGGCTGTGCCCAGTACCCATTCCTTTTTTTTTTTAAATAAAGATTTTTATTGGGTAGGTTGACACATGTAATACATAATACATAATATAACTGTATATACCCCTTTATGTGTGTGTGTGTGTGTGTGTGTGTGTCCCCACCCCTCCCCTCCCCCTTTTCTTTAGGACCCCCAACAGCACTATAACCTCTTTATTTCTTATCATTAACTCTATTCTATTATTTGTCTCTATTATCATAGATAAAGCTCATATATATCCTCTATAAATCTTAGTAACTATCCAGAGACCACAGTTGTCCTTTCACATCCCAGTTATTTTCCAAATAGTCTTTAAATTTTCCCCAGTCACTTAAAAATTCACTTGGACTTTGTTCTTTCAGCTGTCTTATCATTTTATCCATCTCCGCCATGTACAACAGTTTTTGAATCCAATCTTCAGTTTCTGGTATCTCTTCTTGCTTCCAATATTGTGCATATAGTAATCTTGCTGCCACTGTCATGTAAAATACCAATGTCCTGTCTCTGACATTGACTTTATCTATATTTAGTCCTAGTAATAGCAGTTCAGGGCTCTTCAACAACTTACTTTTCATAATTAATAACATTTCTGCATAGATCTTAGACCAATAAAGCTTCGCTTTTTCACACGTCCACCACATATGGTAAAAAGAACCTTCATGTTTTTTTACATTTCCAGCATTTGTTAGGCATGGCATTACTTACATTTGCTAATTTTTTCGGTGTTAAATACCACCTATACAACATCTTAAATCCATTCTCTTTTAAATTTACACATGTAGATATTTTCATTGTATTTTTCCATCGATATTCCCATGCCTCCATTGTAATTTCTTTATTGAAATTTACTGCCCACTTCACCATTTGAGTTTTGACTGTCTCCTCTGTATACCATTTCAATAAAAGTTTATACGTCTTAGAAATCATTTTTGTTCCCCCTCCAAATAAGAGTGAATTCTGAATTTTTACTTTTAAAACCCACTTTTCTCTTATCAGATTCAAACAAATCCCATTCCTGAAGCTCCAGAAGAATCCATAACACATTCAACAAGTCTGAGGACCCCTGGGCTTACCTTGTTGGTTGTGTATGTGTCCCACACAATGAGTTTCCCATCTTGTGAGGCACTGACCAGGAGCCTGAGGGAGATGACCAGAGTGGTGTTAGTATGGCTGCGTGGGCAAATGCCTGCCGGCCCCGCCTCTCAGAGCAGAACCCCTGGCCTCACCCCACCCCACGGCTTTCCCTCAGTGATATCAGGGTGTTTCAGGTCAGTCCCTTTTCTACCACACTCGCAGTATGCACAATCTAGCAGATACAGGATGGCAGCAAGGCGGGTCCCCCTTTCTGCCCCTTTTCAGAGCACGCCTGTGATTTAGAATCCTGGATCTCCCCCCCCCGCCCCCATTATTATTTATATGATTATTCAGGTTCATCAAGATACGGCATATTATGTTCCACAGAAGATTTCTGGTGATACGAGTAGGGTTGCCAACTCCAGGCTGGGAAATTTTTGAGATTTGGAGGTGGAGAACTGGGGAGGGCAGGATATAATGCCACAGAGTTCACAATCACCACCCAAAGAAGCCATTTTCTCTGGGGAAACTGATCTCTGTAGTCTAGAGATCCATTGTAATTCAAGCAGATCTCCAGGTCCCATCTGGAAATTGGCAACCGTCCTGATACAGACCTCCAGCTGCCCCTGTCCCCCAGGAACAGATTTCAGAGGGCATTTTGGGCCATAGCAGGAAGGGGCGGGAGGAAGCTGTTCTCTGCAGATGGAAATCCTTCCCTCAGTGGATATGTTTGGCAGGATCCAAGCCAGAGTGCTTTACAGAATATGCCCCCCAAAGGCAGATCTCTCCTGCAAGAGTTTTACAATCTATGTTCTGATAGTGGAATGGAAGAGCATGAGACACCAGGGCACGGCAAGTCAGGAATACAGAGCAACGCGTGACACAAACTGAGGCATCATTTCTGTTAGGGATGAGGACGAAGACATTAGGGCAAAAGATTTTGAGGAAATCCAAGCTCTGAAAGCAGGGCTGGAACTACTTATTTATTTATTCCCAAATAAATTAAAACCCCACCCCTGCAAGTCCGCTCTGAACCACTTAGCTCATTCATCTATCATGAACTGACTGTGATATTTGCATTTTAACATTACCCTCCCCCTTTACTACCACCTGACTGGTAAATTAGGGACTGTGCTGGACGCTTTCCCCAGGGCAGGAGACACCAGCCGAGTTCAGAATCCCGTTTTGCCTATAAACATGAGCTGAGAAAGCGGCTAGATTCCAAAGTGCAGTTAGTGGTTCTCCCACCAGATAATATGCATAGCTGAGGCAAATGTCCCTCGACCTTGGGCACCCAAGGCAGTTGCCTCTTTTGACAGGGCGGATTAGGATCTTCAAACAGCTCTGGAGCTAGCAAGCCGACCGGGCCCAGCGACCCCTGGGCCGAACTACAGGTGCTGCTTGGCTCAGGCCTGAGCCTTAGCAATGAGAACAATGGGTGCGAGCTTGCCCTGAGCTGCTCCTCAGCTGTGGCCCATCAGGACCTCCCAGCAAGTTGAAGAGCCAGCCTGGCCCCAGCTGGAAGGGAATAGCAGGGCCCTCATGGTGCTGAGCCAGGGGGACATTTCTGGCACAAGGGCCAGCAGACAGAGAGAACAGGGGTGACTGCATACTTGGAGTCTGTGGACCAGTGACAAGCATAGATCTTGGCCAGGTGCCCTCGCAGAGTCCGCCGTGTACGCATCTGTATGCGGCCAATCACATCTACTCCAGAGCAAAGCTGCAGGTTGAAAAAGTTTTATTTAGTTCTGATGAAGAATGGCTTGGGGAAAGGGACCCCCCCACACACACACAAGTGTGAGAGTGATGTCAGCTACATCTTCTCATACACACTCTGTCCAGATGTGGCCATATATTACCCCAATCCCTTTTACCTGACTAAGTGTAGTGTCAGCAACAGCTTTCCGAGCTTCCTGCAAAGAAAGGAAAGAGAAAAGAGACAAAGTCGGAGTTAAATGGTAGCAAGAAGAATGGAGATTTCTTGTACATTTTCGGAAAAAATGGGACCAAAATTCCCTGCCCTCTAAGTAAGGTTAACCCCATTCCAATATCTTTGCTTCTTTAAAGTCAGGGACAGATCTATCCTCCAAGGAGCTGCACGGAAGATATAATCACAACTGTGCTTGTATTCTGCTCTCAAGACAGATTAATTAATGCCCCTCTCAGAGCGGTGAGCAATGTCGGTGCGTGGTTATCCCCACAATACAGCTGGGGAGCTGGGCGGAGAGGAGAGGGTTACCCAAGGCTGCCTGCTGAGCTCAGGGCAGTCCTGGGAATCAAACCATCCGAGTGCCGGTTTAACCACTGGAGGGGAAGGGATTCTTCCATTTTTAGCCTTATAAAGTAGACCAGGACAAAAGACTATAACTGGCCCCAAACCACCCAGTAAGCTTCAAAACTGAGTGAAGATTTGAACCAGGGCCTCCCAAACCCTGATTATCCCTGGGGTGGGTGGTGGCGTGGGTCTCCACAGCCTGGCCAAGGGGAAAGGACATCACCCTCCCCATATACAAACGGGGTCTAGTCCTCATTGATTCCTGGTACCCCTCCTCTACCTGCACCTTCTCAGTTCTTTCATCCAAGGCTGGATTTGCATTACGTTTTTAGACCACACGCCAGCAAAATTTAGGGCGAAACTAGAGAGACATAAGGTAGCAGAATGACATGGCACGTCCTCCTCTCATCAAATATGGCCCACTTCATGGCAGTTGCCAAATCTCCTTTTTTCCCATCTTTGTCAGGTTAGGCTACGTGTTCCCTTCCTCTCAGCCCATGTCCTAGACATGGGGGTCCATGCAACGGTCACCTCCAGGTTGGACTACTGCAACTCGCTCTATGCTGGGCAAGACGAGCAAGACGAGCAAGACGATTAGCAAAGTTGCAGCAGGCAGCTCGGGGAGGGGGGGAATACTCTAGAGAAAGCTAAGAAAGTTGCAGCTGCCCACCCCCAAAGATCATTGAGAGCAGGCTTGCGACTAGAGAAACGATTTGCAAACGCAGGCTTTCTCTGACTTTTAAGGCAGCGATCCTAACAGTTCTAACAGAGAGGGGAGGACTTCACCGACATGTCAGCTTTCTCCAGAGCATCCCCCACCCCCCAGCAAGACGATTTGCAAAAGCTGCTGTCGTAGGCTTTCTCCGTCTCTTCAGGCAGCCGTGCTAACGGAGAGGGGAAGGAACAGAAGGAAAAGGGGTGTGGGAGAGGGACTTCAGTACCCAGAAAGACTTGCGAAAATGATCAAGTGCCGTTCGCGTGGAAGATGTCACTTGTAGCGAGGCTCTTACAATGTCATTTTAAAAGCCTGAAAAGTTACTTGCATAACTTTGGCGTCATGAGAGCTCAGATTATTCCACATGCAGCTACAAAGTTATGCAAATATCTTCCCACTGGGGGTTCTTCAGGCTTAGGGAAAAGGCTGCAGGGGGGAGAAGGAGACCCCCCCCCATTTCTACGCATTCCACCAGTCATCAACAAAATCAGCTTCTCAGGCTTTTAAAGTGACAATCTTGATGTGTGACTCAGGTCAAAGCCAGGATCCCGGAGACCGTGCATTATGTCAATATATTGTGTAGCTTAGTCCTTAGTCACACCTGAGGGCCACTGATGGCACTTAGCAATGATTAGCTGAAGTTCCCTTGATTTCCTTGGAAGATGCTCAGTTCTTCTGTTTGCTCAAACTGGATTGGCACCTGGGCTTTTTTTCAGCAGGAACGTGGTGGAATGGAGTTCCGGAACCTCTTGAAAATGGTCACATGGCCGGTGGCCCCGCCCCCTGATCTCCAGACAGAGGGGAGTTGAGATTGCCCTCCACACTGCCAAGCGGCGCGGAGGGCAATCTCAGCTCCCCTCTGTCTGGAGATCAGGGGGCGGGGCCACCAGCCATGTGACCATTTTCTCCGAGGGCAACCCACAGAGTTCCACCACCTCTTTCCCCAGAAAAAAAGCCCAGATTGGCTCCTATTATTCCCTTGGGAATTGTAGTTTTACTAATAGAGCAAGTGATTGTGAATGGAGAATTTGTGGCTCCTTTGTCAAACGACAATTCCCAGAGTTGTCTGGTGGAAGCCAGGCCAGCAGGATGTGTGCGTAACCAAGACGGATTTGTAGTGGAGAAGCAGCCTGAGAATTCCATTCCTAACCTTGCGGGCTATTTCATGTGTCGCTTCCCAGAGGAGGCACGATGGCTTCTGGCTTCTGCAAAGCAGGGACTGGGGGGTGTTTGTAGAAAGGCCCGTCAGCCTCGTCCTTACCTCAATCTGCTTCTTCAGCTCCTCCGCCTCCTTCTTCATCTGCTCTATTTCACTCATCTTGACAGACTAGCCTGAGGCCTCCCTCTTGTGGTCAGCTGGGTCCTGTGAGGAGGGGAGAGACCGAGGGTCAGGCATGCCACCTCTTTGATGTGCCCCTAGGTCTGTCTAGCATATTTTTACCCCACCTTTCCTCCAAGGAGCTCAGGGCAGTAGATGGGGCAATGTCTCCCTCTTCCATTTTTATCCTCACAACAACCCTTAGGGTTGCCAGCCTCCAGGTGGGGGCTGCAGATCTCCCTGAACTACACCTGATCTCCAGACTACAGAGGTCCGCTCCCCTGGAGAAAACAGTAGCGTTGGAGGGGGGACTCTGGCATTATGTGCTGCCACGGTCACACTCCTGCCCAAACCCTGCTCCTACTCCAGGTTCTACTCCCCAAATATCCAGAGATTTCCCACCCTGGTAGATTACGCTAGTTTAGGGTTGTCGATTCCAGGTTATGAAATTCCTGGAGATTTGAGGGTGGAGCCTGGGTGGGTGGCGTTTGCGGAGGGGAGTATAATACCATGAAGGCCACCCTCTGAGGCTTTCATTTCCTCCAGGGGAGCAGATTTCTGTAGTCTGGAAACGAATTGTAAGTCCAGGAGATATCCAGGCCCTGACAGGAGGATGGCAACCCTAGGCTAGGCAGAGAGCGTGACTATCACCGGCGATGCTTCTCACATCATGACGAAGAGGTTCAGCAAGTGAATAAACCATGTTCAACAGCCATGGCTGCGTTTGAGTCAAGCTCTGGCTGTTTTTCTGTTGCGGCCATTTGGCTCAAACTGCTACAAAGCAACTTGGCCGCTGTGTGGAATCGCTGCGGGGTTTCTGTTTCATTGCCTTTCAAGTCATTTGTGTACCTGTGCTGTAGGTGAAAATAATTCTCCCCCAGGGTTATGATGGTAGGGTAAGGTAATGAAATGACACTGCGGGTAGCAGAACCCTTGTAAGGCTGCACAAATAAGTTCATGAGCAAAATAACCTTATGCTCACCAAATGGTGAGGGTTTTTTTAAAATGCAGTTTTAATTTATAAACACGGGCTGTCTAATTAATTTTGTCTGCGATAGTCCACCTTGATGTTCTGACAAGCTCCGAAACATGGGAGACCCTTCACACGGACAGCTAAACCATAGCTCCGTGCTGTCCCCTTGACCACTTCCTCTCCATTCCTTCGTTCTTCCTTTCTGCCCAAATTACTGTCAGTTTCTCTTCTTCCCGTTGCCAGATCTCTTCCACTCTGCCCAGCCTTGCCCCTTTCCGTTTATGCTGTCTTTGGGGCAAAGTTCCCATCATTTTTGCTCCTAAGCCTTGAAGGGTAGCTTCCTCTGCAGACACATGCAAGTGAGTTTGATTTCTGTGCTGCAACAAGCATTATCTTCTAATTATTTCATAGAATCATAAGGTTGGAAGGGACCTCTAGGGTCATCTAGTCCAACCTCCTGCACAATGCAGGAAATTCACAACTACCCACCCCCCAACTGCCCCAGTGACCCCTGCTCCATTCCCAGAAGATGGCAAAATGTTTATTTAAAACATTTCTACCCTGCTTTTCTCCTGTGCACAGGACAAAAAAGCAGCTTAGCTTTCTCAGTGCTGTGTGTACACAATATCAAGCCACAACCTTTTCATTTGTCTCTGGGTTGCCAATAGCCCTGGAGGGGAAAAAAGTACTATCCCTATCAGGTGGCATGAACAGGTTCCCTGCCCTGATTTTACAGGCCAAACTGACGAGCAAGTGCTAAACAGTAAGAATACATTGGTACCCTCTGGTGACATCTGAGAAAAACTGTTCAAGGAATGAATTTCCCCCGCACATTGACATTAGAGTCATCATGAGGACTAGAAATTAGTCTTGGCTGGTTTATTTTTCAGTTCTGGACTACATCTCTCTTCTAGCTGCCAAGCTCAAACTGGTATTTGACTTTTCCCCACACACTGCCCCCAAAGAGATAATCAACTATGTCAAAACTGCTGCCATGGTACAAATACATCATTGATTTCCTCCTGGCTGTCAGACATTTATTAAACTGACAAGACTGCCTTTTGGATGAAGGAATTTTTGTCTTTCAGAAACCAAAGGCATATCTGCAAAGCCTCCCTCCATTCAAAAAATCTCCAGCAGCTGCTATTAGGATCAGAGCAGAGAATCAAGGAAGGACTCTGTCTTGGAACCAGATGCTCAGAGGCAGGGAGCTGAACTGAAAGGAGAACTTATGCTGGGGATGATAAATTATTATGTAGACCCCAGAAAACCAATTAAAGGCTTCCATGTTTGGGCCGTTAATAGAGTCTATCATTTGGCATAGAAAGTGTGATTATAGGTGATTGTGAGCTGGTTCTGCTGGCTGGTGTGTGTGCAGGAATGAAAATAATAAAAGCATACACTTGGATTATATTTAGAAAAGAAATGGGAGTTCTTTATTGCAGGAACTCCATACTCTGATAGGAAAGGAGGAGAGACAGATCCTAACTGTCTATCTAGCCTAAGGATGGACATGAATGACAGGGCAAGGCCTACATCCATGCTGCCAAGATGGAGGGAGGAGAAGCAGAGAGGTGTTGCCTGGAACAAAGCCAGGAAGAGAAGGAGGGAGAGGGAGGAAGTCGGGAGGAGGAAATCTTGAGAACAGCAATCGGCATATCAAAGGACAGTCAGAGCAGTAAACAATAGTAAATAGAGTGCCCTGACCTCTCTATCTTTCTGACTCTTTGGTTTGTCCCCCTCTGAAACCTGAGGAGAGGGACAGTGCTGGATCCTCCTCTTCCAACAGGGGAAATGGCTGGCAAGTATTTGCAGCAGTGGGCCATGGGTCGAAAGAGTGCCTGCAGTAAGAATATCAATACTTGGTAGAGATAAGGAGCCTTTTCTCTGAAGGGTTCCTATAATGGAGGCTATAACTTTGAATTTTGCAGCTAGTATAAATTTAGGGCTTCTCTAGCTCCCTATCCTTTTGCAGGGAATTTAGGGTGGGTACAGACAACCATTAATACCACACATTTGGAGTAAAATGTGTGTTTTTTGGATTTGCTCTGTGTGTTATTTAAATAAATAAATCCTTATTATTTGATCAGATGAGTTCAGTCTTTTGAAAGCGATTCACGTATTCTGGAGTGCACTGATGAGTGTCACAGTCATGTGTGAACTGAAGGTCCTTGTGTAGAGCCCAATTTGGATTATGACTGCGGCACCCGTGGAGAGGAAGTTTCAACCAACACCTCCCATCTTCTCTATCTGCAATGATCCCAGAGATGCATGATCTGGTGGTTTGGGGAAAGCCATGTACAGACTTGTAGGTAGTCCCAACAGGCCAAATAGTGCCACCTCCACCATTGGACCATCTCAAGTCATGAAGAAAGTGTGGCAGGGGGAAGCTGTGGTCCCTTGGGTACGTATGCTACAGTCGCAATCAAGCTGGGCGCTGCATATGTGGGAACTGAGGAGAAGTCACAATTCACTAGAGATGCTTATATTGGTGGACACAGGTGGGGGGATTCCATACTTGACCAGTGAACTCCATAAAGCATGAATCGGCCTCTGTGAAAAATGTTTGTGGAATGTGAATCAAGCATGAATAATATTTGCGTAAAATGCTCTTGCTTCCTATTCAGGTTTGCACCCTGCATTTAGGAAGTATGAGGCTTGATGACAGGGACCCCCTTGATCAGACTATTCAAATGGTATCATGCCACACTGCCTCCTTCAAAGTGTCAGGCAGCTGCCCCAGGTGGGATCAAAGGACCACCACTGTCCCTTTTGTCATCCTGCATGAACAGTTCTGATCTTCGATGGGCAGTGGCTCCTCCTTCTTTCCCCAGAGGCCTTCTCCACCCTCTTGATCTCTCCTGGAATCCAACACTCTCAAATGCCATGTAGTCAAGGCTGAGAGTTGTTTAGGGGTTTCCGATTCGGATAAAGTACCCGTATCAGACCCTATTTATAAAGATTTGGGATTCCCGAATCAAGGCCAGCTCCCCCAAAGCATCCAGGTTGCTTTGGGAAGCTTTGGGGCAAGTTTAAAGGGCCCCTTTCCTGCCTCTTGCAAGTGGCAGGTCCCTTTAAACTATCAGCTGGCAGGCGGCGGGGGGCCAGGTAAGTGGGTTGGAGGGAACGGGGGGCGAGGGGGTGGGGATGAGTGGGGGTGCTGGGAGAAAACCCAGCCTCCTGAATCACTTTGGAATGCTCCGATTCTTTATGGAGCATTCCGAAGCGATTCAAATATCCGAAACCGCTTCAGGTTTTGGTTATTTCTGAATGTTTTTCCTGCTTCGGGTAAACCCAAAGCAGGAAACCCAAATATTTTCGGGATGCACACTGTAGGCCTGAGATTACCTAATGGTAATGCAGACACTACAAATGGGGTGTTTCCAGCAAAATCCAGGCATTTGTGAATGTGGGTTTGGCCACTCTGATCTGATGCATGGCACATTCACCCCTCCTCTGTTTTATCCTGAAACAACTCTATGAGGCAGGCTAGGCTGACAGTTAGACTGGTCTAACATCACCCAGACGGCTTCCATGGCAGAGTGGGGGATTGAAGCTGGATCTTCTGGATCCTAGTCTAACACCCAAACCACTACACCACATTCATGAAAAGGCCACACAACGCTGCCTTATACTGACTCAGTCCATTGGTCCACCAAGGTCAGTATTATCTGCTCCGACTGGCAAAAGTGCTCCAAGGTGTGTGGTTCATATCGTCTCCAACCTGGTCCTTTTCGCTGGAGATGCCAAGCATTGCACCTGCAGCCTTCTGCCGCTGAGCCATGGCCCCTCCTCCAAAGACTTGAGATTGAAAGACTGGGAACGAATCAAGGCAGCTGCAATCTTGTGTACAGCTTGCTTAGATGGATTTCAGGAAGGGCTCTTTGGACTTTTCGGGGGTGGGGGGAATCAGAGGATCATCATTCATTGGTGTACACCGACTTCCTTTCCCCACCTCTCTCCAGCTGCAGCGTCACACACATCCGCGTTCTCTGGTGCCCCAGGCAAGTATCAGGTTTGCGGATGTTCTCTGAGTGATTTGCATCTTGCCTGATGATTCCCCAGGTAGGGCGTTCTGGCGTCAGGGATCAGGCCAAGTCATTCCAGGAGGGCCAGCAGAGGAAGATCAGCACAAAGGCTGTTTTCCCAGGCCGTGGAAGTCAAGGCATGGCACACCCACTCCTTCCTTCCCTCCCTCTTTATCTTCAAAACGACAGCACCACTAGGTTTGGTTTCCTTTGGATAAGAGAGCAGTGGAGACTTGGTGAACCTGTAACATTTGCTTCATTTAAAAATGACACTCCTATAAGCACACCACAGCAGCCTCCAGATTCTCAGAGGGCAACTTGGACACATCTCTATTGCTGCATCCTCAGTGGCTCAATGGCAGAGTATCTGCTTCGCATGCAGAAGGTCCCAGGTTCAGTCCCCGGCATCTCCAGTTAAAAGGGTCAGGTCATAGGTGATGTTAACCTGGGACCTTCTGCAAGCCGTGCAGATGCTCCACCATCGAGCCACAACCAGAGACCCTGGAGGGCCTCTGTCTGCCTGAGTAACCATACTGTGAGGGACCAGTGATCTGATTCAGTAAACGCCAGCTTCGTCTCTCTCTCTGCTGGAAACTCGGCTCTCTTTTCTGCCTTTGCTGTTCCCAAGCCGCAAATGACGGTTCCCTGCACACCCTGCAGAGCTCTCACGGCAGATGCCGTCTTTACGGGTGAATGGCCCGTTCAGGGGATCCTTCACAGCAGAGGCAGGGAAGGTTCCACTTCTTTTCTCAGAGGCTGATGGCAACCAAACCTGCCATCCGGACAATGCTTTGGTCCTCCACCACCTTTAGAAGTTCCCAACGTTTCATCCTGCACAGACTCCAGTTCACCCCTTAGGATGTCCTTTCCTCCCAAGGTCTCTGCCCTGGGTTCCATTGACAGTTGTGGCCTGGAAGTTCCACGTTCTGAGTTCGTATCTCAGCAGGATCTCTGGGCAAAAATCAAAAAGAGTCCAGTAGCACTTTTAAGACTAACCAACTTTATTGTAGCATAAGCTTTCGAGAATCACTGTTCTCTTCATCAGATGCATCTGACGAAGAGAACTGTGATTCTCGAAAGCTCATGCTACAATAAAGTTGGTTAGTCTTAAAAGTGCTACTGGACTCTTTTTGATTTTGCTACTACAGACTAACACGGCTAACTCCTCTGCATCTATGACCATGGGCAAAAATAGAAGTGACAATGACTTTGTAACCTGTGAACAGGCCTCTTAGAGCAGAACCACAAGTGACAAAAGGCACAGGTTGGACACTTGTCAGCTTCCCTCAAGTTTTGATGGGAAATGTAGGCATCCTGGTCTTGCATCTTCAGTCTCTGACTGCTGTCCAATGGACTTTTCAATTGTCACTTGTCCAACATTCCGCCAAGCTGCCTACATTTCCCATCAAAACTTGAGGGAAGCTGACAAGTGTCCAATCTGTGCCTTTTGTCACTTGTGGTTCTGCTCTCTGTGGCCGCTTTCCCTGGCAGCTTTTTCATGTAAGGCAAATTCATTGCCATGGAGGGCAGGTCAAAGCTTCCCTTGCACTGATGCTGGTTTCCTGAGAAGCTCTTGTCCATGTAAGACAATTCCCATTCTGAGTGAACTATTTGCATGTGCCTGTTTACCCCTCTGCTTGTCCTGCACACCTGGGGAAGAAAAGCCCAGCACAAGTCTGAATGTATTGGCCCAGAATAAATAACCACTACCTGCTTTGGTTCTCATGTCAAATAGCTCTGAGGAAAAAAATCTCTACCTATAAGCTGCATCTTTGAAAGGAAAATCAACAAAGCCATCCACCCTGCTATACAGATTTGCCTCCGAATGTCAGTGGCAGGTAAAGGCCTCGGCCTCCGTGCCCTGCCGTTGGCCTTCCAGAAAGAGCAGTCAGCCACTGCCTGGGGCAGGATACTGGACTAGATGGAGCAGGGCTCTAACCCAGCAGGGCTCTTCCTGTGTTTGTATGGTGTTACCCAGGGCTTTTTTTCTGGGAAAGAGGTGGCGGAACTCAGTGGGTCGCCCTTGGAGAAAATGGTCACATGGCTGGTGGCCCCGCCCCCTGATCTCCAGACAGAGGGGGGTTGAGATGGCCCTCCGTGCCGCTCGTGCGGAGGGCAATCTCAACTCCCCTCTGTCTGGAGATCAGGGGGCGGGGCCACCAGCCATGTGACCATTTTCAAGAGGTCCCGGAACTCCGTTCCCCCGCGTTCCTGCTGAAAAAAAGCCCTGGTGTTATCAACATGCCTTACCCATCCTTAGTGCACGTCTAAGACGATTCAGAAAGTACATTCTGCATTCACTTTGAGTAAATGGCTTCACATGAGATTGGGGGGACTGATTTTGAGTCTTAGAGATGCACAACACAAGTTCAAACTCCAGCAGGAATAACTAAACCACACTGAAGTGTTGGAGGTATGTAAGCCAGCCGGCTACCACTCCACCCCACCCCCGTTACCAGTATTGGGTTTGCTCCGAGTACCTCAATTTTCTTCTTCTCACAGGTTCAGATACTTTTCCTTCTTGATCTTCCAATCATAGTCCCTTATGTCAGCATCCATCTATTATTTATAATATTTATATTTGTTTTCTCCCCAATGGGGACGCCAAGTGGCGTACAACATTCTCCCTTTTATCCTCACAACCACCCTGTGAGGTAGGTTAGGCTGACTGAGAGCCAAGCTACAAGTGGCGAATGACACTTGCCTGGCAAGTGAACAGACTCACGTGTATTCCTCCATGTTCACTTGCCATTCACTTGCTCTCCGCTTGACTCTAACTGTCCCAAAGTCACCCAGTGAGCTCCTATGGCAGGGTGGGGAATCAAACCTGGATCTCCCAGATCCTAGTCGGACACTCTAACCACTATATTCACTGTCTCTCTGTGTGGAACACATGAAGCTGCCCTATACAGAAGCAGTCCCCTGGTGCATCATCGTCAGTATGGTCTACTCAGACTGACAGTGGCTCTCTGGGGTCTTGGACAGAGGTCTTTCGTATTGCCTACTACCAGATCCTTTAACTGAAGATGGCCCATACTGCATTGGAATTGGATGGTCTAGCTGTTTGGCTTCTACAAACTAACAGGGCAAACTCCTTTGAAGCCAACTGATACACACACTAAAAGGAGATGTTTACATATACTAGCAAAGGAATGTTTTGGTTGCTCCCTCCCGCTCCCCCCCTAATTGCCTCTTCTCCTCCCTCCTCTTCTGTATTTGACCAGTCTCTGTATCAGGCATCTGACGAAGAGAACTGTGATTCTCGAAAGCTTATGCTACAATAAAATTGGTTAGTCTTAAAGGTGCTACTGGACTCTTTTTGATTTTGCTACCACAGACTAACACGGCTAACTCCTCTGCATCTATGAAGATGTCGGGAATTGAACCTGCAACGCAGATCAGCCGCTGAGCTTTCTAGAGGTGTGGTAAGAGAAGGGCTAGCTTCTTCCTGGTTTTAAACCTATTTCATTCCTGTATGCTGCCATTTCTTTACAGAGAGCCTTGAAAGCCAGAAGTGGAAACAGGCAGAAGGCCAGCTTCCCCCCACAATATATCACAGGATTTTTCTGGACCATCAGTTCTCATCCATTGGGAATTTGTGAGCCCATTTAATTATTTAAAACAGACTCTCCGGGCAGCTTTAAAGGACCGGAATCCCCTCTAGACACCAAGCTGTTACCTGAGGTGGGCTAAATTGCCTCCCATCTCCCAGTCTTTCCTTTAGGTGAGTAGTATGCGGATCATAATGTAATCTGAGTCACGGACCAGCGTCCTCTTGGTTTCTGGCCAGGTCCTTCTTGCTTCACAGCCTCTCACCGTTTTCTCCAAGCAAATGGGTATAATGAGAGTTGTTCCCCATTTGGCACAGGTTCATGGTGTGACAGTGTGATGTGGGGAAATAGCCATCGTCTTCCCACACAACCATCTCTCCCCTCCACCAGCTGTCCCCTGTCCTGTCTGCAGAATTGTTCCATTTGGACTGTTTCATCCACTCGAATCTTTGTCCAGGTCAACCAGTAAAGGAACAATCTGTAAATGTGCAGTTTGGGGGGGGGGGCTTGTGTCACCACGTGACACCCCAAACTCTCTTCCTGATCCAGAGCAGACAGTTCTCCTGGGGTCTGCCCTTGTTTTGAGGTGGTCAAACAGATGTGTGAGTTTAGTCTCTGCTGCCACTGACTCTCCTTTCCATGGCATGGAGTGATTTTTCTAGACAGCCCCAATATACCCCGGGACAGTGATATTGCCCCTTCAGGCTGCATGCCCCAGGGCCTTTAATCTTAGGCATGGAGGTGTCAACTTTCAAAGTGGACAATAGGTCCAGAAGACAATGCCCTGCAATATATATCTGGTTTGGGGATGGGACTTGCACATTTACCGTATTAATTTATTTTGATAGGTTGACGCAAGACCTTTTGATACCTGAGGTGGAAACCCCCTCTGCTGTTACGGAGCCCAGCCCACCAGCAAGTCCTCCTGCGCTAGCCTCACAGGACAAGAGCACCTACCCTGTGCATGCGCTGTTGCTCCTTAATTCAATAGGGCACGTGCACGAGAGAGCCCTGCTGGACCGTGCGCCTGGGCTCATCCCTTCCCGTCTTCCGCTTCACTGGCATCTAAAAGGTGGCTGTCTTGCCTTGCTTCACATTAGGGGCCGCTGATGTTTTTTGGTGTCCTCAGCGGCCCTGGCTCATGGCTGAGAGGCAGCAAATGCCACTTGGCCTTCCTCCGATGGAATTGTCCCTTCCAGCCAGGGCTCCCATAACCTCAGTGCCCTCCCCCTGACCAGATCAACAGTCTAACACTCTCTAGCCTGCCCCCCTTTCTCTCTTCTCTTTCTCACACACAATCACATGTGATTGTTTCTCGCTTCTCTTTCGGCCACTTCACTTAGCTGTTTGGCCTGCCTCTGGGTGCCTTCTCATCCAAGCACCATCTCACCAGAAAAGTGTTCTTGAGCCTGAACAGAGGAAGTCCTCAGAAGGCGCAACAGCAAAAACAAGCTGACTGAGCAGAGTAGGGAGACCAGGTGCAGAGCAGGGAACTTGGTCCGGAACAAACCGGAACTTGGTCCGGAGACCTAATTTTGCGCTTGGTAGGAACAACCGGCTGCCTCCACATCCCCAAGGGCGTCTGCTCGACAGTATCAGAACACAGGAAACCGCCTGCCTTTCTGGTCATTCCCACAGCTGCTGCCTGGAGTTAGTGTAATTAAAGTGGAGCAGTGTTGACATACGGGTGAAGGAAGAGGAGGAAAGATGCGTTGGGAGCTTTGACGTTCCTTCAGAGTCAGTGCGGTATAGAAGCTAAAATAGTCGGAAGGACCTGAGTTCAAATTTGACCCCAGCCATGAATTCACTAAATAGGTTTCTCTATTTAGCCAGTTTGGTGTGGTGGTTAAGAGCATGGGATTCTAATCTGGAGAGCCGGGTTTGATTCCCCACTTCTCCACTTGAAGCCAGCTAGGTGACTTTGGGTCAATCACAGCTCTTTCAGAGCTCTCTGAAAGACATACGGGTGAAGGAAGAGGAGGAAAGATGCGTTGGGAGCTTTGACGTTCCTTCAGAGTCAGTGCGGTATAGAAGCTAAAATAGTCGGAAGGACCTGAGTTCAAATTTGACCCCAGCCATGAATTCACTAAATAGGTTTCTCTATTTAGCCAGTTTGGTGTGGTGGTTAAGAGCATGGGATTCTAATCTGGAGAGCCGGGTTTGATTCCCCACTTCTCCACTTGAAGCCAGCTAGGTGACTTTGGGTCAATCACAGCTCTTTCAGAGCTCTCTCAGCCTCACCCACCTCACAGGGTGTTTGTTGTGGGGATAATAATGACACACTTTGTAAACTGCTCTGAATGGGTGTTAAGTCATCCTAAAGGGTGGTATATAAATTGAATGTTGTTGTTGTTATTATTATTAGCATTCCAGTGGAGATTCCAGGGTGGTGGTCAGGATCACAAGATGTGTTTGAAACACACAGAAAAGACCAAGAATTATACGTCTTATTAAAAAAAAAGAATTATACGTCTTGCTCTTGCTTATCTTTTGCTAGTCACACACACACACAAACAGGCCAGTGTGTGTGTTAAAGCAAAAACAGCAGAAAGGCTGAATACAATAATAAATGGCTGGGTGTGACATGACATGAAAAGAGATCTGATAGAGGTCTGTGTGACACTTCTATGCAAAGCCCAAATATAAAATGTTAAAGGGAGCTATGAAATGGTGGTGCTTCTCACTTGTGTCTTACACATTTATTCCCTTTGTCCATCATGTTCATCGGAGGACTGTCCCGGGGCGGGGCAGGGGTGGGGAATCATCCTACTGTATCTTCACAGCAACTCTGTGAGGTAAATTAGAGAAAATGCCAGAACTGATCAAGTCTATATTTTATTCTTTGTGTTTAGTATTACGTACATATAATTGCTAAAGAACAGGCTGTGTTGCATGACTGCTTCCCACATTTATTTACTTCACTTATAATTCACCTCTCTCTCCAACGGAGACCCAACGCGGCTTCTATCACTCCCCTCTCCTCCATTTTATCCTCACAGAACCCGGTGAGGTGGGTGAGGCTGAGAGGGTGTGACTGGCCCAAGCTCACCCAGCACACTTCCCGGGGAGAGTGGGGATTCGAACCTATCCGGCACTCTAACCGCTGTACAACACTGCCTCTCAACAAGACAGAAACAGCCCCAGATCTGCCCCTGAGCCTCCCCAAGCCTCTGTGCCTCACAACTCAGTCTGTGAACCGCTGCAGTGCACCAAACTGCCTCCCTTCTCTTTCTTCTAGTGCAGCCCCACTTCCCGGAGCTGCCGATGACGTGCCTGGTCTCTGGGAATTGCATACCCTGAAGGACGTGACTGGCCGTTATTTTTTTCTTTCTCTAACAGGTGACATCTTTCCTCTCTGCCTCCCCCCTCCCAGCCCTGTTGGGATCAGAATCCAGTACCCCTCCGTCATTAGCTAGCCCCCCTTGCCCACCTGCAGATCCAGGCTGATTGCCCACTAGAGGTCCAGTTTCCCAGGTCCAGCTGGCCTGTATTGTTTCCCACCTCTTTTTCTTAATAGCCATCATTTTTTTTTAAAGTCCAAAATTCCATTTGTGGGAAGGTGGCTTGATTACAAGTTGTCCCCCTGTGTGCAGAGAAGTTGGACCAGAAAGAGTTACTAAGCTAGCAGAAGAATCCTCAGCTGGGGCACATGGAAGGAGGAATCTGAAGAGCTGGAGGAAGACATGGAACGGTTTGGGCTCAGGGCTCTGGCAGAACCGTTAAGTCTCTCCAAAAGAACTACTGGAGGTCCCATTTGGGCAGAAAAGTGGGCTGTAAATAAATATTTCAGTGAAAGTTCAGGATTGCTCCCAACCTCAGAAGAATCACAGTCGAGAATAAAATTAGGTACTTCTAAGGACTCTGCTCTGCTCCACTGCAGAGTAAATTGCAGAATGGAAATGCAGAATGGAGAGTATCCAAATGGCTCATGATAAGAAAACTGCCCAGCAGAGCAAATCCAAAAGTGGGAAAGGATCTACGAGGAACTGTCCAACCACTTAGATTTATCAGAGTGGATCTGGGACATACTGAAAGGCTTTGTATACACCACCAGAAGCGAGGAGCTAGTCGTACACCATCCCCATTATAATTCCTGTCAGCATGTCCTGGGACATGCCACACAGGAACTGTGTCATAATACCATTATTAGGACCAATTAAAATCAACAGAGTGAACTTCTAAGCTTCATAAAATGCTACAATAAAATTGGTTAGTCTTAAAGGTGCTACTGGACTCTTTTTGATTTTGCTACCACAGACTAACACGGCTAACTCCTCTGCATCTATAAAACTCTTCTGTAGGCTTTGATGTTAAAAAAAGAGAGGAGGGAGCAGGGTAGAACCTCCACCTTCAGAGGCAGTACATCACATGCCCTGACACAGACGGCCCAGCCGAGCCCCATCTCATCAGATCCCGGAAGCGAAGCATGGTCGGCCCTGGGTAGCGCTTGGATGGGAGACCAGCATGGAAGTCCAGGGCAGGCGATGACAAACTGCCTTTGAATGTCTCTTGCCTTGAAAACCCCATGAGGGGCTGATGTAAGTCAGCTGCTGCTTGCCAGCGCTTTCCACCGCCACACCACCTCTGCATACCATTGCCAGGCTGGGCAGGCCTTGGCCTCTCTGCCCTGTCGTCAGCCCTCCAGAGCAACTGGGGAGGGCACTGTGTGCAACAGGATCCTGGGCGAGGTGGACCACTGATGAGATCCAGCAGGGCTCTTCTGTTCTTATAAAACAGGACACAGAACAAGCCCTGGCTGGAACAAGCTGCGAATCTGAATGGCGTGATTCACCACGTATTGCAATGCAAACCTTCTCCACTTCAGCTTCCGTTGCTAAATTCAGTTTGATTCCTTAGAGCTCACTGTTCCTGTTTAGTGAAAATCCATTTTGATGTTGCCCAGCCTTTTAAGATGTTCAGGTCGTTTCCGCTTTATAACCTCTGCTTCAGGACACACAAAGGAGGATCAGCCCGCTGACTGAGTTTTCCCTCACCATTTCCCCCCTACAACATCCATGTCCCCCATTCGAAGGTCTGGTCTGCCTTGTCAATTCTCCCTGCTGCCATGGTCCCCTCCCTTTGAACTGCGTTGCAGCCTATTCTCCAGTCATTCGCTGCCTTCTGCACTTGCCCCCCCCCACATCAGCTAAAATCTGTGGGGCAAATCCTTTTCAGAGCAGTCAGCCAAGCCACTGCTCTCTCTTCTGCAACTTTCCTGGTTAGGGGTGCCAACCTGCAGGTGGGGTCTGTACATCTGCCAGAATTACAACTGACCATCAGACTAAAGGGCCGTCCCCTTGGAGAAAAGGGCTGATTTGAAGAGTAATATCATTATATTCTTCCCCAAGCCCCTCCCTCCACAGGCTCCACCTCCAAATCTCCAGGAATGTCCCAGCCTGGAGTTGGCAATCCTATTCCCAGGTTGTATCTTTCCTACCACACCACTCAGCCAGGTCTGGAGCCCTCTTCTCCTGCAAGGGGCTCTCCCTCCACTTCTGATGGAGGAAGGCAGCTTAGGCTGAAGGCCTCACACTTGTTAAGCAGAACGGCAGGATAAAACCCCATGCACCTGGACATTAAGAATGTGTTTGCACACGATCCGATTTCCCTCAGCATTTCTCCCCCAAAGTAAGGTTCTATTGGTTAAAGTATATTAATGCCAACCTTCAAATACTAGCAGGTATCTTGGGATCAAATGCCACTCCTGTTTCAGGCAAGGGCAAATCTCAGTTAAGCTTCTAGTCCCATGGTTGCCTAATGTGGCTGATGTGAGAAAAGGAACCCTGAACCACTTGTGAAAAACAGGTTCACTCTAAAATAAAGTAGCCAAAAAAATGACCTGTGGTCGGAGAGCTGACTTGCTCCTTCCTGAGCTGAGGCAACTGAGCAGTTGCTTTTATGCAGTAAAGATCACTAGGACTGACTAAACTACTTTACACGTATCCTTTGCGTTAAGAAGCTGGGCCATTTGGGGTCAGGAGTGGCTCTTAAGTTTTTCTGCAAACAGAGGCCTTGTCTATGTAACTATTGGCACAATCATAGAATCATAGGGTTGGAAGGTACCTCCAGGGTCATCTAGTCCAGCCCCCTGCACAGTGCAGGGAATTCACAGCTCCCCCCCCCACGCCCCCAGTGACCCCTGCTCCATGTCCAGAAGATGGCAAAACACCATCAGGATCCCTAGCCAAACTGGCCTGGGGAAAATGGCTCCCTGACCCCAAAGTGGCAATTGTCATTACCCTGGGCATGTAAAAAGGGGCCATGAGAACTAAGCACTGATGTAGCCCTTCCTGCCCTCCCTCTCATGATCCGCCCAGGTTCACAGAATCAGCATTGCTGTCAGATGACCATCTAGCCTCTGCTTAAAAACCTCCAGAAAGGAGAGCCTACCACCTCCCGAGGAAGCCTATTCCACCAAGGGACTGCTCTAACTGTCAGAAAGCTCTTCCTAATGTTTAGCTGAACACTCTTTTGATTTAATTTCAACCCCTTGGTTCTGATCCGACCTTCTGGGGCAGTGGAAAACAACTCCGCACCGTCCTCTATATGACAGCCCTTCAAGTACTTGAAGATGGTTATCATATCACCTCTCAGTTATCTCCTCTCCAGGCTAAACATACCAAGCTCCTTCAACCTTTCCTCATATGACTTGGTCTCCAGACCCCTCACCATCTTTGTTGTCCTCCTCTGGACACATTCCAGCTTGTCTATATCCTTCTTAAATTGTGGTGTCCCAAACTGAACACAATACTCTAGGTGACGTCTAACCAGAGCAGAGTGGAGCAATACCATCTCTTCCCATGATCTGGACACTTCTGTTGATACAGCCCGTAACTGCATTTGCCTTTTTAGCTACCACATCGCACTGCTGACTCATGCTCAGTGTATGGTCTACTAAGATCCCTAGATCCTTTTTGCACATATTACTGCCAAGACAATCAATGTATAGACCCTCACAGCAACCCAACCTCGAAGGATGTGCCCAGCACACTTGGCCCTATAGCAAGGCACTGCCTGACCACCACTGTCCCATTGCTGCTGCACCATTGCCTGGCTTCAGTGGGGCAGGAGACAGGCCATGCCAGAGCTTGCCTGCTTCCTCAATTCTTATTAGCCCGCCAAGGTTCACCCTTGGGGTAAAAGCTGCAGAGAGGTTCTTGCGAAGGAGCTGTAAACAGAAAAAGGAAAGGCACAGAGGGATGCAGGGAGGGGGATTAACAGATGTCTTGGGGCTCCATGTAATCCCAAGGCACCCTGATTGACCCTGAGCACCTTCAGAGCCGGATAGAGAGCTGATCCACCCCCTGATCTCCCTGCTCCTGCCACAGAAGGGATCAAAGGGCAAGATAAAATTACCCTGATCTCTTCCTCTTTGTCCTGCTGCCCTTCCCCAGAGAGAAGATTGGAAGTTTGATGTGACCAAAGATGCCCGGAGATTGTGGCTGCTGATAGGAAAGGGTCTCTCTTGATATATTGTGTACTAAAGATAGGACCTCCTTTTGGGGCAGAAACAAGAGCTTGCCAGATCTGCAACTTCTCCTTTTTAACCCAGCAAAATGGATTCTAGTCTTGGACAACCCGTATCTAGGTCCCCTTCACTCTGGATGTTACGTTTCCCACACAACTCTAAAAACGCACAGAAAATCCCACCCACCATCATCACAGGCCAAGTGAAAGCGTATTTTGTCATGACTGCCAGGCGGGGAAGGCGATGCAGACATCAAGAGAGACACTCCTGTCCCACTACGTATCCTGTGTATAGCCTGTTCCCCTGTGCCCGATTGCAGTGGGAAAGCGTACTGTGTATTTATTTTATTTACTTCATTTATACACGCCTTTCTCCTCAATGAGGATCCAAAGCAGCTTATATTATTCTCCTCTCATTTCATCCATACAACAACACTGTGAGGTAAGTTCGGCTGAGAGCATGTGGCCACTCAAGGTCCCTCCCCAGCAAGGGTCTGGAGCAGAGCGGGATTCAAAAACGGGTCTCTGAGATCTAAATCTGACACTCCAGCCTAACCTTAGAAAAAGATTCATGAAATGGGCTGCTCCTTAAACGCAGCCAGTCTAATGTGGCTTTTAAGCGGGATCTTTCCTTGCAGAAGTTTCAGTCCACAGCAACACAGACCAGCCTCTCTCTACGTACCACCTGAACATGGTCAGGCTTAGCACTCCCCCAAATGAGTCCAGGATTCAGCCACTAGTTCCCAAGAGCACAGGGAGAGAGGAGAGCTGTGATAAGGGCTACAGTCTTACCGTGCTCTATGACCCTCTCCTGCTCAGGACCCCCTGGCGCGTTTGGCTCCCTCAAGCCAGGAGGCAGCAGCTCCACCGGTAACTTCCGTCTGTGGTTCCTATTCCGGCACCAGCCGCCAATCCACCACACTCCGTGCCTCTTGCTCACTCACAATGCTTCATCGTCTCCTTAGACAGATCTCCCTGTGAGGAGCCGGGACACTGTGGAAGGAGGGGTGGAGGTTTGGGGGAGGGCCAATTCCAGGAGTGGCATCAGGCAAATTAAATCAGACACCAGCGAGTTGGGGAAATCGGATTGGGGCTTAATGCAAAGCAGGTGGATTGGGAGGGGACCGGGAGGGAGGGAGGGAGGATGATGTGATTTTATTTTTTCCAAAAAGCAAAAACGCACCACCAAAAAGTTTGTTACCATTTGTTTGCACATATTAATATTGCATTAATAAAATGAAGATAAGGCCGGAGGGGAAAAGCCACAGAGTTACACATTTTGAGCCTGCAAACGCATTGTGGAGGGAGGAAGTTGTGCGGCATCCTCTTGTGACTGGGTGAATTCTGCCTTAGCCCTTGTGGTGGTGGCAGAGAGCACTGACCATGCCCTGTGGGCTGCAATTGCTCTATTTCCTAGGGTTAAGGGACGGAGGTGTGCAGCAGTCTGGCAAAGGTATCCCACCGAAGGCCTTTTGGCAGCCGTGTATGGTGGGATGCCTGCTGTCGAGGATTACGGTGGCCTCAATCTCTTCTAATCTCTCCTGCGGCTTTGGCCCAAGCCTGAGATAAATACCTTTTAATGGATCGTATCTGACGTCAGGAAGCCATCAGTCTAATCAGCCAGGCCACTTCTGGGCCAGGAGAAGCTACTGTAAGGCTGTGAGGGCTGGGCACCTCACATGGATCCGAGCTTTCGCCATCCCCTCTACAAAAAGAGCATGCAACTGGGTTCGATTGCTTCTGGAAGAACTGAAGACGCGGACAAAGTAGAAAAGACAAAGACATTCAAAGGCCTGAACTTGAAACACACACACGGCTCCCCCTGCCCCTCTGCCAGGAGGAAAGGACGTTAACATTGAGTTACTTTCATGTGTTCAAAGTGCTTCACTTATACTGTATTTACTTGAAAAGAATAGGACCCTGAATGTTAGACAATCTTCTTTAAAATGTTGAACTCACAAAAAAATTATGAATAGATGTAACTTGTATGTATTTTTTGATGGCATACCTGTGAAAAAAACAGAGTCTTGCATTTGAGTAAATAATGTACCATTATTAGTACATCTCCGAAAGGCAGGCCAGCGTGAGTATGTGCTTGTGCCTGGGCATCAGAGGCTGATTCGCTTATGGACACCAAATAAGTATTTTGGAGAGATGGGCAAGGCTGGTTCTTCACCCAAACCCCTCCCAGAACTGCTCGAGGCAGCACAATGGGGAGGGGTGCCAACACACCACCAGTGTTTGGTTTGGTCCTGGCTATCAGTGACGCAGGGGGCAGCTGGCATCATCTCCTGGACTCTCACTGCTGCCAGCCAGGGCTGAGCCGACCAACCCTGGCCAGCAGCAGTGGGAGATGAGGCACAAGGTGTGCCCTGCTCTGGGTGACCTTTGAGCTGGCCCTGGAGGCGAGGTTTGTGCTGGCGGGGGCTTCTCTCATTCATACCCAGTAGCAAGGCTGTGAAGAACACCACACACACATTCTCAACAGAAACCTGTTAAAACCAGCAGCGTTCAATGTTGTTAAAACATGGGGAGGATTGGAGCATCTCTCTACCTCCATGGTCTCCCCTCCACCATCTAAATGACTTGAACATCTGGCTGCAGATGAAACTAAAATTCATTTTTTTCCATTTGAATTTTCACCTCAGCTTTCTTCTGTGGCTCAGCCAAGCCACTCCCACCACAACTGGCTTTGGCCTGTCAGACTCTGCCTTGGGCCTGTTGCCCGGTCCACACCCTCAGCCAAAGCGCAATCCCTCCCAGGGATGGGGGCACCCCCTCCTTGATGCTCTCTCCCCCCTTCTCGGCTTCTTTTTGGCTACAATATAATCCCACCTCTGGAAGCTAATCCCACACGCGAAAATAAACAACACTGGATTGGTGCTTATCCCAGCCTGGAAAAGAGTCAGTGATCCAACAGAGGCATCCTAAGAACCCTTCCATGGGAGTAAGCCCCTCTGAATAGACCTGAGTAGCATTCTGAGTAAACCTGGGCCGATTCCGCACGGCTTACCTGAAGCCGGAACATTGCGGGACGTTGCAGAACATGCTGGCAGAAACGCGAAAGATCGCGTTTTCTCGTGTGAGTTTTGCGCAATGTTGCGCAAAAACGCACGTGAGAAAATGCAATCTTCTGTGTTTTTGCCAGCATGTTCCGCAACGTCCTGGCTTCAGGTAAGCCGTGTGGAATCGGCCCAGCTTAAGGATTGCTCTTCAGAAACTCTTGTCCTCTTATTTTATGTATGTATGTATGTAATTTATAGTCCGCCTTTCTCACTGAGACTCAAGGCGGATTATGAGATTAGTACAATCAGTAACAAGTACATTTCAATACAGTATCAAGGACATTTCATAAATAATACCATAGGGTAAATAGATACAAGTTTAAAAGACATAATATTAGCAAGAATCCAATACAGAGTAGAAAAAATACTGAAGCAGAACATAATCAATTCTAGGACTAACATTAGACAACATGGAGCACTGGTGGTACATAGGAATACATATTTAAAGCAGCAGATAATATGTAAGGCAATATAGTGATGAAGTCTGTGGTCCCTAACTCATTAGCGAAGCATCCGAGACCCCATCCCTACAATACAGTCCTCCCATTTGAATAAAAACCCTTTTTGAATAGTTCGGTTTTGCATTGTTTACAGACAGCCAGGAGAGTGGGGGCTCTTCTGACTTCCTCAGGCAGGTCATTCCACAGGATAGGGGCCACCACAGAGAAGCCCGTGTACGGGCTGCTGCTGACTTCACCTGTGTGCAGCCTGGCACCTGCAGGAGACCCTGTTCAGATGAGTGAAGCTGCCATGGAGGAACATAGGGAGGGAGGTGGTCATGTAGGTATGCCGGACCAAAGCCGTGAAGAACTTTGTATGTAATAACTAATACCTTGAACTGAGCATAGTAACTGATAGGCAGCCAGTGGAGCGACTGTAGGATGGGAGTGATGTTCATGCTCCTCCTTGCTCCTGATAACAGTCGAGCTGCAGCATTTTGCACTAATTGAAGTCTCCTAGTTAACTTAGACGGGAGACCAATGTATAGAGCATTACAATAGTCGAGCCTTGATGTTACCATAGCATGGATCCAAGTGGCCAGGTCAGCCATCTTCCAGGCTAGAGTAAGGTTGCAGTAAGCATTTTTTGCCGCTGCCTTAACTTGTTTTTCTAGTAATAATGCTGGATCCAGTATAACCCCTAGGCTCTTAACCGAGTCTGCAAGGGTCAGACAAACTCCATCGAAAGCAGGGAGTACAACGTTCTTCAAGATCTCTGCTTTCCCAACAAGCATCACTTCAGTCCTGTCTGGGTTCAATTTCAATTTGTGGTTTTCCATGGCTGTCAGGCAGCGATCTAAGATTTCTACTGCATCCTGTGGGGACCTGGATAGCGAGATATAGAGTTGGGTGTCATCTACATATTGATGACACCCAACTCCATAGCTGTGAATGAGTTCTCCTAAAGGTTTTATGTAGAGGTTGAATAACATGGGCAGAACCCCACAAGGTAGTTCCCATTCTGGAGATAGTTGATCTCCAATGGCCACCCTTTGAGTCCACTCCAAGAGAAACGATTTAAATCCAAGGCACATCCTTTGATGCCCACTTCTGTTTCTAAATGCCTCAACAGGATGGCATGGTCTACTGTGTCAAAGGCTGCAGATAAATCCAATAGAATCAATGAGGAGGCATGACCTTTGTCTATATTCAGACGGAGATCATCCACTAACACTACTAGTGCTCTTTCCCATGCCCTGGTCTGAATCCAGACGGGAAAGGGTCCAGAGCGCTAGAGTTATCCAAGAAGGTCTGGAGTTGGTCAGCTACTGCTCTCTCAATCACTTTGCCCAGAAAGGGCAGGTTAGAGACTGGGCGATAATTGGCCACATCATTTTTGTCTAGGGATGGTTTTTTAAGTAGCGGACGGATAACCGCCTGTTTGAGCTGCTGGGGAAAGCTGCCCTGAGTTAGTGATTGATTTCCAATAGACCTCAGTGGTTCACTTATGTGGCCCTTACTTGATTTTAACAGCCAGGATGGGCAAGGATCCAGTGCCCAAGTAGTGGTTTTCATAGACATCAAGGTCCTGTTAAGATCTGTCATTGTGATTGGTTCAAAGCAATCCAAATGTAAGCTGGATGGTGCATTTATCATTTCTTCTATCTCGCTTGCATTGCAGCTAGCATCTAGATCAGAACATATTCGTGCTATTTTATCAGAGAAAAACTTAGCAAAGGCCTTGCAGCTAATTGTCTGTTCTTGGGACTATAAAGGTTCAGATTTAGGGGTTAGGAGGCGTTTTGGTATCTTAAACAATTGGGATGGTCATGAACTAGCCGACGCAATAGTTGCTGAAAAATGTTTCTTTGCTGCTTTCATTTCCGCTTCATAGGTCCTCCAGTGGGTGCTGTAGAACGTTCTATCTGCTTCCACGTGAGTTTTTCGCCAGCGCCTTTCTAAACGTCTTCCAACCCTCTTTAAGTCAGCCAGCTCCGTGGTGAACCATGGGGCCGGAGACTGTCCCAAGGGCCGGAGCGGCCAATAAGGAGCAATGCTGTCAATAGGCTCAAGGAGCTTCGCGTTCCACAATCCTACAGCAGCTACCATGGGGCATGTGTCTGGGATTCTAAGATCCCCCAAGGCATTTTGGAATCTAGATGGATCCATGAGCCTTTGTGGGCAAATCATTTTAATTGGACTCTCCATTTTGTGGGGAGTTGGGGCTACATTCACTTTTGTCTTCAGCAGATGATGGTCTGACCATGGATCAGGCCGAACCTCCAATGTTGAAAGGTTTCCTCTTAAAGGCTCAGTGCCAAATATTAAGTCTAAGGTGTGGCCTCTTTCATGTGTAGGGCCTGTCATAATTTACGAGAGGCCCAGGGTTGCCAGGGACGCAAGGCCACAAAAGCCTGATGCCAGATTGGGGCTGCTTGCTCAGGAGTCTCTTCCTAGCTTGCCCAATTTATACTCACTGAGGGAAGGGCTGCTGTCCCGTCTTCCCTTTTCCCTGGCCTCTCATCCTCCTGCAATCATTTCTTAATTAAACCTTTACTTCAACAGCCACATAGGTCTTCACAGCTCCCTCTTTCTGCCTCTGTCGCTTGTTTGAGGCACCTCAGAGGGCAATGCACATCAAATTGGGCCTGTTGGCTTTCTATCCCCAGACCCTGCCTAGCAGTGTGTTTCCCCACAGAAATGTCTAGTAGCACACCCCTAGCCTCTCCTTTTCCCAATCCAATCTGCTAAATGCCACTGGCACAACATAGTCCAGTTGAGTAGGGTTTGATGTGGGTGGGTGAAAGCATGTGAGCTTGGTCTATGCACCTAGATGTGCAATCAATGCACAGTAAAGAGTTGCCATACCATACCGGTTGCCAATGCGACATGGATCATGATGCAAAGCTTGCATTTCTGGCGCTTCCACATCCGTGGTTTAGATGAGCCAGCATGGTGTGCTGAATAGAAAGTGAGACTGGGATCTGGGACACCCAGGTTCAGATCTGAACGTGAGATGGATCATTCCAACAACCACTTCACCCAGTCTCTAGTCAAGAGGCACACAGCAAAACCGAAAGCCTTTGTGCATGCTCACTGGAGGTTCTACAAGCACCAAGATGCTCTGGGTAAGACATGACATAGCTTGGATCCTACAAGATCTGTGAGTGGAGCTCAGCCCATGGAATAAGACCTGTCCACTTCCCCATCTGCTGTAGCCCACGGAGCCTCCTGATATTCTGTTCGGGGGGTGGGTGGGTAAGGAGACCCTCATAAATGGAATAAAGGGCAATGATAGGGGGTACATTCAGCCTAACATTGGGTCGGTGAAGCAGGGAGACCAGGGGTCGCCAGTGTAGTACTTGAGGACACCATGGTGCCCACCGATACCTTTCCTGGAGCCCACCAAGCATTTTTAGGAAGTGGGTGGGGCTCTCGTCCAGCAGGGCTTCTGAATGGCCACTGGAGATCCAATTGGCTGCGCAGGTTAAAATGTTTCAGGGACAGCTGCCACAAGAGTTTGTTTTATTCTCTCTGTCCTTTCCCAATGCATTTTTTTAGTTACCCCTCTTCCCCTGTGTCTGTGGCTCCACCTCCCATGGCAGCCATTTTGTGGTTGTGTCCACCACCCAGTATAAGAATTCCAAGCATTCCTACAGGTTCCAAAAGGCTGGGCCCCCCTGAGACAGACTTTCAAAAAACCTGCAAAGCCTGTTTGGCCATAGTGGCCAGTGAGACAAAAGAAAGTTGTGCTTATCATGTAGGTAGAGAAGCCACTTCCAGCTGTACTAAAAATGACAGCCTATAGAATCTTTGCCTGGCTTCATTACCAACAAAGCAAAATCCTGGAGCGTTATTTACAGCCAAACCACTCAAACCATAATTCCCAGCTGCAAGTGGTTGGAAGGTGACTTAGGACCAGATCCAGGACACCAGTGGGGTGTGTGTTTTCTGAGCTGCAGGTGGAAAAATCATATGAAGGTATTACTCTGGCAAAGGTGTGAGTGGAAGAAGTGTAAGCCTTCCTTCTAGCATTACCAGCTCTGGGTTGGAAAATTCTTGGAGGTCTGGGGCGGAGCATGGGAAGACTGGAGTTTGGGTAGGGGGCTGCCGTTGTCTCCAGGGGGCTTGACTTATGTAGGCTGGAGATCACTTGTCATACCAGGAGAATGCCACGCCCCGCCTGGAGCTGGGCAACCCTCACCCCTCCCATCTGCCACTTTCCCACTGCAAAATGCGGCCATTTCTTGAGTCACTCAGCAGTGGCTTAGCAGACCTGAGCGCTCCCCTCCCCAAACATCTAGTTCTACTCGGAGGCCCACTCGGCTAACTAGGACTGTGTTCGTGTGTTCTCAGAGGGGGTCTTGACAAAAAAGAGTCCAGTTTTTTGAAAGTCACTCTTTCAAGCTGAACAATTTGGCAATGTAAATATATTCAGATTGTCACCCTCGCAACTGCATAAAAAGGCCACTGGGGACATGTTCAACAACCTGATGGAAAAAACGTAATTCTAGTCCTTATGGCCAGAACCAGAACACTGATTAGGTACTGGCTTTGCTTAGGATCCTCTGTGGGATATAACCTGGGATATAAGCTGGTGTGGTTGCACCCTTTGCAAGCATTTCGCTGACCCTCGTTCTTTATCCTATGGATAAAAACATGGACCTTGATCATCCTCCTTTATCTCATATTTCAGCCTTCTCACTCCAGACCCCCACTTTGGAATGGCTAGACCAGGGTGGGCTGGTTTCTACCAGGGCAGAAATTCTCAGCCCCGCCTATCCATTCGCAGAACCTTCACCCTCTGCTTGCTTCGGGCTGCTTCACACGATCATGTTAAGGGGGGAAAAAAGGAACCAGGAGAGTCACAATTCCCAAGATTTATATAGCACTTTCAAGTGTCTGTAGCACTTCTCATACATGATCTCAGCTGCCCTCACAACAATCCTGTAAGTCAGATCAGTATTACTATCCTCACATTACTGACAAGGGGATGAGATGCTTATGGAGTTTGTGGCTCGCTGCTCTCATGGCCCCCCTGAAACACAGGCGCACAAGTTCAGCCCTCTGGGTGGGACAAAAGGACTGTCAGGAGAAGACGGCCATCTTCTTCGCTGTGATGTCATAACGAAGCCAGGCAGACTTCCTTGGCCCATTGCACAAAGGCTGGTCTAGAGATCAACACAAGAGTTGCATCTCTGCTTGGCTCAGAGTTCATCTCTGCTCTGCAGCCCTTTGGACTGGACCCTGGACTCCGAGTGCTGTTTGCTCCTCTGGCTGGTGGATCTGGCCCTTCCCTTAGGAGCAGGAGGCTCGGGGCTGTGGCCAACTTCTGTATTTTCCTTGTTGTTCAAATGTGACTCTTCCTGTTCTGCCTCTTCCTGTTTCACCAGCTCTTCTGCCTGAGCCCGTTCCTGTAAACCAGTGACAGGGGTTGACTTGTGAGGAGAAAGGGGGAGAACAGCTCTGTGCTTCAGTATGGCTCAAAGCACACATTAATAATATTAATAACAATAACAGCATTCGATTTATATACCGCCCTTCAGGATGACTTAACACCCATTCAGAGCAGTTTACAAAGTATGTTATTATTATCCTCACAACAAAACACCGTGAGGTGGGTGGGGCTGAGAGAGCTCTGAGAGAGCTGTGACTAGCCCAAGGTCACCCAGCTGGCTTCAAGTGGAGGAGTGGGGAATCAAACCCGGTTCTCCAAATTAGAGTCCTGCTCTACTTTCCCAAAGCAGTAAGCACCATCAGCACTCCTGAAACCCAACCTGCTTTTATCGATGGCTGAGAACTCCGTTACAGTCTGCTTCATCATCCTTTCGGACAATGTTCCCTGGGTCCTCCTCGCCTTCCCCCTTGCTTCCCAATTCCTTGTTACCTGTTCCGAATGCTCCAGAGAGAGGGTGTACCAGAGGGCGATGGCACAGCGTCTCCCGTGGGTCACAGCCCACACGCCATGGGGGTTTTCTCCACCGGAGCTGAAGGCTACCAGCCTCCCACATTTCGGCCGTACCTGGGCCTACTCGAGAAAGGGGTGGGGGAAGAGAAATGATAAATCAACACTCCTCGTGCCATCTGCCCCGTTCATCCTCCATCCAGCAGGGGAACCATCTCTCTGGGGTCTAAAATACAGTAAGCAGTAAATAGGGAGTGGAGAAAGCTCCCCCGCCGCCACCACCACTCTGGAGCAAAGAGTTCTGCGCAGGTCTGGAGAAGGACAAACGGAAGGAAAAGGGATTGCAGAGAACTGGATGGGGAGAATTGCCAGGGAAGAAGGCGTTTAATGTTTGTCCTGGCCTGAAATTTGCAGCAAGTAGCTCTCTCAAGTGCAATGAACACTCGAAAACTAGAAACGTTTTAAAGTGCTCAGTGCTGTAATTTAGAAATGTATACAAAAAGTTCTACAACAGTCTCAGCAATAACACTATGTCAATAATATTCCATATCAGTATCTCAACAATATTGCATTTAAATGTCAACAGCATTCATAACGGTACAAGTGAGGAAGGTCCAGAAGTCCATACGTAGTACAGTCCATTTAGGGTTCCAATCAAGCACTATAAATTGCACTTGCCCGTTTCACTCCCAATACTCCAGTGTAGCTGGTGTCCGGGGTCAGCAGCCCAGCCCCCGGACTTGCTGGCAGACAGCGGCAGGGGGCAGCCGGGAGACAGCAGTTCAGCTGCTCTGTCTGGCAAACAGAGCCAAACCCTGCCTACTCCAGGGGGAAGGGGCAAAAGGCCAAAGCCTCAGAGGGCCGGAGGGAGCAGGGAGAAGCCAGCTAGTCCCACCCACCATGGGGGAGAAAGGGGGCTAAGCAGGCTAGAGGAAAAGGGCCAAGGCAAGGGGAACAGGGACACAGCAACAGCCCAGACAGAGCCCTTACCTTCCAAGGAGGAGAAGCAGCCACCACAGCCCAGAGCCACACCCTGGCTAGAGGACAGCAGCCTGGCTCAGGAGGTGCTAGGAGCCAAGCCCCTCCAGGTGGAGCTGCCACAGGCATTCTGGGGGAGGAGATGGGTAGCCCCTCCCAGCATCAATGAACAGGCAGCACAGAAGCTGGTCAGGGCAGCTCCTCGCGAGCAAGGCCAGACAGGCTCAGCAGCACAAAAGCTGGCCAGGGCAGCTCCTCGCGAGCAAGGCCAGGCAGGCTCAGCAGCACAGAAGCCGGCTGGGGCAGCTCCTCGTGAGCAAGGCCAAGGAGACCTCAGCTGGGGATGGCTCGCATTCAACCCCACCCTGCCAGCAAGGCAAGGAAGCCAAGAAGGGATTAGTGGTAGGAGGGAAACACCTGAGGGAAGGCACAGCTGGGCCAAGTCAGGAGAGGGAACAAGCCTAGAAGGAGGGCAGGGCGGGGAAAGGAAGCCCTATATAAGGTGGCTAGGAAGAGCTCTGAGGTGGTGGGTGTGAGTGAGGAGTGATGATGTGGAGTGAGAGCAGTAGGATGCAAGGGTGGTGGCTTGGAGGAGAGTTCTGGAAGGAGGAGATGAAGGAGGATGCAGAGGGTAAGCAGGCCAGGTTGAGCAGGCCAGCGAGTGGACTGAGAGGGAGTCTGGGTGAGGTATACCGCCCCTCCTTCCACAGAGCAGGGTCCTGCAGAGTCCCTGGCCCCCCTGTGACGTCAGGAGCAGACTGCCCAGTGCCACGCCCAGCGGCAGCTGCGGCAAGCCCTGACAGCTGGGTCGTAATTCAAGGCACCATAATTCACTCTTCCAGCCCTGTGTCTGTCAGATGACAACAGAAGTACATCTGACATGATGAATAGTCTGAAATTGTTTGTGTAATGCCCCTGACAAAGCACATGGGTGCGAAACAAACTATGCTAGCAGTTTGTCAGGCAAGTTTGAAACCGTGACTTTCCCGTGAAAACTGTTGTGCTGGAAGAGTGAATTATTTATTTATTCGATTTATATTCCACCCTCCCCACACTAGCAGGTTCAGGGCGGATTACAACCATATACAATTAAAACACATTAAATAACTGATACCAGGGCCGTTTCCACACGGCTTACCTTATTCTGCAAAATAGCGAAATCTCACGAGAAGACGCTGTTATTGCGTCTTCTTGCGAGATTTCGCTATTTTGCAGAATAAGGTAAGCCAGGTGGAAATGGTCCAGTTAAAACCATAAAACAGTCAAAGTTACAGTTAAAAATACATATATATATACATAATCATAATGGCACAGCAACCAACTGACCAACCTTCACCCATCTCTAGAGCATCATACTGGGGACTGTTTGCTAGATGGAGGTACTGCTAGTAGGGAGGGCATATTCTGCAATCTACTGGCCAGGGGGCTACGCCTGGATCACCCCCAGACTCTTAACTCTCGGAGCTGGTGTGAGCACCACCCAATCGAGTGCGGGAAGCCGGGGTCCTAAATTCACGTTTTCATGACTCAAGTACAGGATCTCCATCTTCGCGTGGTTTAACTTCAGCCGACTTTACGGCGCCTTGAATTACGACTCAGCTACACTGGAGTATTGGGAGTGAAACGGGCAAGTGCAATTTATAGTGCTTGATTGGAACCCTTAACGGACTGTACTACGTATGGACTTCTGGACCTTCCTCACTTGTACAATTATGAATGCTGTTGACATTTAAATGTAATATTGTTGAGATACTGATATGGAATATTATTGACATAGTGTTATTGCTGAGACTGTTGTAGAACTTTTTGTATACATTTCTAAATTACAGCACTGAGCACTTTAAAACGTTTCTAGTTTTCGAGTTCATTGTACTTGAGAGAGCTATTTGCTGCAATTTGGTTTTTGTTGCTCTTCTCACTTTAAGCCTCTGTATTTGGTGATTGGCCTGAAATTTGGCCAAATTTGCCTTTTGCTGTCCCATTTGAATCTACTGAGCTGTTGCTGACAGACTGTGCTGAACAGAAGAGCAGAATCTCAGCTCCAGCACAGCCTAGTGCCCTTCCCATGCCTCTGGGCCTGTCCTTAAACTCAGACTCACAGTGAGGGTCACAGCGTCCGTCTCAGTGAAGAAGAGGTTTCCTCCTTGGAAGTCATCATTCAGGTACAGGATTGCGCTGCAGAAAAGATGGGAGAACAGATAGGAACCCTTGACTTCCCACAACTCACAATGAGAGGAGGTGTCAATGCCAAGGTGATGGGGCACAGTTAAGGATGCCTCAGAGCACTGCAACCATGTGGTGTTTCCATACCCCTTATTACTACGGTAGCATCTGCCTGCCGTTACTGGGCATATCAGCGTCATAAGAATGCACAAAAAGTCCCAATGGATTGGACTGAGATCCATCTGGTCCAGCACTCCATTTCCAATCAGGTGCTTCTGGGAAGTTTCCAAGCAGAGTTCCCTGTCCACAGCACTCAACATTCAGAGGTAAACTTCCTCTGAACATGGAGGTTCCACTGGCGGTACATCTTCCTACCCTTCATGGATTTCTCCAATCCCCCTTTAAAGGCATTTAAACCAGTGGCCATCACTGTACCTTCTGGCAGTGAATATGCCGCATGGGTTGCAGCGCTCCGAAACAACCCAACTTGTACCACGTGTCACCTTGGCATTACCAAGGAAGACCAGAGCCACTATGTGGAGGCAAGCAATGGCCAACCACCTCTGTCAGTCTGGTTTTTTTGCCATCTTCTGGGCATGGAGCAGAGGTCACTGGGAGTGTGGAGGGGAGGCAGTTGTGAATTTCCTGCATTGTGCATGGGGTTGGACTAGATGACCCTGGAGGTCCCTTCCAACTCTAAGATCCTATGATCCTACCTTGAAAACCAAAGCATGGGTCACTGCAAGTCAGCTGCAACTTGAGGGCACTTTATACACATCAGCATCTTGGCGGGCAGAACATACAGGACAAACATGTTTTAAATAAATAAACAGAATAAAATATCCTCCTCCCCGTATGAGGAGAAGAGAAGAGTTGAAGAAGGTGGGACAGATCCTTTCCTGCTACTGTCCTGAGGTTGTCCCTCCATTGCAGGATCCTGGAGTTTGCCTGTTTAGCAAACCTTTGTGGGGCATGTAAAACTGTTGCTGTGGTTGCCTCCCTGGTGTTGAATGGTTTATTTGTTTTTATAGCGTTTCTCTTTAGTTAAGAGCTCAAAGCAGTTCACATCAATAATCAATTTGCATCCGTTAAAATGAACAAAATGTAATAAAAATGTAATAAAAATCCAATAAAGCCCAACAAAACAATCAGCATAATACAAATGACATAAAACCACACTAATTCCAGCCCTAGACTTTAAACCATACACATGAACGTAAGTATTACAGGGAATTATAGTATCCCACAAGTCAACTTCTTTGACTCAAGTCTGTCATTCCTCCCTCACTCTTCAATCCAAAAGTAATTCACTTGTAGAACTCCCTAACACAAAAGATGGTAATTATCACTAGCAGGGCTTATTTTTCTGTGGAAAGAGGTGGGGGAACTCTCAACCGAGGCAACTCCTGTGAGGTGGTAGAGCCCTGTTCACCACATGTGCGCGCGCACAGCGCGTGTGGACTCAGGACAGTGTGATGCGTCACTTCCAGGAAGTGACATCATCACCCAGGATGTGACTGCTCCGGGAATGCTCCCGTACTCCATGGGGGGGGGGGGGCAATTCGGCCATGATCACACCAAATTCAGCCTCGATTGGGCCAGCATAGACCCAGGCTACTGCCAGATGGGGGAGTGTTCCCTTGCCTGGAAGTGGCACGATCCGGGCGTTTTGGGCCCCAATACTGATTAAAACAGGCCCAATCTGGGCCAAAACAGGCTCAAAGCGGCCATTTTGGGCCTGTTTTGGCCTGTATTGGTCCCAAAATGGCCCATATCAGGTCAGTACCAGAAAGGGGAAGGTTCCCCCCTCGGGTACCTACCCAATCCTGGCAGTTTCGGCCCTGATCCCTACCGAAACTGGCCCCAAATGGACAAAAATGGCAATTTTGGGACCTGTTTTGGTCCCAATCATGGCCGAAACAGCCTGGATCAGGTTGGTGCCGGGCAAGGGAGGGTTCTACCACCTGGGACAGACCAGATCCGGGCCATTTTGGCCCCAATCAGGGCCAAAATGGGACCAAAATAGCTATTTGGGGCCCGTTTTGGGGACGAAACAGCAGGGATTGGGTTCGTGACGGGCGGGGGAGGGTTCCCCCACCCGGCACTGACCCAATCCAGGCAGTTTTGGTCCCGATCTGGGCCCAAAATTCCTTAAAATTGCCATTTTGGCCCATTCCAGCCCAGATTGGGGCTGAAATGGCCGGGATTGGGTCAGTGGCGGCAGAGGGTTCCCCCACCCGGCTATTTTGGGCCCACTTTGGCTGGGATCAGGGCCCAAATGGCCAGGATCAGGTCGGTGCCAGGCAGGGGAGGTTTCCACCACCTGGGATAGACCCAATCTGGGCCATATTGCCCCCAATCAGGGCTGAAATGGGCCCAAAATGGCTTAAAATGGCCCATTTGTGGTTGTTTCGGGGCCGAAACCCAGCACCGTCCCAATCTGGGCAGTTTTGACCCCAATCCAGGCCGTTTGGGCCCAAAATGGCTTAAAATTGCCATACTCACGTGGGTATTTTTAAGAGGTTACAGAACAACATTCCCGCTAAAATAAACCCCTGATCACTAGTTCAATAACAACAACAACAACATTCGATTTATATACCACCCTTCAGGATGACAACACCCACTCAGAGTATGTTATTATCCCAACAATAAAACACCCTGTGAGGTGGGTGGGACTCAGAGAGCTTCCAAGTGCCGTGACTAGCCCAAGGTCACCCAGCTGGCTTCAAGTGGAGGAGTGGGGAATCAAACCTGGCTCCCCAGATTAACCACTGCACCAAACTGATGTCAGCTTTAAAAGAGGTTAGGCAAAATTCTGGAGGATAACGTCAGTCAATATTAGCCAAGATGACAAGATGGAATCTCCTGTTCTGAATATCCGTGCTAAAGAAGACCGACAGTGGAAGGGTTCGGCCTCCGTGCCTTGCCCGTGGCTCTTCTGGAGGCATCTGCATGAAAATGGATGCACAACTTGATGCTCAGGCCATTCCGCTAGCCCAGCATGGCCTGTCTTATGTTCTGGGTTGCACTGAAGTGTGCTCCACAAAAGGCTTTAAAAAGGGCTTAGGCAGAGTTATGGCAGACAGCTGCATTGACGGCCACAGCCAGGGTGAGTGAAAGGAGCCTTCACATTCAGAGGCGGTAAAGAGCATTAGGGGGCGACATCAGGGAAGGCCTCGGCCTCCACGCCCCACTGTTAGCCGTCCAGAGTCACTGGCTGGCCACTGCATGGGGCAGGATGCAGGTCTGGTCCAGCAGAGCTCTTCGTATGTTCTTCTCATGTTCTCAGCGAGAGGAGCAATGCGAGAGGAGCAAGGAGGAACACGTTGTTGATGAAACGCTGGAAGACCACTGGCGCGTTACATAGGCCAAAGGGCATTACCAGGTACTCGAACTGGCCGTAACGAATCCCAAAAGCTGTCTTCCATTCATCCCCTGACCGTATCCGGATGAGGTTATATGCCCCCCGCAGGTCTAGTTTAGTGAACCGGGTTGCTCCTCGGAGCCGCTCTAAGAGGTCAGGGATCAGAGGTAGTGGGTAGCGGTCTCTGACTGTAATCTGGTTAAGGGCCTGGTAATCGTTGCATAACCGCAAGTCCCCTCCCTTCTTTTTGACAAACAGGACTGGTGCAGATGTCGGAGAGGCTGAGGGTCGGATAAACCCCCGCGCTAGGTTTTTTGCCAAAAAGTCCTTGAGGGCCACTCGTTCTGGCTCCGATAACGAGTACAGGCGTCCGTTGGGAAGGGATTTATCGGGAATCAGGTTGATGGCACAATCGTAGGGTCTGTGCGGAGGTAGTTGATCAGCCCCCTTCTCCTCGAACACGTCCGCGAACTCTGCATAGCGGGGTGGCAGCAGGGATCCCTGGACCTTGGCGTCGGCGCTGGTGAGCAGCTTCGGGAGGGGATCTGGCTTCCTGGTCGGGAACTGGACGACTTGGCGCTTCCAGTCGATGAGCGGGTTGCTGCCCCTGAGCCAGGTCAGCCCCAGCACTACCGAGAAGTGCGGCATGCAGACTACATCGAACTGGACGTGGTCCCGGTGGCCTTCCACAACTACCTCCACCAGCTCAGTCTCGTGGGTTACTGGCCCAGATTTCAGTAGCCGCCCGTCGATGGCCTCCACTAGGGCAGCAACGGGTTTTTCGTGCAACGGGATGTGGTGCTGATGGGCAAACTGCCGGTCCACACGCCGCCCATCTGGCAACTGGATTTCTAGGTGGAAGAGGAGGTGTCCCCCTCCGACGTCAAGGGCCCCATTGGTGTAAACCTCTCGCCCCGGTCCGCGTGGGTCGCCGCGAGCCGGGGCCGGGCTTTTGCTGCACATTCTGGGTGGCGCTTTTCCGGGCAGGCATTGGCATAGTGGCCAGCCCCGCCACAGTACAAGTAGAGCCGCTGGGTGCTTCACCTTGCTTTCTCTGCGGCCGTAAGACGGGGTTGGGCGCCGCCCAGCTGCATGGGCTCCTCCCCTTCCACCCCCGTTGGAGCAGCGGGGGCGGAGTAGGGGCCGGCGGGCACTGGCCGGGGCACCCCTCCCCGCTGGGCCCCTTCACTGCGTGCCTGTCTCCGGGCTTCCAGGCGCTGGTCAATGCGCTGGCACAGCACCACAAGGTTTTGAAGGGAACTGGGGCGTTCTGTTCGGGCCAGCTCGTCTGCAACCTCATCGGACAAGCCCTCCACGAACTGGTCCTGCAGTGCTGCCTCGTTCCACGCAACATCCTGAGCCAGTAGCTGGAATTCCGTCATGTAGGTGGCCACGGACCCCCGTCCCTGGCGGAGCCGTCGGATGCGCCGGTTGGCGCTCTCAGCCTTAACGGGGTTGGCAAAAGTTTGCTGGAGCCGCTCCACAAACCCAGTGTAGTCTTGCAGCAGCAGCGACGGTTCCAGGAGCAGAGGGGTGGACCATCTGGCCGCCTGGCCTTTCAAAAGACTCAGGATGAAGCCCACCTTGGTCTTATCATCAGGAAAGTCTCGGGGGCGCAGGCTGATGTACAGCTGGCACTGGGCTAGGAAGACAGGAAACTCCTCCACATTGCCCGCAAACTTTTCTGGCAGGCTCACCGGGCACTTGGGCGTGGCCGGTGGCGGTACTGCCGCAGCTTGCTGCTGAAGCTGTTGCTGAAGCTGAGCCACAGCATTGCTCAGTTGGGTTACTGTCTGCTGCAGCGTCTGGTTCTGAGCTACAAGTGCAACAGCTGTGGCTGCGTCCATGCTGCCAGTAGCTGCTGAGTTGTGGGTGGAAGCAACGTGTCGCGCACAGGGCTGGGCACAGCAGGCAGGAGGCTCACTGGTACTGCAGGGCTGAATACAGCAGGCAGGAGTTCAGGATTACCAGACAGCAAACCGGGGTCCAGGAGTCAGGCCAGGTGTCAGGATCAGGCTATCAGTCAGAGAGAGACAGGGGCAGGCAGAAGAGTAGTCAATAGGCAGGCCAAGGTCAAAGTCCAAGCAAGCAGCAGAGCAGGGTACACGAACGTCCAGGTAGCAGGGAGTGGCGAGCTGAGTTGCTTCCACGCTTCGGTCTTCCCAGCGTCTTCCTTTATTGCTGTCCTAATGAGGGGCAGCTGTTGCCTCTCCCTCGAACAGCCCAGCCCGGCGTTGTGCTAGTAGCCGGCCACTCCTCCGCCTTTCCAGGAACGCTGCCTTATCTCTAAGTTTCCTCCTTTCAGCTGGCCCCAGAGGCTCGGATTTCGCTCTTGCCCTGGGGGAGTCTTTGTCTCTTACAGCCTCTGTGGAGGTTTCTGGCTGTTCCTCGTCCCTGACAGTCTCTGCAGAAGCTCCAGGCTGTTCCTGCTGAATTCCCTCTGGAGCAGCAGCAGTAGTTTCTAGCTGCTCCTCCTCTCCCATAGCTTCTGCAGGGGCTTCCAACTCCAGAGGAGATCCTGCTGGCCCTTCCTGCTCATCTTCTGAGGAGGACTCTGCGGAGGACTCTGAGGCACTAGGTAAGGTGGCCAGTTGGGGCTGGGGCTGACTCATGACAATTGCCCCTGCTTTGTAAGCAGACTTGCTTCTGTTTTAAGGTGAGCTCTTTAAAAAATTGTGGAGACTTCCGGCTTGGGATCATGGTGGTCTGAAGTGATTCAGGGAGCTGGATCATCCGGGTTGCTGTTTTTGGGCTGGTGGGGTGCTTAGATTACTCACAGCCCCCCGATTTCAGGTAGAAGTCGGGCAAGGACGCTCATTGTCCCTAAGAGGGTGTGATCTCGGCAGATGGGGGGTTCTGAATTAAGGATTCTCCGTCTGCCTTGAGATCCCCTCCCAGAGGGGCGGCTAATATCTCTGCAGCAACCTTTTGGAGTCATTAAATTGACATAGGATCACTGTACCCAAGCTTCAGAAATGATTTTTAACCAGGACTGAACAAAAGAGACAGTGAGTACAACCCAAGAAGAGTTAGAGAAGTAAAGATCACTATCTCCCCTAATGGGCTTGATTTTTGCTCAAAGACTGAAATGTTTTAAAGTAAAGAGACAAACCCCAAAGCAAAGGACAGTAAAAGTGGTGGGGAGTGGAGAACTGTGAATTTAACGATTTAAAGAGCTTAAAAAGAGCAAAAGGAACTTTTTGTTTTGCATACTTGTGGTTTGGGAGATAATGACGCGAGGGGAAGAGTGTGGGAAGCGTCTGAAATATCGTGAGAAGTGGATTGCCTGTAATATAAACGAGTGGTGGCTAGAAGGGCAGGAAGTCGGCGGGAGCAGAGGAAGAGAAACAACGAGGGACAGAAGACCCAAAGAGGAAGCGGAAGCTGGACATCTTGAGTGTGGGAAGGGCAGATGACTTCATGTGAACGGTGTAACTGTGTAACAGGGAAAAGCGTCCGACATTGAAAAAACGGAGCGGAATATGCCATCTTGGATAGGGGAAAAGTGGAAGGCAACCATAGAGAGCACCATTGAGAAAAAACGCCCAACATTTTGACTACTGGAAAAAGATAAAGTTTTCCCTTCACATTTTTTTTATATCATTGGACAAGACTGATTTAATTAAAGTAAGAAATATAAAAAAGGCAAGACGGAATTGAGGAAGAGAGCCGACTCGTGGGGTCCTAAGGCAAGTCCAATGGTGGGGAAAAAAGATAAAGATTGGCAGGCAGCGACTGAAAATCTGGATAAAAAAATAACAGAAGGTAATAAGGAAACAAATGAAACCATACAAAAGATGCCAGAAATGGTTCAAGAATTGCAAAAGCAAGTGAACGACTCTCAGTTGAATTTAGTGAAAGAGATTAAAGAGGCAATAAAATCAGAGGTTGCAGAATTGGCAAAGAGTATTGATGAAATAAGAACGGAACTCCAAGCTACACAGCAGAAGGTACGAGGTGGATGTAAACGGACTTAATTCACCCTCAAAGAGAAAAGCAGTATTTCATTGGCTGGCTAAACAGAGATGTAATGTGATTTGTCTACAAGAAACTCATATACGAGAACAAGACATAAAATATTTACAGAATAAAAAGTTAGGGAAACAATTTGTGGCAACAACTAAGCAAAAGAAGAGAGGGATTGAACTCTATATTAAAGAAGAAGAGAATAAATGAAGATCTTTTGAGCAGTTAATGCTAATATGGAGGTTCTTAAGAAAGAGACTAAAAACTTTATACAACATAATGTGGATCAAGGAGTGGCAATTCATAAAGTATGGGATGCATACAAAGCTGTGATTCGAGGAGTGCTTATGGACTTAAATGCCAGAGATAAGAAAAATAAAGAGTTGAAGTTGAAAGAAATTCAAGAAAAAATCAAGCTAAAAGAACAGCAATTAAAGAAAAGACCGGGCAAAAAGAAGTTACAACAAGAAATTAAAATATTGCAGGAACAAATAAGAGCAATGGAGAATAAAGAAGTGGAATGGGAATTAAAAAGGATGAAACAAAAAGCATTTGAAGGAGCCAACAAACCAGGGAAATATTTGGCTTGGCAACTGAAGAAGAAAAGGGAGAAGCAAACAATCAGTAAGATTGTGGAAGATGGGAAGGAGTTGTTTGATCAAAATTCAATTGAGAGGGCATTTTTTAAATATTATGCAAGGTTATATCAGAAGAAATCAATTGATAAAAGGTCAATAGAAGAGTATTTTCGAAAGCTGAGTTTACCAACGGTGCCCAAGAAACTGAGAGAGAAATTAAATGCTGAAATAACAGCACTGGAAATTTTGGAAGTGATACAAGATACAAAAGTGGGGAAGGCACCAGGACCGGATGGGCTTACAGCTAAATTTTATAAAGTAATGGCAGAGGACTTGAAGCAGCTGATGCAGAAAGCGATGAATGCAATTTTGGAAGGCCATGATTTGCCGGAGACATGGAATGAAGCTAATATTACATTAATACCAAAGGAAGCACAAGATTTGACTAATGTGAAAAATTATAGACCGATATCTTTAACAAATAATGATTATAAGATTTTTGCAAAAATATTGGCTGAGAGGTTGAAGATCTGGCTGGTAGAGTTTGTAGGGGAGGAGCAGGCAGGTTTTTTTTACCAGATAGACAGATAAAAGACAATCTGAGGATGGTATTGAATGCAGTAGAATATTATGATAAAAACCCAGGAAAACAAGTTGGTTTTTTCTTTGTGGATGCTGAAAAAGCGTTTGACAATTTAAATTGGGATTTTATGTTTGCAATGATGGAAAAAGTGCAGATGGGCAAGATGTTCATTCAAGCAGTAAAGATGATATATAAAAACCAATCTGCAGCTATAGTTGTTAACCGGGACATAACGAAAAAATTGGAGATAAGAAAGGGAACGAGACAAGGATGCCCACTCTCTCCATTGTTATTTGTAATGGTATTGGAAATTTTACTTAGACAAATATGTGAAGACAATGAAATTAAAGGTATGAAGATTAAAGAGTATACATATAAGGTGAGGGCCTTTGCAGATGAAGTGATGGTGATAGTGGAAGATCCGCTCCAGAATATGCCAAGACTGCTGGGGAAGATAAAAGAATTTGGAGAGTTGGCAGAATTCTATATAAATAGAAAGAAATCTAAACTGCTTTGCAAGAATATGTCTAAACAACAACAGCAAGAGTTAATGAAGATAACGGATTGTGAAGTGGTTCATAAAACAAGGTACCTAGGTATTGAGTTGACTGCAAAAAATATTGATTTATTCAAGAATAATTATGAAAAGTTATGGCAGCAAATAGATAAAGATATGATGGTTTGGAATAGGTTAAATTTGTCATGGTTGGGTCGCATTGCCGCAATTAAGATGAATGTTCTACCAAGGATAATGTTTTTAATGCAGACAATTCCAATAGTGAAAGACAATAAGCAATTTGAAAAATGGCAAAGGAAAATGTTAACATTTGTGTGGGCAGGGAAAAAGCCTAGAGTTAAGATGAAGGTGTTATATGATGCAAAGGAGAGAGGTGGACTACAGCTACCAAATCTGAAATTATATTATGAAGCCATATGCTTGGTTTGGGTGAGGGACTGGATGCTGTTGGAAAACCATAAACTATTGACATTGGAAGGGTACAATAAAACCTTTGGATGGCATGCATATCTATGGTATGAAAAGACTATGGCGGATTCGATGTTTTTGCACCATTTTGTGAGGCAAAGTCTATTTGCTGTATGGACTAAATATAAGAGATATTTGAATGAAAAAACACCAATGTGGATTGTACCAGCAGAGGTTGTCAATCCAAGGACTGAATATGAAGGAGAGGAGTGGACGACATATCAGAATATTCTTAGAGTGGACAAGGATTTATATAGTATTAAAAACAATGAAGAATTGCCATTTCGATATGGTTGGTTTCAATACATGCAGATAAAAGATCTGTATGATTCTGATCGGAGGAAAGCAGGTTTAAGGGCAGAAAACTCAGAGCTGGAACAGTGTTTACTTCAAGGGGGGAAAATTGATATCTAAAGTGTATAAAATTTTGTTGAAATGGTTTACAGAAGACGAGATAGTTAAGGTTCAAATGGTAAAATGGACAATAAATTGCAATAAGGATATATTGATGGAAGCTTGGGAGAAATTGTGGAAGAATACTATAAAGATGTCAACATGTACCACGATAAGAAAAAATGTGTATAAAATGATTTATAGATGGTATCTTACACCAAAAAAGTTAGCTAAGGGAAATAGTCAGATGTCAGATAAATGTTGGAAATGTGGGAAACATGAAGGTTCTTTTTACCACATGTGGTGGATGTGTGAAAAAGCTAAACAGTTCTGGGGGGAAATAGTAGACGCTATGTCAGATATATTACAGAAAAATGTTGTTAAAAACCCAGAATTGTTATTGTTATGTATGAACCTTGAAGAATTTGATAAAATGGACAGGATAATGGTGTTTTATATGATTACGGCGGCTAGGATATTATATGCACAGTTGTGGAAGACAAAGGAGATACCATCGGTGGAAGACTGGATCTTGAAGACATTGAAGTTGGCGGAAATGGACAAACTTGCGAGGAAACTACGAGAAGAAGTTGCGGAAGAATATATAGTAAGTTGGGAGAAATTTAAGAATTATATGGAGAAAAAGTGGGACATTAAAGGGAAGGTGTGGTCTTTGGATATTTTTTAAGGGGAGGATAGTGCTCTTTTACTTTAACCGAATATAGAGATAGAAATTTTAATATTATATTGGAAAAGAATAATATAGTTTGTGATAATATACCATGTTATAGTGATGTATTTGGTTATACTACATTAGATTATAATGTAAAACAGGATTTATAGGGTAGGATCATATGATATACCAGATTATGATATATTGTAGGACATTATAATAAACGCCTAATTTAAGTTGTAAGAGGAAAAAATGAGACAATATATCTTAAAGTAAAAGTGAAAATAACAGCAATTTTGAATGTTATAGACATGGTATAGTAGATATATAGTATTTTGGACATAGAATATTATAGATTATATTATTATAGATTATGTTATTATAGACAGTGTATATGTGGGGTAATAGAATATATGATTTATTACTAGAATATACTAGATATTATATAGTATTAAATATATGGTACATATTGTTAGAATATATTATATGTTATTAGATAACTATGTTATATAGGATTTTGGTTGGTTAAGGATTATATACTAAAAAGTAATAATGCAAATTAGATGAAGGGAATGGAAAACTGTCGGAAGTCAATGGAAAAGGGGGGGAAAGGGTGGGGGATATTATTATATGGGGGAGACAAAATATTGTGTTGTATGTGTGAATTGATATAATGACCCATCCAATAAAACAAAGTTTAAAAAAAAATTGTGGAGATTATAAGGACTAGGCAGATCCGTAGAGCAAATCTACTGTTTGGCACAAATCTTCCTCCCCAAACTTCCGCATCACTTTTGCAGCTCTTTTTAAAATGCTTCTAAGATTTTTTCTAAAAAGCAAATTTGACGGATTAATGTGTAAATGAATAAATGAATGTGGTACTTATTCATGACACCTGTCTGCACACTCACCTGTAATCTCTGTAGATGTAAGCAGGGGGCTCCTTCCAACACGTGTTTCCTTCTGGGTCCAAGAGACAGTTGTCTGCGTGGACGGGGTGACTGAGGTCCATGCGACCTTCCTGTTCCCCTACACAGAGACCCACAAAAGCCAACAGCGCCATGTTGCAGACTTCCACAAGTCACAAGAAATGCTTCTACACACGCACACCCCTCATTCTCCCCCACTCCTCTGCTCAGAATGAAAAGTGAAGCTCTTTTGCCTGAAAAGGTGCACAGGCAGAACAGATTTTGCAGCCAGCAGCAGCTGTTAGGGACCAGATACCAGAACATCATCTGTGTAATACATACCCTTTTATTAGGACTGACCAAATTAGCACAAAACACTGAGCAAGCTTTTGAGCTCACTAGAGCTCATCCCCCGGCTGGATGTCTCAGAATCAAGAATGAGAGAAGGGTAGAAGACAGAACTCCCAGGTCACAATATTAAGGTCCTGTCTTGCAGGCCTCCTTTGTGAGAGGCCATCCAGCAGGTAGCGTCTTCACTATCTTGTTGTCAACTCTACGTCTCAGCAACAAAGTGCACAAGCTGGTTGCCTGCTGGCATCTCAGAGAGGATGACAGCAAGATCTGTCCTCAAGATCACAGCCTGCGAGTTCTGCCTTCTGCTCTTCTATCTTTTCAAGTCTCGTAACACCCTGCCTGGTGGAGAGCTCTGGACAGCTCAAAAGCCTGCAACAGAGTTTTGTGCCAATTTTGTTCTTGTTTTTGAATTTTACACAGACCTACAGAACAGTTAGCTGTGTTAGTCCGTAGTAGCAAAATAGTAGAGTCCAGTAGCACCTTTAAGACTAACCAACTTTATTGTAGCATAAGCTTTTGAGAACCACAGCTCTCTTTGTCAGATGCATCAACAGCTTTCGATGTGAGAAAAGCTACTAGACGCGTTACCATTTTACACAGACCTGCATGACTGTACAGCTTTTTCTACAAGGGACCAGTCCAGTCCAAGGCAGTTTAGGGCTGGAGAAAGAAAATCCAAACAGCAATCTACACACACACAAACACGCACACATGTACACAGTCTCATAGGTGCTACTGGACTCCTGCTCTTTTCTACTGCATTTAGTCCACGGGTACACATAAGCGTCCTCAGTGGGGCAAACAATCGCTCTCGGGCCATTTCTAAGTTGAGAAAATGGCGGGGGGGAGGCTTTGGGATCAAGCATACTTAGGAATTAAAAATTCTGAGCATGACACTGGGGAGGGGGGCATGAGAACAGTGTAAGCTGCAGTTCGGCTCTCAGGGGTACGCTCAGCGCTGTTACTGTGTTCATCCCCACAGTTGGTTCCAGAGTTCATACCTGTTCCTATTTTACCTCACATTTTTTCCAAGTAATAGTTTAATTCTGCAATGGTAAATTCTCAGTTTCCCAGCTGTACATGAGAGTTCCTTACCCTCGGCAGCTGTGCGACAGACAAGGTGCGTGAACGAAAAGTAGAGACTTTTCTCAGGGGTGAAATAGGATTCGACAATTTTCCGCGATTTCTCACTGGCTTGCAAGAGCAGTTTAGCATCTCTCCAGTCCACAGCACTCTCCTTGGCTAGCTGGGTGGGGGTGGGTGGGGAGAGAAGACACATTGGTGCAAAACGTCACAAACACATGTGCGTAATTGGTATGAAGTTTAGGCACACTTGTTGTGTTTTGTGTGTGCGTGTAAAAGAGAGAGAAAAACAAACACAAAAAAGAATATGCAGCAGCATCCTTATTGAACACTGGCAAAAGGGAGAGCAGGATCCTGCCCTTGTAACAGTCGTGGCCCAAGCTGCAACCTGGAGAAGGCACATGTGCGTAGCAAGGCACGTAGCAGAACACGAGAGGAGGAAACCGGCACGGCCTCCTCTGGCTGATTCTCCCCCAACATTCACAAGTTCATCTTCACAAGCAGCTGGCAAACGTGACGTTCTGGTGTGCCCTGCATGATGAGTAATACCGGCCGGAATCCCTTCTTCCTCACAGCTAGTAAAGGTACAGGATCCTTGCTCTCCTCCCTTGCGCCAGCCACCCTACAAGGCCTAAAGGCAGAGCACGGTGGAACTGCTCTCCCCGCTGGCTGCAGGAAAGAGAAGCAAGACCACCACTCCCACACTGACCAAAGGCCAGCAAGCCACAGCCGGAGAACACGATCAAAGGGCACTTGCAACACTGAGAAATGAGGCACATCTTCAGAAATGCCTCGCTGTGGAAAGAAGCGCATTGCCCGTCTCCCCATCAGACTGGCGCCTGGACCGCTCTTTTTCAGGCCCCTCCCAGGCTCTCTCATATCGTCAGCTCAGTTATTTCAGGCCATTCCTTTGTCCAGCAGCATGCCTGCCCCCCCTCTCTGTTTGGAGGGGGTACCGATAGGGAGAACTGGAGCAACAGAAAAGACAACAGCTAAGGACTCCTTGGCGCCTTTTCGACTAAAAACCGTATCCTCCTGAAGCTACTTTTCCCAGGAAGCTGCTGCCGTCAGGGTCTGTATTCATTCATATGTGACGTGCAATTCCAACCACGGATGTTACAATGGGAACACCAGGGACCTGCCAACCCGGAGCAGATCCCCCTCGATATGCACAGTTGCCATGTTGTGTGAAAGGGGCAATGTGTGGATTTTCACCATTGGCAGACGCACACCAGAAACCTCAAAGTTTGAGTTTCCGTGTACAGAGGCTGTAACCAAGTGCAAAACATGCATGTTCACACAACACGGCAACCATGGGTACCGGAAGGACCGTCGGTAGCATGTGCTCTCAATAGGCACCTTGCACACTTGAAGAGGGCTACAGCGGAATCAGAGAAATGGCCAACAATGATTCTCTCATGCCAGCATCAACACTCTTTAACGATTTGACTCCATACAGCTAATTTTTCTTTTTAATTCGGCAGGATATTCTGACCCCCAGTTTTCACGGCCTGGCTTTGGGCTCTCCCTGCAGCCTCTGAGAAGACCCAGAAAAGAACCCCACAGGGATCCCTTCTGAAGTTTACTGAACATTTACCTGCAAGGCCTTGAGCACTGTGAGTCCTTCAAATCTCTCATGGGGAGTGTGAGGCGAACGTCGGCCACGATACCCCCCTCCAGATCCTCCGGCGGCCTGAAAGAGAGATGAAGCTATGAGGGACACCAGAAGATCCCTGCTGGATCAGGCCAGGGGCCCACCTAGCCCAGCATCCCGTCTCACACCCACCAGTTCCTCTGGCGGGCCAACAACAGGGCGGAGAGGCTGAGGCCTTCCCCTGAAGTGGCCTCCTGGCAGTGCGATGGAGAGATTGACTGCCTCTGAGAGTGGAGGCTCCCACCAGTCACCACGGACCTCTGCTCCAGGAATCTGCCTGACTCCCTTTTAAAGGGGGCCCCGTGTGGCTCTCCGGGGCCCCTTCTCCAAGCTTTGCCCCCACCATGGCTCTCCTGCCACTGGAAAGGGGGGTGCTGAAGTGAGGCTGGCGGCCGTCTTCACCTTGGCCAGGCGGAGGAGGTCTTTGCATTCCGATTCAGTCAGGACTCTGTCCAAGACGACCCTCTGAGAGCCATTGAGCTGCGAGGCATCCAGGGTGATGGCCACGCCCTCAAAGGGCAGCGGGCCTGGGGAGGAGTGAAATGGGGGCATGTAAAGCATTTTATACCTCTTTTCCAACAACAGGCAATACAGAAGGTAAAAATAAAACCCATGAAATACACAGCAACTGGAACAGGTGCTTCAATCAGTCAAACTGCCTTCTGAAAGAGGGAAGTTTTACATCCTTTGCAGAAGTTAAGAGGGTTGCAGCCCTGAGAGAATCCATTGGCAGGAGGTCCCAAAGGTTTCTCATCGTCCTCATCCGCTACTGATCTTAACTGGTATTGCTGTAAGTGAGGAGTGCCGGTCCATCAGGAATGCTGCTCCCAAACCACAAGAGGCTTTAAAGGTGAAAACGAGCACTTTAGATTGAACCCGGAAGCAAGAAGCAAGTTTGTAGCTGGCACAAAACAAGAAATCAGCGCGCACACGCACACAGGCGACAGCCACATTCTGTGCTAGTTGGTGCTTCCAAATTGTCATCCAGGGCAGCTAGGTCATACAGGCAAGCATAGATGAGGAAGTCCTCCCAAATGTTCCCCCTGTGCCTAAAGAAGCACAAAGGAGAGGATTTTACTGTTAGGGAACTTGAGGAAGCCCCCTTTATACTAGTTAAAATCCATTAATCTAGATTACTTAATGCTTGTGAAGGAATCCTTTTTGCACCCTTTTTATTTAACATTCTTGTTCCTACAATTAACAATAACAATGTAAAGGCCTTGAAAAGCACAGCAAGCGCTGTAAGGTAATTTTCTTCACACACCAAAGGTTGTAATTGTTTATGTCCACAACTTTTAGTCCCGGCATTGGGCATGTTCCTTCCTATGTTATCTTAGGAAACTGTTGGTGCCACGCAGAACGTTTTTATTACAGCGAGCTTTCTAAATGCTAGTCATGACCTGTTAATCCATCATATTGAGGAAATCATGTAATTTTGATTATCTGAAGAACTGACAGTTTATAGAACTGTATGAGATCCTCTGTACTGGAAGCAATATTGTCTTGTATTGCTGGAAAGGTATAAATGCAGATGCTGACAACTTACTGTTATGTACCCTGCGGTAATAGGGTGTGCATTGGGATTACTTGAGAACTCCTAATAAACCTTTTCTGCTTCTAAGCTCACCAAGTCTGAAGCCTTAATTTACTAGTCAGGCAAGGAGAGAAGGGGGAACTCGTAACTGACAAACAGGGGTGATAAAATTTCCCCCCAACAGTTGCTCTTTTCCCAGTTATGTTATCTGTTGTTAGTTAGCACCAGCCCATCAAGTTCTATCATAAAACCCCTCAGTTTATCAGCACTTGCCAAATGATTATTTGAAAGCCCGTGGCATGAATACCCCACATTGTCGCTTGATTCGGCTCCTGGTGGGCTGCGGAGCGCAGAACCTCAACGTTGCTCCTGACCAAGCAAGCCATCTCAGCGACCGGAAGTGAGGGGTGGCACTCCATCGCTTTGCACTGCGTAATCCAGCACTACAGCAGCAGCAGGACAGCTGGGAAGGCAAGCAGGTCAGACTCTTCTGAACCTTTTCTCTTGTCGGTTCTTTCCGATCTCTGATTGCTCTTAGGGACTTCCTTCCTTCTAACCCTCTCTATTTGTCCTCTCTCTCCTCTCATCCTCCAAGGAAGCAACTGTGCCCTCTGAATCTCTCTCCATTCTCGAATTAGATAGCTAGAATGCCTCTCTCTCTCTTTTTAACAATAAGGACAACAATCAACAATCAACAATCAATTTTAACAATCAATTTCTTCCTTAAAGCAACACGTCTGGCGAGGACTTTATCCTAAAGCAGCCTCCCCTTGCTAACATCAACCAAGGCTTGTGCGGCCCTCTCTGACATCACAGCAGCTTAGATAATGGCAACTAGAAGGACCATGGTGCCTGGGTCCTACATTATATTTCATTCCTTCTTTTATTTAAAACACTTGGGCCTTGCTTCTCCAAGGTCCTCCAACAGAAAGTAAAAAACCCCCAATGTTTAAAAAAAATAGTCAACAAAACTGGATACAATCAACAGTGCCAAAGCATCTACTCTGCAGTCACAGGCCATTTGGAAGAGGCCACTTTGGCACCCTTCTGAAAAACCCACAAGAACAGAGGAGCTCTGAATGTCCATCCTAAGCATGACTGCAATTATGGTACAGTCCCCTACTCCCGGCATAGATATCCTCAGCTCCTGTATGGTCAGCATCCAGAGCGAAGACAATCCTGGGGAATGCAAAGGGCTTTGGAGGTCACAGAGCAGGGCCTTGCAAGCCAACAGTTTAGCAAATGCTTTGCTTGCTTTCAAGAATAACAATGGCATGCTGTGTAATTCAAAGCATGTGTGCAAAAGGGACAGGAAGGACTGTGTGCAAGACTGCGTGCAAGAGGAAGGTTAAGGCTATAATGTAAGCACCAAATGAATATATACCTGTCCATCTTAGCCCATGCATCTGATGAAGTGGGCTACTGCTTAGGAAAGGATGTGATGCAATAAACTTCCCCCACATGACTCCTGCTCCTCTGGATTCAACGGCTTAAGAGTCCAGCTGGAAGGGTGGAAGAATTCCCACAAAGGATATTTTCTGTGATGTTCAAGAACTCCTCTCCAACATGGTTCCTTGGTTTAGATGGACAGGGCAAAGCCCCTGTGGGCTGAACTTTCATCCCTGTCTGACGTGCAGATGGGAGAAGTCCTAGCACCTTACCAGGCTTGTGGACTGAACTCAGGCAGCAGGTAGTTGGGGAGGATCAGGTTAACTGAGGAACTTCTCATGGAGCTGGAAACAGAGAGGTTGACTGCTGAGAGGATTGTACAGAGAGGAACGACTGGGGTGGTTCCAGGATCCCAGGGGCTGTGGTTCACTCCCAAGCAAGGTGGCACAATGGGGACTAAATACTCTGCTGGGAGGGAGCACCTTGTGGTCAGAATTTTAGAGTTTGGATCGATCTGAACCCAAACCCATATCCTAGAGCCAGTCCTGGCTCAAGAAGCAACTTCCAAAAGCTCTCACTTTGGTTCATGTATGTCTGTTCTCTGTAAGAGCTGGCAGAAGTCTGCAGCAGCCCCCCCCCCCGACACAAACCAGGCAGGGGCCATAAAAGAACATTAAACTGAGGAAAGGTATTCAGCTTTGACACATAAGACTGACAGAAAGAGGCCCAAGCCATGTTATAAGGGCTAAAGTTCCCCTTTAACCTATTTGACCAATCATAGCAGGACAATTTGCAGGCTTCATGAGGTACGCTGAATCATGCTGACTCTTCAATAAGAGCATCTATACAGTGAAAGTCACGTGGGCAGAGACTGACTCAAAACAAGGGCTATTCTAGGCACAAGGACAAAGAACACCTGAACACCCGAGAGAGAGCAAAAGGACTGTTGGGCCATATATGGCAGCAGGGTTCTGGAACCACCCATGTCAGAATGCCACTAACCAATCAGCTGTCAGAGTGCGACTAACCAATCAGCCATCAACCAATCAGAAAGCTGAGTACTACTCTATAAAAAGTCTGACCAAGGAGCTAGTCCTCGCCACTCCTTGGGAAGGCACAAGCCTTTTTGTGTCTGCCAACTGGCAGCCATTAAACTTCCTCTTGGGAAACCCATAAGAGACCCACTTTGGTCCAGGGGTTCTCCAGGAGGTAAGTCAGAAAAGGCTTTTTCTGTGGGGTTTTAGTCACTTTGCTATAAGGTTTTAATGTACTATTTGCTTCTAAGTTAAGGATTTATAAGTTAATACATAAGTATAGGTTAAAGATTAAGCAGTTAGGATTTTAAGGGGAGTTTTACTATAGAAGTGATAAAAGATTTGCTTAAGGGTTTATATTATAAAAGTTAAATACTCTGTTAGTTCTCTCTATATAGGATAAGGCCCATGGGTTAAGATACTGTTAACGGCACGCTTGCATTTCTGTACCATTGCTGGACCGGCTCTGTTTCTGTAACATTCAAGGGCAGATAGACCAGAGGCGACTGGTCTCGAGACTAAACGTACCATTTGTCAGCCAGAATAAACCTTGATGCTAGTTAAAATCTTCCCTGTACAAAGGTGATTATTTACGTCACTGAAGACAGACCAGCGAGGGGGGAAAAGACGAAACTGAGTCAGGGGTTATTCCATCCACACCTCATAAGCCTTGGTAAGTGGCTCATCAGAACCAACGGACCGAGGCGCTGCAGGCGGGGGGGGGGGCCCAGCAGGAGAGAGAGGAGGCTCATTCCTTCCTCCCCCCCCCCCATGCTCACTACACACCTGTTTGCAAAAACACATCACATAAACCCAAAGGCAGTCTGCCACCACAAACGCGCTCCCTGAATGTGCAGGGACATCCATGAACCCAAAGCCAGGTCAACAAGACCCCCAAACAAGTTCCTGCTTCCACATCCCTTCCTTCCATTCCCCACCGTGTCTTTGTTCCTTCCCAACTGAAAAAAGGTCTCAAAGAATCCACCTGATTTCCATCTAGTTATTTGGAAGCTTCGGCCATTTAGGAGTTTCAAAGGAAAGTTCTGTTAAGTCTGCTCAAACCCTACAAAAATAGAATAAAAAAACAGCTACCAACCAGATTCAACCTCATTATAGCAGTCAAAATGCTTCAAACACAGCAGTTAATAAATATCCATGTTTTCCCTCCATCTCCAGTTATAGGGACTAGAAACAAATCCTACTCTGTGTTCTTTCCAAAGGCAACATTGCTTGCTCCTGTTCACATCTTCCTTGAGAATGTGTGTAAAAAGTGTTGTCAAGCTGCAGCTGACTCACAGCGACCCCTGCTGCGGGTTTCAAGGCAAGAGGCAGTTTGCCTTTGCGTAGCAACCGTGGACTTCTGTGGCGGTCTCCCATGCAGATGCCAACCAGGGCTGATACTGCTTAGCCGCTGAGATCTGACAAGATCGGGCTCTTCTGCCCTGCGCCCCTGCCTTTGCCACTCACCTCTTTGCTGCTGCTGCTGCTGCTGCCTCACATCTGGGGCCTCTCTTCTCTGCTTCACTCGGTCTTCTCTTGGGAAAATGCAGAAAAGGCTGTCATTAACAGGGGCCAAGGGCTTGAGACTCTCCGTCACCAATTAAAACATGCAGCAACAAGCAAATGCAACCCCTTCAGTCCTTGGTTTCTACTTAATTGCTTGCCCTGTTAAAAAGGAGCCACCTCTCTGTGTGGAGAGTTCTGAGGAGCCGTCCTTCACCCAGCCCAGCTCAGACCCCCTCTGGAGCTTACCGGTGTTTTTCCCTCATGCTCTCAGGGATCAACTCCTCTGGAGTCCATGGCTCCTAAAGAAACAAACCACAGGGCCATCAGCTGCTGCTCTGTGGCGGATGCAGGGCCAGGGCCCCGCCTTCCTCTGCACCTCAGAGCACGTTCGTCCCACGGTCAGTGTTGCCCCTCCTGAGGGAGCCAATGGCTCCATCAGGACGCATCAGTGAATACACCCAATCATCACAGTCCGCACACAGGCCCGCCTCTGCCCCCCCACAACTAGTCCACACAACAGAGATCACGGTGGGACCGCAACAGACGAAGCAGTTTGACCAGCAGGCTTCCTGTAAGGAGCACAGAGGTTTCTGGTGTGAGGAACACAAATGCCTCACGCCTTAAGAGTAGTCCCCACATTCCTGGTTTTAGGAATTTGCCACGCTCAGCCGGCAGCCTCCATCTGGAAGCGCACTTTGTTCCCTTAAGACATGTTCTTCCTGATCGCCACTTCTGTCAGGTGCTTGCACAGGAGGAACGAGCTCCTCCGTACTTCCAGCTGAAAGCTCAGGTAACAGCGTATCAGACTGGGTCCCACAGGTGAGAAAAACAAACAAGTCACTGAGATGAGAGGAGGCCTAGAAGTCCCCTCCCCCTCCATAGCAGCTTCAGCCACTTACAGGATCGTCAAAGGTTTCCCCAAGATGCTCCACAGCATAGTAGATCAGTTTCTTCTCCATGAGAGACCTCTGCACGTAGCTGCGGATTACCTGTGGGTAACATGAAGTTGTTCACTCCCTGCAAGAATAGTTCCCCCTACTGGAGTGGGAATACCCAGGCATGGATGAATGAAATCCTGACCTCAAGTCACAGCTGACTGATGATGCCCCCCAGCATCAGAGGGGGCTTGCCATTGCCTGCCTCTGCAGCCCTGGTCTTTGTTGGAGGGCTCCCATCTCATTACTAACCGAGGCCGACCCTGCTTAGCTTCTGACGAGATCAGGCTCTCCAGGCCAGGGCTACCTAGGCATACATCTCTAGAAAACACACACAACCATCTCCAGTGACAATCCATTCTCCCTCCCTCTCCCTGAGTGATGTTTACTCGAAATTCTCGGAGTGCCAACACTGATCAGTAGATCTGAAGCCCAACCAAAGCGCCTCCGTAAATGATCAACTGTCATCTTCATTTCCTTCCGCTGGCCAGACTCCGTCAAAAGTCACACAGGCCACATTTGCACATTTGGGGGGTCTTCTGCACTGGTTGAGCAAAGCTGACTGAGGCAAAGCTGAAGTCCAACACCAGTGAAATGTTTCGGTCACGGCCTGCAAAACTGGGGTAAACCCCACAGCTGAACCGCGTGGAGAGCTGGCTGGCTGCACAGGGGGCTGCACAGGGGGCTGCTCATTCAACTCTGCAAAACAGACCCCAGTCCAGTATTGGTCAAATAACAGAGGTTGGTTACTTTAAAAAAGAGACTTTACAAATACTACTACTGCAACACTTGAGTCCTGAGATGCTCAGGAGAAAGGTGGGCATCTAAATTTTAAATAAATTAATCAATCACCACAAAGGGTGATGTTTAAAGTAATTATACAAACAATTACTGCAAAACTTATAAACACGTTTCAGGAGGCGAGTTTTGCTGCTGCAGCAGCTTCCTGTTTGGAGACACCTCCAGGGGTCCAAGAGCAAACGCTTGGCTGTTCAGCCAGACTCCTGTCCTGGGCATGCACTGGCCTTGTTTTAAAACGCACGTTTTAAAAGGTAAGCTGCCACCTCTACGACAGCATTCTCAGTTCCCTGGAATATCTGGCTTCAGCTTGACGGCCAGCTTAGGGAGGGCTGTTGGCCTTCCATATGAGATCTCTACGGTGGGGACTGGAGCGCTCCTGGCTTTCTCTGGAGGGCACCCTGCGTGCAAGAGGTGAATCTCATTTGCCCAGGAAAACCAGAGAGAGGGATTCCAGGCTGGGAAGACATTGCCAGTACCTCTCTGGCAGCAACAGGCGCTTCTGCCCCCAGCACCGCCTGATACCGCTTCATCTTCTCTAGCATCCTCTCGTCTGATGGGTAGAAGAGCAAATAGGTGGCAGTGCACTCGGCAGCAAGGGCCTGGTTCCCAACTGGAAGAAAGAAGAGGACCAACGTGCTCGTTGCTGCCCTGACTCTGCTCTACCCACCAGGGCAGAGAGGGGCAGCTCTCGGCTCCCTCTCGCCTCAAGCAGGCCCTGCTTACCTTGGTCGTAAGCAAACTGCAGCAGATCAAAATGAGACGGGATAAAATCTTCCACCGAAGAAACCCTCCCCGGCTTGGTAGCAATGTCAAGGACGCACTTCTGCCGGCACTTCAAGACCTGGACGTAGCGGGCTGGGAGGCAAAGAGAGAACGTGGCGGTCTCTGGCATGGCAGCTCCTATCGGCTCTTTCCAAGGAACACCTTTGCTGCCAGGAAACTCCACGGAAGACGAGAGCTGAGACAAATGTCAACAACACACCACCAAGTCTGCCAACATTTCCAACTTCCCCATTCAGATTTGGGATATGAAATTTTAAAATGTGCACACAGTGAAATTCTATCTCAAAACCTGAACTGTGAGCACTTTAGACATATTGGCAATCCCTTGAATGTTTTAATTTGGCAGACATTGAATATGAAATCTCATAAGCTGTTAACGGATCTCTATGACTTGGGGGGGAACAGCAAATTGCAGAAATAAAATAAAGACTCAGGCCAGCCAATATTTGGAGCAAATGGAACCAGACGGGTGACACAAGGGAGGAGTGGATGTAGCAAAATGAAGCTCCATTCAAGACTTGCTGTTCCTATGCCAAGTAAATGGTGACAGGGAGCAGAAAGACAAAACGGGCAGAGATCAGAGAAAAAAAGCTGATGAAAAGTTTAGCTGGCAGCACAAAAAAAAGCCACGGGATAGAAATTCCATGGAATCAGATAAAATTTGAATGGTTTCACTTGAAAACACCTCTGCAGTTTACACTTCCGGCTGTTTACTTGAAAGTAAACCTCCCTATCTTGATAGGACTTATTTCCAAACACGTATTCATAGTAATGAAGCTTTAACTACTCCTGGACCAAAATCTGTTGTTTCTACTTTTAAAATTTTAATTCTGTAGCCATTCTGTGTTTCCATCCATATTTCTGCTAAATAAATTATTTTAAAATATATTAGAATAAGCAACAAAAATAGGAAGCAGCCGAGCCATAAAGAGGATTTGGTCCCTGGAATTCCTTCTGTGCGCCCATCAGGCAATTGGGGCTTGCGTTTTTCAAACAGCAGTTTTTCCACGCACATATGTTACACAATAAAGTGCTTTTACAACTCAGGAATATATAGTCAAAAGCTTGCCTTGAGTCAGTTTGGTGTAGTGGTTAAGAGCACAGGACTCTAACCTGGAGAGCCGGGTTTGATTCCCCACTCCTCCACTCGAAGCCAGCTGGGTGACCCTGGGGCAGTCACAGCTCTCTCAGAGCTCTCAGCCCCACCCACCTCACAGGGTGATTGTTGTTGAGGGGATAACAATAGCACACTTTGGAAACCACTCGGAGTGGGCATTAAGTTGTCCTGAAGGGCAGTATATAAATTGAATTTATTATTATTATTGGGCGTGCCTAGTTTTTTGGGTTGCACTCTGAGGGCCACCAAACCAGACATGTGTCGAGAATTTTGTGTTTTGGCCTCCCAGCAGTTTTTTTAACTTAGGGGTATGGGGGCCCAGTTTGTAATGAGACCCCAAAGTATGGGGGGAAGGGGAGTTGAGCCTCCTCCTGTGCAACGTCCCCAGGGAAATCATCGTTCCCACGCACTACGGCCCACATCCGAATCAGGCCTCTGCATAGCTGAAGAGTCAAAGTTATAAACTGTTGGCAGCTCTCAAATCCGAGGGTCAATCTCTGAGAGACACAAGGAATGTGATGCTGGAGACCACTGCCCCGTTACTGCTGGGCACCACAGAGCGGAACCTGCCTGTCAGTCCCTTTCTACAGACACTCCGCTGGTTAACGATCATTTACCGGGCCCAATTCAATGGGCTAGCTACCCCCACCAAAGCCCTTAAAGGCACTGGACCCATCTACCGGCATGACTGCCTCTCCTGCTCAAGCTCTGCTCTGACAGCTCCACTCCCCTGAGCAAACCTTCTGGAGGCAGCATCCTGCGAAGAAGTACCATTGGCAACTGCCCATTCATGCGGATTCCTTCTGGTGGCCCCTACCCTGCGGAAGGCTCTACCGGAGGCTCTTATGACGCCCCAACGCAGAATTGTTCAGGAGGGCATCCTTGGAGAAGATGTCCACCGTGTGAGACGGGACGCTGGACTAGATGGACCATTGCTCTGATCCAGCAGGACTCTTGTTAAGCTCTTCGTGAGTAAAGTTGCCGTGTTGTAGTTCAGCTCAAGAGGTGACTTTTATTAGGGACTAGCAACAGAGCCCATTGTAAAAATAAATACAACGGGCCCTGCAGCCGCCGCGGAAGTGGCCGGAAGGCCGTGCATGGGGGGGTCCTCCCTGCGCTGTGCCTCCTTCCTGGCTCCATGGCCCCTCCCAAGGTCCCATGGCCTTGCAGTGGCAGTGGGGAGCCTCGCCACCACCAGTAGCGGCTGTGGGGCCATACTGTGCTTCCTCGCTGGCTCCACAGGCAGGCCTCTGAGGAGCCGCGGAGCCAGTGGGGAGGCACAAAGTGGTTCCGTGGCTGCCGCGAAGGCAGGGAGCTCCCCCTCTGCTGCGCCTCCTCACCGGCTCTGCAGCCCCTCAGAGGCCTGCCACTGACAATTTTCCTTTTATTCTGGTGCAGGCGCACCGCAGGGCCCTCAGTGCACCAGAATAAAAAGTGAGTCGTCACCAATACGGCTCAGCTTTTAGATATAGGATAAAGTCTTTTTTGGACTGTTTGTCTTGTTGCCTTAAACAGATACGTTTGCATGCACTCTGTTTTTCGCCTATAAGTGAGAATAACAGATAAATAAACATGCGAAGTCTGCCCCAGGCACAAGTGAGGCGTGTGTTCTCCCCTTTTCCTGCATGTGCTGCTTCCACTCTGGGCTGGACTGGGCTGCTCCGCGTGCGCTGGAGGATCCTCAGCATCCCGCCTGTGCTGTTACCCCAAACAAAAATGGACCACTGCAGAAAACTATGTGGTCTTCTGCATCAGGTCCACCCCCACCCCCCAAGATCAGTTCTGATCAGGGCAACAATTTGCAAGCCAGGGGGGGGGGACGCTCTTCACGGTCTTGATCCTGGGTGGGAACAGCACACTGTGAAGGAGTTTGCAGGCTGGGTCCAGTGTCCCCTCCCTGCAAATCTTGTATCAAGGAAAGGAACTCCCAGTGCAAATCTATTCCAGCCCTCTGTCTTATTTTTACGTCTTTCTAAATACAAGGGGCTGGATCCTACAAACAGTGAGTGCAAGATGCTCACAGCAGTGGATCTTCTCTGCCTTCCCCTAACAATCTGAGACCCACCTGTAGAAAATGCTACACAGCTGTGTTAAAGAGGGCTAAAAAAAAAAAAAAGAGGGCTGGGCAAAACCCCCTCCCATCTTCTGCTAGCAGAAGAAGCTGTCTGATAACACAAGAGGGAGGGGATGATTTTGCTTCCACCTGCCTGTGCCACCTGGTAGCTTGTCCACAAGGTTCCTTCGACTTCTAGCATCAGCTTTCGGGATGGGTCACAAGGGACAGCTGAGGAAGGCAGGGAAGATCAGGCTCCACAGGATCCAACCCAACCTATTTTAAGAGAACTGAGGCAAACCCCCAACTGCAGAAAAATGGAAAAGGAAGAACTGCAGGTGTAGACAAAAGGGGAGACAGAAGAAAGGTTTGTGACTGTATAGAAACTGTATACAAACAAACACATCCTTCGTTATTTAAAGGAGAAATTCAACATCCAAAGAAAACAACTGTAGTTGAGAATATTTTTTTCCCTTTTTGCAACTGTTGTTCAGTTCAGGGAATTTGTGCACAAATACCTACTGGTAACAATCAGAAGGGAGAAAAATAAAAGGAAGAAGTTCTTACACATTTCTTGACAGAGAGGCAAAATGGATGAAATGCAATGAGTGATATCAGAGTCTCTGGAAAGAGAAAGAAGAATGAAAAGCAATTTGTAGACATGGTGGAAGAGAGAAGGCCAAGGGAGCTCACAGCCGAACACCTGAGATGCATACTGTCCAATTCGAAACAGCGTTCTTCGGGGCTTTTTTTCTGGGAAAGGAGGTGGTGGAACTCAGTGGGTTGCCCTCGGAGAAACTGGTCACATGGCTGGTGGCCCCGCCCCCTGATCTCCAGACAGAGGGGAGTTGAGATTGCCCTCCGCACAGCCAATCTCAACTCCCCTCTGCCTGGAGATCAGGGGGCGGGGCCACCAGCCATGTGACCATTCTCAAGAGGTTCCGGAACTCCGTTCCACTGCGTTCCCCCTGAAAAAAAGCCCTGGCGTTCTTTCAGATATTTAAAAGGATACCAAAAACAACGGGTTAGATCCCACAGATCCGTTCTGCTTTCCTCCACTGGAAAGAGCCATCCCCTGACTCAAGATTCCTCAAAGAGGGAACTGCATCAAGGGAAGGCTTTCCCCCAGGATAATGTACCTCTAGTACAAGAACGGATCTAAATCACTCAAACCTGTCACAGAAAAGGACCGTAATACGACCAAGATATTTTCTATCTTGAGAGAACAAAAAAACCTATTGGGGAAGATTTACAAAATATTACTGCAACACCATATAGAAACGGGGCAAGTTAAAACTTGTATGATAAAATAGATGCAAAATTTTGGGGAATCTATTCCGATGAACTTAAGGGAAAATTTATAGACTAAAGGCATAAAATGTACAGGCTGCTAGTTACTGAGAGAAAATTGGTATTAAATGTGTTTTAGACGGTACATTACTCCCAAAGATATTGCGAGGATTAGTAAGGGTTACCGTGGACATTGTTGGAAGTGTCAGAATATGGATGCAACGTGTTACCATGTGTGGTGGACTTGTAAGGAATTGTGAAAATACTAGATAAAAATACATGAAGAGATGCAGAAGATCCTCAAACTCAGATTTCAATTAAATCCGAAAAGTATGCTCTAAAATATTTTACCAACTAAGGTGAGAAAAGAGCAAGGAGATCTATTCTGTTACGTGGTGACGGCAGCGAGAGTACTATTTGCAGGAAAATGGGGAAACGATCCTTGTCCTGGTCTCCCAGCGTGGAGAGAGAAGGTTCACGAATACGCCTCAATGGCCAAACTGACTACCTACTTATAACCGACTTCTGGAAAAAATGGAAGGATTTTTTCGATTACTTGGGCTAAACTAATTGATATAGAAGCCTAGAGGGAGGGAGGGAAGGAGAGGGAAGCAGTAAGTTATGTATCTAGGATCAGAGAAGCCAAATATGTAATAATTAGTTTATTAGGTTAAAGAAACTTAAACGTATTGCTTGTTTTATTCCCAAGACTTTTGCAACTGTACTGTTTATTGGTTGTATAAGATTGCATAACTTTCAATTTAATGTTTAATTTAGAATCTGCATAACTTTTATATTATGCTCTTACTTTATTATTTTATTTAAATAAAATTCTTTTAAAAAGAGAGAAAAACCAAAAAAATTACATATGAATTATTGTGCCATATTCTGCAGATTTTGCACAGCATAAACCTGCACAGAAGCTGAAAAACTATTCCGTCAAACGACAAAAAGGTAAAAACAAAGAAGACAGATATCCTCCCAAAGACAGGATCCTAACCTCACAACCCACTTTTTTTTCACAGTACGCACTTGTAGTATTGGATCAAATATACCAACATTCTCATGAATAAGCAGTAAATATGTATTGTCGAAGGCTTTCACGGCCGGAGAACGATGGTTGTTGTGGGTTTTCCGGGCTGTATTGCCGTGGTCTTGGCATTGTAGTTCCTGATGTTTCGCCAGCAGCTGTGGCTGGCATCTTCAGAGGTGTAGCACCAAAAGACCAAAAGCACCAAAAGTCTTTTGGTGCTACACCTCTGAAGATGCCAGCCACAGCTGCTGGCGAAACGTCAGGAACTACAATGCCAAGACCACGGCAATACAGCCCGGAAAACCCACAACAACCAAGCAGTAAATATTTAGAGAATATCTGAAGAATATTCAACTGGCAAAACAGAGGCGGATTTCTGGAAGCAGATTAATTAGGGATGCCTCTCCAACTTGGGCAACTTTGCTCCCCCAAACCATGCACCCTTCCCAACGCAGACTTTCTTCAGACTTCCAGCCTGAGTGCTGCCTTGGGCTGTTGCTGCTACCTGCAATAGCTTCATAGAGACCAGGCTGCATCTCCTCCTCCTCTTCCTCCTCCTGGAGGCCTTCACAAAGGGCTCGGCAATCCTCCAGCGCCTGCAGCCCTTTGCTAAGTGACTCCTCCAGCTTTGCCACCGCTTGCGGGTACTCGTCCCCACTATAATGGTGCACCCCAGCTTCATACGCCACCTGCAAAGCCAGAAAACCACAGACCGTCACTTGTGTCTGAGAATGGACCAGGACTGCGGCTCTCCAAAAGGGAAAGGCTGCCCTCTAGGGGCCTGTGGCAACTGCACAGGCAAGCAGAATTCCAGTCCTCAGGGCTAGAGCCCCACATGCCCCCAGGTAAAGACCTCCTCTGGGTTTCCCTCACCCCACCAAGAGCCCACCCAAACCTCATATGAAAGCAAATCACATGACTTGCCCCCCAGGGGACCACAGCCCTTGGCATTTCATCCCCTCTTGCCCCTTGGCAGCCCTCTCAGGGCTGCATTTTTCCAATTCAGATTTTCCCTGTTCACCTATAAAATGGGAGGTGAGGGGTAGCAGTCAGGGCCCTCAGTACATGTTACCTTCTCTTTGTGTTCTCTTGCAGCCACACAATTAGGCATGCACTGCAAGTTCTGTGCCAGGAACTTAATTCCCAGTCACGTATGGGTCTGACCAGCATCGGGGCTGTGGTGCCCATGAAGTAGGGGATAAGCTGTACACACCTAAGCAGAGTTACGGACATCAATGGGTTAGGCTGGAGTAACTCTGCTTGGGGCTGCACTGCAAGCCTCCCCTCCAGCAGTTTTGCTGAGCTTAAAATAGTGCTGGAAGCTGCTTTCCCCTTTGGGGAAACTTGCATGTCGCCCACTAGGGGACCTCAAGGGCCATCTCTTCCCACACGTCCCCCTGCGCCAACTATGGACCGCCACCTACCGGTGACCCGCCCAGCACGAATGAAGACGCCTGCCTTGTAATGAAAACAGCTGCCCCTCTATGGAAGGGGCTCCCAGGAGATGAAGGAACGCCATTGCTAGACATCTTCAGGAAAGGCTTTACAGCCATTTTAGTTGCCAGGACTTTTAAAGGGATCGAAACTGCAGATATCTGGGGTGGGGGAGGGGGATATTTGGGGTTTTCTTCTACTGGTTTTAAACTATAACATTTTAACTGTGATATGAAAGCCATCCTGAGCCACAAGGAAAAGGGGGATATAAATATTTTAATACCGACACACACACACACAGTTTCCACGACAGAATACGACTGGCCAGGGGTCATTTCGTAGAAAAAGAGCTGCAGGAACTCATTAGCATGACTCATTAGTATATGACACACCCCTTGATCGGGCTGAAATGGCTGCGGCCAAATGGGATTTGGCTGCTGCCAGACAGGGCAGTGTTTCCCCACCTGGCAGTAGCCCGATCAGGACCCTTTTGGCCCCAATCCAGGCCGAAACAGAGCCGAAATGGCCATTTTGGGCACGTTTTGGCCTGGATCAGGCCAAAAACGGACCAGATCGGGTCAGTGCTGGGCAGGAAAGGGGTCCCCCGCCAGCCACTGACCCAATCCTGGCGGTTTTGGTCCTGATCCCAGCCAAAACGGGCCCCAAATGGCCAAAAATGGCTATTTAGGCCTCATTTGGGCTTGGATCGGGGCCAAAATAGCCAGAGCTAGGTCAGTGCCTGTCAGGAGAGAGTTCCCCCACCCGGCACCGGGCTGAAACGTGCCTCAAATGGCTGAAAATTGCCATTTTGGGCCCATTTCGGCCTGGATCGGGGCCAAAATGGCCAGGATCAGGTTGGTGCCCGGCGGAGGAGGCTTCCCCCACCTGGCACCAACCTGACCTGACCCGGGCCGTTTTGGCCCTTATCCAGGCCAAAAATGGCCATTTTGGGCCCGTTTCGCCCTGGATCCGGGACGAAATGGCTGGGATTGGGTTGGTGCTGGGTGGGGGAAGGTTTCCCTACCCGGCACCGACCCTATCCAGGCCATTTTGGCCTGGATTCGGGCCATTTTGGCCCCAATCGTGGCCTAAACGGCCCTAAAGTCAGGTGGGTGGGGCCACCAGACTCGGGGGAACTGCCGGAATATTGTTCTGGTGCGTTTCCCCTCAAAATGAGCCCTGCGAGTGGCTCCCTGGGGCCGTTCCAAATATGGAAAATGGTGCGGGGAGGGGGATAAGTCTCCTCTCTCCGTGCACCCCAGGTCCCAACTGGTCTGTGAGTGCCTGGGAACTCACTTCCTAGGTTCCTAGTGTGGAATTTGCAACACATGTCTGACTGTGTAGACTTGGGGAGGACACGAGGGAAATGTGGCCCGTAGTTAGTTTCTCAGTGGGGATTTGAACTGGGGTCTCCCAAGTCTTATTCTGACAGTCTAACTAACTGCTACGCCACACTTTAGATTTTTACATGGAGGTGTCTTCTTTGAAGGGCATGTAGTCCTTGTTCTTATAAAGATCCTCAGAGATGAGATGCGCCACAAAGTTCAATTCCGCCTTGGGGCTCATACATATGGTTGACCGGGCAGGAGGGGGCACAGGGACACACTGCAGCAACTGGCCCCGTCAGCTGGGACTGAATCATGCGCTTTCCAATGCAGTATCTCCAAACCTATTGGATTTACACTATTATGAACATACACATTTGTGTGCCCTGTAAAAAAAAGCAGTTTCCCTCTCCGTTTGCTGCATCTGCAAGGGAAGAGCCTCCCACTAGCATTTTTCATGAGCTGCCTCCTACCTCCAGCCCGTCTGGTTTTGCAAAGCTAGCCCCACCCTCTGCATACACGGAGGAATGCAAAAACTAGATGGGGCCCCAGCCATCTGCCACACAACTACCCAGGGAGATAATCCCCCATCTGCAAAGCAGCCGCCTGGTTACCAAAGTCCTGGATCAGCTGCAGATGCAGAAGAGGCTCCGTGGAGGATAGTTTATGATGGAAGCATCATTCCTGTGCGCTCCGGAGGGAGCCAGTGCAGTGTAGTGTGGTGTAGTGGTTAGTGTTGCATGAGGCTCTAGGAGAGTCTGCTTCAAATCCCCACGCTGCCATGAAAGATTGCCGAGTGATCTTGGGCCAGTCACCCACTTTCAGGCCAACCCACCTCAGAGGGCTGTTGTTTGTGAGGATAAAAGGGAGGGGGCAGAATGATGTAAGTGGCTTTGGGTGTCCACTGGAGAGAAAGGCTGAGTATAAATGATGCAAGTAAATAAAAAACGGGTGCTTCCGCCTTACAGGGACCCCTCCTCAGCACAGCCTGCCTCTGAAATGTGGGCTCGCTCGGTGTGCCTGAGTCCTCCTGGCTGTGGCTTCCCAGCAACCTCTCTGGAAGCAGGAAGGGGACGATGGCACCAGCTCCGTCTGGAATTCCTCGGCTGCCCTACCTGCTGCCTTTGACTGGCTTTCTCGCCTCCTCTTTTCTGTGGCTCCCTTGGTCTGCTCGCCCCTTGCTTCTCTAGTTACCTGGCTATGCCACCTGCATCCTGGCCTGCCCTGGACATTCTGCCCCCAGACCCGACCATTGGCTAACCTGGTCCTCCAAAAGCTACTTTCTCAAGTGCCAAGGTTACCTGTCCCAGCCTAGATGCTCTTGGAAGTGCCCCACCCCCTGCATCACAATGCTTTTGTGGACCACCCAAGTTTTCCTTGTCTTTTCTGCCATCTTTGGTCATTCTCCTTTGGGAAGAATCACAACAAAGACAGGGTTGCTACTAAACGAGAGGAAAACTCAAGATTTTCTGGTCCCAGCCACATTGGTGCCATTTTTTTCTGCCACAGTCCCTGTAGTTGCAATGCCCCTCCCCTTTGCATCATTTGAGGGCTGTGCTGATTTTTTAAAAAAAATGGTGATACACTGACATAACAGTATATTGGCATGCCAATTAACAATTAAAAATAAAAATTCAAAAAGCATCCCTGTGGCAGGGGGAGGGGAAGGACTACTACATGGAAAATGCAGAAAAACCCATCATCCGGACCCCGTAGCCACCGTATAGCACCAGCAGCCGTATCAACACCAGACTTCCACAGGAAAAGATCACAGCAACTCTTCCCAAGAGATAAGGCACCTGCTTTTACCTGGAAGGTGTCCTCATTCAAAGTTTGCTATACCACTTAACTAAGAGTGCATCCTAACAAAAATTGTAAGCGCATTCAATGAAGCATAAATCCTAAAAGATATTGAACTACTTCACCACAGGGTGAAGCAACAGTGGCTATCTCACACTTAAAAATCTTCCACACTCAACATTTAAATAAAACTGATAGCTTGAACCAGTTAGTAATACTGAGTTACCTATTTTCTTCTTGACAGTCTGATTTTCCTCTAAGGAGAACAATGAGAGACACTCTGTGGTTATCTCACACTCCAAAAAAAGAACCCTACATTTCTCTTCAAGGTTATAGCTTTTGTGGTTGCAGAATCGCCCATGAAAAATGCTGAAGGGTCAAAGCTAGCCAAATAAAGGGAGGTTCAATTTATTGGTTTTCAACACCTGCAATTTTTAAAGTTCATGTATTGATATTTTTTAATACACTGAGCTACATTTTTCATATTTAAGGGCAAAACTTCTGACGGAACGAGTATTATAGAAAATAATATGTCACCCTGGTGTAACTTGGCCTCCATAGGTACTAAAAATTATGTGGAAAATAAAAAAAATTACATGTAAGTGGAAGTACTGATTATCTTCTGACCTGTGTTTAAATTTACCTTGTAGATTTCACGGTAAACAGACAACTCATCCATGTCAAAGAATGTGGCCCACCTGTCTTTATCGCCGGGAGCCTTTCTACCCAACGTGGCCTTTACGGAGAGGCCTTTCCGAACAGCCCCGGAGCTTCCCACTTCCCGTAAGGGTCTTACCCAATGTGGCACAGCCTCAAGATCCCGAAAGCTCTCTGCTTTCACCCCTGCCATGCGCTGGTATTTTTCCATATCCTCACGCATCTGTAAGTGCTGTGGATTGGCCACGAAGAAAGTGTGCGCAGAAGAAACAGCTTCATCCAGTCTCTTAAGCTGCGGGAGACACAATAAAGCAGCTGAGAAGCCAGTGGAGGTCACAAGGGCGGCATTAGGGACTGGAGGCGGGGAAGAGACTGGGCAAAGTCGGAAGGCTTTTTTCAAATTAAATGGGAAGTATCTGGTTTAAAAACATTTGTTATAGAACCAGGGCTTTTTTTCAGCGGGAACGTGGTGGAACGGAGTTCCGGCACCTCTTGAAAATGGTCACTTGGCTGGTGGCCCCGCCCCCTGATCTCCAGACAGAGGGGAGTTGAGATTGCCCTCCACGCCGCAATTTCAACTCCCCTCTGTCTGGAGATCAGGGGGCGGGGCCACCAGCCACATGACCATTCTTGCCAAGGGCGATTTCAAGTCAAGCAAGCCTTTATTGGCATATATGCAAGGGTGATTTAAACTTTTTAAAACTCCCCCCTTGTTCCAGCTGACCCAAAGTGACGTCATTGTGCGGTCCTGGGAGCGTGCGCGCACTGCGCTCGCGCATGTGGTACCAAGGAGTTGCCAGGAGTTGCCCCCTGTGCTGGCAGCCTACTGAGTTCCACCACCTCTTTTCTCAGGAAAAAAAGCCCTGTATAGAACTATATACTTCATAATATGAGATGATTTGTAAAGATGAAAAGTTACCCTTTTTTAAGCAAAAGGGATTTGTGCCTTTGAGATGTGCATCTAGAACTCAGGCGCGTGTCATAGATTAGAACAACAGTCATTCAAGGAGCAGAACCCATATGCTGGGTAGAAATTGAGGCGTTCCTAAGGAATAATCTTATTTAGTTTGAAATGTAGGGGGTAGAACTATCCCTTCCCCTATTTGGTATCCTTCATAAATCCCCACACTTTGTTTCCAAGCTTTTAAAATTCATCATCACATACCAGACACCTGCAAGTTTGTGAAATTATATGAACAACAAAAAAAAATAGCATTCATGGGGGAAAATGTAAGAACAAAGGTGGTATTCTGGTAGAATATAAATTTCCTAATCTCAGTCACAGTAAAGGTGAGGGAAAGAGCGCTGAGGGGGTCCCACACTGCAAACAAGGGTACAAAGGTTAGAGTGTGGGGCTACAGTGTGGAAGACCAAGGTTCGAATCCCCAATCTGCCATGGAAGCCTGCTGGGCCTCCTTGGGGCAATCTCACACACACAGCTTAATCTACCTCACAGGGTTGTTGTGAGGCTAAAATGGAGGATGGGAGAATGATGGAAGCCATTTTCAGTCTCCTTGGCAGGGGGTAAATGCAGTACCACTGTAATAAAAATATTCCTTTTACCTCCCCCTCCCTCCACCAGGCCTTTTGAGAAGGAAAATATGGAACTACACAGTAGCCTGAGATGGTAACTTGCATGCATAGTGCATATGGCCTTTTTACACCAGCAATTGCGTGTTCTAAGTAAACGGTTCCGAGAGATTCCCATATATTGCCTGTTGCTGCAAGCATGCTCCTCCTATTGGATAGTTCTGCATTGTTTAATCAGTCATATCAATCTTTTTATGCCTCGTTTCGTCATTTTTTCCAGCTCTGCATTGGATTTCTGCTTGTTTCCAAATCTCTGTTATCCTTACCCTATTGCATTGTTTATCATATTGTCTTATTCTGGGCAATCTGCCTTGAGTCTCAGAGGTGGACTATAAAATGAATGAATGAATGAGTCCCTGCAACACAATCCATGCACCGTGTGTGCGTGCAAACGTGTACTCTCACATTCTGTGACATTTAGCAGCCTACACAGAGTGAGAGAGAATCCTTAGAGCTGGGGATTCGAAAACACAATTGTAGGCGATTTCTAAGGCAACTTCAGCCAGGCTCGAGTGTCCATGTTCTCTGGGATCTGCCCACCCCACCTACCCTCCTTGGGAATGAATTGCACACGGGCAGATAATCCGGCGGCACAGAAAGCCTCAGCCGCCACAGAATGGTTTTAAGGGGTGAGAGAGACCTTCCAGAAGAGGCCAATGTATTTCCTTACACCCTGCCTTTCTTCCCGATGGAGATCCGTTTTCTCCTTACAACACCCCTGAGAGGTAGGCTGGGCTGAGAGTGTGCGGCTGGAGTGGCGCTCGAACTCGGCTCTCCCAGCTCGGAAGCCAGCCCTCCAAACTCCAACCCGCCGGAGCGGCGCAGGCGCAGGCGCAGCCCCCCGCCCCCGACGGACGCGGCCTTCGGGGCTCCGGCGCTCCGGCCGGGCGGGGGGCGCAGCCACGTCGGCGGCGGCCTCACCTGGAAGAAGGCCACCTGCAGGTAGTTGTAGGGCTGCCGCTGCTCGAAGTCGCGGCGCACGTCGGCGCTGGCGCGGTGCCGCGAGGGCTGCCCGTCCAGGCGGCGGCGCAGGCACTCCTCCAGGCACTCGGCCCGCTGCAGCAGCCGCCCGAAGAAGGCGGCCTCCCCGCGCGGCGCCGCGGCCGCCCAGCCCGCCTCGGCCCGGCAGGCGCGCTGGCACTCGCGGCGCCCGTCCCGCAGGCGCGCGTAGCCGTGCACGGAGCGCTGCAGCAGCTCGGCCGCCCGCGGCCACTCCCGCGCGAAGTAGGCGCGCACGCCGTCGGCGTAGAGCAGGTCGAAGGCGGGCGGCGGGCCGGAGCCCAGGCACAAGCGCAGCGCCAGCAGCAGCAGCAGCGGCGGCGCCAGGGAGAGGCGCCCCGCGCAGGCCGGCATGGCTGCCCGGGGGGACGCGCAAGGCGGCCCGAAGGAGCGGCCCGAGGCTGGACACCGATGCCCGGGGAAGGCGCGGCCAGCCGAGGGGGGCGGGCGAGAAGCTTCCTGCGGGGCGGGGGCGGGGGCGGGGGCGGGGGGCCGCTTTCCGGCCCGCGACTGCAGCGGCGGCAGCAGCAGCGGCAGCAGGGCGCCTGGGAAGCTGCCTGGCGCACTTACTCGCCGGAAAGACCGAGCTCGGCTGGAAGCCGTGTCAGGCCGTAGCGGTAGAAAAGAAGAGGCGGCCCGGGCGAGATCGCGAGCCTCGCAACGCTCGTGGCAAGGGAGGCGCTTCCCTGGAGTCGCAGGGAGTCGCAGCTCGCATCTCCGGACACAGCGAGAAGGCGAGCCCCGCGCCCCTTCCTCCCCTCTCCGAGCTGTAAAGACAGACGGACTCCCATTCTCGCTGTCATGGGCGCTACGGGACAATTGCTCCTCTCTAGAGCCAGTCAAGAGTAGCGTCCGGGTTCGAGTCCCCACTCCTCCGCTTGAAGCCAGCTGCGTGACCTTGGGCTAGTCACGGCTCTCTCAGAGCTCTCGCAGCCCCACCCACCTCACGGGGTTTTGTTGTTGGGGAGATAATAACAACATACTTTGTAAACCGCCCTGAATGGTGTTAAGTCATCCTGAAGGGCGGTATATAAATCCACTGTTGCTATTATTTAGACAAAGCGCTTGCAGCCTTCAAACCCTACTCTGTTGCTGGAATCCTTACAACAGTCCTGTGAGGTAGAGCAGCGGGAGGCCACAGGCAGGGCTGACTTGGTAATGAAGGAACCAGTCCCAGTGAACACAGGGCGGCTTCTATGGCAGAAAAAGGTTTAGCCTGCCGAGTTTATATATCTCTTGGGCTGCTGCTATGGAAAGGTGCAGGAAGAGGCGGGGGGGGGGGGGACTGGAAACAATAGATATGTGCCAGGCAAGGGTCTTTGAATGCAAAATGCTCCCAAATTAGGTGAAATGTTTCTGTAGACTTTTTATACAACTGTTCTCCAGAATCTGCCTCCTGCTGCCAGTGTGGTTTAGTGGGTAGAGTGCTGGATCCGGGAGACCCAGGTTCGAATCCCCACTCTGCCATGGAAGTTGACCTTGGGTCAGTCGCACCCTCTTGAGTCTGGCCTGTCTCACAGGGTTGTTGTCAGGATTAAGCGGAGGAGAGAACAACGTGAGCAGCTTTGCACCCCTCAGAGCCCACAGGGGGGCACCGTCTTCACAACTTTTCAGGATGTGCTGGAAAAGGGCTACCAAAGTATGGCCTGGAGTTCTCCTGGCATTACAACTGATCTGTGATCAGTTTCCCTGGCAACACCTGAGTTCAAATCCTTCCTTGTACCATGGAAGCTCACAGGGGGCTCTTGGGCTCTTCACATTCTCACAGCCTGACTTACCTCACAGAGTTGTGAGAAAATGGAGGAGGGGGAGAATGGCGTTCTAAGCCGCTCCCAAATCTTCCAGGCAGAGCCATCAATATGCCCCCCCCCCCAAAGTCTGGTGAGTGGCTACAGGAGAGAGGCCTTTCCCATGGTCACACCTGCTCCCCGGGGGGCGGGGGGGGGTCCCTCCCAGCCAAGGCTCGACTGTTGCCAACTGTTTTTCGTTTTAAGCACCAGGCTCAGAAATGCCTTTTAATTGGTCTGTGTGCTTTGTTTTTATATGTGTGTATCTGCTCATGATCCCAGGCTGTGATTTTTATTAAACTAATTTTAATATTTTAAAAATATTTTTACTGTGCTATATTTTTATGTTTCTGATTGCAAGCTGTGTCATGAGCCTTGTACAGGTCAAGAGCGCAAGATAGAATCCCCCCCCCCCCCAAATACATCTGTGAACTCATTGGGAGGAGGCTGGAGCCGTCAGCTCCTTTTCTCTCTCTCTCAGCTTCCCACCTGTGAGAACCACAGCCCCTGCCCCTGACCCCCTCACTTGGATAGCCCAGGCAAGCAAGCCCAGTCTCAGCAGATCTCAGAAGCTAAGCGGGGCAGGCCGTAGTAATTGGACGGGAGACCTCCCAAGGACATCAGGGTCGCTGTGCAGAGGCAGGCGATGGCAAACCATCTCTGTTAGTCTCTTGAAAGCTCCGGCTGGAGTCACCATAAGTCAGCTATGACTTAATGGCACTTTCCACAACCATCACCGCATCAAGGATCCTCACAATGAATGTGCGCCATTAACAAGTGCTATATGGATGCTGAATTGTTAAAAGGTTGAGCTAATAATGAAACTGCATCAGTCCCCCTGTAGGATCTCGCTATTGGCCTGTGATGCCTCGTGGTGCAGAACAAGATTCCAGTCCAGTAGAACCTTAGAGAGCAACAAGATTACCAAGGTATACGCTTTTGAGAGTCAAGCTCTCTCGCTTCTCAGCCTTTTGGCTAAGATCAAGTGTAGAGCCAAGCTCTCTTCATCAGATCCACCTTGGTGTAGTTTCCCTAGTGAGTGCTGGTATACCCTGCCCTTGTTCATTCACGTAACAGCAATGGCTGCTGTCTTGAGAATGCCATCTGGGCATCAGGGGAGGCATTCTGGGCAGAGAACCATCCAAGTGGACTAGACTAGTGTTTGGGGCACCAAATTCACCAAGGCCGCAGCATTAGCTAGGAGTGCCCGCTTGCACTACGCACGGGGGCCGTTTAGCATCTGAACATTTATGCAACGTGGCTGAGTGATTTTGAGTATGAGGACACTCTTATTTTGCCTTTTCATCTGACTTGGGTGAGGCAGGAGACCCAGAATCAGTGCTTGGAAGAAGTAACAGGATGAATGAGGGCCCATAAACTAAAGTTCAATCCAGATGAGGCAGTGGTGCTGTTGGCTGACAATAAAACAGGTGCAGGAGTATGGAGATGGGCTCATCCGGACAGGGTCGCGTGTCTCCTGAAGGAGGAAGTCCACAGCTTGGGGATACAGGTAGATCTCGAGTCAGAGCTGGAGTGTGCAGGTCTCTGCACCATTCTGTATGATAGCCGCCTGATCTCTCCTAGCTAGACAGGGTAGACACAATCACATAGTTTCTTAGCATATAAGGTGCAAGGGCAGGTAAAAAAAACACGGGCTGGACCAGGTACTCGGTAGCTGTTCCACAATGGGATTCTCTTCTCTCAGACGTGAAAATCAACATTTGTGCACTTTCTGGAAGTGGTGAAAAGTGGTTTCAATTGAACTCAGTTTTGGTAGCTCTGGATAGGGTTGGCTCAAGGTAATTAACATACTGTTACCTGTTCCAAGACTTTGGGATTAGGAAGGCTGTGGGTTTTACAGATTTTGAAAAATGTACGCTGCCTCTCCAGAGACCTGCTTGATATGTTAAGTAAAGGGCACAGTATGACGTGGTTATGGGTGGCTATTTTTATATCAGTTTATGTCAGAAGAGAAAAACGCAACACAAAGTCCAAAGGATGAAGGCAAAAATACTGAGAGCTAAAATAAAATTGTCAGAAAGGGGGATTATAAGCACTGGAACAATTGACTTGGGGTCTTAATGGATTCTGCAGCTCTTTTCTAAAAGGAGTATTTTCTGTCCCACTAAGAATTTTGGCTTTGGTACAGGAATGCTTGAGTGAATTTCTGTGGTCTGAGTTATGCAAGAGGGCATCTACATCAGACTAATGGCTCTCACTGGCTTTAAAAAATCAATGAAAATTGCACATTACTAGCATGCAATAATCTGATAATGCACCATTAAGGATTAAAAGAGGGCCTAAACTCTCCTATATTCTAAGGTGTTGTATCTCAATTAAGTTTGGGCTGAGGTTATAGCTGTTCTTGGATAAAATCAGGACTTGGTTAGCAGCTAATAGCATGAGCACTAAGGAAGGGCTCAGATGAATTTGCTATGAATTCATTGAAGGCCACAATCTTTGGCTGTTTTCACACTGCTTACTGGCCACGGCACATCGCGCCAAGCTTCCAGAACGACAGCGTCTTCCTGGCTCCATTTAATGCGAGAACGGCCGTTAGTTGGGCCTGTAGGATAGTTGGCCTGTGAAAGCCAGAATTGCGGCTCTCCAGGGTCTCACAGAGGTCTTTCACATCTATTTGATCCTTTTCACTGGAAACTGAGCTTAGGGCCTTCCATATGCAAACAGATGTTCTTCCGCTGATCCATAGCCCCAGCCTGAGCCAAGGACCCTTCCCCTTGGACCTGTGCCCTAGTTCTCACGGAAGTGGTTGTGTAACCTTGTGCTTGAGCTGCACCACTTCAAACTGCTACCAAGGGCTCACCATGCAAAACCAAACAAACACTCCCCTCCATATAGAAAGCTAGCATGCCATGGATGCCCGCTAGAACACTTCTTTCTGACACTCATTTTCTTTCTCCCTTGCAATAGGGATTTACAACATGAAAAGTTGCAAATGGAGATGAAATTGTACATCAGTGCACACGTGCGATCAATGGTGCTGCATTACAGCCACACTAGATGTTCCATCCTGCACCCTTTCAAGCAAAAATCTTTGTTAGTACTTACTGCCTTATTTATAGTTACAAAAAATAGAAATTAGTCGAAACAATAGGAATAGATGGGGAGGACATTTTATAATAGACTGCGAGCTTCTTTGGGTGTAGGGAGGCAGGGACACGTCAGTTTTTTCCTTTGAAGTTTTGTCTAGCACCAGCACACGGAATGCCTCGTATAAATAAATAATGGCAGCGTGGGATGTATCCCAGTGGCATGCCACATGGCCACTCCTTTCTTGGACTTGCTGGAATGAACTCCCTTCTAGTGGTGGGAACATCATTGGAAGATGATTCTTCCCCCGTCCCCCACACACAGAGGAAAGCTGGAGGTAGCCTCAGAAAATCGAGGATGAGATAAGAGCTGCCTCACCCATACTTTTAGGAGGGTAGCCATGTTGGTCTGCTGTAGAAGAGCAAGGTTAAAGTCCAGCTGCCCCTTAAAGGCCGACTAGATTTCCAGGGCATGAGCTTTGGAGAGTCAAGCTGTCTTTGTCAGGTAGATGCTCGTATCTGACAAAAGGGAGCATGACTCTCAAATGACAGACCCTGGATATCTCGTTGGTCCTCGAGGTGCTGCTGGTCTCGAATCTTGCTCATCCATACTTGACACTCACCACCAAGCTCCCTGCACTCCAGCGCCTGTCGCTTGCACAAGGAAGTACAGCTGTGCCATTTACACGGTTAATTCAGATCAGACCAATTGTGACTGGTCAGAAAAGGGCCTGCGTTTATGAGTGGAGGACTGTGAGGGAAAACAAAACCCACAGAGAGACTCAAACCCAATCGCAGTGGGATGGGGACGGCCAAAGGGCTCTCCAGGCCAGGAAAAACTGAGGGTCACCTTTGCAGTAGGCTTGGTGGAAGCACCCTCTGACATGTGCGCCCCCCCCCCCCCGCTCAGTTTCAGATGTCTGGAAACTAACCACCTACATCAAGGCTTCAGATTACAAACCCACAGGCAAGGCTTGTGGTTTTCAATTATCGTCAGACAGTGCCTTGTTTTGTAAGGTGCTCCAGAAATGAACGTCAGAATAAAATGAAATAAATATGGAGATGGGTAGAATGGAAAATACCACTTGTAAAAGAGGAGAATCGATTGCCAGACCGAAATGGAAAGGGAGGGGCGGTTCTAAGCAAAGCCAGGCTTCCCCTCCTCCTCCTCCTCTCTCGCCTTCTCCACCCAAAGGATCTGGTGCTGGGAAGAGGTCCGAATATAGGAATGCGCACAAATCCTGCTCTCTGTAGTGACCTTCCTGAGCCTTTTGCCCTGAGCTCAGCCTCTGCTGAAAAGGGCACCCATAGCGCGAGTGGGCGGGAGAGTTGCCAAACGCCTTACCCAGAGAGCTCCGCTTTTTATAATTCTTTTGGGCCAGCAGCGGAGACATTTCTCTCTGCTTCTTGAAAGATGCCTCTCTTTAGCCGCCCTCATCTACAATACAGGCTGGCTTTAGCAACGCTCTAGCCTGGATTACACAGTTAATACGTGCAACGCAGTTTGGCACATGGCACACGCTACAGAAATGCTTGTTGATCTCCTCTCCTCTCCTTCCTTAGCATCTGATGCACTGTCATCTGTAGGTGAGCCGAGTCTTGGCGGAGCATTATGTTCTCCTTTCCCAGTTGGCTCTGTTAAATCTCGTTAAGCACTTGATTAATCATTTTAATGACAGGAATGTTATTATTAATACATTAAAAAAAACAAGACACGTATGACACTCCAAATATAGATTTTTTTTAATGCCATCCTGTCCCACGCTTGGCAACCAATAAATGTTTCTCATGGTAGGTAGAGCTAAGAAGGGGGAATGGGTGGAGCTAACAAACCTATCGAGG